>NC_136278.1:28525310-29725310 GCF_964198595.1 Lampetra fluviatilis | reverse complement strand
GATGCATATACACGTACTTGAAAGGTCATATCAACTGGCGGATCGAAAGCCACTGCGGTTTAGAGACGTGGGGTACCTGGCCACATTAAAGTGGCATCCCCTTAGTGGCTGTAAAAGATTTTACTGCACCTAGAAATTGCCAAATGTGTTATCACCCACTGCAGCCAATATTGAAAGCAACCTAAAAGTGTTATTGATGTGTGAACTCAACCGCGACTAAAAACCAGAACTATGCGCACTTATAGCGCTCATTAAGTCAAGGTTAGTGCACGATTCTCGTTTCAACAATCAAAGCCAAATATTGGGTTTAAAGATCTGGAGAAAATCAAAAGAGCCAAGTCCTTTTAAAATTCAATTTCGCCCCGAACAATGAAATGCAAAACACGGTATTGGGAACTTGGTAAGCGTGTAAACAATGTTTGCACAATTTTTAAGTTGCATCCTTGACTTTGTAGCCAACACATTTATTTTGTAAAAAACAAATCTAAAATATACTTCACAGAATTTTTATTATTATTTTCTTCAAAAGTTTAAAAGCATCCAGAGTTTTTTTTCGGGAAAGCTTTGAATGTCAAATCAAACTTATTGTACGTTTTATTAAATTCATTGTCAAATGTGATCTTTATTAAGGTCAGTAATAATCGGCTTGTGTGTTATGTTAAATGTGTATGTTATGGATATGAATCCAGTGTTATTGGACACTCACATTGAACCTTCAATAAACATTGTACATAATAATAATAATAATTGTGTATTGTTGCGAAACATACATTTGGTGAATGTAATATAGGCTTTGAGCTTCGTATAAAAAACATATCTTTAACCTTTACATCTTAAGCAGTTCACTGAGATGAATGTGCTCGGGCATATTTTTAGTGTTGGCTTGCCACTTCTGTAAGAAACACGGAGAAGTAGCTCATTATCTTCCCATTATGTGATCACATTTGATCATAAATAACAGTGGACACTCTGCTTCTAAATTTGATGTCATGCCTTTGTTCCAGAACTACATATTTAAAACAAAAAAGGTCAAGTGTCGGAACAAATAGGCACGAGAAAACATATGCATGGTCATCATCACAATGAGAATCACAGAGCCAACGCGTTGTTGCGTATTTTACAGATGAGTGTGCACTTGCTCGAGTCATACTCCAGTGCCTATGTCATTAAAAACAAAAATCTAAAATAATGCGACTCTTGTCTGGCGGTTTAGAAATACCAATTTCCTCTGGTGTTTAAAGCTACAGATACGAGTCTTTTCTTTGTCATCAATAAACAAAAATAACAGAGAGAGAGAGAACATTGGCAGAATGTTTGCAGCTATCTCAAGCAGAAATAAGGTAACCAATAAATTGGCCTAAAAGTGGTATTGAGAGTGAAATTAACACTTCTGTTTGGCAACCTAGCCATACGTTCACAACATCGCAACAACAATAATGATTTGCTTAGATGTTATTTTACAAAACCGTGAACAACCTCCTGTATACTTTTCTGAGATGCCTTATCATTCATATGTATATTCACCCGTTGTTTTTTTCTAAATGTAGATCATGGAAATGTGATTTCATGGTATTAAGCTGCTGCTAGAATTGTCAATAGAGTTAGAAAGATTTCAGGCTGCAAACTATAGTTCACGTGTTTAAAACTCAAAATAGTAAGATACATGAATTGCGCACAAGCTAGCGAGAATAATTCTCGGTCACGGAAAAAAATGCATCATGTTTATGGTAAGCATAGCAGAAAAGAAATATGAATCAATATTATAGACTATTTATATTTCGATGTGGTTGTGTTTTTTTTTGCTGTCACTTATAATATGCACACGCTTTGGAATATTTTATCCCTGTCAGCTGATTTCATTAGAGTTTAAAGCAGCATGAAGCATATCCAATGAAAATTAACTGACTTTCTAGTACTTGACAGAGCCAACCCTAACCACGTTCTGTTCGCTATTTCTCCAGAAATTGTCCAAAACGTTTGCATGCGTGCGCTCTGCGTGTTGTAGATCACCGTGTTGCATTCAGGCGTTGTGTTTTGTCCCGTAACGTCGTCTTACGATATCCATAACGTACACTTATAACAAATTAAAACGCAAACCTATAATTCCTTTGACACTATATTCAGTTGTCCAAATTGCACGTTATTTGAACAAATTAAAAGGATTGCTTGAATACATCATAATTTGGAAGCAAACAACAATCGAAACATTTTAGCTTAACCATTCAAAATGTTCAACTGAACATTGAATTTTAAATAATCTACATCAGTGCAATACAATTGTTTCTGTTTAATTTGCACGCAATGTTTTAGTCAAAAATTTATTCCAATGTCAACATAATAAAATTGCGTTGTACACGATGGCCAAGTTCCTGTCGAATATGTCCTTTTTTTTAGATACGTATCTGTAAAGAAATAAAAACCCTTTTGCAAATTAAGCCTCAACATTGTGTATAGCATTGGCTGAGTCGCATGACAATGAGGGCAGAGTGAGAGTGATGGTCGCGGGGGTCTGCTCAGTGTCCAATTGCTGCGACGTGGAGGGATATGTTTTGGTGGCAGAAAATCAGTTCTTCACAGTGTCCCCTTGTTACCCTGGATTCCTGCTGTGCCCACTCAGCTCCTCCTGTTCTCTATCCCACCCCACCCTCCCTCCCTTCTCTTTGCACCCTCTCCACCCTCGTCCCGCAAGGCGGATTGATCAGAAACAGCAGGTCGACATACTCCCACAGCTTCTATAAATATTGTCCAGTCGATAGCCAATCCTTATCTCCCTCCGTATGGTCGCGGGGACCACAAAGCTGGCCGATGCGTCTTCAGTGTACAGGGTGGTCCAAGTGTCTTGTGACCCCGCCCACCCGCCATTTAATTCTCTAAGACTTAATATTTTAAAGTAAGGTTTATTTAGAAACAGATATGAACATGCAAAGGTGAAAACATGTTAGGGGTCAATTAATTGTGGGTCACACGTGCACATCTCTGTCACTCCACTGCCAGATGAGATGCCTGCGCAGCGCGACTCATGACCTCCTCTTGATACCAAGATCCAGGATGGTCATCGTGTCTATGCGCCGCTTCTCGGTGGCAGCCCCAACAGTCTGGAACGATATCCCTCTGCACATTCGCAGCATCATCTCAATCGCCTCCTTCAAGAGACACTTAAAAACTCACCTCTACAGCCACGTGCTTTCGAGCGACTCTGAGCTTGGCTCCGCGCCTCTGAGTTGCGGCCACTACGTCTGCAAATTTGAGCGCGTTACAAATTGAACTATTATTATTTATTATTATTATGAGAGCTTTTCCATGCGATTTGGGTGGTGGTGGTGGTGGTGGTTATCTCCCCATACTTCACCATGCCAGTCAGTGGGAGTGGTTCACAATAAGAATATTTATTCATACTGGAGGAATCCAATGAGCTAAAAAGTAATTTTTCACACGTGTCCAGTGGGGGGCAGGTCAGAAATTTACAACAACATAAAAACCGGATAGGAGTGCAAAGTATAATAAAGGTAAGCAAATCAGTTACAACATACACACAAATTAAACTATTTGAAGGCGTGCAGCATAGATGTGGCAGCGTGTTAATACATAACAGCAATGGATTTTGCTCCACTGCCCTGTGTTACCCATAGGTCTGTTGCCCACATTCCTCAAAAAGGTGGCATCCAACGGTGTTCTTGTCCAGACACTCGAAGCGGTTATGACGAGTGGAGTGGCACGCGTGAGTGAACGTTGAGTCGGGAGCAAGAGCTCATTGGATTGACATGCAATGTTCTAGGCTCACCGCACGAGTGCCTTTTGCTGCGACTTGCATCTCCCCACACTCATCACCTTCGTCAAAGTCGTTTCGTTGATATGCACACCACTGAGTCGAGTGATCCAGAAGAAACAAACGGAAGTCGGGTGGTGGTTTTACCTTTGTCGCGTTCATAAACTGACACGGGCAATGTGGGCACGGCGTTCTCTATCTCTCATTGAGAGAAAACGACCCTGGAGGTGCGAGGAACCACACACAGGCAGGAAGAGAGCTGCGTGGCGAGCCCGGTACCCACAATCACCCGACCTCTGTGGTCCTCTACGTATAAAGTTGTTACCAGCCAATTAATTAGTGTTTACATTTAACACGTGGTAAATATAATTTTGTACTTCCATTTGATGCACAGATTTCTATCTTGAAGGTCAATGTACAGAATATTTACAAAGAGTGCTTTCCAAATTGTTAAAACCCTCACTGCATTTGCATTTCTGTACGGTGTATACGTACAGAAATATTCTAAGGCAGTGTATAGGTTTTCCTGCAGTAAATGAGCACACATTTGAAATCGTACAAGAACGCTGTACATCACATATTTACAGGAAAAACAAGCAAACATCAAGCACGGCAACATTTGCTTTCACGTTGTGCTTTAATCTCTTTGGGTTTTCACATTTCAATTGTGCAACACATTTACTTCTTGAGCTGACGCGACACATACAAAACACGCTATTTCGTAAGCCATTTCAAAATGAAATTAGTGGAATAAAATTGCATTATTTTTACTGCACAATTTGTGGAATGCATCGTGGGTTGACTTGGCCATTGTGTGGCGACATCGTGACAAGACAAATTTGCCTGCAGTGTGTGCAATTTCCTCTAGAGGGTGAGATAGGGCCATGCCGTAACAACCGCCGGTGGAAATTAATTGCGGTGCCCTGTTTGAAGATATTTAATGAATGAATGCAAGATTATTAATCATTCAATTAATTACATTAGCTGCAGATGACACGGGCATTCTGCTCTTTCTGGTGAGCTTGGAGGATGGGCAAGAGATGGAAATTTTTCATGCCTTGGGTCCGATTCATGACCATACTCTGAGAGCTTTGATAACAGAATGAATGAGGATATCAATTTGTTGTTATGAATCTATCCCTCATCATCAACCTCTTCATCAACCATCTGTTTTATTCTTTTTTGATGTCCCTTGTGTTTGTGTGGTTCCAGGCTGCCTATCGCTGAGCTGCATTGGCTTCCGATTGCCGAACCAATACATGATAAGGTCACACTCATTATACACAAAGTGCTTGCCACAAATGAACCACAATACCTTGCTGATCTCACTATGATATCTCTTTTACCAGTGGCAAAATATAGTAGTAGGTTTTAACCCTTTTAAACTGGTACAAAACTGACACCTTTATTCAAGGCATCATGTTTTCAATAACCTACTACTATATTTTGCCACTGGTAAAAGAGATCTCATAGTGTAAATGCTTACCCCGAGCTCTCAATACTCTGATATTGCACTGTTTTTGAGTTGTACGCCTTCTGGTGTCATCTGGTCCAACACCAATGGGGACTAGGCTCTAAAGAAAGCCGTCTCGGGTGTGGACCAATCAACTTCAAGGACAGTGCATATTATTATCATTATCAGAGTTGCTTCTTTTTGTTTGCTTTTTTGACTACTTGTGTTGTGATTATTGCAAACATGATGCCTTGAATAAAGGTGTCAGTTTTGTACCAGTTTAAAAGGGTTAAAACCTACTACTATACTTGCTGATCTTGTCAAGGAGCATAAACCATCACGCGAACTCCGGTCATCCTCGCAGCGGCTTTTGGCTAACCGTCGAACAAAGGCGGTCACCGCATGGCGAGCATTCAGACGCTGCGTCTGCGGCCGTCTGAAACGCTCTTCTTATATTAGGAAGCCACTGGAGCTATACACTCTTAAATTATCTGGATTGAAAGCTCCTTTTTTAGAACTGGATTGAAAGTTTCGTTTTTCGTCCTTCCCACGCATCTCCGATTTTAGGGGCTGTACGTGGAAGTATATTGTATTTACGTGGTTTAATTTTGAGTACCCGTTAGCTTTTGAAACTCTGGAATGGTTTTGATTTTGTTTTTTAAACCACACAAATAAAAGCGCAACTGTTGTCATTGAACTCTCGAAGGCGTCGTTAATATTTTAATAGCATTTCAGAAAATTTGATGAAATCGTTAAATCGCGGCCACGGTTAACATGAGTGGTGCATGAACCGGTCCTGAACTCTGCCTCTCACCCACCCACACCAGCTCAAACTGACCAGTGTGGTGAAGTATGGTCAATTAACTCCCACGACTGACGTGGCGTGGTGATATCGGCATCCTGCCAAAGATTGACAAAATCTTTATACCACAGAATTGCTACTTGCAGCCAATTACGTTTTTGTTTCATTTGAAAAAAACTTTTTCGAAAAATGTCTACAAGGATATTGATGAAGGTTCAATATACAGCCTTCCCATTTTAAATACATGAAAATATTGAATTATATTTCTAAGTTTACTAGGTTTTGTTTTCTCTTTCATTTGTACCTGATGATGATTGCTTGTGTTGCAATCAAAACGTCGTACGCTATTATTTAATGTATTATTTTTTCTTTCTACGTGACTTTACCGAAAGAACCAAAGAGTAAAAATATTGCTGCTGGAATAAAACTGAACGGGTTTTTTTTTTATCAGTGGCATATTGCTAAAGTGACCTAGCACTGTGCCTTCCAAATTAAATTATGGCATTAAACCACTTGCATTAAATTTTGGAAGCAATTATTATAAAATAGATTAATGAAAACTCAATCAAGTCCAAATAAATGTTTTATAGAGCTACAAAGCAATTTCAAGGGGTGTGGGCTTTTCTTTGTTCTAAAACTATGATTTCATATGTAAAACTGCCATTCGTTCGACACCACTGAATTCCCATTATAAAAAAAAAACCCACTTATTTAATTCCAAGTGATTAATTGCAGGTGTCCTAGAGAAGGCCCGTGACAGCGTGAAAGCTGCCAAATGCAGCCCTCCTCATTATTTTATAATTATTTTGCTCAACAGCGATTCATCTATTCGGTAGCCGTCTCGCCAGTCTGTTGCGCAGGTGGCATGCCAATCTGGATGCGCAGATGCTTAAATATTGTTCCCGCTTTCCCTAATGCTCCTCTTGTTGTCTGCTGCAGACGGACCAACTCGTGTGGATCACGGAGAATGGCTTCGCCTCCAAATTTGGTGAAAGTTTTACATTGGAACTCGAGCAACGATATTATTTACAATATTAAATATAGATTGCAACTTCAATCCACGCATGCACTGAATTTGTTTACTTTTACTCCTACTGTTCAAATGCTGCCAATTTGACTTTGACATTGATGTCTGTAAATATTGACACTTTATAATTGTACTGGGAATACGAGGTCTTGGGCAAAATGTATGTATTTTATTTATTTATTATTCCGTGAATAATAAAATATGTATATCTATTCTGCAAGAAACCGGCATATTTTAAATTGAATTTGAGATATCTTTTTGGCATTTAATTCCAAATAACATACGATGATATCAAAATGTGTGGAGGCCTTCATTCAGAAGTACATTGACCATGGCTGATGATGGTTATTATGACAATTGTTATTTAAAACGAGTAAATGGCTTAAAATATTTGTAAAAAAACAAACAAAAAATATAAGGTGTTATCATGTTTAATGAAACTTGTATCATTATGATCACAACACAGCAATATGGCGGCGCGTGTTTATTTTTTAATCAATGGAAATGCAGATGCGGTGCCGGCCCCTATTTAAATGAGTTGTAACAATGACTCATAAGATGAATGTTCCATATTCGTCATTGACAACAATTCACTGAGTAAATCTAGTTCCTCAACCTTAGGGGGAGGGTTGGAGCTCTCCTCTTACAAGTGACTGATCAAGTGCACATTCGTGTGTGTGTGTGTCTGTGTGATTAACACTTCCCAACCCCCGTGACCCAAGCCTCATCAAGATCACTCAGTGGTTTTACCATATTAAAGAGTCGGAAAATGCAAACCATATCAACCGAGCCATAAGTTAATTAATTCGGCCTTAACAAAAAAAAAAATGCGCGTTGAAAGGCGAACACATGAATGGAGTGTTTCCCACACTGAAATCGTGGTTTAGATGGACTGTGCTTAAATATACAGTTCTGGATATCACTGTTGGCTACGTGCGGTGCGAAAGAAGTTCAGCATACAAGCATGCTTGCTTGCGGTGGCACGCACCCGTGATTTAGCACTTTGGAGGTAAGGGTTTTTGCATCACACAATGCCGTCATGGAACTCTCAGACCCACAATGCTGCGAGATGGATGGCATATTGCCTTACAGAACAGTGGTTTGCATTCATTTATGTGTGGAGCTTTGAGTTTTATAGTTTCACAAGCATCGCTTTTCTCAATGTTTTTCAAGTTTCCTTCCCAAATTGAGTCGACAACTCATCGATGGAATCCACCACACATTTAAAGTGTAGAAATCTCCCTAAAAAAAAGTGTTGAGACTCAGTGACGAAAAAGGGGCATTCATATTTTAGTACATATTCCTAATGTTCATTATCATTACACCAGATAAATCTGTGACGCCAATAGCTTAAGTAGTTTTACTTCAATAATGCTACGGTTACGACTGTGGAGACGGAGTGATGAGATCAGTTTGTTTCATACTCTTTGTTCTTTCGGTAAAGTCACGTAATGAATAAAAAATAAAATAATAAAATCACGACGTTTCGGAGGCAACACAAGTCTCCGTCATCAGGTGGGACCGTCACAGCCAGATTTGTTACCTCCGAAACGTGATTTTATTGTTTTATTTTTTATTCATTTTAATTTAATTTTTTACCTACGTGACTTTACCGAAAGAACTAAGAGTATTAATCCTTGCAGTCACGAAAGCTTCAAATCTAGAATCAGTTTGTTTATTTGCGTCAGTGGGATGGATTGTGGCATCACAGAACCATGAAGAATGACGATGGCACGGAGAGGCCTTCATGCAGCAGTGGATACACAATAGCTGGTGAGAATGATGATTAGCTCAACTAATGAATTCAGAACGTGATCACTCGCTTTGTGAATATCCAGTGTGGAGTGGCTGTGTGTCACAATTATATCGCAGGTGCATTTTCCAGTGGGGATGCCTTTAATTAAAGTAACTGCCCATGAATAACACAAGGCATGTTTGCCACGACCTGTAAAGTGACTAAATATGCAAATTTCAATACTGTGGTAATGGTGTAGTGGCTTGCACAGCATATACTATCGCCCAGTCTGAATTATCACGTTTGCAACAACCTGGGCTTAAGGTCTTAAATAGGCAAGCAAAAGGCCAAAAATGTCACGCATAGTTTATGGGTTTGTTAATAGCAAATGACATTATGAGCTATTTTGCCTTTGTAAATGTCCCTAAGTTGGGTCAATTGTTACCAATAGACTAAATAGCATTGTACAATGTTCAATTTGTAAATAATATAATGGAAAACATAAAAAATGCAAAACTCACTCAGCCAAAAAAAAATCTATTGAATAGTTCAAAGGCATTTTGTGGACAATATCTTAAAAATGTAAGCTTATTTGCAGAACAAAACATCGTGGAAATATTTTTGAATCAAAACTGTGGGGCTGTTACAACGGAATGGATGAGATCCTTCTCGCACTTTCATCATTGTCATTTCTTTCTTTCTCTTCCATCAATTTTTATACAAAGGAATTTTCCCAAAGTGGTGTACCCGAACTGGGCGGTATGGGCCGATTAATTTAGATTGGTGTTTCTTTTTAATTAAGATGTGTGCTTTATTAATTTAGATGTGTGCTTTATTCCCCGTGAACAGTGCGAGATTATGAGTCGAGTTTTAATTGCTTTTATCTGGCTGTACGTACGTAACAATTCATGCTATTTCCTCAAAGCAAATCAAAAGAATTGGCCCTTACTATGTTCACATTCACCCAGGGAACCACAACATGCTTGTTGTGTATGCAGGCATGCAATAGATTACGGTTTAAAAAGAAAAAATAATGTATTAGAGGTTCCTGCGTACCAGGATTGCTGTTTTGATATTAAATGTCCCATTCATCTTAAGAGCCACTAAAATCCTGGTGGCGCTCTTGCTCGCATTGTGCATAAACTAATTAGAGTCATCCACAGTTCATAATGTAATTTACTTATACAACATATTTTCAAAGGTTGTAAAAAAAAGTTCGGTACAATATTTTATTTTATTTTTCCCGCGAAGGACATTTTTGCATAATTATTGAGTGAATAAAAGTAGAAGTAATATTGATTTATACACAGATTAGATATGTATGGAATGTTGTGTCTTGTGTTGCAGCTTGGTAGACATAAGATATGTTGGCTTATTGGATTTTACGATTCAAATTGTTGATAAAAAAAACTTAGTGCGCTTGGGGCAGGACACATTACTGGAAAAAATGATGACCAATTATTATTATTAAAATGGTTTGCCCAGGAAAGCCTCACTGAGTCTCGATTCTCTTTTTCAGGATGGTCCTTCCAGGTCTTTGCAGTCGTAGTAGACAATGTTCCCACGTGTAATCCAAATTGAGTAATTTGCAGGTACATTTTCAGCCTTGGAATGTACGCGTGTTGAACTTCTTTCACACCGTGTGTAGCCAACCGTGCTTAATCGGAGGCAAACACCAATTACACTGAGTGGTTGTTTTTTTTTTATCTTATCGAGAATAGTGATGGAGTGGTAGTCAAGGAATGGTAATGTCTCCATGAAGAAGTCTGTAATGGAGATGGAGTGATTAAAGCCGTTTATGTAGGTGATGGGTGGATTGTTAACATGGTAAAGCCATGAGAGAGGGCATCGGTGGAGATGTCTTCAGTAGTGGATTTATCATGGCTGATGATGCTAATATAAATTACAAGATGCTCGGCTACCAACTGTTTTTTTTTATTTGTGGACGATCATGAGCAACATAGCAATGAATACGTATAATGAATGTCCATCTCTCCATGTCAACATGGAAAAAAAGTAACATTCAGTCCATCGGCTAATGTGCCTTTGGACTAATGAATTCCAGAAACGTTTACATTGGCAGGGAAACCGTGAACCAGTTAAATGGGGTCCAGAGGCCCGTAACGTCAGTGGTTGGCTCTTGCCAATAACATCTGGCAACACAACAAGCTCGGCTGCTGATGAGACCAGGAAGGTCAAAGCCAGTGCAAAAGTTGACCGCTTAAACGAATACCGCTAAGAAACATCGGTGATGTAGGACCGTTGGCTGACAGACTAAAACATTATAATGCAAAAATTATATGGAAAGAGGGACTTTAAATTATTCATTCAGATTCTTGCCGAACATTTGTATTTTTAAACTTTTTGATATGAATAATTTGCTCGGGAATGGCTTCAGTCTTATTAACTATGCATATGTGACTTTCGACATACCTCAGAACAGGGCAACCTCAACAAGAAAAGACAGAGTCTCTAGATGTAATATTTGATGTCATGCTACTATCGACCATATTGTTTTGCTCGTGTTTAAAATACAAATGTAAAAATTACACAATGTGTTAATACATTTGTTAAATTATTGATACGGTATATTGAAATGTAAAATACTAAGAATCATCAAATATCTCACCTTAGTTCTCAGGATTTAAAGGGAAATAAAAATTAACCCGTAAAAACAAAGTTTTTCACTATAAATCCTTTATATGCGTGGCGGCTTGAGATGGCTGCCACCTATGGGTCAGATGATTGCCTGCCACCATTAAGCAATTGGTAATTACATGTAAAAAAATGTTCCTAAAAAGTGTAAAATTTTGGAAAACATTTTTACGAAAATTAATTGTCACGCACAACGAGTCTGTGTGCAAAATGTCAGCTCGATTGGATCACGGGAAGTGGGTTAAAAAACGACCGAAAGATTTGCACGGTCGTAAGCGCGCAAGCAAGTGAACTTAATATAAAGGATTTTAAAAAAACATCCATCCTAATGCGTGGATAATAATGATTATGTATTGGGACAAAATAACTGTAAAATGAAACCAAATAACTATCAATCCACCGCTGGATCAAGTCTTCCCCGACAATACTTCACCGTGGCTCAGAGATCACTCACCACGAATGCAGTATCAACCATGGTCTGGGATCAAACTCAAGTTGCTAGGGTGTATAGTGCAGTGCAGATCCACTGTGTCACTGTTCCCCAGTATTAAAATGAGGTAAAGGTGCAGCTCTGCAATTTCTTGCTCATGCCACTGCTGACGAAAGGGCTTTCACCAGAGGCATCTCCAGAGAGCCCCACCCCCCCCCCTCTCGAGAAGGTATTTGGCCTACTCTTTCCACACTGGTCACACATCTTGCAAGAGTTGGGAGTACCCATATTTTACCCCTCCCTACTGACCTGCTCTCACTGCGGTGAACCCTTGCTGAGTGGACATTGAACCGACAACCTCAGAATGTCATGTCCAGTGCACTACCGGCTACGACACACCAGTATCCCTCCGTGTTCATATACCGCTCAAGAATCGTTGAGCTTCTCCTATTGTATCGTGCACACGCGCGCGTGTGTGTGTGAATAGCTGGTAGCGCACTGCGCCACAAACTCGGCAACCCGATTTAGATTATATGAACTGCTTCTGGGCCATCCCCTAGGTCGACTCAGCCCAAAATGAGAACTTGGTGCGGTGTGTAAACATCACCACGAGGGAGACAAAGGCGGCCGGGCGTGTTGCTGAACACCCACTCCCTCGTGTTCCATGCTGGCCTTCATAGATGCTCGCTAACACCACTTGCCCAGGATATGGGAGGATCTTTGGTCTTCGTTGCAGTTTTGGTTGCATCTAGCTTTCGCCCATCTCCCTCTACCCCATGTCTATTAATAAAATACAACACAATTAAAGGAGGCATTCGCCTAATAAAACAGATTTCTCAAATTGGCAAACCCGGGAGGAATATAAAGCAGGGTAGACTGTATTGCAGACAAGAAGATCTTGTTAAGATGGGCTGAACCCTGCAAGTATATCTGCAAACAATAGCAACCGGTTGGGCAAATTAGGATTCACACTGGCCTCAGGCAGTCCATTGATGCTAATGAGGTAATAATGATGCCAATAGATGAACAAATGGATACATCTCATGTGGCAAAAAAATGGGTATGGAACATACTTTTTTATTTTACTGTGTGTATATATATTTTAACCGCCCCATAAAATTGCAGCAATTTTAATGGCAAGGTCACTCACCTCAAACACGGCAGATCAATAAATATCTTATATTTTGTTGAGTCACTTGAAAACAGTTCAGGCAATTTTTTTTTACCCTTATAAAATATTAAATTTCGGCTTTCATTTATATATGATTTTTATGGGCTTTTAGAGCCCAAAACACTTTCTTTCTGAGCGTATTTGCCATGAAACAAATAAATAAGTAAATAAGCACAGCACGTGAATGCAATGGAGATCAATTTACAAAGATTGAACTGAACAGCTGAAATTAAAACTGATGGAAGGGACCTACTCCACGAATGCCACATCAATACACGATGCCGCTGGGTTGCCACCTGTCCTGGTTTTCCCAGGATCATCTTCTTTCTGAACAACTGCTGTCCTGGGAAATCTATAAATATTCCTGGGACATTAAAACGTCTCACGTAATAAAGCATTTCTCAAAGACGATGCATTTACACGTAAAGCTATAAACTACTCATTTATTTTACCGGGTAAGGCCCACTGAGCTGTTTCTCTTTTTCAGAAGCGGTCTGGCCACAAATGATAGCTCAACGAAGTGGCTTGTCATGTTTATAAATGTGGAGGAAAAAAAAACGAAAGACCTGGAGAAAAATCCACGCGACCACGGGAAAAACATGCAAACTCATTCAGCAGCCGGCAAGGTCAATAGATCGAACCAACGACCTCCTGTACATCAGGCGAGGTAGCTAACATCTCGCGACACGTATTTCTCCCGTCCTCCGGTATTGTGAGAGTCGCTTTTCACACGGCATGTCCTTATTGTGTTGCATCTCCAGTGGTGGCAACCCCAGACCGCGTGCACGATACACAGCACAGCACCACGACACGGTGTACGGCATTCCTCTGTAATTTTGACCCTGTGTGGTACTCAGGCGGTAGGGTAGATGGTTGGGTGGCAACTGCAAAAAATTGCTGGCCACCCAAAACCATATATGCTGGGTCTTCCTTCCGGCGGAGGCTTTGGCTACGTGCCCTGTAAAACATTACCGCACTTCCTTCATTTTTAATAACATAAATTGAAGAGAACATTGAACTGAAATGTAATTCTTCCATAAAATGTTCGCCTGTCGTTTAAAGGCGCTCGTACCATAGTTATATGGCTTAAGGATTAGGGGTGGGGTGTTTCCTTTCAAGGGATGCGTTACATTTCCCATGGCGCATTTTTCATTGATTTCTGTCACAGAGGAATGTATGATTCATAGATATTTGCGTGTGGTTGGTTGCTTCCCAAGCTAATCATAATCATGGGCGTATGCACTGTTAGTGCTGTCTGTGTGTTGAATGAGCTTTATAGGAGTGCAGCCTTGTACACAGCTAATATTGTTAGAAACCTATAAATACTTCATTATCATTATAAATAATTATCATCACGACCAATGTTATGTTCTTATATTTTTTGTTTTTGGTTCGATTGTCATGCAGCTACGATGTCAATTTCAGTTTTCAACTATGACCCTCCACCACCCGACAGAGGCAATCAAATCAAAGTGATCACGTGGTGGGCACATGCGCCCAATGGAGGTATGCTTGAGCAAATCGGAGGAAAGTTGTGAAGCAAGGAAAATGTTGATAACTTTACTTGAGATTGCATCCTGCATCATTAGGTATTAACAAAAGGTCAGCTATTGCATCAACACACATGGGCATAAAGCCACACGCGATGTAACAAAAATAAAACGAATTATGAATCGAACGGCAGTAATTGTACCCAGTGTCCTACAAGTGTACAGGCTGCGCTGTGCAAGTCGGGTCTTGAACATCAAAACTTTCCAAATAAAGAAATACTGATAATTAACTCTTCATGGACATGTACACATTCTTGACCTGTAACATCACTGCGGTAAGGTGCCCCAATGCTTGCTATCCATTTTCCTTATCATTAACGTTCTCAGCCATGGTCAATCTACTGCTGGATGAAGACCTCCGCAAGCTGCTGCCACTTCTGGCGATCCTGCGATGCAACAGTGCATCCAGCACCTGCACATGAACTCATCTCGTCACTCCATCTCCTAAGTGGTTAGCCCTCTTGGAAGTGTTCCATTCATTGGCTGCCAATCCATTATTTTTCTTGACCATTATCCATCATTCCTTCGAGCAATTTGACCTACGCAAGCCCACTTACCGTAAAAAAATGTGTTTGGATGATGTCAATAACCTTGCGTACGTTTTCTTAATCCGTGTGTTTCTCATTATCTCTGTCAATGCAATTCCAAGCATGCGTCTCTGTCCATGCTTCTCTGCGCATTTTTCAGTTTTTGTTGTATCTAATTTAACATACGGAAAACTGTTATGCATTAAGTGAAAATGCAGGAATGCGATGCATTTACTTTTGAATGAATATGGTACTCGGGAGGTGGGTCCAGTTTGTTGTCCTTTCCCTGCACCATCGATTAGCGCGGTTGGCTACGTACGGTGCGAAAGAAGTTCAACATACGTGACTGCCATGAACAATGCAAGTATGTTTTTTTTCCCCACACAAACCTGTTCAAACAGTAACATTTACCGTGTGCATCATTTAATGGCTACATATTTGTTTGCGATGGTGCCCAAAACAAACCGTTTCACTGATATAACTGAACGTGCATTAGAATCAGATATTTTGAAAAAATATATATATACGCGTAGGCAATCTCCTTTGCAAAGTAAGGATCGGTGTGAGAATGCATGCACTGCAAAGTAAGGTCCCTTGCTTGTGCACATTTGCACTGGGGCACAATCAAACTATGTGCAGAAGGACGTACGTTCAGTCACCCGCAAGCCGTTAGCAGATTGTTAATCAAGCTGTGGGGATGGCGAGATGGTGGATGTTGGCCCTCCATTCATGGGGTAGTCTCCAGTGCAAAGCATTCGGTGGTGGCTCTAACAGGGAAGCATGCTACCATATTGTCCCAGCTGGCAGCTGATGAATTGCCTCGAGATAATGAAGCAGAAACAGTCCCCCAGAGACTTACAGGAATAGCACTCAATGCACTCCGCACTCTGTGCAGACAATTTCTGGTCACTAGTTTTTGCTGCGACTCTCTTGGACACAGACACACAACAAGTTTAAGTTAAGTGCCCTGGGCTCTAATGGTTCCTCACTAACTTGGGCTGTGCTCTAGCGCAAGAGGTTCCGTCGTTTTTGGGAACAAATACTGCATAGGCTGGGCTGCGTGTCTGTGCGTGCGTGCCTCAGCCTTCGCTTACAATGAGGGACAGACCTTTAAACCGATGCAGATTAACTTAAAATGACAACATATTGAAGTATTCTTGGTTCTTTCGGTAAAGTCATGTAGAAGGGAAGTAATAAAATAATAAAATAAAACATAATAAAATATTATTACTTCCCTTCTACGTGACTTTACCGAAAGAACCAAGAAGATGAATCCCTGCAGTCACGAAAGCTTTAAATCGAAACATATTGCAGTTCATACTTACGTTTGTGTGTAGAACTTATTTCGCACCGTACGTAAGCAACCGTGCTAATTGGAGGTGCGGGGTGTGGGGGGGACAGCAAGCTAAACACAAAAAGCAGTGCGAGATTTGTCCGTGCAACATAGAACAGTTTTAGTCACACATTTCGAACGTGTTTAATAACGTGAATGATCATAATAACAAGGTTACTGCGGCAGTGTATAATGGTCATCACATTGAACCTGCAACCTGACTTGCAATTCTGGGGTTGCAGTTGAAACAATTGGCAATGTTTTTTTTGTATCTCCTCTCCCAGCCCGCCCGCCTCTGCCCTCTTAGCAGTATAAAGGCAAAGTTGGTCGATGCGTGGTGGGGAAAAATGTAGGAGCTTTCACAACTTCACTGTTTCATTGCTTTCATGGCTTTATTTTGGTGATTTCGAAAAGTGTTTTGGTTTAGCCAAGTTTGTTTGTTGTAGTACAGAGTTAGACTGATGGCCTTAATCTAAGTTGTCTTGTGGTTGTTGTTGGTTGTTTGACTTGCATCCCACTGGGATTTTTGCACACAGCGTTGGTGTACGGTGTTATTTTCTGCAATATTTTGCTGTCTTTTCTTGGATTTTCTGTTTGCACTCAGTCACATATCACTTTAAGATGTTTTTTTGTTCATGTTTTTGTTTTTTGTTTGTTGCGGTTGCACCCGATTCAAGAGCCGAATGGCTCACAGGGCTATATCTAATAAATAAACTTGAACTTGAACTTCCAAGATGTCTCACCGGTACGTGCGAGAAAAGTGTGACCGAGTAATTTCATGTGCGCATCTACAGAACCTGTTGCTTAACAAACGCGCTACAGATGTTACTCGTGTGAATATTCATAAGCTATGATTTTCACTTGATGTTACGGCGTAGTATTTCATATTCATCTTCGTCAGCATTGCGACCATTTCACTATTTAGTAGTGGCGGAGGCAGTGACACAAGGCGAAAGAGGAATGCTACTTTGCATGATAATTTGGGCTGAACTTTTCGAGAAAAGCAGTGATTTTTCAGTCGCTTGCGAGGCACCAATTGTATATGATTTGAAACTCTTTCCCGTGCACTTGTTAGCTTGGAAGCAGGCGTTGCGTTTAAAATGAGACCACAATCCACATCGTGCGCCACCAACTTCATTTCAGCCATTGGAATTGTATTAGCTACAATTTCCTTTTGTACTCAGGTAGAAATCAAAACATCAATTTAGTCAATTTAAAACAAATAAACAAATTTTATGTCATTTTTAAACGTAGCATTACAATCCGAATATTAATGTGTGTTGTGCATACATTGTATAAAAACTATTGTCGTCATATATAAATGGAAATAACATACAAATGCTGGTTGAATTTACTAAAGTATAATGTATCATTGATTTCCAGTGCTCAAAAAAAATACAATGCACTGTTCAAACTCATGAAAATCCTATAAGTGTGAATATCGTATTGATGAATATTTACTTATTTACATAGTTCAAGTTTGCAGTGGAAACATTGACAACGTTCTGTTGCTCAATTAGTTGAATGACACATGTATGTACATTGAACTTCTACACGTGCTAGGGCAGAGACGTGCTGATGTGGTATATATAGGAAGACGTAACGTCCAATTGACTTGCTGCTGGCCCGGTATTGGCCTCCATGGAGGCTTCTTGTAAATCGTGTTATTACCCAGCCCATGCCGGTTACCCTTCAGCAACAACAACAACACGAGATGGAGTGGCGATCACGACAATGAGCAAAGCTTTAAGATAGGGCAAGTTGGCACACTGCGCAGTGCAGGTGGTGTCTCTCTGCCAGTCACCGTGCTCTAGTAACCAGTAATGGGGTACCTGGGTCGATCCCACTATCTGCTGTCAGCAAGCCCTTGCCGCTTCACGTGGATTCAAAGTGTGCCTAGCCTGGCAACAGAAGTCAGAGCGATATCAAGGCCATCGCATTGTTAAAGGAAACCTGTTGCTATTTGTATGTCTGAATGTGCATGGATATATGAATCCCGCTGGCAAGAAAGCATACAATTACTCGTGGAAATGTGATAAAAAAAACACATTACAAACCGACGTTCGCTCCGTTTTTCCCCAATTCCAATCTCATTGTGTGCCCCCCTCTCCTGTATTCACCATCGCCACTGTGCACCGTTGATTAGATTGGTACGATTCAAAGCGTAATGTGGCACTCATGGACAGATCAAATGGTGACAGCTTATTACGTGGTGCATTCTAGTGGAGTATCAAATGCTCTTTCAGGTCCTGAAATAGAGGTTCCTTGGAATAAATTGCAAAGTGCATTTGATCCGTGAATTCCATTAGAGCAGTCGCAGTAGAGTGCGCGAGTCGAACACCTAATTGATGACCACGTTTTTGTTGTGTGTGATGGAACTGCGCTGGTGACATCACTTACCCTTGGATTATCCCATGACACTGCAGAATGTATGGTGTGACACTGTAGAAAATGCCACACTTGTTTTTTTTTGCCATCAAATGACCAACGCGTTTTCAATGTCAAACGTTGTGAAAGCTATGGGTGCAGCCCTGCAATTGCCTGCCCACTGCTGGCAGAAGGTCCTCCACTTCCAGAGAGCAGCGAGACTTCTTGTAAGTGGTCGGAATACCCACACTTCATCCTGACGAGTGACTAACAGTGGTGCACCCATCTAGACTGCTGGGTGGACAAAGGCGGAGGGATTGAATTAACTTGTCCCATTGTTTCAACCGCCGTGCCGGAAGATAAATCCGGCGACCTCTGGATTGCAAGTCCAGAGGTAGAATCTCCTCGTGTATGCGAAAAGCAGTTAAGAAAAATAGTAGTTGGGTTGTGGATGCTGAAATAGAGATTGTTTTCAGGTTTTGTGGGTTTACAAAATGGGCACGTTTGAAGTAGGACTCATGATATCTGTCCGTCTTCAAAACCATGATGGAAAGGAGCCTTGTGGTACTGCCAGTAGCTGTGGTCTCCAAAGTCCTATGACATCTCCATGTTCTCCACTGGATATCTGGAAGGCATACTAATGGCTACATCTTGGTTCTACTAAGGGTGCTACCAATATGTAAAGGTTAGAAATGTGATTAGCGCACGAGACTTTGCCAATACAAACATACCACTACTGAAAAGAATCGGTACTCAAAAGCGTATTAGTCAGTGCTTGGATTGCAACACCCGACTGATCGGAGATACAGGAAAATAAGAGAAAACGATTTTATTCTAGATTCTGTCTACTTGACAGACCTGTTCTCCACCTGAAGACGGCTGCTTGCGTTGTGGCCGAAACGTCGTGAGAATTATTTTATTATGTTTTATTTTTATTATTTTATTACTTCCCTTCTACGTGACTTTACCGAAAGAACCAAGAAGATGAATCCCTGCAGTCACGAAAGCTTTACATCGAAAAAAAAAAAAGATTTCATTCTATTTTGCAGAAAGTCGACTCTATTCAACATTTGGGATGGCTGTGGCAATCATTTAGCAGTAGATCGAGAATGGATGATGATGATGGAATTATTCAAGATCTACCTGTATGCTTTGGCCAAACAATGCAATCGGCCCTTTTTAATTTCAACGAGGTTGTTTCTGAAAATTCTGGCCCGTGTAAGCCAGCCAGGGAGTGCTATTGGTATCGTGTAAAACATTTCATACTTGGCATTGTCAAGTTGCAATCGTATGCATAATTAATCGAGCACGGGCGTTCAGAATGCTGTCGGTAATTGCTACTTGGGCTGGTCTTTCTTGCCTCCCTCCTGACAAGCGATCTTCCCACAGAGGCAGTTAAAAAAATGCATTTTAAATAAGAATAAAACAAATCATTCAACAACTCCTGGGGTAGCTGGAGTGGAGAACTATACTTAAGCTTATAAATTAAGGATTGAGGATAAGCAAGGTGAGAGAGTTTGGGTGCTGTGGCTCAAAGTACAGGTGGATTCTTGAATAAATAAATACCAGTACGAAGGCACATATACTCAAACAACAGCCTTGACAATGTATTTATTTGTAGCCTTTAAAAAAAAAAATACGGATGCATTTTTTTGGTTTAACAAATTTAGCGTGGCTGAATTCTGATTCGCAAAGAGCAGCTTACTCAGAGGAATGTATCATCATCTCATCACTACAAACAGTTGCTGTCAAGCATTTAACGTTGCAACATAAATAAATGGTCAAAATAAACGTTGACCAGTCCCCAATTATTGGACCCAAAACGAATGCCATTTCCACTGGTAGCCTATTGCCCAGTAAACTATGTGCTTCCTTAAAATATTCATGATTTAATGCAAGTTGTTTGACAGTGACTTTTGTATGTGGCTGCCAAAGTTAATACTAATTATCATCTCAACACCTTTCCCTCCCTTTGATTTCTACACATCTCCCCCTTTTTTTTTTGTTACAATCCCATCTGGCCAGAAAATACTACGCAGATGCCCTTAACATTTGTGAGCGAAGTGGGGAGAGGGTGGCTGTGGAGGGTGATTGGATGAGTGAGCATGTTGACAGTGTGTCTATGAGCAGGGTGCCTACAATCACAAGATTCCTACCAAATGCCATAGCCTCGCTCACAGAGCCAAAACAACAACAAAAACAAAAAAGGGGATATTGACCTATTTTAATATTTGTGTTGTTTGGCCAAAAAACAGTCACTTCAAACATTCGTGCAAAAGGTTGTGACTTACACACTAATGCAGTAGTTAACTCATGAATGCATTGATTAGAAACATCTGCATCTTTTTTCGATGCAAAGTTGGATGAAGGCCTCTCCATACCATGGCTGACGTGACAGTTGTTTGGCCATGCTTTACCACGCTTGTGGGCTGGTGCAGATGCCCCGTGGCCGGGAAATTAACTCAGGTCACCGGGCTAATAGCTGAGCACGCAAACCACTGCACCTTCCGCTTCCCCCCCCCCTCCCCAATTGAAAAGGCTGACACGTATTTAATATTTTGTCACAAATTACTCGCGGTAAATATCTATCCCCTCCATCAGATGAAATAAATTAGAAAAGTAAAAGCTTCGTGCAAGCCAATTCAAATGTTGACGTTTTATGCGAGATGTTGCAAATTTGACATATACGCACATATGGAACAAAAATATAATTGGATACATCCAGTACATTCTATATTATTTTTAAATTGGCATCCTGAAACCCATGGTCTCGTTGCATCTACTTGCATAGCTGGCTACAGCGTAAGTAAGAGGCTGTTTGAACTTCGGATTTAACAACATATATTTTGCATGTGGCAAAACGCTTGTCAAAGTCTTCATTAAAATTTGTGAAATGTGCACGGTATGTCGCTCGATTGTTGTCAGCCTTCTCCCAGGGGTACGTGGTGAATTGTACATCATTCACACGTTCTTTTGATAGTCAATATGATTAAAGATGTGAGTTCATTTGCTGCTCATCATTCATTAACGTTTTCAGAATAAATGTAATATTTAATTTATTCAGCCTGTGCTGAAAACACAACAACAAAAAAACACTTCTTGTTACTGAAGGCAAGAATGTATGTTTCAGTGTGAACTTGTATCTGATATACACAATTATGGTACTCTACTGAACATTTGTATACTTACGTGCTTATTGATTCATGTTTCAACATACTCATGTCAACATTGGCACGTGTGAATATGATGTATGTGAACCAAATATGCACTTAATTATCCTGCTATTATAAAAAAAAAGATTTCGTGAAATATTGTCGACAGGGATAAATGCATTATTTTTGTTTTACCATTCCATAAAACGAGACCTTCGATTATTTTTATCTTCAAATGAATACCCACTGCGAAGAAAATGCTCGCAGGTGGCTCAGTAATTCTGTCTGAAACAAATGACAATTAAGTCGATTAGCTTCATGAGCATCAATAAAGTGTTGGTGTCAATGGCATCATCACCCCGTTAAAATATGAAAGCAAGGGGAAAATCAATTTCATATTATATTTCGTCTCTATTAACCATAATGAAACATAGTTATTAACACAGCAACAACAAAAAAACTGCATAAAAGACACGCCGTGTTGAATATATAAAACAAATCAAAGTGAATTCTTGTTCAAATTAGAATTGAGATACTCTATATAACTGTGCTACACCCCCTGAGCCCATTTACAGTCCTGAGTGGTGGAAATTTCATATTGCCATGGAATTGGAAAGTCTATCCAAAGGACAATGTTGACAACCATAAAAAAACGAGTACATACTCATTTTTTTATCAACCCTGGGTACAAACGATCGATTGAGTTAACCCTCAACCAGGAATTGAACGCACAACCATCTGATTGCGAGACACTCGCTGTACTGCTGAACCATTTGGCCAGGTATACAACAAACACGACAAAGATCCCCCTGTATAGCCTTAGCAGACTGTTGGGGCAAGTGCTGTTAGCGAGTAGCAGCGCTTATTAAAGCTGGCATGGCACACGAGGGGGTGGGTGGCCAGCACCACGACCATCACGGCCTTTGTCTCCCCAGTGGCGATGACGTTTACACACTGCACCAGATACACATTTGAGGCCGAGTCAACCTAGGGGAGGGCCAGGACCGGTTCACATAATCGTCACTGGCGTTGGCCGTGAGCGGGAATCGAACTCGGCTAGCCGGGTTCGCAGCGGAGTGCGCTAACTGCTGCACCACCGCTCCCACACACACACACAAACACCAAATACGATTGCAAGGATGCCCACTTTACGGTGCATTGAAATGCTCGCCAATGGCCGTGAAGGATCCGTCTCATTGTGCTTCGAAGTGCCGTTCATGCCACGCGTTCACGCACGGTAGGGTCGCTTGTCCGTGACATTGGCGTCACGCACGCGCCGGGTGGCGAGCGATTCCGCACGCAAGGCAAGAAGTTCGGTCAAGGTGGGCGAGGTGGGAGGAGGAAGAGGATGTGTGGGGGGGGGGGGAGAGATGCCGCTCCTCTTGCGTATCCACCACACCCATACCCCATGGCGGAGCCAGGATTTTTAGGTAGAGGGGGGAGAGGCAACCCCTCCAGCAATGAAAACAATTATAGGAGTTGTTAGTAAGTAAGGAATTGTCCCTTGCTTTTTATTCGACGCGTGTACGGCGATGGGGCAGCCATCGATCGAGGGTCGCTGAAGTCATGTCCTGTATACGCAACTGCGCACAATTCTGAGTCACTTATAACCGCTTTGCCGTGACTTATTACCAATTATGGACTCAGACTATTGTCCCATCATCTCATAGAGTCCCTGGCACGTAATAATATGCTACACAGTGGCAGTGGGGGTCGCAAAATGCCGATTTTTGTTACTAACAAACCTCAATGATCCGATCGAAATTAGGGATTTCGATCGGATCATTGGGGGGCCGGGGCACGTGCCACCCCACCCCCCATCTCATCGTCACCTGGCCACCAGGTGAATGCGGCTCTGGGTGGCCACCACCGTCCACACACCGTAGCCACAGCTGTTTGTTTGTCCTGCCGAGTGGGGTGAGGTTTGTTTGTGTGTGTCTCTCTGATGGTTACTGGCGTCTGTACGACGTACGTGTATGGTATATCTATGTATGTGTGTGTAGGGGGAGCGGTAGCCTCATATGAGTACCTGGTGTAAAAAAAAATCATTGCCACTGGGGAGACAAAGGCGGCCGGGCGTGGTGCTGGCCATCCACCTCCTCGTGTGCCGTTCTGGTTTTCATCGGTACCTGCTAACAGCACTTGCCCCAATCGTCTGTGAAGGCTATACGGGGGAACTTTGTCTTTGTTTTGTATACGGGGAGCGGCCGGGCAGCGGCATTCGCGCTCACGGCCAACACCACCAGTGACGATTATCTGAACCGGTCTTAGGCCTCCCCCTAGGTCGACTCAGCCTCAAATGAGCACCTGGTGCGGTGTGTAAACATCGCCACTAAGGGAGACAAAGGCGGTGGTGCTGGCCACCCACCCCCTCGTGTGCCATGCCGGCCTTGATAGGTGCTTGCGAAAAGCACTTGCCCCAACATTCTGTCAAGGCTATATGGGGGATCTTTGTCTTTTTGTATGTACGCACGTTGAACTTATTTCGCACTGTACGTAGCCAACCGAGCTAATCGGAGGTGCGGGGGAAGGATACCAAAACTAAACACGAAAAATAATTTCTACAGAAATTCGTTTTCAACCTAAAATAAACGAAACTAACACTTTTTGTACCACCACCGCGTGTATTTTTTGGCAAGATGGCTCAGATTTCGTACCATATTGACAAGGCTCGTGTCTTACAGTGACAAGGGCTCGTGTCTTACAGTGGCAAGGCTCGTGCCTTGCAGCAACAAGCCACCTGGATTTGATTCCCGACTCACGTGCATTTGTGCGTGGAGTTTCGGTGTTCTACCATCTGTTCAACACGAGGTTTCCCCCTCCCCTCCCCTCCAGGCTCCCCTGTTTTCTCCTATAGCTTAAAAAAACAACCGAACCAACCCCATCCCAATGCAAAAAAAAAATCCTGCAAGTTACTCAATTGAGATTACAAAAAGCAATATCGCCCCCTACTGGAGAGGTTCACATGCCCCTTCTCAAAAAGAGTCTTGTGACTTGCTACGACACTCTTGGGTAAGTTAATACTGGTAGGAATCTCCTGGTTACACCAGCCCTCAGGGGATTATTGTGTCCGTCCGTCGTGCATCTAAAAATGGGAGGAGTGGGGCTGGGTGGAGAGGGGAGGGTGGGGAGGGGCTGGGTAGGGAGGGGCTGGGTGGGGAGGGTGGGGCTGGGTGAGTGGTGGGAGGGGTGGGACCGGATGGGGAGGGGCTGGTCACCCCGTGGTGCCCTTATAAAACTCAACGTTTAACCTACTCACGCCGGCTTGTGCCCGCCCTCACAGTCGGCCATATTTGCGGAATACACCACGCCGCCGTTGACCCTGGCCATTGACCGAGCAACCCAACGTTCCTACCAGCTCCCTCTTCAGGAATGTGTTTCAGTTCCTCACAAAATACACATAGCAGATAAAGTACCAAAAAGCAGTTGAATGGGTAAATAAAACTGTCTACACATAAATACGGTATTCTAGTAGTCCAAACCGTTTGCAGCTGCGCTGTGTAGCTCTCAGAAGGGTTTTATGGTTGTATAAGCTTGATGTTTGGCACGATAAGAAATTGCTGAATAAGCCCCAACACGCAAGAGTGAAACGTCGGACATCCTAGCTGAACAATTTGCGGCACAACCTGAAACCAATTGGAGTATAGCGGTGCTTTTGGTGGAGCCTTGCCGAAATTGTTGCAGTCGCCCATTCCCGGTCCTTAATCGGAGGAAACCTCCGCTATGTCACGGTGGCGAGGTGTTAACGACCTCGCCTGGTATGCAGGAAGTTGTAGGTTCGATGCTGACCCTGACGCCTGCTGTATATTTGGAGTTTGTGTGTCCCCGTGGTCGCATGGACTTTTCTCCGGGTCCTCCGGTTTTTCTTTCCACATTTAGAAACATGCGCTTAGAGTATTTGGCTGCGAAACATTTTTGCATGAAATGTATGGCAGGTCCCTTCTGAAAAAGAGCTATTTTAGCTCAGTGGGCCTTTCCTGGTAAAATAAAAAATTGTTTAGTCAAATTGTTTTCTTTAGTGTCACATTCCTCCTGCTATCCTCGCCCACGCGTTGTGGATTCTACCAAATGACATCCTGCCGCGCGACCTGTGAGCAAGGCCCGGGTTCGCTGGGTCTCGTTTGGGTGCCTCTGGGCGCGGGCAAGGGTCCCATCCCCCCCCCGTCCCCCCACACAGCATGCCACCTCCAATTTGGCCAGCTCGCTGGGAGATAACAAAGCAAGGGTGGAACCGCACAGGCAGGCGTGACTTAATTGGGAGTTGGTTTGGCAGGGTGGGCGCGCTTTGGTGACATGGAAATGTATAGCTCAGTGCTGGTCCCATGTTGTACACAACGTTCCGATTGGGAGCAGGCAATGTGGGGGAGTCCTACATTGCCTTCTGCCAATTGTAACTCCCAATTGTCATCTCGCCCATCGGCAGTGCACCCAGTGGACAAGGAGATGCTGCGAATTAATTGAATGGCACATTTGTTTATGTGCACGGATCTCTGTGGCCATGTATTTGGCAGCGTAACAAACTGTCCCTCCCCCCCTTCCCCCCGAACTCGAGTTATGTGAACCGAATTATGAATCAAAAATCAATTATTCTTCAGGGACTATTGGTGGTCTCCGACTGTTTGCAGAAGAATGCAGTGCTCAAAGAGGAAATTGCCCAATATCACGCCGCCGGATCTCCATGAAATATAATCGTATGAGCTCGAGACTACTCTAAAGTATTGAACGTAGTTATTAAGAGACATTTTTCAGTTCAGCACTATCGAACTCTCAAAAAACCTTTTTCATATTTAAGTCACGGAATCTTTAACGTCAACATTTAACCAGAAGGTGCATATTGATGGTTAATACAACCACTGTGCTAACCACGGCAGCTGCAGGGCTCATTCGGCAACCCTCGGCCATGTCACTATTCCACCCTTAGCTGGAGTTTAACTCATGTTCACAGCTCAGAAGTCCATGCTCCTGTCCATTAGGCTTTCCTAGACCCTTGAATCTGTGCTTATTCATAATTGTATTACCCACAACCCACCATGACAATGCATAGCACATTTTGTAAAAACCTCCTCATAGAGTCTTGCGACAGATTTTCTCGTGTAAACATACAATATAATAATACGATTAGTCGAGTACTTTGATTAATTGACTAACAGCTCTAATCAACTCATCTTTTAGTGGTTAATTACTAGGGCCCCTTTAACAATGGTGACTGCCCTTATATGCTGCCTCTCGAAAGTGTGGGAACCCTTTAGAAGTGGGGCCGGGGTGAGCGCACATGTGATTAATCACACCGTGTATAATTATGAACTCTCTAGCATATGGGAACCTAATAAACCATTGTGCATAGCCAGGTGTGTTTTTATTACTATTACACTGGTCAACAACAAAAAAAACATTTTTTTTCTGGCCTGGACTTTTGCAGCTGTTTTAGACTAATTTCAGGGTGAGGATTACAAATCTGATCTCAGATTTGCTCTATCACATCTCATTTTATGCTATCGGCATACCCCATTTTCATTGATTTTAACCGAAATTAACTCTGTCACTTATGATTGCAAGTTGTTGCGAGTCAGTGACTGCTTTAATGTTAAAATATGGTGCTGTATTTTTAGGATAGTGTGTTTATAATATCATTTTATGTAGATATCCACATTTATTTAATATTTTTATTCTGCAGTTTTTTATTGAAAATGCAATATTTGATATTTCAAAAACCTGATGTGATAGCCAAAAACTGATGCCAGATTTGGAATCAGCACCCCAAAATTACATTGAAACCGTTGGAATACCTTATGCCAGAAAAAGTGTGTTGACCAGTGTTATTGTTGTTGTTATTCAAGATCACAGCAGAGGTACGAAGCACGTCTCTAATTTAGATTTGGTGGCTATCTCCTGGACCGAGGAATTCAGCCGCGGTGTTGTAATGTGGAGGGTATCTCTTGTCCCTATTGTAGATACACAATTGCCCTTCAAAGAGGACCTTTGGAATAAAGTTTTGCCGTTTCCCCCCGCCTCTCCCCCGGTGTTCATCTGTTGTCGAGTCGCCCACTTCTCCGGTGGCAGAACACAACGCAGAGTCTTCTCATCGTCTCCGAACGTTATTGTGTTTTATTGTTATTATTCTTGTTGTCTGTTTAGCCGAACCACCCCCCCCCCCCCCCTCTCGAAAATATTCCCAACGGGAGGAGAGGGGACAGAGCGGACCGGCTACACAAGCCATACCCAGCGTGACAGGGCAGATGGATGCTGTTGAGGTCACCAAGCCCCACTCATGACCTCCCATCCACCGTCACGTGGGAGAGGAGAAGTGACACTTTTTTCTCTCTCCATATATTAATAAAGCAATCGAATTGCTAACCTGTAGAGTAAGCATTTACTCGAAATAATCTGATATCCCAGCTGTATATGTTATATTTAATGAGAAATCACGACCCAAGTTACATCCAACGGGGAATGAATCGATTACATGAGCTCATGTTGGAGGTTCTATATGGTTTGTTGCAATGCAAGACCATTCAATTATTCTTCGTATGGCTGATGTACATGCAGGGCAACAGCTATAATTTTCAATTGAGGTGGTTGAGCCAGATAATTGCGCCAGGAGTAGCGGCGTGGTGCACCGCGGGGAAAATGCCTCCGTCGTATTTCTGAATTGGGCATTGAATGGTTATTTGTTCCACGGTTTGTTCTGGGTGAGAGCTGTTAGCTTTACATTTGTGCATTCGGTATGCGCATCAGCTGCCATGGTTTGTGTGCGTATGCGGTTCTGGGTTGTAGCCCACGAGCTTCTCAGAAGATAGAAGACAAAGATCATCCGTGTCGACGGGTCTTCCACGAGGTGTTCGTTTTGGACTTCTTGACCACTCCATTTGGCCTTCTTGTCCACTCCATTTCGCTTTCCGAGCATCATGAAAGAGGGTGATGGCTTCCAGCAGTGGATGCATCTTGGCTGAGGGTGGTGGTGATGATGATGATGATAATGTTCTATACGAAAAGAGAAAAAAATATGATTTACCGAGAATGCCACTGGAGGCGTTGTGGCACCGTTAACTATGTTTGGTACCTGAGCACATAGCACCTTCACCGCATCTCCTAGGTCCAAAGGGACAAGGCGATGACTCCACATTGGAGTGGTGGCTTGATGCACCGTGATTCCGCTGCAGTTGTGTTTGTATTTATAGCAAGATCTTTCATGTGCTAGGATATTTTTAGGTCGCCAATTATTTTCAGTGCCAAGGTGGATTTTTCATGACAGTGTAGCCACTGGCGTGAATTATATTTTTTACATATGTATGCCAACTCAGTGCAGTGTGAAGCGTTAAACATGCATGCTACATAGACTATCCGTGTTGCGCAATTGTTGGAGTCATTTCAAGTTATATAACTTATAGCTGTGTGCGCAAGATTATTTTAGCTAAGAGTTGAAAAAAGATCAATTATAATATAATTTTTTTAAAATAACGTGTGTTTGTAAAATGTATTAAATTGTGGCTTTCATTGTGTTAATGGAAATATTAAAGTGGCTGTGAGATACATATGCGCTGAAAATATCCAAAATACAGACGAGAATTAAAAGAGCAGACTTTTATAGAGCTATCATTCGTTTCAATCGTAATTGTGTTCCAACTTCAGCTAAGTGATCGCATCATCGAATAGACAAAGTAATGGTGTTAAACCGGTTTGATTTGCAATAGTTTCGGAGTTGCTTGGCTGCATTGTGTTGTTGTTGTTGTTGTTATGAACAACATGAAGTAATGAGGCAGCCAGCTTTTAGCAGAAGACGTGTTTTTTCACATTTAGAAGTTTAAACCCAGCCGCTTGTTGCACTGAACACAGTTTTGCTGATTTCGATTTTCTTTTCTTGAAACAAAACACAACTTCCTTAGAACAAGTTGCCTCGGCAGCTTACGTAACACATTCAGTGGTGTGGGTCGGGGTAAAAAAAAGTGGCAGTGGAGAGGTTTAACACATTTTATTCCTGCTCACCCTTCAGCAAAATTTGGACAACGCGTACCATCGCTGACATGTTAACAGCTGGTGAGTATTTACGTGGTTGGCGCACCGTACTTATACACCTGGTGACCTCACAGTATGATACCTGGCCACAACGATCGGTGAGTGATGTCTCAACCAGTCCCGAGGGCCGCTTCACCGACCAGCCCTGATCAGCGTGACACGCGGTCAAACATCCACGTGGCATTTGGGTGGCCTTCATCCAGCAGTGGATTGACAAGGGCTGTTCATGCATGAAACGGCCAGTTCCGGGTGCTACGTTATGCACTGGTGAAGAGGCGTTCGATGCTCATAAGTTCACACACTCTGCCTTGGCACTTAAGGACCTTAAGTGCCAAGGCAGAGTCACACAGAGTCACAAACCACAGTCACGGCACTCCACTGACAATAGGCACGCGTCCACGAGCAGGAGACACCTTAAATTCTCAGGTGTCGCCGATAAACAGGCACGTGTGCTTGTGTTCGTGAAAGTTTTAAGAATTGTTCGAGCATCGCGCGGCGACCTCAGGGCGCATCTGCCGGGTGTTTGAGCCCCGGGTGAATCCACGTAGTCCGCGTTCTTGTCAGTTCTCAGCAGGCGAGCGGCGGGCTTACAGCCGGTGGACACTGTCATTGCCTCAAACAAAAGCCATTACACGCTTCGCTGAGCTGTTCCTCTTACCATAATTAGGACGACGCCGGAGTACGAGCTTCCTCCCCACCCGTTCCGACCAACAACTGGGAATGACTCTGTCGGGGTTAATGATGCGGACAATATAAAAGTTGGGGCTTTGCGGCAGCATATATGGGGCGTACGGCGAAAAGGCACCTGATGCACAATTTCGACAAATTCGCGTCAACTGGCTTGCACCATTAGCAGCGGTGCCACTAAAAATTACTGCGCATGCACCGCGAATTTCCCCACAGATGGAATGGCCCAACAAAATATATAATAATCAATATTTGAGAGCAAGGGGTAGTTCATTGTGCGGGGCCATCTGCTCGGACCATTAAAATGCGCTTAGCGGTCCCTCCCACACGGCCACATTGACGGTCAGGGGACCCGTTCAGTGGGCGGACAGGTGCTATGTATGCAGCGTGCGTCTCGGCTCCTTCTCTGATGCTCTGGGCTTTACGCGGGACTGATTAGGATTCATCGTTGGGCGCAGGCGTTCAAACCAGCAGATGGCAGGATGACAGAGAGGGCCCAAAAAGCAGACCGGAGGGACCCGGTTTTGTTCTCGCACGGTATCCTAGCCGCCCCGTTTTTAGCAGCACAGCCTAGCGCTGCGCTATTGTCTCTGCATTCGATTAACCCTGCTGTGTCTTCAATTACACGGAATTTACATCACTCTGATATCTGCTGTGAAAAATATAACCTCTTGTATCTGTTGTCTGTTAGCATTATTTCGACAAGTGTCTTCCTATAATGATGGCTTTTTTCTGACCTTGCGCGCCGTCAGAATAAATAGTGTAATGGAGTTTGAGACACAGCCAAGGATGCTGCTACTCTCGGAGGTTTAATTTTAATAAACATGATATCTCTTGACAACAAAAAAAGTTAATCGCCTCAAATTATAGTGCACTGGATGAAAGGCATCAACAGTTGCATGTTTGAGAATGTTTGAATTATGCTCATTACTGCTAATAAGGATAGGCTGCCTCATTTGCAATACTTTAATTAGCTGGTGTAGATTTGTGTTTGTTGATGGACAACTGATTTATTAGCAGGGATTCTGCGACGTTTCGCAAGATATCTATGAATCGGCGTTTTCGAATGCAAAAGGTATGCAGGTCATGGCTTCGATCCCGATCATGACGCCTGTATATTTGATGTTTGCATGTTTCTCTCCTTGGTCATGTAGAATTTGTTTCCGGTGTCCTCCTGTTTTTTTCCCCCTCCACATTTAGAAACACGCGTTTCGAGTATTTGGCTGCTATAAATTGCCACTATATCAGCCACTTCGTTGAAGCTATCGTTTGTGGTAATGCCGATTCTGAAAAAAGAGCTATCGGTCAGTGGGCCTCACCTGCTAAAATTAAACAAAAATAGTTGATAGTAAATCTGTAAAAATAAAAATGTACACATACTGCCGACGATGATAACCGCCGTTCGATGTATTCCCTCCCCACACGCGTTGGTTTTTCAATTGCGTTGTGACAACGCAACAACAGCAAAAACAAAAACGGATGTAAGCGTCGTCTTTGAAATTTTCACGACGCTCATTGGACGTTGTGATTGAGCCAGGAGTTCACGAATGCGGGAGAAAGTTACCAAGTTAATTCTATTTTTATTTTTACAGACTGGCATGCGACAAAGGAGGGTAATTATCTCGGCACGTGGAAGCTCGGAAGAAGTACGCAAAGCAAGGGTTGAGCGTATTTGTATATTTTACGAGAAAAAAATTCCGTACGACGATAGCCGTGGCAGATGATTCGATCAACAAGTGATTACGTAGTCACGGAATATTGCCTATGAGTAAATTTTAAATCGGAGGGCGAAAATATTACAGTGTAGGTTCTCGCCGTTGTTCTGTGGCGTTCCCTGACGGATGCTCAGTCTGTGCCGTGTGTTGTTGGGGATGAGCGTTACGTTCCTCAATAAGCTCCCAGCACGTAGGACGAAACGTCAAACATCGTGCCGCACAGCGCAACCCGAAAACACATTTTGGAGAAGAAAATAATCTTAAACAATGACATGTGAATCGTTCTGAACTTTAACAACTGGAATTTCCCCTCCTCAAAGTGCATGTAAAGAAAATCAGCAACTCATTACATGGCTACTTTTGGCAAAGGAGACAACATTGGTGCACCTGTAGATTCTGCTTCCACAAATGATTTGTTTTACCTGGTAAAGAGTCAACCTGGACATCTCATGGGTTGCACACTCATCATCTTCTTGTGTGCTTCCCTGTGTGTGATAATTTGATGCTTTTTACACAGCATGTTGGAATTATTAATACAACTGTTAGCTGGGAAAAAAAAATGTGCAAAATGATTCCAAATGAGCATTTAAATGAAGGATGAATACGCCTTGTAACATTTTAAAATATTCATGTTGGCTGCAAAATGGATACTCATTGTTACTTGGATAAAGCCTTCAATTGTCCACATTAGACAGTGAAAATTGGCTCTGTAATTGAATATTTTAACCATTTGTAACGTTCTTTTCAAAGTGCAGTGTGACCTTCAACAGGAAATAAGAGGTTAGTTTGAAAGACAATATGGCAGAGAAGGTTTCCAATTAAAACGGGATTATCTGTGGAATTGTACAGGCACCGTGCTTAATACTACAGTAATTCCATTTCAAAACGACTGTAATTATTAAGAAATTCTCCACTTGTATCTGGTAACTGAAAATGACAGATACACGAGCTTACAATGGAACTTTTACAATGGAGGGAAAAAAAGGTGAGCTTCCCAGATCTTAAATTGCAAATACAATTATTCATATGCGTGCGTCTCGTCATCACGACAAAGCCGAGTTCTATTTTCACAAACACAACTTTGTGATTGCAAGTTTGAATCAACGCAATGTCATTTATTTTCCGGCCAGCATGCTAGCGTATTGGAGTGTTTAGATGCACACTGAAAGTGGAGTTTTGTTTTGCTGATGTCAGGTGAAACCACTGGAAAGAGATTTGGCAGGCGGTCAATGGTGTGAAGCGGCGCATCCAGGGATTTTGAGAGAGAGAGCGGGGGCGGGAAGGGGGGAAAGAGTGCAAGTCCGTGTGATGGGCTGCTGGGAGTGGGGATTGGATCCACTCGGGACCTCGTTGGCACGGAGTTTGTGTCAGCCCAGGGGTAGTTGGCACCCTCCTTGTTCAACGAAGGAACGGAATAAATGGGTCGTTTTTGCTCGTAACAATGTGCAGTTTTTCTTTCTTTCTGCAATGTTTGTTTGTTGCTTTCCTTCCTTCGGGTTGTTACCGCGAGTTGGTGGCAGTGATGCCCGACGCCGTTCGGCTGTACGTGCTGGGAAATTCTATCCGGGAGCTGAATGCGTGGGGCTCAAGCTTTGCTTGTACTCCCCGCCTCCCTTACTTGGCAGATAAATATCACCCTGAAGGGTGATGTGAAGGGTGATGTACTTAATAGTAGCTGGGTCAAGAAGGTCCACACAGATTAGCAGGGTCACTACAAAAGAAATAAATCTTTTTTTAAAGACTCCACATGGTGTTGTCACTTCTCCCAGTTGGATAGCTCCTTTATGGTTACAATTGCACCAACGTTACAAATGAATGGGAGTAAAATTAGAAGGTTTAATAATAGTGTATTTGTTGCTTGTAAATAGCAATTCAGAACCGCTGGCGATATATGTATAAATAGTATTTTTATATTTTTGTTCATGAAAAAAATTATGACAATTTCTATAGCGCTGTAACATGGAAAGCGATTACAAGGTCGTCGAATTATACACCAGTTGTACCGTGTAGTATTAGACAACTCTCTCGTGCTTTTGACTTAAAACATTCGTCACTGCAGGGATTAATATTTTTTGGTTCTTTCGGCAAAGTCACGTAGATATTAAAATAATAATAATAATAAAAGTGAGCATACTGGCAATCTATAATGTCGACTGTAGCCTGGTAGACTGTGGCCTGGTTTTTTAAATATTTTTTGTATATTTTTATTACTGAAAGAACCAGAATAAGTCGATATTATAGACTGCCAGTACGCTCACTCAGGTTCAGTTTAATAGCCATTGCTACAGTCTACATTATAGACTGCCAGTACGCTCACTCAGGTTCAGTTTAATAGCCATTGCTACAGTCTACATTATAGACTGCCAGTACGCTCACTCAGGTTCAGTTTAATAGCCATTGCTACAGTCTACATTATAGACTGCCAGTACTCCCACTCAGGTTCAGTTTAATAGCCATTGCTACAGTCTACATTATAGACTGCCAGTACGCTCACTCAGGTTCAGTTTAATAGCCATTGCTACAGTCTACATTATAGACTGCCAGTACTCCCACTCAGGTTCAGTGTAATAGCCATTGCTACAGTCTACATTATAGACTGCCAGTACGCTCACTCAGGTTCAGTTTAATAGCCATTGCTACAGTCTACATTATAGACTGCCAGTACTCCCACTCAGGTTCAGTTTAATAGCCATTGCTACAGTCTACATTATAGACTGCCAGTACGCTCACTCAGGTTCAGTTTAATAGCCATTGCTACAGTCTACATTATAGACTGCCAGTACTCCCACTCAGGTTCAGTGTAATAGCCATTGCTACAGTCTACATTATAGACTGCCAGTACTCCCACTCAGGTTCAGTTTAATAGCCATTGCTACAGTCTACATTATAGACTGCCAGTACGCTCACTCAGGTTCAGTTTAATAGCCATTGCTACAGTCTACATTATAGACTGCCAGTACGCTCACTCAGGTTCAGTTTAATAGCCATTGCTACAGTCTACATTATAGACTGCCAGTACTCCCACTCAGGTTCAGTTTAATAGCCATTGCTACAGTCTACATTATAGACTGCCAGTACGCCCACTCAGGTTCAGTTTAATAGCCATTGCTACAGTCTACATTATAGACTGCCAGTACGCTCACTCAGGTTCAGTTTAATAGCCATTGCTACAGTCTACATTATAGACTGCCAGTACTCCCACTCAGGTTCAGTGTAATAGCCATTGCTACAGTCTACATTATAGACTGCCAGTACTCCCACTCAGGTTCAGTTTAATAGCCATTGCTACAGTCTACATTATAGACTGCCAGTACGCTCACTCAGGTTCAGTTTAATAGCCATTGCTACAGTCTACATTATAGACTGCCAGTACGCTCACTCAGGTTCAGTTTAATAGCCATTGCTACAGTCTACATTATAGACTGCCAGTACTCCCACTCAGGTTCAGTTTAATAGCCATTGCTACAGTCTACATTATAGACTGCCAGTACGCCCACTCAGGTTCAGTTTAATAGCCATTGCTACAGTCTACATTATAGACTGCCAGTACGCTCACTCAGGTTCAGTTTAATAACCATTGCTACAGTCTACATTATAGACTGCCAATACGCCCTCTATTGCATTTGATTGTGTTTGCACCACGTGTTGTTTGGTATGATGACGTCCAACTTCTTGTCTCCACGTGCGCGCAGCTTCCTCAGGAGTTGAAGTCATCAGCTCACATTTCCCCTTGGTCATATTGCCAGATGCTGATAGATTTTTGCCAGGCATTGGCACTCTGAAAGATATTTTGGGCATGGGTCAAACAACGTTGTTTTTTCTTCTTCTTCATCGCTTCATTTGGGACGTAACCCAAACATCTGGAGGAAGCTCGCGACCGCGCAATGTATGCACTGTTTTTGGTTAAACGTGCTTTTGGCGTAAGCCTTGAGCGTGTGTGCATTTTGTACATCGCCTGCTGATGTCCGGGTGAAGCGTGCTTTAGGAGTCTAAATTATCATTATTTTGTGAAAAAATGCCTCCGGTGTATTTAATCCAGCACTTGGTTTAGCAAATGCGAGTGAATTGAGACCATAGCTTATGTCATGCCTTTGGACGTAACATTGTGCCGACCAGCTGAATTGAATATAGAGTATAACGCAAACATTAACCGTACATTGGTATGTCCATCGAGTTAAGCAATGACCTCTTGTCAGCACTCTTGTATTCTGAAAAAAAAAACTGGATAGAAATCATCTCGACCTACTTATTTATCGAACGCTTCATACATGATACACTGAACTCAAATTGATCCATTATTTAGAAAAAAAGAAAGAAACGTAATACATTATTGATAAAAAAAAATTCCAAGAAAAGTTTCCACCGAGTCTTTGGTACCAGGGAGGTGATGAATTCTTTATGACAGCCATTCCTGTGAAGCTTAGGAAGATTTAATGAACAGGTGCAAAAAAAAAAAAATACTGGTTTAAAGGCAATTGTTTTTCTTTTAGTATATAATTTTGTCCACACTTAAATTATTCATTAAAATCTTTAGGTCATTAGCGATATTGACCAACACCACTCAAATCATTTAAGACAGTGTCCAATAAAAAATAATTCCCCCTGGATTTTGAAATTCAATGGCAAATTGTAAGACTTCATTAAAACATGATCCAGGGGGAGCTCTGGGTTTGCTGAGGTGAGGTAACAGTCATTGCCAATTCCCAAGCACAATTAATGTCATCTATAAGTGGAAAATGTGCTTCAATTAGCTTCTCACCTTTTAAGAAGAACATAACAATTGTCGTTAAAGTCCGCAAATGAGCTTGCGTCTAATGAGAATTGCACAAATACACAAGGTGACGTTTTTTTTTCTTTTTCGGCAATACATAATAAAGTGTAGGATACATTGTATTAACGAAGTAGTCAAGTAGAGTCAAGTAGCCTTGACGACTCGGTTGAGAGCTGAGAGGTTCAAACTGGATGCTTTCCGAAATCGCTGCTGACCAATATTGGTCCAGAAAAGCCAAATGGACGTTTTTAATTTGTGTTTACGTATTCGCACGTGGAGACGAATCGGAGTTCCGCTTGTACACGTGCGTAAGCGATGGGCGCATGCAAAGGGCACGGATACCCTCTTAAGCCTCACCTTACCATATTAATAAAAAGTGTGCTGTACTTGGCCCCCCTTCTCCAACCATTATATAAACGGAGTGGCAGCTCCTGCAATCTCTCGTTTACTTGATACAGCTGTCGTGGCTGTGACGGTTCCACCTGAAGACGGAAGCTTGTGTTGCCTCCGAAACGTCGTGATTTTTTATTTTATTTTATCTTACTTTTATTAATTTTAATGTTTTAATGTTTTACCTACGTGACTTTACCCAAAAAAACCTAAGAATATGAATCCTTGCAGTCACGAAAGCTTCAAATCTAGAATTAAATGGCACGGATACCATTTCACCACTGCTTTGGTGGCTGAGCAAATAATGTGCCTGGTATGCTCTTGCACGGGCCGTTGAAGCCGCATTTCACTGCAATGCGGCCGTAGGAACACCACCGGAAGAAAAAAAGTGCGGATCGTAAATCGACCACTTGAAGAGCGGTTGCTTGAAATGCATGCCCACGTCCTTTTAGTGATCAACTTTCTAAGTTACTGATTGTACAAACAATCAGCTGCAATGTCTCTGATGACGACCTGCATTGTGTGTGTATTGTGTGCTACAGGTCGACTCAGTCTCAAATGAGTACCTCGTTCGGTGTGGAAGCATCACCACGAGGGAGACAAAGGCGGCCGGGCGTGGTGCTGGCCACCCACCTTCTCGTGTGTCGTGCCGGTCTTAGTTAGGTGCTACTCGCCGACAGCACTTGCCCCAACAGTCTGTTGAAGGCTACACGGGAGATCTTTGTCTTCGTGCTATTTGGGAAATTATCCTCGTGGATGCGCAGCGAATAACGCAGTAGCGTGACCTTGTTTAGCGTGACCTTGTTTAGCGTGACCTTGTTTAGCGTGACCTTGTTTAGCGTGACCTTGTTTAGCGTGACCTTGTTTAGCTTGACCTTGTTTAAAGGGGCAGGAGGGTTGGGCGTGACACGGCGAATGAAAAAAACAAAGTCGCGGATTCACTGAACTGAAGCCGACGCATAAGGGCACTTTTTTTTTGGTTATGGTTATGGGTGTTCGCCAAATTGGAAGAGCTTCGAAGAGAACCCGCCACTGGGGTTAAATATTCAACCAACATTTTTTTTTTTACCTCCCTACAGGAATTTAGAAGTGGTGGGAGAGTAGAGTTGGGGGTGGGGGCGAGTGGGGGGGGGGCTCAGTGCCCCCCCCCACACTGGCCCCCACCCCCCTCTCTTGCGCCAAAGGGCTGGGCACCATCGCAAATTCTGCAGTCTGATTATAGCCCCTTGGTTCCAATTTGCGCGCGACCAGTGGTATTCCATACACGCGCCCCAATCGAGTGAATTATGTGCAGCGGTGAGGGGTAAATGAGGAACAATTGACTATCAGTTTGTTCCCATTACCAGTGTTGGATGCACTTTGATTATACATTTTTTTTAAGTCCAATGCCTGCTTGGCTAAAATGTGGCTATAGGAGACTAGAGCTGAGCCATGATATCCAGTCCTTGATTATAAACTTACGAGAGAAAGCCCATAGTGGCAACGTTACCACAGTATTCATAAGAGCCCTGGATAACAAAAAAAAATAACCGAGTGCGATTCAGTCACTTGGTGCATTTCTCGTGAATTATTTCAATCGAATTTGTCCGTCTTCTTGGTTCTTTCGGTAAAGTCACGTAGAAGGGAAGTAATAAAATAATAAAAATAAAACATAATAAAATTAAATATTATATTATATTATTTTATTATATTATTATATTATTATATTATTTTATTTTATTATGTTTTATTTTTATTATTTTATTACTTCCCTTCTACGTGACTTTACCGAAAGAACCAAGAAGATGAATCCCTGCAGTCACGAAAGCTTTAAATCGAAACGAATTTGTCCGCTTAACTGAATTACAAAAATGCTTCGAATAGCAAATGAGATGAGAGAACTCGATACCTTACATGAACGTTAAACCCATAAGATGCGTTATCGACAATGATATACGTACATATGCAGCCCGTGCAAAGTAACGTGTCTGTCAGGGCACGTTCACCGAGACGGAGTGACGAAAACGCCAGGTGCATTGTAACGCCACAGGGTCGTGAGAAGGGGCGACAACTTTTATTTTCACCCAGTGGCGGATTGATCATTGGTGACGATGATGTGATCATCCACTCACTTTGTATGCCACCTACAGCGACACATTGTGCACACATATATGACTCAGATTTGATGTTCTACTTGTTATGTTATAGCGGAAGTTTCAGCACGATTTTTGTGAGTATAATTAAGTTGGCCTCTCGTGTTACTTTGAGTTCCAATAACATAACACGCCAACAGGCGTTCCATCTTATACAGCAAGGGGCGTTATTGCTTGATGTGAGTGTATTTTAAAATATATTAACAGACACAACCGTATATTTGTGCATGTCAAGGACAGTGTTTGTAATCATGCGATCTACATTTGTGCCACTGTTTTAGCGTGTAACTTTCTATGTTCATGAACGTTATACACATTGGTATATTTAACATCGAAATTTGGTTAAAGGAAATGCACGAAGTGGTAATGTTTTGCAATTTTTTTTACAACCCACTATAATTTAGCTTGAGGAATTTATGTAGCCACGTCAAATCGTTTTAGTTTTGCCAGCAAATAAATGCATATTTTATATTCCGTTAAACATGATTGCTTTGGGTCAATCTGTAATTTAAGGGATTAATGTATTAGCTAAATGAGAAAATACACGACAATCATAAATTATTCCCGAGAATCCATTAATTCAGAATTATTAGTTACGACCCAGTGCTGATACAGTTTTCACTCTGAGCTTCGTTCCCTGTTATTTCACGTAACCTTGTGAATGCTTTTAAAACGCTGTCCCAATAGGAGGCATGGGAATCTGCACCGTGCCGTAATCTCGTGACTCCATGCGTCAGTGTCACAACCTAACAGTGGCATTCGGGTTAATCCGGTTACAGGACTGTGGCTGGCGTGACGGCCGACGAGACTAAGCCAGGAGGCTTGCCCTGGCCACTCTTAAGGACCTTGCCACCTTTTGGTTGCGACGCTACTCGAATACGTTTACCCACAGAACTCAATATCCAAGCAAAACTTTGGTGCCGGGAAGAAAAGTGCGCATCAAACGAACAATTTAAAAATCGGTAGTTTACTTAATGACTTCCAGCGTTGTCTTAAAGCGAATGAAAACTCTACGGTTTCGGCGTGTGCCCCTGATCGATGGAAACAGTTTAACTTAATTTCAGCTGAAATGTCTACGTTAAATTAACTTTTTTTCCTAATTATAGAATAAACTGTGGGGGCAATTACCAGGCACAAACACTGTGCATTTCCTCGTGGGTGCCGAAGGTGTGTTAGCGTGTAGAATGTTAAAATACATCTGTCGAGACTAACATGTTAAAGAGACACATCAACTCAGAAGTGATTGAGGTCCTAAAAATTCAGTGAAGACCCCCCCCCCCATCACCCATCCCAGTATATAATTCGCGGTTCATGATTTCCCAACCATTATTGGAATACTTGGAAGAATTTATCTACGTTCTCACCCCCCTCCCCCTGCCCCACAACTGAGTGGCCCCCTATTCTAATTGGGGGAAGTAGCAGCTTTTTTGTGAGTTGCGAGTTAAATTAGATGGGGAGCTAAATAAATTGCGTTTGCATGCAAATCCACCGGCTCCTGTAATCCGAGAGAAAAAAAACCCCTGCAGTGTAATGGAAAAGAATCGGTGTGTACAGTGTGCGACGATCCACAATGCTCGCATGAGCGTGGCATAACGATTTTACAGATCGTCATTCCTCGTGGAGTGCCACAGGGAGCTTCGTAGGCATGCAGGAATCTTTTGTTTATATGTTCTTCTCTGTCTCTCTGTCTCTCTCCCTGCGAGCTTCATGAATAATATAGGTATTGAAACAATGCAGACGGGAAATCAAACAAAACAACAATTTCAGTGACCGCTAGCGTGAATAAGCCATTAAAATTTCATCGCGGTACACCTTGCTTTATTATTTGCTGATATCTCTGTTATCAATTTGGGCTGTTCACAATGGACTCAGAAGTCACACGGCTGGGCTTGCAATCTGCCACGCCATCAATAACCTTACACGGTCGAAGACATTCATCTACTCAGGAAGCAAATGAATGTTTTGCCATGCTAAGCATTCTAGCCCTGCATCATTATCTCCTGCTTTGAAGACTCAGAATTACTACACAAGAATAGATTCCATTAAAAACTGTGTACACATGGGTGGCGTTGTTGTACTGTTGTTGTATTTGGGGCATAAATACACCTAATTTGTTCTATCTCGCCGTGGATGGTTAAACCATGTTAAAACCACTGTTTACATGTGATCTTAAAGACTTGCATTTATTTATGGGGTGTATTTATTTTCGGTGGTGTATTTATGGGGTGTATTTATTTATACGCACACATGGGAACAATATGAATTGAAACGAGCGGACATGACATGAGATCGTTGGTCGACAAGGAACCAAAAAAACTACTTAATCAATTTCCTATTTAATTAATTGCATAGTACACTTTGTAGTCGCACAATTATTCGAGCTGAGGGCAATTTTGAAGGCGATATTTTTCACAGACTGATATATAGTCCGCCAATAGGGAGGGAAGTTACTTTGTAATCTCACATGAGTAGTTTCTTTTTTTTTCATTTTTAAGATTTGGCATATTTGGACCTTGACGCCGGCACACAATGGTCTGTGCATTTTTGGATGACGTTGGGGGGGGGGGGTTGGGGAATCTTTAACGTCCACTGTATGATTGATAGCCGCGGTAGTAATAACCAGGGTGGCCTGCCGGATTTGACCCCCGCGAACCCCTGCAACTGGCATTGAACGCCATTCGGCTGGGCCACGTCACCGCCCCTCTGGGCAACGTCACCGCCCCTCTGGGCTACGTCACCGCCCCTCTGTGCGGAGTAACGGTTTAATATACTCCATTTTCTTTTGGCTGTGGCCCAAACCATTGAGGTCTTGACCATAACCCACCACTAATTGATTTAGAATTAATGTGTTTAGCAGCCAAGTTTCCTTTTTTCTTACGCTTGCATTTTCAACTTCCCAAATAATTCACGTGCCGATTTTTTTTCCCGTTCCGTTCAGGCAATGAATCCAAGAGATCAATATGAGATTTGTTTTGCACTTCAGCAGCAATGATCATGTACAATAAAACCTCTTGAAGCCACACTTGAGTAAGCCGGAATTCAGGGTAAGTGAGAAAGGCAACTGAAACAAACACAAAAGCCAACAAAATAAATGAATACACCCATAAATGTTACAACATAAACCAAATAGATATCACTAATTTCCCACAGGCCGTTCTCCAGGAAGGCACCATACGTTACTCTGCATGAGTTGTGAAAAGACATTTACTAATCTCGTGGCATGATGTCGGCAGGACAATTGGAATGAGATTGAGAGGGGTGGGATCCAACGTAATACAAAAAAGTATGACTGGAAAAGTTTGAATGCACAAAAGCTCTACGTAAGTGAATGACAATCCGTTCAGACTTAAGACCTCATCTCATTGTGCAGTTCCGAATTAAATACTTTGGAGGACAAATGCGTGTTGGTAAGCGTTCCAGAATCCATGCATATGTGTGCTTTTTCTGCCTTGTGTTTATTATAAATAGTTTTTTTCTTACATTATCAATCCATCATTTTGAATCATTGCCTCACTTGATGCAGCTAATTCGGCTGTGACGGTCCCACCTGATGACGGAGACTTGTGTTGCCTCCGAAACGTCGTGATTTTTGTTTTATTTTATTTTCATTAATTTTGATGTTTTACCTACGTGACTTTACCGAAAAAACCTAAGAATATGATTCCTTGCAGTCACGAAAGCTTCAAATCTAGAACCATCAGCTTATCACAACTGTAGCAAACGAAATGTCAATACAGGGCAAAAGTTGGCAGTTTGCGATTATCTGTAAAATATAAAATAGCACAATACCTTTTGTAAAGAATATTGCTATGCAACTTTTTATTCCTTGCTCAACTGAACTGGCAACACATTTCAGCTTAAATTTGGCCTCACACTAGACTTTTTAAGGTAAGCCAAGGTGCGGAAAAGCATGCGATGCAATTTTGGCTGTACAACGCAACATAAAATATGACTCATTTGGGATTACACGACAACAAATCATCACCCCCCCCCCCCCTACTGGGAAGACTGATGCCCAATTTTCAGGCCAGGTACCGAGTCACCTTGTGTCCACAGGGTTAGCAGCCGATCTGGGTACTCCTTCTAATATTTCAGGACGACGTGATGGAAAGCGCGATGAGACACCCATGCCTATAAGGTGCCGTATCAAAACGAATGATTAGCCTTATTGGGGAGCATTATCATTCTTGAGTTGAAGCTTTCGTGACTGCAGGAATCCATACTCTTTGGTGCTTTCAGCAAAGTCACGTAGGTAGAAAATAAAATAAATCACGACGTTTCGGGCACAAACAGTCTGCCTCAGCAGCAGACCATGCTTTCCCACCTGAGGACGGACGCTTGTGTTGCGCCCGAAACGTTGTGATTAATTTTATTTTACACCTACGTGACTTTACCGAAAGAACCAAAGGGTATGGGCATAATCATAGCATTCCATATGTGCCTGTGTGTCTCGATTACCACAGTGTCAAATAACTCAACATCTGGAAGCGGCATGCGCCAAAGGGTAAACAAATGGCACCACCGTGACTTACATTGCCTTGCACCCACATTTGACATTTTCAGAAGCACGCCTTATAATTTCGTCTTTGGCCAAATCACCGGGAATGCACATTATCGTTAGATATTGGAAATCTGAAACCACCGTGCATGACAGGTGTTATATGCTGTGGTGGGGCTACGTTGTGGACAGCAGAGGGCACTTCAGCAGAATCCATTATTGTGCTGTAGTTCTATGCTTCCACATCTATGCTCCCCACTTTCATCCACACACTAACCAGTAGAATGAAGTATGCTCAGATAACCTCCATGACCTACCACAGCAAGGGGGAGGCCTTCATCCAGCAACATTTCTGCACGTGATATTATTTACTCGTGACGTGCGCAGTATTCACTCACTTTTGAAGAGAGAGAGAGTGAGCGTGACTAGGAGGCATGGTGAACCACGCGATGCAGCCAAGCTCTGCAAGTCCTCGATATATGATCAACCAATTCACATGTGGCAGAAAACCGGAGCACCTGGAGAAAACCCACGTAGAGATGGAACAGGTGAGGTCCACATTTGCTGTACCGCCTTCTCCTGCCCATTCAGGGCATGGCGTCTCTTCGACACCCCCCAAGGAAAGGGAGTTTCACGACATTTGTGCGATCCACTAACCGTCGTTTCCAGAGTGCTGGATTGCAGGCATGACTTGTGACGCCACCGCATGCCAACGCCAAGCTTTCGTCGGATGCGAGGTAAATTGAAACGTTGAATGTCCTGTTTCTACGTGGGTACGTCGGCATCCACCAGAGAGCAATATAAAAAAATAGACAACCATTGACGTGATTTTATGTTGCTAGTTTTTTTTTCTCTCCCCCTATTTAGATTCCATATTAAATTTTGACTTAAAACTTTCGTGACTGCAGGATTTCATGATCTCGGTTCTTTCGGTAAAGTCACGTGGATGGCACAGTCCTCCTCCCAGCTCTCGTCTCCCGCCCACTCACTTTGGGAGCCCTCCTTTGCAGCAGTTGCATTTGGAGGCTGTCCCCCTCTTGTGTCGCGATCGAAACGTCGTGGGTTTTTTTGCTTTAATTATTTTCAATAATTTTTTTTTCTTTTTTCTTTTATTTTATTTTCTGTCTACGTGACTTTACCAAAAGAACCAATGATATAGATTCCATATGATGTTTTGTAAATAGTCAATTATCATTGCTCATGGTTTTTTGTTCACGTAGTATAAACACCGACTGCAGTCAATTTAAAGCATTCCATACGTGACCAAAGGCGTTGACGTTATTACCCAGGTAATGTTGGGATGTGCAGGTATTCTATTTAAAGATTGCCTTCGTATGAAGTCCATTTAAAAAATGCACACTTGATGACACGCCGCTACTGGACATCCGTGAAAAAAGGGCTTCATAGCTCATCGGATTCCTCCTGTCGAAATAAAGATTCTGATTGGGTTTTTATCTCAAAAGATATTTAAAATCAATATTCAGAAAGCTGTTTTTTTTCAATAATCATACTCTTCCAACATGTATGGCTAACATGGAAGATTCGGCCCAAACCCTCCAGATACCTGTAGTAGTAACAGCCCATCGACCAGCAGTGTTGTAAAAGTAATTTCAAGGCTACACCATGACTTTGTTTCATCAATGTTGTCATTTCTACACAGACACCGCGCACAAAACATTATTTCAATGAATGAGACGAGGCCCGTTTGCCCGGAAGTCGGGGAGTTGAGCTGGCACGGCTGAGGTCTTTCTGAGCTTCAGTTCCTGCAACTACGAGTAGCACGGTTGGCTACTCACGGTGCGAAAGATGTTCAAAACACATACATACAGTTCCAGGCAGCTACCGGGTTTGAAAGACGAGTAAGTGTATGGTTTCAGCCCAGTCACCAATGACTGCACACACACAACAAAGAACTGGAACATTACATTTAGTCCTGCACTTGATTATGCAAAATTATACTCTTGAGTTGAGGCTTTCGTGACTGCAGTAATGCATACTCTTTTGTTCTTTCGGTAAAGTCACGTAGATAGAAAATTAAATAATGAAATTAAAATAATAGATCACGACCTTTCCATCGCAACAACAAGCGACCGTCTTCAAAATTATACCTCTGAGAATTGAAATATCAGTTTGACTGCCGTTTGATGAACGATTGCACTCTCAACTTCAGAGCAAGCGAGAAGTGCTGCCCTCTCCTGTTGTGTGGGCCAGAGGGCACTTGAAGGCATCTCAAGACTCGCTCTGTGGTATCCGCTTCTGAGGGCCATCTTCAACGCGAATACACGCATTGCTCTGTGATAGTTCTGAGAAAAAGATTTTTTTTTAAAACATGTTTTTTAAAGGATGTTAACAAATTTCAATGTTTATAACAAAGGCTCAGTCATTTGTTATGCAGTCTATTCTTAGTCTTAAGCCTCACCTTCCCATATTAATAAAAAAGTGTGCCGTTCCTGGCCCTGCCCCCCTCAACCATTATATATGCGGAGTGGTATCTCCTGTAATCTCTCATTTACTTGATACAGCTGTCGGGCTGTGACGGTTCCACCTGAAGACGGAAGCTTGTGCTGCCTCCGAAACGTCGTGATTTTTATTTTTATTTGTATTTTACTTTTATTAATTTTAAATTTTTACCTACGTGACTTTACCAATACAACCTAAGAATATGAATCCTTGCAGTCACGAAAGCTTCAAATATAGAATTTCAATGTTTATTTTAAAATGCATACATTTTGCTTTAAATGGCAAAGATATACTGATTGCATGTTAAATATAAGCCCTCGTTTTTGTTTTACATTACACTCTGAACCCCCACTGTTCTCTGTGCTCACGATGTTGGTTTGGGAAATTTTTTGTGCGGTAAGTTTGAAAGTCACGTAAGATGCATTATTGAACAGACACGTGAGACCCTTTGTCTAAAAAAAAACTAAAAACGCCGCGTCATTATTAATACTTTAGGAGCGACAGCAGTATTTTATCAAACATGACAGCAATAATAATCTTGTAAAAAATCTATCAGTTTAACTGATACCTGTCAGGAGTAGTTGCACAGTGGGATTTTTTTTATGAGCTCAGTGTATTGCCTAAAATGTGAATTAATAAAGTGTGGCATAAATTTTAGTTTCCCAATGAGTACTCGTTAAGTGATTAATGATTATATTTTGTGTCCATTTCTACTGAAGACAGGTAATGGCTTATACGGCTCTTTGTTATGTCATTATATTGTATCTGTTTAATGTCGTACCACTTTTGGCATATCAGGATGCATAAAGGCCAAAGATTGATGGTCTTTAATTTCCTCTTCATATAACTAATTGCATTTGCCTTCATCGTGATAAATGTGGGCGGATATTAAGGCTGATGAATCCACTCTGCATTTTCTACAAGGTCATTGTCACTTTCATACAAAATTAGCAAATACACGCTATGTATTTTATAATGATTAATTGACGAGTCTCACAAAGGGGAGGTCTGTGATCCTCATCAGACAACAAGCCAATTCTTTGGGGATTGAAAGTATGCTTCTTGGTTTGGAAAAGTATTGTGCACTTTTTTTTAAATCACTTCCAACAAAGTGAAATCATTTTCAGGCCCTCTTAATTTCAGAAGAAAAATAAGTTAATGTGAATGTGGCATGATGGGCACGACGTAACTGAATTAAACCGCGAGGCATAGTTTTGCAATCTCCTGCAATCAGACATAGCAAATATGATTTTTTTTTCCTCCATTATTTTTAGATTTTTTTTATAACTACAAAATTAATAAATAGATTAAAACGGCCAATTCGAAGAAGCTGGGAAATGATTCGCATTGACTAAAATAAAATACTCAACTAGCTTGATGGTGCTTTGACAATAACAAAGGTAAGATAATTCGTACAAATAATATTGGCAGTCATTGAAATGCATGGGCGCACCTTTATTGAATGTCCACAGACTGAGAAAGGGTTAATAGACTGACCTTAATAATATAATCAGTTATTCAAGCTGTATAAATATAGAGTATTTTTAGTTGGTAAAAATAGTGATGAGTCTGATTACCATCCTCAGGCATTTTAATCTGTATTTTGTTGGATTAGGATAAGCACTTGCTTAAGACACATGTCACCTTTTCACAGAACGAGGTGAGATGAGCTAACATTCAAATTGGTCATATTCGCTTTCGTTGGAGTAGCTGGTGTACGCCAGACATGATTACCACGTAGGAAAGGCCAGCTTATGTATATTTTTTAAAATGAAAAATGTAGAAGATATAAAGGTATAGCCCTACAATTTGCACGCTCATGCCACTGCTGGCAGAAGGGTTTCACTAGAGTGAGCTCTAGACATCCCTTCCAGAAGATACTTAGGTCTACTCTTCCCCACTGGCCGGCAGAGGTGGGACAAAGTCATTGTTATGCAAGTCCAAGTCGAGTCGCAAGTCATCAAATTCATGACTCGAGTCTGACTCGAGTCCAAGTCACATGACTCGAGTCCACATCTCATAGGTGGGACAAAGTCATTGTTATGCAAGTCCAAGTCGAGTCGCAAGTCATCAAATTCATGACTCGAGTCTGACTCGAGTCCAAGTCACATGACTCGAGTCCACATCTCAGAGGTGGGACAAAGTCATTGTTATGCAAGTCCAAGTCGAGTCGCAAGTCATCAAATTCATGACTCGAGTCTGACTCGAGTCCAAGTCACATGACTCGAGTCCACATCTCATAGGTGGGACAAAGTCATTGTTATGCAAGTCCAAGTCGAGTCGCAAGTCATCAAATTCATGACTCGAGTCTGACTCGAGTCCAAGTCACATGACTCGAGTCCACATCTCAGAGGTGGGACAAAGTCATTGTTATGCAAGTCCAAGTCGAGTCGCAAGTCATCAAATTCATGACTCGAGTCTGACTCGAGTCCAAGTCACATGACTCGAGTCCACATCTCATAGGTGGGACAAAGTCATTGTTATGCAAGTCCAAGTCGAGTCGCAAGTCATCAAATTCATGACTCGAGTCTGACTCGAGTCCAAGTCACATGACTCGAGTCCACATCTCAGAGGTGGGACAAAGTCATTGTTATGCAAGTCCAAGTCGAGTCGCAAGTCATCAAATTCATGACTCGAGTCTGACTCGAGTCCAAGTCACATGACTCGAGTCCACATCTCATAGGTGGGACAAAGTCATTGTTATGCAAGTCCAAGTCGAGTCGCAAGTCATCAAATTCATGACTCGAGTCTGACTCGAGTCCAAGTCACATGACTCGAGTCCACACCTCTGCTGGCCGGACAGCCTGGAGGACGTGGGAGGACTCACACTGTACGCCACTACACGCAAACTGTAATTCGACTAACTGCGGTACACTCATTTATACTGCTAGGTTCAACAGAAGCGGAGGGGGAAATTGAATAAAGCTGTCAAAACGTTCCAATAGCCGCACTAGGAAATCGAACCGGCAAACCTGTGGATTATTTTCTTTAGAACTTGTGTGTGAACCATTGTATCGTGGCAGGTCATTATTTTTTTTATGAAATCAAATACAAAAACAATGCACATTTGTGTCGCCAAATTAAACATTTGTGTCGTAGGGGTTTATAATTGCCCACATTTTTATCATGAATGTTGTTTAATGTTGGAGATTTTTTTAATCGAATTTAATTACTGTCATGATGCGCAGTCTAATTCAATTATACATTTGGAAGCTTATGAAGGACATGCACACACCAACACATCAAAGTTTAATTATTTTCATAGCATATACTTATGTGAATACATTTAGAGTCAAATTCCAACAAATATTAAAATCAGCATTTTTTATGCGCGTTGTATATGAAAGCATTTGATGAAAAACAAGTTAATTGACACTCAGCGAATATCACCTTTGAAGTCAGTTTCTGACGTTTTAAAAATATTTGAATTAACTATTATACAAAATTTTTTATGTAAAAGTAATACAAATGGTCGTGATTAAACTTGCCTATTTTACAACGGAATTCTAATTACATGTTTGGCATTGCGACAATTTGTTTAAGACAATCACCACACAAAAGTAATTGTATTCATTATTGTAAATCCCTCTTGGTACATCCAATTAAAATTGTACTGAAATATTATTTCATCGTGATATGTTTTCTTTGATTGTTCATTCTCATGTACGTGTATATATACCCTCATTACTAACCCTGTAAGCAAATTATCTGCTGTAAACTTCCCAAAATAACACCTCTAGAGCATCTCTCTATTACCCCATGCCCTGCAGCTTCAAACGCTTTATAGCCTACTATTCGCTAAAGCCAAACAAACTTCATATCCGGCTCTTATGGGCTCAACTCAACCTCAGGTCTCTCTTCCTAAACATTTATGTTCATGATCCATCACAGCCACCTTCTTAGTAACCCTTGGAATCCCATGGAGCTCTCCAACTCGTTTGTTTTCCAACTCACTCCCTTCATTGCATCCTAACTTGAAGACTTAAACTCTTCTCTCAGCCTCTCCTAAATCGCCCAGTGTCAAACTCCAGATGATCAAATGTGCTTCTGCCAGACTTCTTAACCACACCTGCAATGCTCAACTCCCTCAACTGGCTCTCGAAATAATTCCAAATCAATTTCGAGATCATTCTCACTGTCTTCATGATCTTCCATGGATTTACCCCTGCCTACATCTCCCCTATTGCCTCACTCTGCTCCCTTCCACGTGCTCTCCTACCTCTCCCCTCTCATCTCACCCTACTTCCCTCCACGCACTCTCCTACCCTCTTCCCTCTCATATCACTCTCCTCCCCTCCACGCACTCTCCTACCTTCTCCCCTCTCATATCACTCCACTCTCGGCCACGCACTCTCCTACCTCTCCCCTCTCATCTCACTCTACTCCCCTCCACGAACCCTCCTACCCTCTCCCCTCTCATATCACTCCACTCTCGGCCACGCACTCTCCTACCTCTCCCCTCTCATCTCACTCTACTCCCCTCCACGCACTCTCCTACCTCTCTCCTCTCATCTCACTCTACTCCCCTCCACGCACTCTCCTACCTCTCTCCTCTCATCTCACTCTACTCTCCTCCACGCACTCTCCTACCCTCTCCCCTCTCATCTCACTCTACTCCCCTCCACGCACTCTCCTACCTCTCCCCTCTCATCTCACTCTACTCCCCTCCACGCACTCTCCTATCTCTCCCCTCTCATCTCACTCTACTCCCCTCCACGCACTCTCCTACCTCTCCCCTCTCATCTCACTCTACTCCCCTCCACGCACTCTCCTACCCTCTCCCCTCTCATCTCACTCTACTCCCCTCCACGCACTCTCCTACCTCTCCCCTCTCATCTCACTATACTCCCCTCTATGCAACCTTCTCTCCACTCCAGCAACCAAGGTTTTCTGTTGAATCCCTCAATCGACGATCGTTACGATGCTAGGTCGCTCGCCCCCCTCTGCAGGATCCGTACCAGAACCCTAACATTTCCCCAGCCATCCATTCTGGTAAATATCCTGCCCATGTCCAAGTTCAGGCTCGAGACCTTTCATTTTTCTTCTGCCTATGACTTGACTGCCCCTCCCTTTCTTTCTCACGACAAAATATATACGCTCACTTTTATGTACAGCGTACGGAGGAATGGGTTGTGTTTAGACTGTATGAATGCAAAGTTTTTGTAGCTGCACCTTTTCCATGGTCGCGCACGAAACATCGGACTTATGATTTACATTTTCTTAGGTTTTTTCGGTAAAGTCACAAACCGCACCTCTCCATAACAAACAAAGGCTCAGCCTTTGTTTGTTATGCAGTCTATTTTTAGTCTTAAGCCTCACCTTACTATTTTTAGTCTTAAGCCTCACCTTACCATATTAATAAAAGTATGCGGCCCTTGCCCCACCACCTTCTCCAACCATTATATAAACGGAGAGGTAGCTTCTGCAATCTCTCATTTACTTGATACAGCTGTCGTGGCTGTGACGGTACCACCTGAAGACGGAAGCTTGTGTTGCCTCCGAAACGTCGTGATTTTTATTTTATTTTACTTTTTAATGTTTTTTACCTACGTGACTTTACCGAAAAAACCTAAGAATATGAATCATTGCAGTCACGAAATCTTCAAATCTAGAATTATGATTTACAGTTTACCTTGACTGCGCAATCATTATCCACGCAAACATGAATGAATACGAACAAACAGCATAATGGCACGTGGCATCGGCTGCAACACCGACACACAGGCCTATGTGCTGACTACAGATTTACAAAGGGATAGAACCCCAGATTAGGTCGGCGAGCTGGGAATGATTGCAGATAGCGTAGCAGGGGATGCTCACTGCAGCCGTGCGATACACCCGGTACCAAAGGGGATAAGGGGGGGAGGCCAGTGGATTTGGAAAAAGTGTAGAAAAAAGCTAAAACTTTTAATCTGTTATCCACTCCAGGAGATTTTACAGCAAGTCTCGGCTTCCAGCCATGGACCTGCACACTTGAAGGAGAATTGATTATTAACAATGTATACAAGGGTGCACACAGTTCAACGACAAAGATCACCCGTATAGCCTTAACAGACTGTTGGGGCAAGTGCCGTTCGCGAGTACCTATGCAGGCTGGAACGGCACACGAGGGGGTGGGTGGCCAGCACCACGCCCGGCCGCCTTTGCCTTCCCAGTGGCGATGTTTACACACCACACCAGGTACTAATTTGAGGCTGAGTCGACCTAGGGGAGGACTGGTTCAGGTAATCGTCACTGGCTTTAGCCATGAGCGGGACTCGAACTCCGGTGTCCAGGTTCGTAGCGCAGCTTGCTAACCACTACACAACCGCTCCCCGCAGTTCAGACACACACACACGACCACACACACTACACACACTACACACTCGCACAATATCGAGCATATGTGTTTACTTTAATTCCGAACAAAATGCTTCAATGGCACGTGCTGCAGATTCGGAAACAAAACTCGCAGTTGATTGCATGATTCAGAACCCCCTTTGGCCTGTCAGCGCTGCCACACAACTCCCGTGCCTGGGCAAATGGCTATTGCGGAAAACTGCTTTCATTCAAAATAATTTGACATGATGCTTTGACGTGAATCGTCGGGAACAGGTCGCATTAACACAATGAATAGCGGAAGATCATGGGACTACACACGATCCCACCTCGAGCCCGCGGTCGACATTGTGTGTGCGCAAGTGTGTTTTTAGTTTATTGCACGTGCCGCGACTCGTCAACTGGTTAAACGGACACAGCCCTCGCAAGCAACTTCACGTATATAATGCCCGATGATGCATATCGTGAAAGAGCTCTTAAGTGTACTGCTTGCTGCACGACGATCATAATGTGTAGACGCGTGCGTGGGGTGACAGGAAGAGGGACACGTGGAATCCGCGAACAAACACAAACCAGGGACATTATATTTGACTGTTGAAAAACGTCACTGGGATTGAGGAAGACGCATGCCCAGACGGGATGATGGTCGTTGGACTGACGTATATGTGTGTGTGTGTGCTTACGTAGCCAAATGTGCTATCGGAGGTGGACAAGACTGATGACACAATTGCAGCCAAAGGAGGAAGTGTTCACACCGTGGAGGTGTAACTATGAAGTCAATTTACGTGCTCGAAGTCGGATGGATTGTGACTTTGCGCAAGGGATGGCGATGGAATGAAGAGGCTTTGATCCAGCAGTGGATAGATCATGGATGATGATAATGATCCACGTTTCATTTTATGCAAACATTGCAACAATTCTAAATTAATATATATATTCAAAGCGATACGTATTTAATTCCATAAATAACATGTCAAATAATTGTTTTAACTCAACGTCACATCTGATATCTTTAGTTTACTCTTTGGTTCTTTTGGTAAAGTCACGTAGAAATAAATGTAATTAAATAATAAAAATAATATTAAAATACGACGTTTCGATTGCAACACAAGCAACCATCATCAGGTACAAATAAATGAAAGAACCAAACACTAATTGCTGCAGCCACGAACGCTTCAAATCTAGTTTAAACCACCTCTACGGGGAGGGTTTGCCGTGCTTGTTTGTTTCACACTTAACTTCTAATTTAGCAATCTTTGGAAGAACGTAATCAACCAGGCTATGCGTTAACTGTGTGCTAACCGACTCTCTGTGTTGCATTGCATTACACTTCCTAATTTTACTTAATTTTCTTTCTACCGTGCTTGTTTATAGGTCCATTTTCTCCTCCGGCCGCTATGGGCAGTAATTCCACACAACGCTCCGTGCCTGTTTGTTTAGAAGTCAGTGTCCAGCTCGTCCATCCACCGATGGGCAGGAATTCCACACAACTCCCCTCTGCCCCACCCCCCTCTCTTTATATTTAAGGCCTCGACACAGAGACGTTGTCTTTTTGTGTGCCTATGTGTGTGTCTCTCTCTGTTTGTCTCTGTGTTGTCTCTCTCTGCTTATGTGTCTGTCTGTGTGTCTCCGTGTCTGTGTTTTGTCTCTCTCTCAAATTTAGCAATCTTTGGAAGAACGTAATCAACCAGGTGGGTGTTGACTGTTTTGTTGGCCGACTCTCTGTGTTGTATTGCATTATATTTCCAAATTCACTATGTTTGTTTTTTCATTCATTTGCACCTGATGATGGTTGTTTGTGTTGCAATCGAAACGTCGTTTTCTATTATTATTTAATTTATTTCTACGTGACTTTACCCAAAGAACCAAAGAGTAATTCCTGCAGTCACGACAGCTTCGAATTTTTAGTTATATTTAATTCATATATTCTTCATGTGGATTTTTTAGATCGTTATTATTAAAATAACACTCGATGGAAGTCAAATAGATTTCCCGCTCAAACGAGTATGGGGATTTTCTACTTTGATGTGCTTCAACCAGTGGTGAAACTTCTACATTTCTACGTCAGGGGGAAAGTCGATCTTTAGGACAACCACAGTTCACCTCTCTCAGTGTTTTTTTTATTGTACAAATCTCACGGGGCTGTTCGAACCTCAACCTCGGATCTGAACTCAAAACCATCGCAGTGTGGCACTCGGCCATATCACAACAAATGAAAATAACACAGTCAAAGACATACAAAATACAGAATCGTGCCATAGCAATGTATTATTGTTATTATATGTCATGCTGTAGAATGCTACATAGGCTCTCTGGCCCATACTTCTCTTTTAAATATTTATAAAGCGCCCTCCATTCCCAAGCAAGTTGTGAGTGTACACCACTCGTTATTTATGCGTGGTTATCAAGAGATGCTACTCAATTTTTGGTAAACGCGGCTCCCCACTTCAGCAAACACAGGTCGACTAAGTCGTATTCGTTGCAGACGTTGAGCGAGCCTGTTCGCCATTTACTGCTGCCCGTATGTTTTTTTGGCACGCAATTTACAGCCGTGAAGGTGCGAGATTCTCCTGAAAGAGTAATACAGCGGCGATGGATTTTTGGACCCCCGTATTCAAAGCTAATAGGTTGCATGCAGAAAAGTGTAAGGCAAGAGCTGCACAGGTACGGATAAATCAACAACTTTTATTTGTACCCTGCAAAAAGAAAATCACCACAAATTGGGCACACGCATTCCAAAAACTTGTTTAATTAACAGTAACTTGATGACCTGTCAATACATAAACTATTATAACTAATGCCAGATGTTCGGTTATACAATCAATCATGACGTTATGAGCTTGATAATTTAAGGTTGTAGTTTTTTAGTTTGTTTGTTTAACAAACATGTAATAACAGCTGTAAAAAAATATTCTGACTTATTCCTGATGTTAGGAATCGTGCTCTTTTTGAGGTAGCTGACCTGGGAAATCTGCATGTCTTCCCAGGTATTTAAAAGTCCTGTTGTGCGTTGTCGTCAGTCGCATAATAATACACGACTCAAGACAACGCATTCGCATCTAGAGTCCTCCCTTCTGCCCATATTGTGAGATGTTCTTCTTCCCGTGATATGTCCTGCTTTTTCGGACAGTACCTCAGAGGTAGAAACTTTACATATTGGTTATCGAACCGAAAGCTCTTGTTTGATCATATGCAGTTGTATTCAAAGGCTTTACAACAAAATGGCGCCGTAACATTTTTGTCTGATTCTTTTTTTACTTTGAAATATTCGATGGAACATGTTATTTTAAGTGTACTTTTTTGTATTGTCTATGGGAGCGCCATCTGTTGGATACCCCTAAACTACCTTTAAACGACTGTCAAGTTTTAATTCTAGTTTTGTGAATGTACAGTAAATCAATTGACGCGTTTTACTTGCTTTTATCGTCATTGAAAGCGTAATGTGAAATAGAGTCGTGCAAATGAGTTCTGCATTCATTTGCAACCCACAAGATATGATGTTTACAACACAACTTATCAGGACTTAGTGGCGCAGTGGTTTGCGCAGAGCACGTATGCACGCATGTTTAACTTCTTTCGCACCGTACGTAGCCAATCGTTCTAATCGGAGGTGAGGGGGAAGGACACCAAACCAAACGCAAAAAGCAGATCACAAAAACAGCAAGAGCATCATGAACCCGGCATCCAAATTACGCGGCCACCGCTATCATCAGTGACGAGCACAAACAAACGCCATAAACTGACACGGCAGTGCAGAGCAAAAAGTATCGCTAAAGGACTCAACATCATCCTCTTAAAAAATATGATGCTTTTTCTTATGATATAAATGAGTCAATTTCGGAATATGTTTTGATCATTTGAAGATTCGTAACTCGCGAGTTACGAATCGATCACTGTAGATACGCTAATTGAAAACCTTGCCATCTGAAAATCTGTTTTACTTCATGTTTTAATCTCAACAGGCCCCATAGTGTAAGGTGCAGTCTCCAACTGTGAATATACCTAGCTTTGAAGCTTTCGTGACTGCAAGGATTCATACTCTTTGTTTTTTTCGGGAAAGTCACGTAGGTAAAAAATAGAATAAAATAAATGAAAACAACTAAATTTAATCACGACGTTTCGGGCGCAGCACAAGCATCCTTCTTCAGGTGGGGACAACACTTAAGCGGTTGTGCTTTCGCTACGTTGTCCCCACCTGAAGGAGGACGCTTGTGTTGCGCCCGAAACGTCGTGATTTAATTTATTTGTTTTCATTTTTTCTTTATTTTATATGTTTTACCTACGTGACTTTACCGAAAAAAACAAAGAGTGTGAATATACCCCTCTATGTGCGTGCTGTGAAGAAGAACCATCACCTGAAACTTACCAAAAGAACCAAAGAATATTAATCCCTGCAGTCACAACAGTTTAAAATCTAAATTTCCAATTAATGCAGTGTTATTGACGAATTTGTTGACTTTTTAATCATTATTATTTAATGTTTAATTTGGAATTCATGAAGAAACTAAACAAAATATAAGTTACAGAACGTTCTTTCTTTCTGCAGAGCACATCACTTCGATTTCCAAGATAAGTGCTTCTTGAACTAATATATTTTTTATAATCAAAATGAGGTTAAAAAAAATCCACACAGCCAATGTTACAGTTAGCATGAAAATGTGTTATTTTAATCTAATTATATTACGGGTCATATTCATGAGAGCCGTACAATTTATGCAAAGTACATTTTTTACAGCCACTCCATCTTAGGAAGGTGCAATCAAAATTCCACGTGGCATATGTTTATGTGTTTTATAACAATTTACCGTCACTACAGACAAACGTGTATCATGCTACATCGCAAGAATCGTGAGAGGTGGTAATAGTGGAGTGGATTTATCATGGCTGATGATTAAACAAAAAACTCATCACATTCCTCAATAACTCTGCCATAAAAGTAAAGGTGCCACTACAGGTGATGTTTTCGCAATGGCTCTTCTTCATGGCACGTACATAGTGAGGCCAGAGAGGTAGAATTACCTTTTTTGTTGCAATGTTTTGCAACACAGGCAACACAATATCACGAAATATTGTCTTTTTTTTTGTAACGGCTGACGATGACACTGATAGACACTCAAAAACGAGCACTGTGCATTACTTTTGGCAAACCCCACCCCCCACCGCCCCGATCCTTAAACTACTCAGCGTTTTCCGTGGCTGCTGGATCCAGAGCTGGGTGCTCATTGACCTGGCTGGTGGTTTTACCGTTTGACCTTCACTTCGCCATGGTGGGCAGTGTAGCGTTGCAAAAGGGGCATCATTTGACCTCGCCACTCGCCGAGTAGCCCGACTGGTGCTGTTGACCCTGCCCAGCAGAGCTACTCAGGTCTACAAGGCCCTCGAGCTTGTTTGCCGAGGCAAGGCAGTGGCCCCCAAGAAGAAGTAATGCCGGATGATGATAATAATAATAATAAAGTGTTTAAATGAAGGGAAGAGAGAGTGGCTATGAAACTGGCACCAAGCTGAACTAAAGTGAGTGATTAATATTCTTGGTTCTTTCGGTAAAGTCACGTAGAATGGAAATAATAAAATAATACAAATAATACAAATAAAACATAATACAATCATTCTCACGACGTTTGGGCCACAATGCAAGCAGCCGTCCTCAGGTGGAGAACAGGTCTGTCGAGGAGACAGAGTCTTCAGTCTGAAGACTCAGACCTTTTCTCCACCTGAGGACGGCTGCTTGCATTGTGGCCGAAACGTCGTGAGAATTATTTTATTATGTTTTATTTGTATTATTATTTTTATTTTTTTATTATTTCCATTCTACGTGACTTTACCGAAAGAACCAAGAATATGAATCCCTGCAGTCACGAAAGCTTTAAATCGAAAAATTGAGTGATTAGTGTTTGATTTTTTTTTTTGCATCCAAGATGCGTTCAACCCGTGAGCTGTGTGATTCGTGAATGCATTCTGATAGGAGCCATGCCCAAGGTTAAGTGTTTCAATTTGTTTTGCTTAACGGCACCAGCGATGCTGTTTTGGCCTGCTTGTTTAACAGGGCAAATTGCCATTCTGGGAAGAAATCAAGAGCATTTGAAGATTGTGTTTGGTGTGCACAATATTTAACGGCGGATAGAAAGGCAGATCACCGAGAAGGTAAGGTGGAGGGATTAAGCCCACTTCACTACCCCGTATTCTTTTTCTCAACCAAAAGTGGACGTGGTGGCATTGCTTATATTCCGTTTACAGCCCAAAGGCAGTTTTTGGAAATTCCACATTCGTATGGTGGGGGTGAGCCGAACCCTCTACCGCTGAGCTACCAGGCTGGCTTTTTGTCTTTTCTCGGTAAAAGGCCGTCCTGCTGTTGCTTGCTCACGCTACTGCTGGCAAAAAGGCCTCCACGAGATGGAGATATATTGTAGAGAGCCAATCTAGAGGGCATTAGGCTCATTTTTCATGCTGGCCAGACGTCTTGGAAGAGGTGGGAGCACGCACACTTTTCTCAGTGCCCTTCCGTCTATAACAATGCTCTGTCCTTGCCATTATTTCCCCTTATAGCTCTCAAGATATGTTCAACCAATGCGATTTAAAACTTGCATTGAGCTAAATGAGCGTATTCAGGAGAGTTGTTTGGCAATGGCTTCGGTGTGGAGATGTGGTGAGCTGTACGATGCTTTATGGGTAATTTTAATTTCAACGATTTGGCAACACTTGGCTGAAGTAAACCGTTGATGTTTGGAAGTGGCCATCCATTGCACAGTGGCAATCACAAATTGGCAGAGGTCCTTATCCCGGCAGTAGGAATCCAGTTACCGGCTGAGAACCATGACAGCAACATCCCAATGGCAGTTTGACTGCGTCTGACATATTAAAACAAGCATATACAGTTGGATATGTACGGTATTTGTTGAATTTAATTTTGAATACTGATATCGCCTACTGCACCAAACTGAGTTAGTTCTAAATGTGATGGATGCCCAATTTAGCAGAAGCTGTAGTCCCGCCCCCACCCCCCCACCCCCCCATTGCATTTCATAGCCTCTCAATTATGATTACAAAGCATCCTGCAGTTTGACATAAATTAGATATTATCCTTTTGCAATCTTGAACCAAAATCAGACAACAAAAGAAAATGTAATAAAATAAGTATAACGGTAATTAATTACACATATAGTATACCAATTAAATTCTAAAATTACTCTCCCACATGCTGATTTAATTTCAAAGTACAAGATTTTAATTTCAAGCACACAGCATTTGGCCTATCTTGATCTGCAGTTTACAAGATTATAAGTTTTTTTCTGCGTGCATGTGGAACATGAAGCTGTATTGACTGAGCTCCCGGGATTGAGATCCCTCTATATTGGCAAATGTGTCAGAAGCATCCCAAGAAATGAGGTAGCCTTTCTCGGATCTACTGAGCTCAGAGGTTCTTGCATTTATTGATCATATCTGAAGCACCAATTAATGCATAATAATTGATTTGGGGGATTTTGAACCGGGATCATGCCTTCCTGTCAGTGGTGTTGATGTGGGCTGCAAAGTGTGTTCACATTCTGAAATAAGTGTCGGTGCATTAATTTTGGAGTATGCTTCAAAAAGCAGTGGCTTATATATTTTATTGCATTGCTGTGGAAATGCTGTTTTCCACTCCTCCATGGAGGAATTATTGGCGCATCCTATAATCTGTACCCATCTGTGACAATAAGTCCCAATATCGACGCTGTTATCCAGAGATAAACGCGGGCAACAGAACGAATGTGCCACCTCTTTATGGTAACACCTCATCTACTAAAAAAACAACTCCTGTAATAGAAAGAACCCATCCATGGATAGTAGGAATTGTAATGGGTCGACTGGGGCCGTCAGTAATAGGAGTCGTGGATAATAGGGCTACATATGAGAATATGTTTTTTTACCATGTGTGTTTCGGCATGTCACGTGATGTTGAAGGCCAACACGAAAGGTAAAGCGGTGGCCCTGTTCTTGCTTGTCCCATGGCACTGCTGGCAGAATGGTGTCCGCGAGGTGGAGCTCAAAAGACCCCCTCTGGATAGTGTTTGGCCTACTCATCCACATTGACCACACGCCTTGGAAGTTGTGGGACTGCCCACTTTAGCGATCCACTGACTCTGGTTGAACACTATTTGTACTGCTGGGTGAAGAGAGGTGGGGGATTTCAGAAACGTGGACAATTTTTTTTTTTTACCGCTGAGCTAACCATGACAGCCACTTACTAATCAATGCACCACATATGACTATGTTGATATTTGTTTAGTAGCTATTTTTGCAAGCCTAGGGTGACAAAATCCAACAATTTTCTGCACATTGTTGGATTACATATATAATGTATATATTCAGGACAAAATAGTAATATTCTCACAGAGAAGACTCAGTGGAATAAACAGGTGCAAGTCCTTGGCAGCACAGTGCAATCTAATGCATGCGTCGGGAGTAATTGCTGATGTAATGTGTTAAACCCGTAACGCTCAATCGGCCGAGTGCCTGGCTATGCTATCGACATTGGCCTGTCAATAGCGATATCCAATTGAGCATATTTAATGGTGATGCAAAAGGTATAATTTTCAAAATCAGGGCTCGGCAAGAAGCCCTGACAAAACCCACGCAAAATTATGCAGGTGCTAGCCAAAAATAAACGTACAAAAAAAATGAACCTGTCATTTTGCACATTGTGACACGTGCAATACGTTCCACGTGTCTTGTAATTTGTTACGAGCATATTAATTTGCCTGTGGCACAGACGTTTCCGCTGACAAATATGCATCTTGACTGTGAGCATGTTCGTAGACATCGCTTTGGACGCATCGAGACAGGATGGTATTTTCGCTTGCTGTACGAACAACTCATCTCTGACATTGAATTTTAAATGCATCGTCTAGATAGGTGGTTGTGTGTTGTACTGTATGCTGGGCCATGCGGAGATGACTTTTGCTAACGGGAAAGCAGTGCGATGACAGTTATTTTAAATGTGTTAATGCAAAGTACAACGTGGTTCATTATGATCCCTTGCTGTTCCTTTTTGTATCGTGTCTTGAGATACGGCTGCCATTAGATGCTGTAAATCCAGGTTGCCATCTTTTTTATACAGGGTGTTTAAAAAAATGTTACCACTTATATGAGACTATCGGTTTTTAATTTAAAAAGAACGGATACTACACTTTAAAATTATAACAAATGTATGTTAATTCGCCATCTTTGTCAACACATTGCCTGGAATCTTCTCCAGGTGGTCTCCAGAGCCCGAGGCATATTTATCGTGGTATTGTTGCAAATTCTCCGAAGTGTTAACATTATTTTGAAGCACCCTGTATATAGCGAGAGAATGGACGTGTTTCCTGGTACGACATCATCATCGGACAATGGATTATCCCTTTAGGCCATCTTTACTTTTGTCAAATTAAAAATTCACGCAACTTTGTTTATCAACTTTTTAAGCAGTGTCGCATTGAAAAAGAAAAAAAACATCTGGCGGAATGAAAATGCATTCCCTGTTGACGTGATGGGAATATTTAATTCTGACGTTTGTTTACTACCCCCACCCTCTCCACCCTCCCCACCCCCACCTTTGCCACAGTCTGTCATGCACAACATTTCCTCATCGGCAAATTACCCCTCATGTGCCCGCACTCGTCAATATCTCACAAGCTATGCGGGTTTTACGTTTTTAGATTTTCGATTTTATTTAGTTGCAATGGTGGTTCCATGGGTCTCGATACAAACAGCGAGCATGGGTACGTGCTTTACGCGTGGCATGCATCGAAAAGCGGTCGAAAACACAAGGAAATGGAATACAAAGCATGACTACATTTTTTTTTACCAACAAAATTCAAGGAAGGAAAAACAAAGTCATTGAACAAAGCAAACACAATCAGGAGCCTGGAACTTTAAGTACGATCCACGCAGACTGGAGCTCACCCTTCTCTGCCGATTACCTATGACAGCTACCTCAGGAGTGAGTGGAGATTTCTCACGGTCGGCAACGATTGAATTACCAAATCTTAACGTGGCGATAGCGAACCCACAACGGGGACGGAGCAGTCACCACCGAGCCGGCCTCACTTCCATAGAACGAATCAAACCTCGGGGTTTTGTGTTGTTCTTAAAGAGGGAGACTAGGCTCTAATGAAAGCTGTCTCGGGTGTGGGCCAATCAACTTCAAGGACAGTGCATACATTATCAGAGTTGTGTTTTTTGTTTGCATTATGACTGCATGTATTGTGGTCTATGCAAACATGACTCCTCGTAAAAAAAGGTGTCAGTGTTGTTGCCAGATAAAAGGGTAAAAAAATCAATTATCATGTTTTTTTACTGGCAAATGAGGTTCCAACTTGTAAGGCATCGCTTCATTTTCTTTTGGGGTTTAGGCTGACTGGGACTTGGATTGGTGGGCCATCTGGGTTTGTAGACGTGGAGCCACGAGGTGTGATCAGGAGAGGTCAGTGTGAAGTTCCCGTCCTATTGTACGTGTGGTAGGTTTACTCCCCACCGGGTTTTTCTCCCCATATGAGAAACGCTTATGAATGGTAATTGGGCAAACGTCCCAAAACGTCAAGGTTCAACGAGGCTTTTCTGGATAAGTAATTGGTATTATATTTAATAAGTACTTCTGTAAACAGCCAGTGAATCAAGTTTCACAATACGTACCTTTGGCATTTCATTCACAATCATATTCCAATGTTGACTTCTGAGAAATGATGATGATGATCATGATATGAATGGTCAATAGCCATAAAAATGAGTTTATTCTTAATGAATATATAAAGTAAAAAAAATAGAACCAGTATTCAGTGCGTACATTCTGTACTTGAACACTTATATATATTTAATTCTAAAAGTCATACCCATCTGCCACAGCGAAGAACTGCCAGATAATCTGAGGACCCCTTCACAACAACCACAACCCCGTGCAGCGTGAGTTTGGATCTTTGAAGCATGGCACCAGATGGTGCAAATCTGAAGCGTGGGAAACTGTGGAGGGTTACCCACGCTAGTACATATACACGACACGCATGTCCACGTGTTCAGGTATTTGAAATTGCTAATAACTAGTTTTCAAATAATTATGCAATACTGTGACGCATGGGGTGAGGACATTCGTCCAGAGGGCCGAATATTACTCTCAAACACCTTTGACGCGCCACGCATTATCGCACACCTTAGAGTTATCCAGTAAGGAAGTGAAAAAAATTACGTGCATTTCGCCCGGATCTAAACAGGCTTCTTGCAGTGACTGGAAAGTTTGAGACACGCGGTGTTGCTATGATGTAAATATTGCATTATGGTGAGTCTCTGATCCTGAAAACCCAGGCCTTGGCCTCAAAGCCAGATCGAGGACATTACAACCAGCAGTCATCGTCATCGTCATCAGGTGTTAGCAAGCGCCCACTGCAGATCTGAGTCTGGCTATACCATCTTACCATCCTACAAAATTGTTAACGTTTTGCTTGCTTTTCAACATAACAAGTTTGCTGAAGAAAAACCATTGGCACACTTGGCCATGTGACAACTTAATTTGTATTGCTTTGTTCGGTGGATGAGGGTGCAGAACTCTAATTGACATTATGCCTCACGACGTAATCCAAAAATAAACGAATTACGAATCTATATATATTTTCTCTCGCAAAGACCATATATTGCAATATTCTAGCCGCATACGAAAACCTGCAGCTTTTTGCACAAACTAATGGTCCTGACCATTGCTTATTTTTTTTACATCTTGTCTGTTGCGAATTTGCATGGCTTGACTCACATTGTTGTGAGTGACATTTTGCACACATATAACCGGGTAGCGCATGCTGGGACTCAAATGAATGTTCTAAAATGTACGTGGATGCTGGAGGATGTGTCAGATTTGATTTGCTGCAGGGATCTTGTGCCTTTGATCAAGTGAATTGAAGCAGCAAAGATGAATAATCGACTCGAGCCCTGCAGTAAAAAAAGAATACATACTGAGCTGCGTGAATGCCAGGAATGGTGTCAAATGGCTTCTTCTTTTTTACCCTCAATTCAATCGCTTGAAACTTTCCGAGGTTCCTAACATTGGTAAGTGCATAATGAGGTCCCAGTTGGAAATCTTCAACTCACCCTTGAGCAAATAACCCCCCCCACTCCCACCCCATCCAACTGTGAAATCAGAAATTGTGATTTCTTCAAACGTGTTCGAACTCATTATTTTTTTATCATCATTATTATCGCTTGTAATTTTTTTTTTATTAAAAGACACAAACAAAATCCCGCGAACGGATGCGTGGAGTGGCAGCCAAGAATTGAGACGCATCTGAGAGTGAGTCCACGGAGGAGATGGAGCAATGAAATGAGCTCGTGTGCAGGTGCCTCGTGGATTAATGCATCGCAGGATCATTAGAGATGCTGACGGCTTGGTGACGATTCCAAGCAGCAGTGGATTAATTGTGGCCGATGGTGATATTATAAAAAAACACCTAATTTATGTATGTATGTTGAACTTTTTCACATCGCACGTAGAGGACTGGGCTAATCGGAGTTGCGGGGGGAATGTACGACAATCTAAACACAAAACGCAGTTCCAAAGAAATTACTTTTCAATACAGATACTTTACACATGCAGGTCAACATGCGGGTCAACATCTGACTTTGGAGCTTTTCAAACACAAGACATACGGTCTAAAAATGGGGCTTCTTATTGGGTGTTTCTTTGTGCATTGGCCAATTCAACAACGATGCGTTCTCGCCGTTGGACAGGGGAGCTGATACACCGATTTTTGGGTGCAAGGTTTTGTGGACCACACGAATCAGTGAGACTGCCACACCTGGATATCAAGCTGGCCAGCAGAGTGCTTGAATGCGCCAGAAAAAAAAGAGTCGCGTTACGTTTAAAGAGTGCTTGTTGCATGTGCGTACGCGTACGTCTATTTTGTAATTCCACTGCTAGATGAGGGTTTCCCCATCACATGCAGTTTGTAGGGGTCGGTTGACCATATTTCACCGCACTGGTCAGTGTGGGCTTGCGAAGGCGGCGAGCGTAGACGTGGAAGCATAGATTTTGAGTACAACAATGGATTTCCCCTCACTGCCCCCCAATCCCTTGAACGTTTTGTTCCCTCCCCCCACCGCCCCCCCTCATCGGGAAGTTTCTAGATCGCCCTCCAATTCCACGTGATTCGAAGAGTGTTTAATACTCTTTCTGCATGCTGTGTGTACAGGTTGTGTGTTTATTTAGGTCCAAATGTTCAGACTTTCACCTCATGTACGAATCTGAAAATGTCAGTGTAAATTTGGTTGTGTAATGAACGGCTTGTAAAATTAATCTGCATCACGTAATGCATATAAACACCTTTCCTTAAAATGTTGCGTGGCAAAAAATGTTCACTTTCATGATAGCATTTCATTTATGAGGAAGAAACAAAATATATTATTTTATATACTGCAATTGAGCATTGCATACAAACATATATATTTTGTAAGAACAACAAAATCACAGTCATCAGTTCTAAGCATTTATGATGAAAAAAACATCGGTTTATAACATTGATTTCTGTCCCATGATTATTATATTCAAAAATCTCCCGAACGATTTTTCTCTTATCGCCATAATAAGATGCTTACATGCTGACTCGAAGGCGGATTTTCTCCCCTCGCATGCCAGTCACTCACACCCGGTAATCTCCAATTTCAGTCACAGAATTTGTAAAATAAGGGCTGCTGCAACGGCATTCAACGTGTGAGTGGCATGTGTTTAGAATAACACAAACAACTTCTCAGCATAGAGCATATGGCCAGATAGAAGGATGCAAACCACCTTGCCTGGTATACAGGATGTCGTGGTTTTGATCCTGACAACGACGCCTGTATATTTGGAGTTTGCATGTCTCACTCCCCGTGTTCGTGTGGATTTTTCTCTGGGTCCTGCGATTTTTCTATACAACTTAAAAAAAACATGCATTTTGGGTATCTGGCTGCTAAAATCTCCACGTAATAAGCCACTTCGTTGAGATATCATTTGTGGCCTGGTCGCTTCTGAAAAAGAGCCATATAGTTGAGTAGGCCTTACCTGGTAAAATAAAAATAAATTTTCATTTAAATCATCCTTCATGCTGTTAGAGCTGTAGAAAGTTATCTCTACCAATACAACCCCACTGCAGCGTGGTATCTTTTTCATGCACAGTACTGTATGACTTTTCTATTCATCATACTACTATGAATAATAATCATCTATGCCTCGAGTTTCCTGGCTGGCTGCTGGCTGGGTTCCTCTCCAACTTGGCAGTAACTCTGTTGTTGTTCGTCGCTGTGGGCCATTACCACCGAAACTAGCTGGGTAACTGGCTACACTTGATTTTCAGTGTAACAAATAATCACGGAATTAAATTTCAACAAGGGAAGAAGTTCAGAAGACGTTTCATAGATAGCGACGCTGAAGAGGGGGGAGGAACGAATATAGAAAACTGACGCGGCACATTTGAAATTGCTACAACTTTTCAATATGTGCGTTTCTTTTGTCAGAATATTCATTAAATCCTCCACAATATATAAACACCTCACAATACATATTATCTTGGCATTTTATTTGGTAAAAAAAAGATTATTACTGCGAGTGCTTGGAGTACAGGGGGATTGTGAGAATAGTATGGAAATGACAGAAGCCTCTTATTTTCTGTTGCAGGGCGATAGGTTCTCTTCACGTTTTTTTTTATTCTAAACCTCTTTGGCATGCCACATTGGCAGCGGTACACAAGGACAAGTATGTGCTCTGCAGAAGGCCCATTGCCTGAAATGTCCCCTAATGTATATGTTTTAATTTAAAGCCAAAGTGTAATTGACGAATCTGTTGCAGTTGTAAAACTGGGTTCATGGTCACCATTTATAAGAAAGGGGTCCAGAGGGATTGTGCTCCAACTACAGAGATGTCACGTGACACTCCTCAGCGTCCTAGGTAAAGCCAGTGCCAGAGTGCTGGAAATGAGGCTGCTTCCGGTCAGGGTCGTGGAACAATGGACCGGCTCTTTTCTATTGAAAGCTTTTGTGACGGCAGGGATTCATCTTCTTGGTTCGTTCGGTAAAGTCACGTAGAATGGAAATAATAACATAATAAAAATACAACATAATAAAATCATATTTTATTATACAACATAATAAAATATGATTTTATTATGTTTTATTTTTATTATTTTATTATTTCCATTATACGTGACTTTACCGAAAGAACCAAGAAGACAGCTCTCTTCTCTCTCACAGATATTTTGAGGGGTCATAGGAGTACCCTTCTCCAGTCTACCTCTGCTTTGTAGACTTGGGGGAAGGCATATGACCGTGTTCCACGGAATGTCTTGTGGGAGGTGCTGAGGGAGGATGATGCACCGGTGCCGCTTGTGTGTGTGCTCTCCTGTCCCTCTATAACTGGAGCGAGAGCTGTGTCCGTATTCTTGGTGTTAAATCAAAGTCGTTCACTGTGGGTGTTGGACTCCGCCGTGGGTGCGTCTCGTCTCCACTCCTGTTTGTGATGTTCATGGACAGGATATCAAGGCATGGAGGTAGCGTCGCAGCTTTTGAAGATGTCGTCGTCCTCTTTGCCTCGTCAGTCTGTCATCTCCAGCGCGCACTTGAGCGGTTTGACGCCGAGTGTGAAGCGGCTGGGATGAGAATCAGCACCTCCAAATCTGAGGTCATGGTTCCCTCCCGGGAGATGGTGGAGTGTGCTCTCCAAGTGAGGGGGGAACAGCTGCCCTCAATGGAGGAGTGTAAGTACCTCGGGGTCTCTTTCACGAGTGATGATAATTGTGAGCGGGAGATCTTGCCAGCGGATCGGTGTGGCGTCACGTCCCACCGGGCACAGACCCCGGGAACGGCCCAGGACACGCTTCTGGCGGGATAATGTCGCTCGGCTGGCCTGGGAACGCCTGGGAATTCCCCAGGAAAAGCTAGAGTCTGTGTATTGTAGTCCAGTGTATAGTAGTGTATAGTGAAGTAGTGTATAGTAGTGTATACTGTAGTATATAGTAGTGTAAAGTATAGTGTAGTGTTTAGTAGTGTATAGTGTAGTGTATAGTGTAGTGTATAGTAGTGTATAGTGAAGTAGTGTATAGTAGTGTATACTGTAGTGTATAGCAGAGGTGTGGACTCGAGTCATGTGACTTGGACTCGAGTCAGACTCGAGTCATGAATTTGATGACTTGCGACTCGACTTGGACTTGCATAACAATGACTTTGTCCCACCTATGAGATGTGGACTCGAGTCATGTGACTTGGACTCGAGTCAGACTCGAGTCATGAATTTGATGACTTGCGACTCGACTTGGACTTGCATAACAATGACTTTGTCCCACCTCTGGTGTATAGTAGTGTAACGTATAGTGTATAGTGTAGTGTTTAGTAGTGTATAGTGTAGTGTATAGTGTAGTGTATAGTAGTGTATAGTAGTGTATAGTGTAGTGTGTAGTGTATAGTGTAGTGTATAGTGTAGTGTATAGTAGTGTATAGTGTAGTGTATAGTAGTGTATAGTGTAGTGTATAGTGTATAGTAGTCTAGTGTATAGTAGTGTAGTGTATATTAGTGTATAGTATAGTGTATAGTGTAGTGTATAGTATAGTGTAAAGTGTAGTGTAGTGTGAGTAGTGTATAGTGTAGTGTATAGTAGTGTATAGTAGTGTAGTGTATATTGTAGTGTATAGTGTAGTATATAGTAGTGTAGTGTACATTGTAGTGTATAGTAGTGTATACTGTCGTGTATAGTCGTATATAGTATAGTGTATAGTAGTGTAGTGTATAGTAGTGTAATGTATAGTGTAGTGTATAGTAGTGTATACTGTCGTGTATAATAGTGTATAGTATAGTGTGTAGTAGTGTAGTGTATAGTAGTGCATAGTGTAGTGTATAGTAGTGTAGTTTAGAGTGTATAGTTATGTAGTGTTGGAGTCCGTCGCCAGGGAAAGGGAGGTCTGGACCGCCCTACTCATCACGCTGCCGCCGCGACCCTCACCAGGATAAAGCGGATTGAGAAATTAACGAAAGAATAAACTATGGAAAAAATAAAAAGGTGAAACTCTGCAACTGCTTGTTCATACCACTGCAGGTCGAAGGTCCTACACCAGAGGGAGCTCGAGAAGTCCCCTTTGGAAGATATTTTGGCCTACTTCTTCAAACTAGCCAGACACCTTAGAGTAAGTGGGAATACCCACACTTTACCCCACCACTTACAACCTGGTGATCGACTACCGGTAACTGTGGGGTGCCCATTTATACTGCTTGTGTGCACCGGTGGGGTAGGGGAGTGATGATGAGGAGGTGAAATTTCGATTTAAAGCTTTCGTGACTGCAGCGATTCATCTTCTTGGTTCTTTCGGTAAAGTCACGTAGACGGCTGCTTGCGTTGTGGCCGAAACGTCGTGAGAATTATTTTATTATGTTTTATTTTTATTATTTTATTATTTCCCTTCAACGTGACTTTACCGAAAGAACCAAGAAGATTCAGAGACTGCTGCAACAAAAGCGTAGCTGGGCTCACAGACGCACGCGCATTCACTTCATTAACAAGACATAGCCACGTTGACTGCGAGATTTGTCACAGATAAATTATAGAGGATGTTGTGGGTCTTGTAATTCTATCCAACATTTTGTCCAACAGGGGCTGATTCATGATCACACACGAGTCGATACCAAAATTGCTGCTTTTGCCCTTTTGACATGAAAGCATTTAAATAATGTAAGTGGCAATTTCATAAAGAATTTGAAGTCCGTGTGACATAAACCCGTCGACTTTTGTGGCATTCCGTTCAATGTTTGGAGTTTGTAAAACAAATGTTTTCCTTTCTCTGACACAAAATTGACAAATGCACATTTGTAAATGTTCTCCCCCAGAAAAAAAACAATATAATTAGCACAGCAGCAGATCAATGAGAACTAGTATTTAATTTAACAAAACAATTTAACAATCAAAATATATAATCCTGCCTGTAAGTAATACCATTAACGGTACGTGTCAATTAATTTTCACGAAGCAAAAAAACAAAGCGTACACATATTAATTTAAAAGTCTTAATTTCCTGGGTTCAATTTTCTGAAAATCGCCCTGAAGCACTAAAAAAAGAAAATGAAGTTGAAATCACGAGGCACAAGTAAATCTGCTTGGCCGATGTGTTCACCAGGTCCCCGACTAAATTAGCTTATTGAGCCAGATTCATCAGCCGGAATATTGACAGCTAATAAAATAGGAAAAATAAAGCTTCGCTGGCGATTCTAGATCAGGTCCGTGTGGCCTGGCCAAATCAGCCAAACTTGCTGATTGTTTATTATAGAAGAAATCAGTTTAGTCTTTTGGAGAAAAGAAAAAACACGCTTTTCAACTCCAATTAGGGTTTTTATTTGTAAGACGTCACTTCATATTATATTGAAGATTTATTATGATTACGGTACTCACAATAATGTCACCTTGTCTTCAAAAGGAGCGTGGTGTTTAGAAATGTTATTGTCTTCTTTCCTATGCTACAAATGGGATTTTTTACTATGACTTCTTGATTCATCGAAGAATAAATCGAGTACAGCTCTCCGATGTATTTTCGGGATGTACCACGTGTTGTCTGGCATGAAACGTCGGACAATCGTGCCGAGCAACGTGCAGTGCCTCGCAGAGTGATACATCGTAACGGTGAAAGCTGACGCTGTAGAAATTACCGCGTGTACATTAGGACGGGAAACCATTGCTCCTAATGGGGTTGCCTTGTGAAGTTTTATTAGGTAAAATCTATATACACCCATACAGGATATGTAATTCGCGTTGGTTATTAAGAATGTTGTATAAGATACAAGTGTGAACGCAGCTTTGTTTTAGTACATTGACTTAACAGTCAACACGACCATACTACATTCTTAATAAGCGTGTAGTATGATGGCGTTTACTATTAGTTATGACTATGCTTAAAGAAGCATATAACATTATTATTCCTAAGCTCATGTGTTTATATATATATCTCCAGTTGCAACACGATGTAATCAGAATATATCGTAATATGTTACTAGAGGATGAGTAACTACACACATGCATAATGGGTGAAACGATGCAATGGTTCAATAAGGTAAGGTCGATTCCGAAGCACGCGATTTGTACATCGAATCACCTGTGAAAAAAGTCAATGTTTTCATAGAATAATTCATATGCAGTATACATTCCATGTAAATGGCCTCACTCCTTCCCTGCAGCCAATGTCATTCAGACGCTGTCTTCTCGACAGACCTGTTTCTTCACCTGATGACGGCTGCTTGCGTTGTGGCCGAAACGTCGTGAGAATTATTTTATGTTTTATTTTTATTATTTTATTACTTCCCTTCTACGTGACTTTACCGAAAGAACCAAGAAAATGTTAAGACAATTATTGATTTTTAATGTAAATTGCGACCCTTAATAGCAGTAATTCAGGGAATCGCTGATGGGGGTGATGCAAAGTGTTACATTGTTTTAATGTTAATTGGCAACCTTACAGCAAGGCACATCGGCCTAATGGACAATAAATATTTGTATTCGATGAGCAAAAATAATATCTGACTCATTGGCTATGAAATGTAATTTGTACCTGCTGCGTGGTTTTGACTGGACTTGGAATAAGCCCTGGAATAGTATTCCAGCCGGTTTTGACGATGAACCACTGGTTGAGTGGCCAACATCACTCCCGGCCGCCTCTCTCGCCCACTGCTGACATTTACACACTGCGTCCAGAGCGCATTTAAGGCTGCATTGGCCTAGAGAAGACCCAGGACCGTTCAGATATCCGTCACCGATGTTGGCCGTGAGCGGGAACCGAACTCGGGTCGCCAAGTATCGTAGCGCAGCGCGCTAACCCACTGCGCTACTGCTCCCCAGAGACATATACACATGCATATTTCACATGCCTGCAATCATTCAGCCATGTAATCATGCGTAAGCTTTCACCACCCACTAGATTTAATGTACAGGTCAAGGACTCCAGTACCTTTATTCCCATAGGGTCAGTCCATAACTCAGATAATTCATTGCTCAATCAGGTGAGAACCTACTGAGACTAAAAGTCTCGTTGTCAAGGGGTGGACCTGTCAAGTTGCAATGGCAAGCACAGGAACAAGAGCAGTAGCACAAGCATGGCACATGCAAATGTGAAGCTAAATGCCAATAATATAAACCGAACAATTAACACTGAAAACAATTATGAGCAAAGGCAAATGAGAACAGGACGTTGACGAAATTAAGTGGGGGCAACAGTGAAATGAAATCGCTCTCACAATCACCAAACACGGAGTCCAGAGATCGAGAGGCTCGCAATCAGACGGCTTAGAATCAGAATCTTTATATTTTTTTCATCCTGGAGAAATCCGATGAGCTATGAAGGTGTTTTTATTTGTACAGATGTCCAGTAGGTGCGGGTTAGAAAGTTACAACAACGATACAAAAACACCCAACAGGAGCACAAAGTATAGGAAAGGTAAGCAAATACATTTTAATAAATACACGTTTTTTTATCTTACCAAGTAAGGCCCACTGAGATATTAGTTTATTTTCAGAAGCGACCTCAACACAAATGATAGCTCGACGAAGTGGCTCGTCACGTGGGAATGTTTAGCCGCCAAATCCTGGTTGGGGGTTCACTCAGCCCATTATCCCTCCAGATCAATCAAATGTGTTCCACTTTTTTTGAGGGGGGAGTGGGGGGGTAGTGGCGGCAGTCAACAGTCTTGTCCTTCGGATTGACAATTCTCCCACCATAAGATTGTGTAATTTCAATAAATGGCTCAGAGCCGTGAATCGGTGATGGTCACCGGCTCAGTGCTCAATGCATGTTGCTCATCACTCCAACTTTGATTTCACCGCAAGAGATCGCGCTTGGGGAGCGAGGGGCGCGATGGATTGAGAATGCGTTTTTTGATGATGAAACGCTTTGTGCCAGAATATTTGGTGGTCAAGTGTTGGGGATATACAGAGAAGGTTGAAACTGTTTCTAACGTTTGACGCACGTTTGCATGTATGGGTAAATCTCATTCTCATTCACCGTGCGTAGCCAAACGTGCTTATGGGGAGGTGTGGGGGACGGACGGACATACAAACTAAACACAAAAATCAGTTCCGAAGAAATTCGTTTTCAATCTAGATTTAAAAGGGCATAGCTCCAGTAGCTTCCTAACATCGGAAGAGCATTCCAGATGACCGCAGAAGCACATCTGAAAGCGCGCGATGCGGTGACCGTGTTTGTTCGACGGTTAGCCGACAGCTGCTGAGAGGAAGACCGGAGTTCGGGTGATGGTTTATTCTCCTTGAGATCAGCAAAGGGGCCGTGCATAAATGATTTCACGCACCTGGGGGGGGGGTCATACATTTGTGACGATGTGTGACGAGGGGGGGGGGGGGGTTGCGAAATGTGACGTCACATCAAAATGCGCAACTTTAAATAAATATAGACAACACGTTCTATTAAATTTCGATTTAAAGCTTTCGTGACTGCAGGGATTCATCTTCTTGGTTCTTTCGGTAAAGTCGCGTAGAATGGAAATAATAAAATAATAAAAATAAAACATATTTTATTATTATTTTTTTACTTTACCGAAAGAACCAAGGAAGACGTTCTACTTAATTAAATTGACTTTTAATAAATGTTTTCTCCTACAACATCAGAGTGCAGTGGCACATTAAATACGCACGACAATGACAATAGTTTAAAGCGATTTGAAGCATTTTTTTGGGGGGGGGGGCAGAGCTTTGTGTCGTCATATTTGAGAGGGGGTCTGACTTTTTGTGACGCCATGTGACGAGGGGGGGGGGTGTCAAAAATCGTCCAAAGTCGCGTGACGTCATTTATGGACCGCCCCAAAGGTATTTCGGTTTATTTGTGTCAGTTTGACGTTTAAATCGGCCGCACCGTAATGAGGGGGGTGGCCGTGTGCGCGCGAGTTGTTGTTAGCGATGCGCAAATGTGCGCGGTGTTTGCTGCCTTTAGTATGTGCACAAAGTTACATGTCAGTGGGTGCCCTCCAGCTGCCGATGAACTCTGGGTCACTGCCTGGCAAAGTGAGTGGCTTCAGTGTTCTCCAGCTCTGATATAGACGTTAAATAAAACATATGGTGAGAGAGAGAGAGAGAAAAAAGAAAAATTGCGTGTGAAGTAATTTCAATACTCGTAAAATATATATATAGTACATCTGTGATTGTGTGATTCACGGAGCAGCATGTGTAGCCCCACAGGCTATCTGGGAGAGTAACCGTCAAATAAGCGAGATGAATTCATATTGGTTAAAATTCAGAGGGTGCACGGCCACCGTTAATTCGTATCGCTCGCAGGAGGGGGGCCCACAATAAGGCTGGCTCGATGCACGGTTTGCTTGGCCATTCCCCCGTGCCGAGCCGAGCCGAGCCACCTAACAATGGGGAAATTTCGATTTAAAGCTTTCGTGACTGCAGGGATTCATCTTCTTGGTTCTTTCGTTCAAGTCACGTAGAAAGGAAGTAATAAAATAATAAAAATAAAACAATAAAATAATTCTCACGACGTTTCGGCCACAACGCAAGCAGCCGTCCTCAGGTGGAGAACAGGTCCGTCAAGTATTATTTTATTACTTCCCTTCTACGTGACTTTACCGAAAGAACCAAGAAAATGGGGAAATTGTGCACGCGTCTGCTCCTCGCGCTAGGAGGAAGGCGGGGGAGGAATGCACGGTGCGTCGCTGTGTGCACCGAGTCTCTCATCTTCGCTGGGACGCCGTTGCAATCGCTCTCGATGCATTGCGCACGCGATGCGCACTCGCTTAGACCGTCGTGGGCCAATCTGCGGATGACGCGTAGGTGGACGAGGAAGACGCAGGGACATGCCTCGGTGAAACCGGGATGTCGTCGCAACAACAACAAACAAACAAACAAAAGTACGCAACATGTTGAACAGTTTGGTTTAGCACTTCGTATCGCTCCATTCACCAGATACTGACGGAGGCTGTGAGACTCGGGGGTGAATAATGTTCGCTTTTTGTTGTTGTTGTATCCTCTCCCCTACCCGCTGCGTGGATTTAAAGCGCACCGCAGGGAGCGTTCGCGCTGCCGGTGGCCGTGGGGGTTTCGCGTTTGCGAGATTCCAAGAGCGGCGCACGGATTTATTGAAATGTGCGAAGAGGGGTGGCGCGCAGATTGCTTGCGCGCCCTCGCCATCTCCTACTCCCTGCAACTGGATTCAGTGCAACGCGGCGGGGAGAGATTGCTAGGCTGGGTTGTTTAGTGGGAGGGGTTTGCGAGGAGAGTTAAATAATAATGTATAAGGTTGTTCCCGCTGGCATGCAGCGATATCGAAGCGCCAACAAAACGAACGCGTGCTCTTGCGAAGAAGGGGAGGACGCCTCCACGAGTACACACAACCGGCTTCCGTGCCCAACACGCGAATAATAATAATATATAGTTCAGTATAATATATTGCAATGTATAAATCAACAAACATAAACATCGGCCGTTTCGAAGCGTAAGTTACGAGACACAGTCTGGTAAAACAATAGCCTTGCAATTATGAACCACGTGCCAGCAATAGCAATGTTTGGAAGATGTAACTCAGCCAGCACAATCAAATAGTAAATCTCGAGACGCGAAAAAAAAAACCTGCTGCATCCATCCACTGCTGCTGGGACCGCCGTCACGAGCTGCCGAGGGGGTGGGGTCTCGTGGTCTCTGTGTGCGTGTGCGCTGCCTCTGCTGCTGCTACTGCTGCTGCATCTGCGCTTTAAGGACTCGACTCTCGTGGACTCCAGAAGGTGGACACCCCCCCCCCGAAACGCGCTCTTCCGCGATCCAACATCCCCCCAACCTCCACCCCCACCCCACCTCCCTGCACTCCCTCAACTCATCCCCCCCTTCCCCCCCCCACAACCGACCTCCTTTTCCCGACAGCTCCAATCGGAGCAGCCCTCGGGAGCAGCGAACGGGCGCCCCTTTACGCAAGCCCGAGCTACGACGATGACGATGGTGGTGGTGGTGGCAGCATCAGCAGCAGCAGCTCTTGGTGTTGCGCCGGGCAGCGAGCTCCGAGTCCCGCAGCGCTCGCAGCGGCGTCGCTGCGCTCGTGTCCTGGAGGGGCCGGAGCTGACGGAGCAGCGTCCATCGTTCGTTTTGACGCGGGGGGTGAGCGACGAGGTCCATCGCCTCCGACCGGGCTGTGGTGTCGGGGTGTGGGTTGGCTGGGCGTGAGGAAGGAGGGGTGTGTGGAGAGAGTGGGGGGGGGTTGAGAGGATTTTGGGGGGGCGGGGAGGGGGTTGTCCGGGAAGAGTGCGGGAGCCGGAGAAAGAGGAACGAGCGAGGAGCCAACCAGCCCAACGAAAGAGGAGGAGGGGAGGGGTGGTGGACTGTGGTGGGATTTTTTTTTTCCTTCTCTCTTTGCTGCCGAGCCCTGCTCTTGTAATTACTCATTCAAGCGCCAGCGTCCCAGACTCCTCACTAAATGGGCTGTTTTACATTCTAGCCTCGGCCACGAAGACGGTAAGTAGACAATTATAGCTGTCACTGTAATTCGATTAGCGTTCCCCGGCTAGAAACGTGTAGGGAACGTGACCCGTGCACCCAGGGCGTGCGTCTGCGGGAACCCAACACGTACACACATCGCAATTTTTTTTGCTCGACATATCCACACGCTATTCTCTGTTTAAAGCCACACAGTGTTTACTTTCGGCGTGTCGTTTTTTGTTGTTGCTGTTGTTGTTGATGGAATCAAAAAAATCGCAGTGCAGCGACTTTCGTTGCAAGGGGTGGGGGGGGGGTATGTAATCACTTTAAGCTTAGCCCATAATTATGTCCACTACGGGATAGACGTGTTAAACTGACGGGTGTGTAGCCGACAGAGGCGTTATAAGTGCGTAATACTCACGGATGACAGAAATGAACACGTTGTGCTGCGCGGATCAAGACAATGATCGCTAAATGCTTACTACGCAGCAAGTCGTTTACGGATCGAATCTTCGCTGCATGTGAGCTCACAATGCAACCGTTACACTTAACCAATCTCCGCCGCTTGCTTTGAAACGTTCATCATTTAGCAGCCGCGCTTCCTGCGATTACTAATTCAAATTCATCGTTGGGTGTGGAGGGGGGGTGGGGGGCATTCGTATGCTCATTTCCAGAATTAAAAAGTCGATGCTAATTTTCCGTAGCCGCGGTCTGTTTTGGGTGTTTGGAGAGAAAACGCGAGCGCGTGTCAGACGCGATTGGAAACCACGCAAACCCGGCACTAAATGCGAGGCATTATTCCGAGTGTAGGCGAGATACACGCTGGGCACGAAGGCGCTCTCTGCCTCAAGGAGGGGGACTCGTTGCCATTGGGTGCCTCAGCGCGCACAATGGAAAGGGCCCACGGCCTTCGCATAGAAAGTGGGGGGGGGGAAGGAACATTCATAAAAGGCTGCGTCAAGAAAAAAAATTCAAGCTGCGCGCATTCCTGCCGGAGTGTAATCGTGGCCCAGTGGCATGCATCTCACAAGCCGACGCGTGTTTTTTGCGTGGTTCTGAAACCGACCTGTGTTATTCGACTTGATTCTGTTTGTTTGTTGTTGTTGTTTAAACGGTGCTAATCCTTAGTTGGAGTGCAAATTGCAATTGCGTTTGCTCCGAACTATCGCCAGTGCTCAACGCGGCACGAGAGTTACCGCAGTGAGGCCAAGCCAGAGACGGCGCAATGGGATGGGATGGGGCGACTTTTAATCGGAGATAAATAAACAAACAAAAGGCTTTAAACGAACCAGCAACTCGCGCAATAATATTATGATTGTTATAAGTCATTGTCGCGGGTGACATTTTTCGATCCGTTTTTTTCGTGTCCAATCGATCGATTCGACATGCCGTATTGAAGTCATAGATGCCACACACGGAGAGGAGATGATTTCAGCTTTTAGCCAGCGCTGCGTGGAGGTTACAGGAACGGGCTACTCCATACACATCCTCGCACGTTATCACCTACCTCCAGAGAGAGAGAGAGAGAAGCAAGCTTCATCTCCCTTTAGCAATGAGATTTTACAGTCGAAGCTAAGCCTGCCAAGATACAGTTCACCGGCCCCGGGGTGTCTGTATACGAACGCGCGCCTCTCTATACGGTTCCAAATTGGCGAGCCCTTTTGGGGCTATGCGGTTCAGCATCACTGAGAGCCAGGACACTGCTGGCAAATCGTGAACGCTATTTTGTTAGTGCAAATTAAAACGCGCACGTAAACACACACAAAAAAACAAGTGCACGCACAAAAACGCGGTGGGCAATTGGAGAAAGTTAATCGGTCGCCCGCGTTCAAAACCAATTTAAGAGATGTTACTGCGAAATTATATTTCGAAACAAAAAAAACTCACAAAAATGCAGCACGCGGCTATATATTTGGCGAGTGCAACTTACGTAACGGGGTCGAGTCCGGCAGAGCATGGTAATGATTGCGTCCGATATTTACGTGGGGCGTCACATTAATACAACGCTATTTTCGTTGCGTAAACCCATAATGTGTTTCGTGGTGCAGTCGCAGCGGCACCAGACCGTTTTATAGTTTTAAAAAAATCCTTTACCATCTCCTCCTCCTCCTGCAACTCCTCCGCAAACAGGCGCACGCACGCACACAAAAAATAAAAGATTCAACAACAAAAAATATTCAACAAAAAAAAGCCACGCAACCGTTGCCGTAATCGTCCGTTCCCGACGATCGCCACGAGGTGGAGCCATTTGATCAAAATCCGTTCGGCTTTCGACTTCGCTTTCCGAGTGCAGAGCGAGCGCACGAGAAGCGGCGGAGGAGAGGGGGGGGTGTGGTGGGCAAGGAAGAGGGAGAGGAGGTGTGTGGGGAGGCTCGTCACGCGAAGGGAGCGCAGATTCTCCACTTTTAGACAGCGCCGATTATCATCGCGGTCGCGCGCCGCCTGTTCAACTGCGCGTGCATCGCGCACGCGTCCGGGCTCACCCTCGCTCGGGGAGAGACGAAGGCGACCGGGGAACAGAGGGAGGAGGGGGGGGTAGGAGGTGGTGGGGGGTTAAAAAATTAAGGGACTTTAATGCCGCGCTACGGTCGGGGGGTGTTTTTTGTGTGCGTCCTCTTCTTTGCGATGGGAGCATCGTGACATTTATTTTGTCTCAATTCGATTCGCAGCTGCGCGCCCGCGAAGCTGTCTTGTCGTTGGTTGGCGTGTTCGTTGCGATTTAACTGCACGTCGTAGTGACGACGACAATGATGACGATGATGCGTAAACATGCGTAAAAAAAGGAATTCGAGCCCCGTAAACTGTTAACCCCGGCGCGTTAGATAAATTAACGGGGCGATGGACACAAGCAAAGGTTTTGCGCACAAAAGTAGAAATAACGCATTAATCACGCGCGAAACATAACGCGATTAACGGATGAGACGAGCTTGAACCGAGTGGTAGCAGGCTAGTTGGATAAAGTGCAGCAGTCGGGAGCCTGAATCGTTCCCGTGGTGGCTTTCTTGTTTTTACGCGCGCGCCTCCCGCTCGTTCCGCGCTGCGCTGCATGGCAATAATGCCCCGGCGGGCGGGTCCGTCCCGTCCGCTCGAGACGGCACCACCACCACCACTGCCACCACCACCACCACCACAGTTCATCTCTCGCTTACAGCAGAAGGAGGAGCCGGGCGTGATCGGCTAGCACCGGCAGCGGCGCGGGAGTGCGAGTTTCCACCGTGGCATCATCGACTGCGCGACCTTCCTCCTCCTCCCTCCCAGCCCACCGCGACTCCCCCGCCGCCACTGCCACCGCTGGCGTTTCAGCAGCACCCTGCGTGGCCCCGCGGCGGAGGACGATGCCGTCCCCTCGAGTGCTCCGCTTGCTTCTGGCCGCCTGCGTGTCGTGCCGCCTCGTGTGCCTGGCCGCGGGACTCTGCGGCGCCGAGACGCGAGCCGAGGGGGTCTTCATGGGGCGCTTCGCGTTCGGTGGAGCGCAAGGAGCGCCGCGCAACGCGTCCGCGTGCTGCAGCAGGCTGGTGGTGAACCCGGACCCCGGGAGACACGTGCTGCTGCTCAGGTTTACCAAAGGGAACGGATCCTGCGCGGAATACAAGCTCGGGGCGCACGCGTACGACACTCGAGGCACCCCCGTGGTGGAGGAGGAGGAGGTGGAGGAGACGGAAGACGCGTTCTTGGATGTGTGCGACTCTAGCAGCCGCGTAACTTTCATGCAGAGCGACAGAAAGTACGTGAAGCTGCAGTGCACTCGCGAGGAGGCGCGGGGCAATCGGCCGTCGCTCTCCGGAGCCCTCTCGACATCGCCATCGTCACCATCGTCGCCATCGAACAACTGGATTTCGGTGGATTACATCGTGATGGATAAAAGCGGGGCGAACGCCGATGCTTGCCGCCTCTTCTGCGACTGGCTCGAGAGCTGCTGGTGTACCGAGAACCCCAGGGGTCATTGCACGCTGGCCAAGTCTCCCTGCTCTTGCCTTGCCCCTCGATCGGACGAGGAGGACATTGGCCTCGACTCTGGACCCTGCAACGGGAGGAGGGAAGGGGTCGGCTCCAGGCACCTGCTCTTCGTGGCGCATGACTGCGATAAGGCGTCGTCGTCATTATCAGGTGGGGCTGCTTATGAGATGCTGTAATAGAATTCAGATAGTATCTTTCCCAGGGGATTTGCTCGGGAGTTTTAGATAAACGATTTACCAGGGGTAGACTGTTCGAAAAAAAAAAGAGATGCGCTTGATATATGAGAGGTTTGTCATTGCGTCAACGTTGCGCGATTCTAAACATTAAATCCTATCAAAGACCCAAGGTGGGGGACTCGGGTCAGCGTGTCGCTGTGCAATAACCGTAGCTAGACAACGTGTGTGTGTGTGTTCAGCTAAGTTATTAAAAACAAAATATCATTGGCACGCTGATAAGAGAGGGGAGGGAATCGTAAATCTGCGAGTCTGGCTTTCGGTTCACGCACAGACGCCTAATGACAATAATTGACGCGCACGATTCAGTGAAATTCCAAATTGAGATGCAAATGAGGGGAGGAATATTTTAAAGAATTGACCATCCGAATCTAACCGCATCCAAAATCTGGCATTTTTATTACGTGTTTTATTTTGTCGTGAGTATTGTGCACAGTAATCGGGTTTTATATATAAAAAAAAGTGCATGCAAATAAACGTCCCACTAAAAGAACATTCTTATAAAATTTGTAAGCATTTGTGCTAAAGCAATTTTTTTTCAGATCGCTTTGATCTCACACTGCAGGGCTATGCGAGATTTCCACCCCTGACATGTCTTAAAAGTGTGTAATTATGCAGTGCCCGGCTATGGTGTCATGTGATGCTTCTGTATATCCCACGGAAATCTAAATTGTACTTTATTTGAAAGTGGCTGTCCTCTCATGGATAAGTGTCCAGTAAATGAAGTGCATCGGTGATCTCTCACCCTTCTATTACTCAGAGGCTGCACATCATGAATATTTTAATAATATTGGGGGTGGTTTAAGTGACATTTCACCATGAATCTGCTGCCAAATTTATGTTTGTGTAGCAATAACATCCATCAGTTATATATATATAACATGTTGAAGTGCCAGTGAGTAAAAGACGTTTCCACGTGTAAAGCAGATTGTTTCGAACAACAAATGATGCATTGCATCACTTAAGCATTGAGTGCAGGGTACGGATAAACATGCAGTCACTGCAATTATAGCGTTGGAACTGCAGTCATATTATCAAGCAGCATGTGGCAGTCGGAATGATCTTATGATTTGTGGCATAGGTTATAGAGTCTGGTACATCGTCTCTTGGAAACTTTTTTTTAATAGCCATGACCGTAATGAATGGGCCCGCAATGCACGCTTGTGACGACGGTGCCATTCAAAGAGCCGGCGTGCTCAATGGCAATTTGAACAGAGCCGCATTTTTTCACAGTTCATTCTTGGTCATGCAAAAATGCACACTGGCTCTCTGTACATAATCTTACTGGCAGTCAGGTAATGCACCGAATGGAGCCTTAATTAGAACACGCGTTTGGGTTGTGTAATTACGCAGTCTCTACAAGGCATCGTTACAGAGAGGGAAATAACTGCGTTTGTCTTGGCAGGAGGACGTAGTTGGCAGTACAGTATATTGCACAATTTCTGCCCAACAGTGCCTCCCTTTGGGCTGTGATAACTGCTTGGATTTGTTATAATTGATTACGGACTGACCTCCATCTTAACCGACGTTTACAGGAGAAAAGTGTTGGAAATAATTGGCATTAGGTGCGAGGGAAGTGATTGCTCTTAGTGTGTTTTTAATATAAGCACACGCGGCTTAGGTGAGGAAACTAAATTGCATGGTACGTTTGCTTGCTCTGAGAGGCTCCCAATGTTGTTTAATGATGGGAATTTTTGTACTTGAAAAGTAATAATTCATATTCTTGCATGGCATGCTGTTGCAGCTTGCCAGTTTATTATTGAAATGAATTCTTACCTCAATAACAGGGCAATACATTTTCATTTGGAGTACATTGCCATGTCCTGTCAGTATATAAAGCATGCAAGCATTCACTTAAAATTGTACGTGAAATATATATAGCTTACGCACTGTCAACATTTTTTGGGCACAATGTGGCTTGTGGGAATTTTTTTTGTCAAAGCTAATTCTCAATTATTCGGTATCATAAAATTGCATTGTGTAAAAAGGCACATGTGCCCTTACAATATTTAAAACACACACTAAAAACACACCTGTTACATAGAAAATAGTATTACCATTGCAGTAAGAAATAATACATAACACATGGTTTTCTAACATGGGTATACCTGTTAATGGAACACCACACATCTCATCTCACAGTACGGACAATTCCTGAGCACCGCAAGTCAATTGGTTTGCTGAGGCTCCTTCTCTAGGGACGCTTAGCTTTCTGCGGAGCCAATGCCACCATCGTCATCACCATCATCAGCAGTGCGCCGTGTGTTCCGATTGCAGTGCCGTGGTCTTCGTGGGGCATCTGCTCGGAGCCGTGCGGCGGTGGGCTGCAGATGCGGAGCCGGGCATGCAGTGGGCCGTGCCAATGGGAGAATGTGTGGGAGCGTGGGCGGACCTGTAGTGGATTAAGCGAGGAGTGGCGAGAGTGCAATCGCCACAGTTGTGACAGTAAGTAGCTTTGAGCGTGACGCGGTAATCCTCTCCTCCTGGAGGCGCAGCTTATCAGCTCATTCGCCGTCAGGTCAGCTGCCTCCCGGCGCTTTGTGCCGTTAACCACTTTTTTTTTTGTTGGATTCACGGTTACAAAATCAAGGCCAGCGCGCTCGTGCAAATGTTCACATGAGTGGCGAATACGTGCCCATCTAATTTCTGTCTCGTATCTCATGAGGTTATCTCGTGAAAGGCCCGCTGAAATTGTGGGTCAGACCCCAGTAATGACAAATCAGCGAAAGCAAATTGGTGAAAAATCAACGGTTTAATTTTGGTCGTGATTTTTTTTTTGTAATATTAAAAATTGGCAATAGTCTACCTCGAACAATGACAAAATATTACTAAAGAAAATGTGTTTTTTTATGGCTTTCGACAAAATGTGTTTTTGTATTGTACTAATTATTTAAATGAATGGAAAGACAAATTACAGTAATTAATACCATTTAACGATTAGCCACTTAGGTGACACATCCACACACAGGAAAATTAGTCTGACATATAAATCTGAATTTAAACCATATTAATTCAAAATTTCAAGTTTATTTTTCACACTTAATCCAATTAAGTTCGAATTAAAATGTAATTTTAATACAGAATATGTCTAGTATGTATATATACACGTTCACTGCTTCCTCACTAATTGTCCCTTCACAAGACTTGCGTTTTTTTTCTTTCAAGTTCGCCTATTTTCCATTTCAGGCCGATGGGAATCGGGCTACACTGCACATCACACTCACTCACTGCGATCTGGCATCAAAGACACAGACGGCAGCTGGGATCAAATTCCTGCAATGGGATCACGATCAGGTAACTCGTGCTTCTGCAGTCGGTCACGCCTGATGCTGACAACCAATTGTATTTCACCACACCTTTCGTGGCATGTTCTTTCTCACACGTAGCTTGATAATCTTGATAATTACCTTAATGATTAAGGTTGAATAGAGACCGCATCAGAAACGAAACCTAAAACTCACATTTGTAAATAAAGGCCACTTCAAAATATTGGTTTTCAACCACAGGTCTGTGGTTCGATATGGGGGTTTTGTGAACCACTCCAGCATGATCCACAGGGGGTCCTCAGCCACAAAGGAGTTCACAACTGAAAATGTGCAAAACCTCCAGCGCTGGCCCACCGCAGTGCACCTTTCTGCCTTCACAAATATTCTGATGCTAATTGGTGAAGACTGCGCTGTGGGACAACGTGGCGGGTCTTGATATTGGGAGATCTTGAGAAGGCCGGCGCATCGTGTGATTGAGACACGGTGACATTTATTAATACGCTTTATCCCTCTCGATGGGCTTCACGGTTGCACCGCGTGATGCTCAGCGTGATGTTGGACATTTTGCTGTGCATGCTGGGAGCACCAGGGAGCGATATAGCACAACCGCAAAAACCTACGCAGTTATATATATCTCTCGTTTTAATCTTTTAAATATTGTTTGCTGAGCTTGGAAATTGAGTGCAGCTGCATTTGGCTCCGTGCATGGAGCCAAACATTGGACACCGTCCCGAACAACGCGCGGTTCAAACAGATTAAACAAAACAAAACCGCATCGGAGGGCTACACAGCACAACCGCGAAAATCTACGCGGTAGTGTTCATCGATCATCTGGTTATGTCATGTTGAATTTGTTAACAACCCTCAAATATAGTTGGCTGAACTTACACATTGAGAGTTGCCGCTGCTGCTTCTGCTGCTGCAGAGGGTAGTGGCTGCCATGGTGGGGTTTGTTGGCTGCTGCTGGGAGCAGAGCCCCCAGCACCCTCCCCCGGGAGGGAGCTGGAGATGTGGGCCGAGTGGGGCCTCCGCTCCGTGTCGCGTGGCCACGGCCGCCAGGCGCGTTCTCTCCCTGCGCCCGTGCCTCCTCGCCACGTGTCAGAATCATCGATCTTTACTGAGGCTGGAGGAATCCGATGGCCTGTGAAGCTCTTTTTTCACCGATGGCCAGTAGGTGGGCACGGCAGGTCAGAACGTTACAACAAACAATGCAAAAACACGACGAGGAGTGCAAAGGGCATGGAAGGTGCCGGCCGCCGCAGTGGGTCCTGGAGCCAGCTGTGCGGCTGCGATGCCGCCTCGCTGTGCACAGGTGAAGCTGCAGACGCAACGATGCGTCTTTTGTTTGTTTTGTCATTGAGCTCGTGTTGCAACAATGTGGCGGGAAAACGAACCGTCCTTCAACTTCCCACGTGACCAAAAATTCATTGAGTCGCTCTGTTTACATGGTTGAAAGGAATGGGGTAAAGGTGCAGCCCTGCAATTACCTGCTTGTGTTACTGCTGGTGGCAAATCCTACACTCGAGGAGGTCTTAGAGAGTCCCACTAGAGGATAGTTTGGTCTATTATTCCATTACACGCATTTCCCCCCCCCCCCACCATATGCCACCAGCGAACAGACTAACTGTTGTGTACCTATTTATACTGCTAGGTGGACAGAGGGGGGGGGGACTTTAAGAAACTTGCCCATGCCCCGGGAGATCGAATCGACCTCTGGATTACAGGTCCAGTGCGATAACCATTGCAGCATCTAAAATCAATTTGTGAAATCACAAATGTTCGGGTGAACTTTTTTTTTATGGATTGTCATTTCTCATTTTTAAATTATATCTGGATGGAGATGATGCATTTTTGTATTCCACGAAAATATACGTTTTTTGCGTTGCTAAAAATTGCACGTTTTCAAGTGGAAAGTTTCGAGTTATTTTGTGTGCCTTGAGTTATATTTTACAGCTTTCAGTGAATTTATTGCTGGGATATTTAATGGGAAGCTCTTATTTTATGGGAGGCATAAGTTGTGAGAGGAATACACGTGGCCTTTTTCCGTGAGCTTTGTTTTGAAAAGAAGATTGCAACTTGTGGCTTAGGAGGCAATTTCACATACGACTTCCAAAGCAAGCATTAAACTGGCATGCACAGAGCCAATATGGGTTGCCATTTGTGTTTTGTGTGAATCTACCTAATCTATTTCCAAAATAAATGTACGTGTGGAAAATCTAACAGCTGGTATTTCAGTGTTTATATGTCGCTTGTAGGTGTCTCTTTTAATTATAATTATGAGAAAATGCAAAACAAATCATTAACTTTACTTATTATGCAATAAAACCCATGGGTCATTTATGTGCTTATTTATATTCAAATACTGAATAACTCTTTGAAGGGAACTAAAACATCACATTGCATATTTCTATGTTGCTTCTATATATGTGCCCATATTAAGTTAAATAAAAGCTTTGAATTATTACGTTCTTCATCATAAATGCATGCATCTTGTAACAAATTATTTATCTCCAGTGCTCCTCTGTGGGTGTATAAAATGTTTAAGAGCAATGGTTAAACAAAGTTGAATGGATTCTCAGAAGAGAGTCTTGTTACAAATGTCTCTGGACATTGTGTAGTGTATTTGTCAAAAGCTTATTTTTTTAAGTATAGCTATTAAACAATGAAACTAATCATGCAACTTGGCAAGGTGGGTAATTATGGTTATTGTGATTGGAAATTATCATTGCTAGTCATGTTTGAACATAGCATCAGTGCGACCTCAAGTGTGTCAAGGTAAAGGCCCTCTTACGTACGTGTGTTCAACTTCTTTCGCACCTTATGTAGCTAATCGTGCTAATCGGAGGTACGGGGGAAGGTCAACAACCCAAAAACTAAAAGCAGACATGCTTACACTGGTGACTAGCCTGTCATGTTCTATGGGCATGACAGTCACACTACACCAGGTCAAATAAGAACTTTACGTCCAAATGCAATACTGTGCACTGAAGGCTCACGGTTACAAATCATTTTTAAGAAATATACAGTGGCCCAAAAGTCAGCATACATAGGATTATTTCATTTATCTTAACACTGCCATGAAAACATTCTAATTGTTTAAGTTAATATTTTATCAATTGTGGCGTCACCTCAAATCTGTCGTTTACAAAACTCCACCGAGAAGCCGGAATGAAATGAGATTACAAAACGTAATTGATGAACATTCAATAATTACACCTGTAATCTTTTAAAAGTCCTAAATTCATTTCAAAAGAGAATTCATGCATATGTTAGTGGAAGGCAGTTGGAACATTCATTCAATTTTGTAAAAAAAAAAATAACTGCGTGTGATTTGATAAAATAAAATAAAAACCTTTTGTGTCCTAACTTTTGGGCCACCCTTTATATATTTCTTTTTTTTTCCACCACATAAATTAGGTGTGATACCATGTGTGCAGAAATTATGTTTTTTCTAGGGGTTTTATCAGATTATAATTCCTTGAGATGTTTTATTCAAAGCTATATTTGTACATTCATTGCAAATAAACGGGACATATGCAGAATGTATACACTGCATTCCACAATATATTTATGATCATTTTTCCGCGTCTCTCTTTCTGCCTACGTCTACCAAATTGCACTTTATGTACTTAACACGACGGATGCATAGCTGTTAATTAGACGACCAAAAGAAGAGCTTTAACGGCGGACAGTGACTGATGAATAATAACGACTTTGGAGCAAACAATATTGACGACTGTGAATGATTGTTTGAGATGAAGAGAGCACAATAAAGTGTGCTGGTCGATGGGTGGCAAAGCTTTTTGTGAATCAATGTGGCAGGGTCCTTAGGGGGGTCGAGGACAGACTGCTTGTGACCGACGGCAAAGTTGGTTGCAAATTGCCCACCGACTTGACACAAGAGGCATATTTGTTAGGTCTATAGAACGACACAGTGGACACATCACAGTGGCATGGGATGCAGTGACGCGACTACCAGCAGGGCCAGCTTACGCTTGATAGGGGCCCAGGGTAGTAATTGTTTGCACGTGTCCGATGGCCCAATAACTTAATCGTTATTTAAGTTTAGTTCGTATGCTTTATTCATGCCTTTTAATGACAGTGCAGGGTCAAAGTACCAGACAAGGAGATATCAGTGAGGATTTAAAACAATAAGAGAACTTAAGATCTAGATTTAATGAGAAGAACGTTAAACGACAGGGGCGGAGGGACCAGGATAGGAGGTGAGGGGAGGAGAAGAGGATGATAGGGCGAAAGGAAGTGTCTGCTTCTACGTGTGTTGAACTTCTGTCCCGCAGTACGTAGCCAACCGTGTTAATCAGAGGTGCAGGGGAAGGACAACAAACTAAACACAAAATGCAGTTCTAAGGAAATGAGTTTTCAATCAAGATTTAAAAGTGCATCGTTCCAGTGGCTTCCTAATATTGCAAAGAAGAACATTCCAGATGGTCGCAGAAGAGCATCTGAAAGCGCGCCATGCGGTGACCTTCTTTGTCCGATGGTTAGTGAATAACGACTGCGAGGATGACCGGACTTTGCGTGGTGGTTTATGCGCCTTGGCGACATTAGAACATGTATTGTGGTTCATTTGTGGCAAGGACTTTGCGTGTAGGAGTTATCTTAATGCTACAGCGATGTGTTTCAGCCATAGCGCAGTACAGTGTATATTTAACACATTTCTGGTGATACTGCATTGGCAGTGGTGCACAAGCACAGATAACAAGAACAACTCTACACATTAATAAAAAAAACACTGCCTTAAAAGTAAATCTATATAATAGATGACATTTTGGATGATGGGCTTTCTTCATAGCACAGAAATTGACAGGCGATAAAGAAAAAGTGGTGAATAAATATATATTATCTATATATATTATTATTTTATATGCTTTTATTTCTTGGAATCCCTCTCAATATCTGAGGCTCAGGACTGCAGACCCTAAAGCTTCAGTGTTAATCTGGCCCTGGATACCATGAGCCGTGTCTGTGCGAATGATTCCTATCTTCCGTGGAGTTTATTACATTTTTAATATGACTTTTGATGCCAATCGTATCACCTGAGCAGATTGGTGCCAGTGCTTAGTTTAATGTGCGAATGGCTCATAGCAAGGGACTTGTAAAAGTGGTGATAGAGTGCAAAATATGCCTGGGCTGAAATAAAACGTCGCCTGTTAAAGCGGTCCAAGCTATGCAATGCGTTTATTAGCATAAATTGTTTATTCTCATTAACTAATAGCTGCTCCAGTGTAATGAGCCGGAACGTGCTTGATCGTGTCAGATCTTGGTATCTTAAGCACGGTTGAGCTTAGTGCTTGAATATTGAGAGGGCCATAGATTACATATAGACATACAGTACTGCATTATAATGGTTAAAACTTAACACTAGAAGTACTATGATGAATCACGTATGTTAATTTGTTCATTAAAGCTGTAGAATCAAGATGTGTTTTTCTACCATTAATGGGCTGAAATGTAACTTCTTTTGTGTGTTAGTAACTTTATTTAGAGTCACAATTAGTGTCACGTTTTACGAGCTTGAACTGATGTGCTCTCGGTCTGAACTGTTTCTTGAAAATTTGAGTCGAGCTAGAAACCCCCCTGTTTCCCACTCTCTTCTCTAATCTCCTATCCTGCTCCCTGAAAGATGTGTAAGAGATGGCAGAAAATCAATGGATTCCTTCATCCATCTGTGCAGAGCCTTAAACATTAAGCCCCCCACAAGCATAGATTGTCTTCATGTACACCTGCTTTCTGTCAAACATGAATTAATGCAAATAGCAAAAAGAAGACCCTCTTAAAGCGAGTATTCAACATTCCTGCGGAGGGAGCTGGTAGGAACGTTGGTTTGCTCAGTCAATGGCCAGGGTCAACGGCGGTGTGGTGTATTCCGCAAATATGCCCGACTGTGAGGGCGGGCACAAGCCGGCGTGAGTAGGTTAAACGTTGAGTTTTATAAGGGCACCACGGGGCAGAGGTGGGACAAAGTCATTGTTATGCAAGTCCAAGTCGAGTCGCAAGTCATCAAATTCATGACTCGAGTCTGACTCGAGTCCAAGTCACATGACTCGAGTCCACATCTCATAGGTGGGACAAAGTCATTGTTATGCAAGTCCAAGTCGAGTCGCAAGTCATCAAATTCATGACTCGAGTCTGACTCGAGTCCAAGTCACATGACTCGAGTCCACACCTCTGCCACGGGGTGACCAGCCCCTCCCCACCCAGCCCCACCCCTCCCACCCCCCACCCAGCCCCACCCTCCCCACCCAGCCCCTCCCCACCCTCCCCTCCCCACCCAGCCCCTCCCCACCCTCCCCACCCAGCCCCTCCCTCCCCACCCAGCCCCTCCCTGCACGACGGACGGACACAATAATCCCCTGTGGGCTGGTGTAACCAGGGGAATCCTACCAGTATGATATACCAAGATGCTACATCTATTTAAGTTGCATATATGTATATGACACCGCACCTCCGATTAGCATGGTTGCTATGTACGGTGCAAAAGAAGTTAAACGTACATACATTTGTTATTTGACAAAATAAAGGTCTAAAACGTTGTGAGTGCACACTAGATATTTGTTTTTCACAATAAAAGGTGTTTGGGTTAGATCGTGTTATTTATACATGTGTTGCAACCCTCCACCACCCGACACGGCCAATCAGTAAAAACTTAGTACTCAAATTTTGTTTAATGTTGTGGATTCACTCTTCAACACACTGGTGGGCTAAAGTAGTGAAATAATTGTCTTTTGTCAACGTGACACAATTTTTTACTGATTGGCCGTGTCGGGTGGTGGAGGGTTGCGACACATTTATAAATAACGCGATCTAACCCAAAAACCTTTCTTATGAATAATATTGGTCGTGAAAGCCTGCGTGTTAAAGAGCCTTGTTTTATTCAAATTTTTCCAGTAGGGCCAGGTCATAACGTTACTAATCAAACGTACATGATAGGAAAATCAAATAACTTTTTTGACATTTGTACAAACCTCAAATGACACGAAACTAAACCATTTAACGAACACACAACTTATTTAAACCTTACTTCATACAACATGTAATTTTAACAGAGCAAAAACAGCACAGTGTTCATGCAATCAAATCAAATGTGAATTAACCGTGAAAAGAACATTTCTAATTGTAATGAAAATGTTAAATAAAATGAGGTCATATACTCTTAGGTTTTTTCGGTAAAGTCACGTAGGTAAAACATTAAAATTAATAAAAGTAAAATAAAATAAAAATCACGACATTTCGGAGGCAACACAAGCGTCCGTCTTCAGGTGGAACCGTCACAGCCACGACAGCTGATACAGCTGTCGTGGCTGTGAAGACGGAAGCTTGTGTTGCCTCCGAAACGTCGTGATTTTTTATTTTATTTTACTTTTATTAATTTTAATGTTTTACCTACGTGACTTTACCGAAAAAACCTAAGAGTATGAATCCTTGCAGTCACGAAAGCTTCAAATCTAGAATTAATGAGGTCATATTTAGACCGCATCAGTGTAGGGTGACAGCTTAGTATGATTATATGGTCACCACAAGTCTTAGTTATGCACTTTAACGGAGGTTGTCAAAACATTTACACGAGCTATAAATCTACGTGCATGAATGTTAAGGTCCAGACATTTCTTCATCAAGCATGATAACGCCTGCAAAATAGTGGCGAATAGATACGACAGTAACCATACATCTTCTTGGTTCTTTCGGTAAAGTCACGTAGAATGGAAATAATAAAATAATAAAAATAAAACATTATAAAAAGTAACCATACACATATAATAATGCAAAAAAATACTCCAGCAGATGCTTAAATGGCCAGGTTACGTTTGTATTTGAAATGTAAATTAGATATTATAAGCTGAAATAATAATTTGTATAATAGTACAGTTCAGTGGCATTTGGGAAATCAGTATTTGAGTCGAAGATAAATGTCTGAACAATTGCATATACTGGATACTATATACACCGATGCTGAATTCAAAGTCAGCAAATTATCTCACATCAAGCCAAAGCCACAATGGAAAAAAGAGCTTCCTAACACAGGATGTGCAAGTTATTTATCCAAAATGTTGTGAATAATGAGTCTGTGCTTCGGAAACGAGTGATAAAAGATTGGTAATTATCAAAGGCGTTGAAAATAATCTCCAGTTGAGGCAAGCCATGTGTGGGTGATTATTGAGCCAGTTGTCTATATATGCTGCTATTACCACCAGGGGGATGACATGTGAGCCTAAAGTTAGGGATGATTGTGATTTTATTGGTTTGGCACATTAACACCCTCCGATTTTCACGGGCAATTTTCTAAATTCTTAAGGGAGTTTATTACAGATAACTGCTAAGGTGGTGATGTAATTTATTAATGTTTTTTTTTAATGAAGGTACCATATGCTACTCCACAATGTGTGCATGTACTATTATTAAACTTGTTTACCCAGGAAAAGTTTACTGAGTCTCAACCCGTTTTCAGGAGGTTCCTGCCAAGTACTCCTGGGGCATCACAGTGGAGAGATGTTAACTACATCACCTGATATACAGGAAGTCGTAGGTTCGATCCCGCTCCTGACGCCTCTCTGTTTGGAGTTTGCATGTCCTCCTTGCGGTTGTTTGGAGCTTTCTCCGGGTCCTCCGTTTTTCCCCTCCACATTTCGAGTCACGCGTTTAGAGATTTTGTCTGATATACATTTCCACGTGATAAGCCACTTCGTTGAGCTATCATTTGTGGCCAGGTCGCTTCTGAAAAAGAGATTTTTTTACCTCAGTTGGCCTTACCTGGTAAAATTAAAATAGTTTATTTTATGGTTTAGTTGGGAGTCTCAACCCTTTTCAGGAGGTTCCTGCCAAGTACTTTCAGCAGGGGGAAATGCAGCTACATGTAATCCAATTCAGTAATTTGTGAGTCATTTTTCAGCATTTGAGATGTTTTCGTGTGACATCAGTTACATTGTATGATTTTTTTGTGTTAGCTGTGGGAGTTACCGGAGAGCCCTGAAGAAACCCATGCAGACAATGGGGAGAACATACAAACTCCACAAAGAAAGGCACCAGAGTTGACAATCAAATCTAGGCCATTCTTGTTGCGAGGGACAATTGTTACCAATGCACTACAATTCCACGCAATTCTCATGATAATTATTGCCATTAAAGTACGTATTCATGCTCTAAGAATGATGGCCTTCACGTGGGAAAACTTCACTTTGCCACAAGACTCTGTTTCAAAGCTCCCGACAGATAGATTTAATCCATAACATAGGTTAGATAGATAGATTTAAATGTTATCATGCTGCTCTCTCTTGGCCGCAAGCCTACAACACATTGTGTTCCCATCCAAACACAAACCAGACCCAACGACGCTACCACAATGAATGGGCACCACATTCAGGGTGGCATGCTGCCACGTTGCTTCTAGACCTCATTCTCTTATGGAGAAATATTCACGGAAGCTTAAAGGGAAAAAAAAAACTCGAAGGGCATGCAGGTTAATGTCTATAGATGGAGAAGTCGCTCTTCTTTTGTAGGTAAACACCTTAAGCAGTGTGTCCTGGACTGTCTGACACGAGTTTGAAACTTTGTGAACAAAAAAAACCAGTCAAGAGCACAAACACTCTCACGAACAATTTTGTCATTGTCAGCCGTGGTCAATCCCCTGCTGGATTGAGGCCTCTCCAATCCAACACCATCTCTCATGAACCTCCAAATTAATAACGCGTGTGCACATAATCTGATTTGATTGCTCCATCTCCTCGGTATAGATACACTCTCATGTGTGATCTGTTCCTTGGCTGCAACTGCCATAATGTTGTGACTGTGTGCCGTCATCTCTTCTAGCAATGTGTTATGCCCAAGCCCGCTTAACTGTTTTAATTACGTTATTAACCTGCATGTATCCTTTAATCCACATCTTTCTCTCTCAATGTGGATGCAAGCGTGCATTACTCTAGTGCTTTATAATAGAACACGAACTTGTTATATTAATAAATGTGCAGAATATAAGGTCCAAGTATATAAGCATACATTTTGTCTCCACATATGTTTCTCCGATTAAAATAAAACAATAATCACACAACCTCACCGGTCCCACGGCTTTCTGAGTTCCAAAATTTCAGCTGCATTCACTCAGCACGCGAAAATATCTACGTAATTGTAATATAACGTCATTAATTTCATGCCACTACAGTAATGCCAATAGATTTTAAAGTATTTTTTTTGTAATCGTGAAAAGACACAACGTTGATAGACTTATTGCAAGAGAGAAGCTATTTGTTAGTTTGTTCCGACCTTTTGTTGTTGTTGTAACTATGACGTTTGCATACCGACGTAAATTCTGGCTTTATTAACGAAGCAAAGAATAGCCTAATGGAAAAGGCACATTCAGCTCAATTCTGTCGAATTCTCGAGTGTCATTTGTTAGTCATCAAGTAGCATTGTGCGTTTCCACGCGTGCTCTTGACACGCGTTCCCCTCCGATAATTCTTCACCTTCACTGCTGTTGTCATTGTTAGAACCTTTTTTTGTACACGTATTAAATACCTGCGTTTGACCAACGCACAAATAAGAGGTCAGTTATCACGTGTTGCTTTGTTAAATGTTATTGTTTACATTACAATTGTGTCAATATGAATCATTCAACATTTCAATTACCTCGACTGAAGTCCCAAATTAATTTCAACGTTTATTTGCACTGAGCATAATTAATGTTTTGCCTGTGTTATGTAGAAAGTATTGAAAGGTATTCACACAAGAAATCCCCAAAATTGGATAACTCTGCCTGTAAAGATACACGAATTCACCAACTAATATTGATTCGTAAGACCTTGATATACGTATTGGATTATGTGTGTATGGATCAACGTTCCTAAATTTTAATACATTGTACATTATAGGTTCACGTGACTCTTCCAGTCACTTAGAGGTCACTAGATGTACCACGATGTTACACAATGGATAGATTATTGAATAATCAACGATTTGTTGAATAGTGAGTGGTGATAAAGGAACCCATTCCACTCGCAAAAGCCACTGCCTGGCTGATTTCTAAAACGTTTAAAACATTTTGGCAAACTGTAAAGCATAAAGGAAATATTTATTGAGTGCAATGTATAATTTTATTCGTAAGTGTTCTGTAGCTTTCCGATTATCCTTGCATGTAATAGGATTTCCGAGGATACATGTTTTTTCCAGCTTAAGAAATAGATTGCATTTAGATTTCAAGTATATTTAAACCATGATTATTACGAACGAAATAGTATATTAAAGAAAATTATCAGAGTGGCTTTAATTTCAATTGAAATAAATACATCAGAACATTAAATATTAATATTACAATCTTGAGAGTTGTATGTAATATTTAATCAATTACTTAATTATTATCTCCAATATGAAACTACCTATTTGCAAAAGCACTATATATTAAAGTAAATGTATGGCAATTTGTCTTGTAACATGTACATTGTATGATTATATTTTTTTAGATTATTGTCCTTCCCCCGTACTTCCGATTAGCACAATTGGCTACATATGGTGTGAAAGAAGTTCAACATGCATGCATACATGATGTACTCTAAGAAAATCCCCACATACACTTATATGTGATTTAATGTCCATCACATACCTATAGAATTGCTCAATTGTGAGATCTTTTATAATTACTTAATATTTTGATTTGGTATTTCTGACGTTTCTCTTTTTTGCCGATTATCCCAAATCTCCTACAATTGTCAAGTGGATCATGTCACGAGATGGAGAACCTATTTTTCGATCTCAGAGAGTGATACATGTACAAAAAAACATAGGATATTCCTGTAATTGGCCAAACATACTAATGCTAAAAAGTATATCTGCATTTTACTCAATTGCAATTTCACAGCAACATCCCTCCCCTCCTACTGCGAATCTTGATGCAGTCCCTCCCGAATAATGTGTTGTTACTAATTGAGGCTTTGCCGGAAAAAAATAGCGGAATGATAATACAGTAATAACAATAATAAACAATCTGGAAATATATATTTTCCAACAGTCCTTCATAGCCTTCATATCTTGTTGAATTTAAGCCGTGCACCTTCTCACTCTCTGCTATGAGGTCCTTGCATAATGACCATGATGTTATTTTAATTCCCAGAGACACGCCAGGCTGAGACCATGAATTTGTTACACTAGAGAACCCAATTGAATCACGGAGGCCATGCTGAGACTTGAACCCAGGCACTCGGCGTTGTCGGCTCAGTGGCACCCAACAACATCAGAATTGTTGACGTTTGTTCAACATTTTAACATATGTAACATTTGATTTTAAGCTTTCGTGACTGCAGGAATTACTCTTTGGTTATTTCGTAAAGACATGTAGAAAGAAATTAAATTAAATAATAGAAGACGACGTTTCGCTTGCAACACAAGCAACCGTCATCAGGTAGAACTAAATTTGAGAGAGAGACAAAACACAGACACGGAGACACACAGACAGACACACAAGCAGAGAGAGACAAGACAGACACAGAGAGAGACACTGCGTGTCTATGTTGTGTGTCTCTCTCTGTGTGTCTATGTTGTGTGTCTCTCCCTGTGTGTCTGTGTTGTCTCTCTGTCTCTGCATGTGTGTCTGTCTGAGTGTCTCTGTGTGTCTCTCTCTCTCTCTCTCTGCTTGTGTGTCTGTCTGTGTGTCCCCGTGTCTGTGTTTTGTCTCTCAAATTTAGTTCTACCTAATGGCGGCTGCTTGTTGCAATCGAAACGTCGTACTCTAGTACTTAATTTATTTTCTTTCTACGTGACTTTACAGAATAACCAAAGAGTATATGTAATATGTTTCAGATTACACAGTTGTTTATATATTAGTAGCGATGTTTCCATATTTGAGTTATTTTTGTTGTTTTGAAATTCAAAAATATTGTATATAGAATAGTTATTGTTCAAGAATATGTATTGCCTGAAATGTCATTGCACACAATGTTTTCATTATGCTCAATATGTGGTATGGGCAAATCATTAATATGGTAAATATGCTGTAATGGGTTGTCTGGGCTTTTACAATCTGATTGAATTTTTTTCTAGGCCAACAAATACAATCTGATACACTGATACTTTGAGAAATGTGTTGGGCATATTCTTCTTGCAAGAGAGAACCGCTATAATTCGTCTGATTCTCTGTACTTAAAGAGATTTAAGTTTGAAGGACCCGTGGTGAGAGTTTATGAATGGAGTTGTTCAGACCCGTTTTAAATTATAAAAATCCCCCCACGCACTTTCATGGAATTAAAGCGAGAGCACATACTGACTCGCCCTGTAATTTGAATTTATGAATACTCATTTCAAATAGTTTTTGCAAAAATAAATTAACTTTTCATACATATGTAACATACTTTATGAAAAAAACATAAAATATGTGTTGTGATTCAACTGGCAGATACACATTTTACATCTAATGATTTCCATTTAACAACGCCTAACATGGGTTAATAAATATTCGTATTATTGCTTAAATGTTAAGCATGTGGGCAAGTGGTAGTGCTGTGGTTTTGCGAACTGCACTATTAATTTGATCACTCGAGATTCAATACACGGATGTGGCTATCATCAGTAGTGAGTGATGTATAAACTTGTCTCAGGCCACCCATTCACCAACCTGAGCTAACCAGCGTGGTGAAGTATGGCCAAACAGCCCCCGATGGTGGTGATGTTGTACAGTCGGGAGAGAGCTTCATCAAGCAGTGGAATGACAAATGTCTGTCAATGATGATGTGAATTATGAGTGTTGCTATCCAGTGTTTTTACTCATCATACTACGTGTTGATTGATGTCCAATGTTTTATACCATGCCCTGGGAGCCAAATTCAGTTCCTGAATGTGGAATGTTGAGGAGGAATCTTACGCATATTAAGCAACACCTTTCCATCAATGTACATTAAATACCATATGGCCGTGATTAAATTTCCAACATGAAGTGTGCACTTTATACACTACACGCTATTTTGTGCAATCTGTTCCTAAGGTGAGAACCCAGTTTGAAATTTATTAGCCATGAATGGTGTTTTGTTTTAGTAAATTCGAAAAGAATATTGCATTCACCAAGTATTAATATAATTCTGTGTATGACTAACAATTTCAAAGGAAACTTTTTTTGTCATTTGTTGAAATATACATCATACATTATTACAGAATCATCAATATAATAAAATGCATATATATTTTTACTACTCGTACAATGTGGCATCTTCCATATACTGTTATTTAGCGCTAATGAGGAGCGCTCTATTGTCACAATAAAACTAAAGCAGATGCTCCCCTTAATGAATTATGCATGATAATATCCTTGTGTTCTCCATTTCGCCAGTTCATGCTGTCATTTTATGACATTCTAGCACATGATCTTTACTCCTTTGCAAATTTGATATTTTTGAACATTTCGGGGGTATTCCTACATTTTTCATTAAGCCCAAAATTCTTAACAGGTTTTTACCTTATCTCTCATTTTAGTTGAGAGTCTAACCACAAAAAAGTTTGCCACCCATGTTTTATGTTTATAGTTAGGGTTAATGAGCTTCGATGATGAAAAAAAAACCAAGGCAAAATATATTCCCAGAAATGTTTCGTACTATCTGAGAGAATGAATAAAAAGATTAAAGGTTACATCATGTGCGTCTCTTTTACTATAGTGCTGGTAAACTGAAGATCAATTTATACTCTTAGGTTTGTCGGTAATGTCACGTAGGTAAAAAGTAAATAATGAAAATATAATTGAAATAATAATAGAAATAAAATAAGGATTTATTGTTTTATTTATATTATTATTTCAATTATATATTTTTTTTACCTACGTGACTTTATCGAAAAACCTAAGAGTATGAAACCTTGCAGTCACGAAAGCTTCAAAGCTAGAATGAAGATCAATTTGTCAGCAACAAAGGACGAGTGGGAATGCTTCTCTAATGACGACTTTCATGGTTCTTTCTTTCCACTGACAAATCTTAGTTTATTCTCAGATGAAGATCATACTTGTTGATAATATTCCCAGAAAGCACTGCAGCAATAGCACAGGTGGCAGCTCACACCGCCACCAATGGCATGTTCCCTATTACAGTCAGACCTTGATCATCCCCCAAATGTTTTTGTCCCTTATGTTACCTATGGCACAAACACAACGCACACAAAAAAACGCAATACATTCATCAATAACACTGCTCTAAAAGGATAAAAAAAACTACTCAGTGGCATGTTCGGCAAAGCCCTGTTTAAATATATAATACGTAAGTCATCAATTTATGTTGGAGATGCGTTGCTGGACAATACGACATGATGCGAAAGAATCTAAATCAAAACCTATAGTTGTCATTGATGTAATTATATGAATTTAGGATACATTCCTGGGGGGTAATTTTTCTTTACAAAATTTGAAGAAATATTAAGTAATGAACAAAAATATATAACAAAAGATCCCGGCAAGTTTAAATGAACAATATAAGTGAATACAGAGTACCCACCAGAGATGGTGGTGGATATTGCATTTAGGTGGTTGTGGGGTCAAGTGGAGTGGAGTTACAGTACGACGATGTTGTACAGTACACAGTATGGCGGCGATGTTGTACAGTACACAATATGGCGGCGATGTTGTAGAGTACACAATATGGCGGCGATGTCGTACAGTACTCAATATGGCGGCGATGTTGTACAGTACTCAATATGGCAGCGATGTTGTACAGTACTCAATATGGCGGCGATGTTGTACAGTACTCAATATGGCGGCGATGTTGTACAGTACTCAATATGGCGGCGATGTTGTACAGTACTCAATATGGCGGCGATGTTGTACAGTACACAGTATGGCGGCGATGTTGTACAGTACACAATATGGCGGCAATGTTGCACAGTACACAGTATGGCGGCGATGTTGTACAGTTGACAGTATGGCGGAGATGTTGTACAGTACACAGTTTGGCGGTGATGCTGTACAGTACACAGTATGGTGGCGATGTTGTACAGTACACAGTATGGCGGCCATGTTGTACAGTACACAATATGGCGGCGATGTTTACAGTACACAGTATGGCGGCCATGTTGTACAGTACACATTATGGCGGCGATGTTGTACAGTAGACAGTATGGCGGAGATGTTGTACAGTACACAGTATGGCGGCGATGCTGTACAGTACACAGTATGGTTGCGATGTTGTACAGTACACAGTATGGTGGCGATGTTGTTAAACACTTTTGAGGGTACAATGCCCACTTGGGGAGCACTGTGGCCTAGTGCGTAACCGCATACGTCGCCCAAACTCCTGTGTTTCTTTTCTTTAAATTTTCCAAAACGACGTTGAAGTGGCTCCACGCATTGTAAATCGAACCACGATCCCTAATTCGTTGGCGACGTTATAGTGAAGCAACGTAATTAGAGGACTCTCTGTACCTCTTTCGATTCAGAGCGGTGTTAGTTATCTTGGTGGTTCTTGTGGGGCCGTCCATAAATGACGTCACGCACCAAGGGGGGGGGTGGGGGTCAGACATTTGTGACGATGTGTGACGAGGGGGGGGGGGTTGAGAATTGTGACGTCACATAAAAATGCGCAACTTTAAATAAATATAGACAACACGTTCTACTTAATTAAATAAACTTTTTAATACATGTTTTCTCCTACAACATCAGAGTGCAGCGCCACATAAATACGCACTACAATGACAATAGTTTAAAGCGATTTGAAGCATGTTTTATTTTGTGGGGGGGGGCAGAGCATTGTAACGTCATATTTGAGGGGGGGTCTGACTTTTTGTGACGCCGTGTGACGAAGGAATGGGGGGTTCAAAAATCGTCCAAAATCGCGTGACGTCATTTATGGACTGCCCCTATGCACCACTACCAACGTGTTATCACACATTTGTGCCTTTTAACTAAGACAGGAAATTAAGGCCCTGCTTAATAAATGATTTTCAGGCCAGGTTGTGTAAGTAAAATCTGTGTCGTACACCCTCGTCCACCCGACACAGCCAATTATTAAAGTTATCACTTGAACAAACGTGCCAATGTATTACTGCTTCAGCAGCACTGGTGCGTTTGTTCACATGACAACTTTTGTTAAATGGCTGTGTTCCAAAAGCTTACTTGTTAAAATTAGGTTATGTCTGAACCTGCGTGGTGTTTGTCTCGTAGAGGCCCATGAGGTTTGTGAAGAAGACCACTTCTGGGTAACCTGGAGGAGAACAGCAGCCGGTGAATCAACAGGAACTCTCTGCCCTCCAAACGCCACAGGTCTGTGAGTCACTATCGTAGTCATCTGTTTGTTATATGTACATGAAAGACTAATGACCATAAAGGCAACGTGGGTTATTGTTAAAATGAAATTTACTCAAAGGCTGGTGAATAATTGTTCCTGTGAATTATGGCATAACACCTGCCTTTACACCCATTTATACTAAAGTATATCCACTTCATTGATGCATCTTTTTTATTGGTGTGTTTTTGCTTATGCTTACATGCAAGGTTTAGACAATGAGACTAAAAATGTATCTAATCGAATGGAGCTCCATTTAAACATATGTGTGTATATGTTCGCAATATATACATGTCTTTATATAATTGTTTCTTTGCTTGCTTGTACATATATAGTGATATTAGAGCCTTGCTTCTTCTTGCTGTTATTTGTCTTCTCTATCTTGGGTCTGTCTTCCTTGTCTTGTGTCTCTTTCTCCTTCCTCTCCTGGGCCATCATCTCCACATCCACTCCACAGTACTTCATATCTTAGTTCAGCACTTCGACCCAACGTCTCTCTACGCCTCTCTCTCACTCTCTGCCCTGTTGCTTTCATGATCACCACTATTTTTCTGATGTAGTTTCCTCGCATCATATGCCACATCCTATCCATCTAAGTCAACTTTATTTAGGCTTGTTTGTGATGGGAACCACTCTTGCCTTATTCCTCGTATCTTTGTTTCTGAACCGACCTTGTCTAGTGCTGCCTGAGATCAATATCATCATCCTTATTTGTGTGGGGCACAACATTTACTTTTTCACTGGTCTCATATACTTTCGCTTTCACGTGATTGGTTCTCAACATCATCGCTCACCCTCCATGCGTATAATGCTCTGTGTGTGTGTACATGCATCAGTATGAAGTGAAAAATCTCAGAAACGAGTCATATTAAAAAAAAAAATTTCAGCATTTCTCGTTTTACTGATCCTAACTTGTTTTATTTCTAATGTCAAACTAAACTAGTCTAATTTTCTCTATGTGCTAGGAGTACTCGTACGAAGATGTGCCCTCACTGAGAATGGTGTGGCCTTTTGGGAAAGTCCAAGTTTTGCTCGTTGTGTGTCATACGAATATCGTAATCTGCAGCAAGACGTAAGTGCCAATTTCATTGTGATTTTTTTGCAAGAATGACCAAAGCACTAATCGCTTTTGAGGCACTTTAATTCTGCTCGTGGGTATTTGATGACTAATGAACATGGGTTTTACATTTGCTGCAAATAAAATCTGTACCATGGTTGTGAGAAGTCTTTCGTTGTGCATGGCAGATTATGGAACATTTGTCCAAAGGTCACCGCATTCTAGCGGGAGAAGGGATGTCCCAGGTCACCAAAGATCTCCTGGATTTGTCCCAGCAGAAGAGGGGTTACAGTGGTGATCTTTTGGCCTCTGTGGAAATTCTGGCGAACGTGACGCAGACACTAAAACGTGCCAACTACAACCCATCTTCTGAGGACGTTCAGGTAAGTGCCACAAAGTGTCAGTCGCATTTATCAAAGCCTCGATTGTATCGTTTTGTGGAATCTACGTACTTATTTATCGCGTTTATTTTTAGAAGGTGTTAAGCTGGTGTTCTTCGGTTCTCTGATGTGTGTTCGGTTGTACAATGAGTGTTGTTAAGCACGACGTTTGACGTTTCGCTGCACGTGCTAGGAGCTTTGTGTGTATTGAATTGAGAAAATCCCAGCGCATTGTGGAGAACCAAACACGCGTTACAATCACCAAACACATCACAGAGCAATACAAGCACGAACACCTATGCAGGAAGTATTATTTTGGGGGAAAGTTCGGCCCTGTTAAGAGGCCATTTTAGGGACATAGCCTCATGAAATCGAAGGATGTTTGATGCTGCTTTACATTATCCAGATGCATTTGAAGAGGCAGGCTTACTCACAATTCGCTCCAGGTAAGGCCCATTGAACTAAGAAGCTATTTTCAATGGTGACCCAGCCAAAGTGGCCATCCTGTACAGGGATAGCAGAGAACAAAATCAGGGAAATTGTAGATACAGGGCTAACAAATAACCAGAACTATGTACAGTTAAAATATAGTTAGCAATTCCCAATAACATTATGCATGACACTAGTGAGAGGAACTCACGTATGGTATTTACAGTGGCATTTAAACACAGCATGAATACAATTTAATTGTATGTTTTAAAGTAACTCGCACTCCCCGCACATTTCCATGGGACACACAACCAGGGCGGAGGGTGGATGGGGGGGAGCCATGCCGTCAACACTAATGGCCCCAACAATTGATATGGTTGCATGTTTTTTTTCTGTATAAAAAGTACAAAGACAAAGATCCCCCATATAGCCTTAAATACTATTGGGGCAAGCGCTGTTTGCGAGTACCTATTAAGCACGGCACGGCATACGAGGGGGTGTGTGGCCAGCACCACGCCCGGCCGCCTTTGTCTCTCTAGTGGCTATATTTACACACTGTACCAGGTACTAATATGAGGCTCAGTCGACCTTGGAGAGGTCCAGGACTCGTTTGTAAATTTGTCACTGATGTTGGTCATGAGCGCGAATTGAACTCAGGTCACCGGGTTTATAGTCCAGCGTGCTAACCACTACACTCCAGCTCCTCACATGTATAAAGTACTCATGCACACACAGAGCCTCATTATAAACATACTGCAATTATAAAAATGGAAAATTGTAACTTTTTCAAATAAGCCGATTCGAGCATGAAACAATTATTGTTGATTTAAACATGAAATAATGCTATGGCTATATGTCCAATTCGTTTTTAACGATGTAATTGTTATACATATTACGTAAATTATATACATTATTCCGATTCTAGGCTATCACAATACTGTATGCTGAAATTCCAGGGTTCCAGCATTTTTTGATTTCCTGGAAATTAAAAGTATACTATAAAAAAGACATTATTTTTACATTTCACATTAACTGACTCGTTATGTATGCAAATATTAATACGAAATATTCAATGCAGTAGCAAGAAACTAATGGAAAATGCATAGGAGTGTTTAAAATGATATGACCCTTTCTTGGCATTGTATTAACTATAGATGGCACTGTGTAATTAGGTGTCTTATTGGCAGGAAAGTGTTTTAACCCAGACATTGTTATATCATACACTCTCATTGCATGATTAAAATATATGTAAGTGAACGCCAAGTTAAGTTTAGGCAAACTGATTTTGAGTAAGGTGGAGGAAGAATGAATTTAATGTTTTCATCATCATGGGACCTCCTTTGCCAGTACCAAAATAGGAGAATAGGTTTTCCCCTTTTTTCTGGCAACAAAACAGGTGTTGAGATGTTAAAACACCAAACTGAAACCTTTTACAAGGAATCATGTCAGCATTAACCACAATGCTTGTGGTCAGAATGCAAACAAAAAACATACTCTGATAATATATGCATTGTCTTTGAAACTGATTGGTCCACACCAGAGACAGCTTTCTTTTGAGCCTCGTCTCAAAGCGGCGTTAGACCAGAGGATGCCTTTTTGGCATCCTCTGGTCTAACACCATTTCTAACACCTGTTTTATTGCCAGAAAAAATGGGAAAACCTATTCTCATGTTTTCATCATGTGCATATATTTGTTCGTTATTGTAAGAAACATTCACATTTCCCCATGATTCTAGTTTAAAAACCATTGGGATTAAACAGTAGGGATGCCATCTTTGAGGTACAAAAACCAGGACATGTCACATCATAGGTAGAATAATATCTCACAATACAAGAAGACGGGATAACCACATTAACACATTGCCTTGAGTCGTGTAATTTTAATATGTAACTGACAAAACCATGGATTCTTTTAACGCTCTACGAAGATGTACACATAGCTCAGGACAGCTACCTCGACGAGAGAATGATCCTGGAAAATCAGGACAGATGGCAACCTTTTTACTAATTTTATTTGACATGGGGTCGAGGGGTGGAAAAGCGGTTATCACGCTGCCCCATAAACCCGGCGATCTTAGTCAGATTCCTGGCCTTGGCTCATGCAACTGGCAGGTGATGTTTTACTGGTTTAGAACCCCCACTTTACCAACCAATACTGCCCAGCACAGTGAATTACGGTTACAAAAATAGCCTCCATGAGCAAAATGCAAAGGGTAGACGTTCATCTCGCAGTAAATTGGCAAAAATCGACAAATTATTATTGTATTACCGATATACATGAATACATTTGACATTGCAGTAACGATTTTTTGTTGTACCATTGAAAGAATGGAGCAAGTTTCGTACATCTCTCCACCTCTGTTCACACGGTGGGGTGAATTGTGGGTACTTTCCCGTCTTTTAATGCGTCTATCTGATGTGGTAGAGTCAGACAGAGTACCCTCCACAGGGACTTTCTAGAGCTTTCTGCAGCAGTGGCATGAGCAAAAAGTAGCACGGTTGTCCCTAAAATGATCACATCCTTGAGTGATCATTACATTTATGATTCAACATATAAGCAGCCTTGCACATTTTCATGTAATGGAATTTGGCACACCTGACATCGGGAAAAAAACCCAGGCCGACTCATTTTGTTCCACATCATGGAGTTTAAATAAAGCTTCGCCCTGGGACCACTGTAGCATTAATGTGATTCAGGAGCTGGTATACTAATGTTCAAATAACAAGCCAGGATTTTATTTTATCAATCGATGTGGATTCAGTTGTGGGAATAATTCCTGTATTCAGTATTAAAAGTGGTTACTACGTATTTTTTTCAACAAATGTATTAATATAAATGACTAATTTACACCAAACCTTGTAGTGTCATGAGTAATCGTCCATCTTTTTTTTTTACAATAATCAACATTTAATAATTACCATTCACATAGTAATGCGAGCTAATATTGAATTCAATGCAGCATTGCATTTACGGCACACCCTTTTGCAATATACGTGTATTTATAGTTGCAGCGTGTGTGGATATAAAATGTGTATGTAAATGATAGAGAGTATAATGAATTAATGGGTTACTAACTGAGTGCATTAATTTAAAATACAGGACAGAACATTACGTTTTTTTGACGGCCGATGCTCTCTCTGCAAATATTGGGAAAACAATGGTTATACAATTGCCTCCTGAACTTAATAATTATTAATAATTATTATTAATAATAATTATTAAGTGCATGATATAATTATAAATAATTATCATTATTAATAACAATTATACTACTAATAATTATTATTACGTTATTATTGATAATTATTAAGTTCAGGGTATAATTAAAGAGCCCCAAGGTACTATTGCCATGAGTTATCCTGGAATATGTTATGAAATTGGTTACTGTATAGGTCAACATCTTGGGCCACCGGGGCAAGACATGCTGCAAATGAAGGACGATATCCAATATCAACCAATAGAGTTGTTTTATAAATATATAATATAATAATAATAATACATTCCAGAAGAATGGCAATGTATACATGTATCACTTTCCAGAACTTACAGTGCTTATATCCATTTACGTCGTTCCTTCCATGTGTGTGCCAGTTCAAGCTAGCACACATATTCTGCCCATTATAGTGGGAGACAACCTTTTATATCTCACTACAGTAGCCTTGGTAAGTGCATTTTATTTTTGACCTCAATATAGCGTTTTCCAACTCATGGTTTGTGCCTGTGTTAGTGCAAGCCAGAAATTGGGTTTGTAACCATTATAGCACACAGCAGATGGATCGAAATGCAGTTTGAACGTCGTGCTGTAGTTTATTGTGATTACAAGGTTACATTTGTTGAGGGTCGCATTATGCCTGGCTTGCTATATACCTTATATATTATTCCTCCCTCCTTTTGAAATTCCCACTGTATTCTGGGTGCTTGAATAACAATCCAAAATGCTGACAAAAAAGGTGCAATTTAGATTTTCTTGATTGCGGGAGGAGCAATGGCACTGTGCGGCAATTCCGATTAGCGCGGTTGGCTACGTACGGTGCGAAAGAAGTTCAACGTACACACGTGCATACACTGTGGCATGCGCACGACCACCACGATGTTGCTTCCCCCATCGCGCTAGTCATCGCTGGGCGAGCGAGCCTGGTAACGAAAACGGTCCCAGATACGCGTCTCACCAACCCGCACTGACTATACTATCATGGTGAAGTGCGGTTGAACCACCCACAAGACTGACACGGCAGTCGATTGACAAAGGGTTGTTCATTTTTTTCGTATTCGTTCTCGTAAAAGGTTCCTACGTAGAAATGTCACGTTTCATGGTGAACTGCGACACATTCATGTTCTAGCAAGCCGCATTATTGTTTTACCTTGATTGAGCTTCAGCGTATAGATTGCACTGGAGAGCACGGTTTTTTTTCACGTGCAAATTTATGTGGGCATGAGTCCTCTTAGGGTCCTTCTGTTGTTGTTTCATGGTTAGCACACTGGGCTTGCAATACAGAGCTCACCCGGTCAACCTCCCAGTGTGACAATTGATACAACAGGCAAGTCGCTTCAGCCTCCCTACCCCAGTCCACCAAACAGCATACATGGGTGGATCACAGTTGATCAGTTGGTCACATCTCGTGGGGTAAAGTGTGGGTATTCCCACCTCTTTCAAGTAGCCTGGCCAGCGTGGAAGGGCTGGTAAATCAGCTGTCTAAATCATTAGTACTCCTTTGCCAGTACCAAAATATAATAATAGGGGTTTTCCCCTTTTATCTGCCAACGAAATTGAAACCTTTTTACGAGGATTCGTGTCTGCATTAACCACAATACTTGCAGCCAGAAAAAAGGGGAAAAAGAAAGAAAGCTGTCTCTGGAGTGGACCAATCAGTTTCAAGGACAATGCATATATTATCAGAGTGTGTTTTTGTTTGCATTTTGACTGCAAGAATTATGGTTAATGCAGACATGAATCATCGTAAAAAGGTTTCAGTTTTGTTGCCAGAAAAAGGGGAAAACGCATATTATTATAGCTCTCTAGAGTTCCCTCTCATGGAGAGCCCTTTCACCAGCAGTGGCATGAGCAAGCAATTGCAGGGCTGCACCTTTATGTTTAGATTTTTTCTGTCTCGGTGAGTGTATCGAACTAGGCCAGGAGGTTTATAAGCCCCAGTGTAGTTAACTGGCAATAAAGACTGTTTTATCTCAACAGGTAGGAATAATTTGTTTTGCAAGATAGACCTAGACAACGGTAGGTATGTAAGGACAGTGAATCATTGATGCACTATCTTTGCATGGATGGATATGTCGTTTGAGACTTCCAATGGCCAATACCGTGAATAAACCATTACCTTTACATATATTCGTAATTAAAACATTCCGATTCAATTGTACCGTTCTACGTTTGCGTGATGTCAAAATATTTATACGTTACACTTTCATATTACTCTGATGATTAAAAAACGACTTTAATTTATTTGCAGTGACCATGTGTTTCTTTGTGACAATTATTTTTAGAATTTTGTTCAAGTCGTCAGCAATTTATTATCTGAAGAGAACAAAGAGAAGTGGGATGATGCCCAACTGGTAAGCAACTCACATTTATGTTAAATTATTATAAAATATCTTATTCCATAAGTTAATAAATAGTTTTAAAAATGAGTATTATTCTGACTTTTAACAATTTTCATATGACTCACACCTTTTGTCGACACCTCCAACTTTATAATTCGTGGAATAACTTGCAGAACAATTATTTAATTATATTCGTGATATATATATGAGAAGCTCAACATTATGCAATAATGTCATAATGAGATGGCAAGTAAAAAAAAATTATGTATGAAATAACCTTTCAATATTTTCATTCTGCAGATTTACCCTGCTTCCATTGCACTGATGAAAATTGTGGAAGATTTTATTCACGTCATGGGAAATGGAATTAAGAATGCCCAGACTTTTTATCTCGTCACAGAAAATTTAGGTAACGATCACTTCCCCATGGCTTTTAAAGTATATAGTTTTTTTTTTAAATAAATGTGCCACATTTAGGTCCGTGGGTTAATTGGTGGATCTTTTTCGTTCAAAGTTCCAGTTTTGGTTAATAAAAAAAGATTTACATTTGTAAAAACGGTATCCAGTTACAGTGGCGCAGGGCAGGGCACTACTCTAAAGCTGTGTTCGATTCCTGGCCAACGGTGTCGAGTGACATCTGAACTCGTCCCGGCTACCCCTTGCCCCTCCCCTCCCTCCAGTGGGGGGGTGAAAAAAACAATTTCCATGACTGGCACGCCATCGCAGGAGCTTCACTAAGCAGGAGATTTATAAAGAAAGGGGCTGTTAATTAGTATTATTGTTATTATTAGTCTTGGTTCTTTCGGTAAAGTCACGTAGAAGGGAAATAATAAAGTAAAAAAAATAAAAAAAATACAATTTTCACGACGTTTCGATTGCAACACAAGCAATCATCATCAGGTGTGAAAACCGCCACTTTTTTCTAATTTTCTTGCTGTGGTTTTCACACCTAATGATGATTGCTTGTGTTGCGATCGAAACGTCGTGAGAATTTTATTGTTTTATTTGTATTATTTTATTATCTCCCTTCTACGTGACTTTACCGAAGGAACCAAGAATATGAATCCCTGCGGTCACGAAAGCTTTAAATCGAAAGTTGTTATTATTGTTGAGCATTAGGGCTACAAGGCGGGCAGGAGAAAGCACTGCAGCAAAATCTATTATTGTACTGTACTTATAAGCTCACCCCGTCTATAATATCTGCCTACACAAACCCCGGACTGACCAACGGTGATGAAGTATGGTCAACTAATTGCCGTGGCCCACACAGCATGGGGAAGTCTCCAATCCAGCAGCGGACTGTTTGATGGTGAAATATATGCAGTGTAATGCTGTCAACAGGACATATTTATAACGCTATCTATTTAAAGTGGAAAGCGTTTTCACATTTGCTGTCTGTCAATCCGTAACAGGGAGGCACTGTAACACTGGTCAAGATGGTCCAACGTCGAACAAACTTGCAGTCTAAAGTTGAGTTCAGTTTCGCGCTTATACTTTCTGTGAAGTGCAAAATTAACAGACGTGTGTTCTCTTTAGTAATCAACATTTACAAGTTCTTGATCACGGAGGACAACACAGACATCATTTTTCCGATGAAAGGCAGGAATGGGATGGTGGAGTGGGCACGTAACTTGGAAGACAAAATGGTTGTGCCAAAGTATGTCATATCCTCTCTACCGTCAGGTAAGGAAGATTTAATTTCAGTCCGATATATTACGAGAAGCACAATGTCAAATAATTACTGTTTGCGCTTCGTGAATTTAGGGCATGGCACGTAAGTGATTAATTGAATTAAATCCGAATGAAAATGAGTTGTAAAAGTTAAATGTAGTCGAATGTATTGAGATATATATATATAAGTGAAAATATGACGACACAATGTATTATTTTAGTCTTTCGGTAAAGCCACGTAGATAGAAACAATTATAAAAAAAAATATCACGACGTTTCGATCGCAACACAATCAATTCACCTGATGACGATTGCTTGTGTTGCGATCGAAACCTCGTGATATTTTTTTTTTCCCATCTACGTGGCTTTACCGAAAGACCCAAAGAATATGAATTCCTGCAGTCACAAAAGCTTTAAGTCAAGACACCAAAGTAGTTTTATAAGACTATATGATTGAGTACTCTTCATAAAAAATAATACTCTATTAAGCACACCATAGTTCATTAATAAGTAGTGCAGCATCAATATGTAGTATCATGTATTGACCCTCCTGTCAGCTTACTAGTGACGAAGCTAACCAAAAGAATTTGTGTTATGGACGATGCAGCTGTGCCAATTCCTGCCAAGGTTATCTTTCTTTAGCTAGTGCCACTGCTTCACTCAATCTCAATCGCTTCTCTTATAGATCTTTTACCACTCGCTCTATCGGACCTGGTTTTCTGCCTTTCCCCTACTCCTGATTTCTTCTGCTTCTGTGTCTCAGCACCTGGAAACAGCCTCCTTTCTTGTCACGTTTCTGAACCACTGTCACCTTCTTTTCTTTCCTTTTTCAAATCGGATAGTAAAATGGCCAAATTGGTAGGCTCTTTGTGCTTTTTAAACACTATGATTAGTATTGCAAAAAACAGATGTACCAATCTGCGCAAAGAAGGGAGTTTTTAATTAGTGCATATCACCTGATATGAAATATAGAATTTGAACATGAACATGGACAAAGAAAAAAGGAAGAAAAGCTTAAGTGTCCAACGGAGAATGGGGATTTCGATGCTTGAATTAACAACTAGAAACAGAGGGAGGAACTCGTGGAATTTGAGAACAGGTTGAAGGCATCATCACATTTACTGTTAAGTAAGTGGGCATGAGCTGGATACATTGCTAGATGGGATGATGGCCAATCGTGAAGGATAACGATGGACTGGCAACCAAAGGGGGATGATTGATAATAGCAATATCAATGTGAGGGTTAAACATAAAGTCATCTTTGCATTGGTGAAACTTTTAACTCCATACCAGTTCTGAAAAGTTTTTACTTCTTGGCACAGTGCTGTCTTTAAAATAATAATAATTAAGGATCAATTCTTGAGAAGTGTTGAGTCTTGTGTGAGTAAATAAAGATATATAATTACACCGAATATACATAGACATCATTTGAGTTGCAGAATTTTGAATTCACTTTTTTCATTGCCATTTCAGTCTATAAAAAAATTTCCAATATGAATTAGACTTGTTAAAATATTTACAATTGATCAAGTACAAACGCATCAACCAGCTCTTTATGTTACCTGCTGTGCTACCTTTCTTACTACGATATGAGAATTATAGCTAATATATCTTACATATCTTAATGCCAGCAATGAAAATCACTTTTACCATGCATTATTTTACGTTTCAAACCTGACATGTATAGCTGTGCCAGAGTATATATATACACATATATTTAACATGTGTTTATATGTGCATATTTGAAACGTGCATCATGCATTCCTTCACATTTTAAAATGTAAATTATACAAGGACATCAAAACATGTTTCGCTATGCAAACTGCAATCATTTGCATTTTTCACGTAAAATCTCTGCAGCATGCATTACGTTTTATTACCAGTCAAAGATGTCATTCTTTCTTGAAATGTCAGATCCGCAAGATGCATTGACAATTTTCATGACAGGATTTTGACTTAGCACGTTGCATATCATGCTTTTTTGTGTCACCTTGCTCGTAAACACTATGTCAAGGAGGTGTGTAGGTGCACTGTGAGTCACCCCACCAGAAATTGGATTAATCATCACAGTTTTGATTCGGCTTTCAAATATGTTGGTATAATTTATACTTTCCAGTCTGTGTAGTTATCTTTTTTGTTTCCTCCGTTAGCCTTAATCTAATATGTGGAAAATGAAAGACACGCCACAGTATGACTGGCCATGCAACCCAAACTATGGACCTGTTAGTCCACCACCATAGTTTGTTTTCGTTCAATGGACGAGGTCCTGAACTTTGTCTTTTAGCTCCTGAACACATGAGGCATTTTCAGGAATAGAAAATCATGCAATGTTTCCGCATAATGTACATTATATGCACATAAATAGTTAATAACTCGTTACTCACACACTGTGATTCGATGTTGTGCGAATCATTAGCACACGAGTCCAATTTAATTTGTGAACTGATGCATTGTTACATGGCTAAGAGAGGTTATGGGATGTACTTAATTTATTTGGCTTCGGTGCTAGTCATGAAAATGATAGAATTTAGGTCAAAATAATCATCTAAAATGTTGACAATCGGTTGTAAAATGTTTTCTTTGAATTTACTTAGAAAAGGGAGAATTTGCTGTTGTTGGAAACATTCTCTACAAGAACATAGGCTTGCTCCTTCCAATAACAAGGTGAGCCACGCACCCGCAGACTCGGATGGTTTATGATGCTGCAGATATTAAAATCGTATTCATGAATCGATTTGAATTTGCCAGTGCAATCTTCCATTTCAAAGTATTGTTTTGTCGATACCAAATCCTTACATTTTAAATACTGATTTATTTTAGATGTATAGCAATTCGTTATACAGTTGATTAATTTAGTGCAATATTAATGCATCGGGTGGAATTGTGGTGCATTGGTTAACGCACTGTGAACCCAGCCCGATAAGTTCGATCCTTGGCAATGGCTGTCATCGCTGCCAGGTGACATCTAAACCGATCGTTGGAAAGTAATGAGTTTCTCAACTCGCACTGACCAGCGTTGCAAAGTATGAACAAATTATTCCTGTGACGAACAGAGCATGGGGAAGGTTTCATCCAGCAGTGGATTGAGAGAAAGTTGCACATTATTATTCGAAATTAAAAAAAACATCTGTTCTTCTGCATATAAATTAGCTTTTTCATTGTTCTATATTATTTGAAAATATGGCATTCATGTTAGCAGAACACATTTTAAGTCTGCCATAGTTAGAACTGTCATTAAATAGAAAAAAAACCCTGTTTATTGGCTTTGTACGAAAGATCTGCTAACCTATATGAATAAAATACGATCTAAAATGTTACATGTGAAGACAGTTAAATGTCAGAGCCTCATTATTCACTGCTGGATGAGTCGAGTTAGTACTAATGTAGTTAAGAATACTGAATACTGTATAAGCTAATATTTGCTGAGACATTTATTATTATTACGTGAAAACACACAGCAAACTTTACTTTCAGTTAAGAATTAATGTATAACTTAAAATTCATGTCAGAATGTAATAATAAAATTTTGACAGAGCACATTTTTAAACAGTGAAATAAGCTTTTTTTTAAATCACATTGGCATACCTTTAGAAAAATGAAGCTACACATTTTAATGTTTTTAATTTAACTGAGTATGCAATGCATCGGTGACATACTTGTCTATATTAAAATCTAGTTTCTCAGTATTATACTCTTGACATCAGGAATTAAATTATTTATCGCAATGGAATTGCAGATTCTGCTTGCCTTTGTAAAATAACACATGGTATCGCAATCCCTCATGTATTGTCGTTCTTCCCAAGACAGCTGACTTATTTATTCTTTGTCTCCAAGCACATGTGTAGCCTGATGCTATTACACTCACTGCATCGGGTGTCGATAAAGGTATCATCCATTATTAGATTAAAAATGATAGTTAAATTCCAGTTTTATGATAGGTCAATACAACTATACACATATACATCTTGGTAGCGTGACTTTAAGTTTATTTTGCTTAACCGCTTGAAAACTCAAGAGACCAAGTAATCTGTTGGTAATTCCTGAGAGATGTTTTTTTTCACGTAATTCCCATCCCTCTAACCCTCCAACATGCCCACCGTGGCGTTGCGATGTGCGTCGCATGGACATTCAATAGAGTCCTTGTTGTCTGCCAACATTGTGGCTGTGATTTCTTCGAATGCACTCAATCTCTTTGCTTTCAAAATGCTGGTCACATTTAAACCACTGTACATCCGTGTTGATAAATGTCAAATTTCTGTTGTTTAGCAAGTGCACTGCGCCATCTCTCGATTGATACGCACATGCAAAATAACAACAAAGTGCCGCGTTGTTCCCTCCTCGCGCAGGAACTCGACGATTGTGAATTCTAAGGTGTTTGCCCTCACGATGCGACCCATGCCCAGTGCCATCGATGTTCCAATTGAGATCACGCTCTCGCACCTGAACAACGTGAGTACACAGACAGATGTTGCATCGCAGGTTCGCCGAGTCGGAGTTTGCAATCTTGCGGTTCTATCAACGGTTGTTTCAGCCGAGGCTTACCCACAACGGTTGGTTGCATTTTGGTCACGAAAAAAAAGAAATTTTTAGCTGGGTTGCAGGAACGCTTGATGGTGGTGGTGGTGGTAGCGGTGATGAGTAATACGGAGGCACTGTGACAGGGAGTGCTGCTGGGACTCTGGACACCTCTAATACGTTATAGATACGGTCTAAGAGACACCCACAGCCTTTGGGATAAAAACAAAAAAGTCACAGTATTCTTTGGATTCTGCATTTTTTCCCTCTCTTCAAGAACGGCGAGACCAGTGCTGATTGCCGATGACGGAAACCTTGAAATTCGCAGTCATGCTCGTGTGGTGGGCTCGAAAACTGGCCTGGTAGCCAATGGTTGTGTAGATTTTAATTTATCATTGTAGATGACGAACTCCTACTATATTCGTGGTGGGAGCGTGGTGGGGGGCGATTTTCTCATTCTTTCGAACCTGATGGTAATCTAACCAATAAGCATGGGGAACAAGTCACTGGGTAGAGCACCCTCAAATCTCATAAGTGCGGCAGTGGCTTCTGGCCAGCGTAATAATTTGCAGAAGGCTCACAGATAAAAGTTGCTTTGTTCATTTGTCTTTGCAGTCAACGACTGAATCGTTCTGCGTCTTTTGGAATTACACCCAAATGTAAGTATGCAACTTTTGCTTCATCTGTTTGTGGACTTTGCGCAGGAAAGCAGCTCATTTGCATGGTTGCAAATGAAACCGGCCTCATTAGCATTCACGTCAGGGAAGTTGCTGCTTTCACTGACTTACATCCCTCTCTCTGGTTGTTGACACCTCCAGATGGCAGTGAATACTAAGTTTTCTTTGACTGCGACTAACGGCGGTTGATGTTAAATAACACGGCGCATTGTGCGTCGATTATTTGATAATGTGTGTGTGTTTTTTTTGTAAAGACCAGTGTTGGTATGGTGAATCTGTTGCGACGTCTCCAATCAGGCATCACCCACTGCGCATTTACCCTGCCGTCTTCATGATCGTTTTGCAGGGAATACATTACGAACGGCTTCTATAGCAACTGTTATGTGAAAACATTTTTGTACGTACTATGTTGAACTTCTTTCACACCGTACGTAGCCAACCGTGCTAATCGGAGGTGTGAAAAGTGTCGTACCATCATGTACTGTATGCGTACATATATAAAATATAATGACATGAACTTCAATAACATAATACTGTACGTTACATGTGATACGCATGGAACGCCAGGCCAGACTATCATTCAACTGCAGTGTAATCTTTGACCATTAAATGTAGTACGTCACTGTAAAGGCACAGATGTCCAGTTGAAATGAGTTCCAAAAAACAGTCTACTTCGTGTAGCTTGCAAAGCTGTTGGCATGAGCATCACCAGCATTTCCACCAAATCCGTCTCTCATCACGCATGTCAATTAATCTCCTGTCATTATGCTCCCATTAACATTTGTTCAGTGCAATAAGAATATAACCCCATGCAGATCGCTGTACATTTACATTATGAATATCATAGGTTCCAATTGGTATTATGAATATCATTTGCTGAAATTTATTTCGCTGGTGATCTCAGACCACAATGCACTGTTGAGGAAATGCCGATGGAACTTTTTTGTTTTAGCATTTTGCACAATGTCCGTGTCTTGTTTGAAACCTTTGGTTCAGTTGTTTAGGGAATAACAACGTGCCCCAGTGCACCTGCTGCATGATGTATTGTCTCCTGTCAGGGTGAGACCCCGTGTAGTCCGGGCGAGTCTAAAATGTAGCCTCCGGTAAAGACCCCACATTTCCATCTTCGGTAGAGAGCAGGCATGCAACCCATTCTGAAAGTGTGACAAAGTGTCACAATTTACTGAACGGGATTCGATTCAAGAGCTTAATCTTTTTTTTATATCAATTTTACCACCTAATTTTTATCGTGTTTTTTTTCCTATCTGTACATTAGTTTTGCTCCATTATCCTGACTGTGACATTAACATATGCCGTTGCCTGTAATTTCCCGATGAGAGGAAAAATCATCGATTCCGAAATAAGTTATTTGTTGCATGCGTCAATGTTAATTGATTGTTCAATGTTTCATCGCATGCCCTCTGAAAAGGATAGCCCCACGGGATATTTTTGTTACGATTGTCACATCATCACCATTCAGAACCTATGGGTAAAATAATATGAGTGGGATTAACAATCTGCAGTGACACTGCAACAAAAATAACCCCACTGCGTTCATAAACACTGCCCAAAGCAAAGTAGTAGTTGTAGTAAACTCATTGTCTGCTTACACACCGCAGACTCTGAATACTAATCCTGAGTGACTTCATTGTGTTGTTCTGTTTTTTTCCGGAGGGGAATTTTCTTTTTTATATTAACGCAGTACGACTGCTGGGAACATTCCTGGGACAGTCCGATCTGTACTTTGGCGTGAATCGTAATCACAAGTGAAACAATTTTAATTGCTAATCATTTGCGCAATTCTAATTTGACATGCTCTGTAAAAAAAAGCCACATACACTATGAGTGGAATGCATGAACAGGGGGGAGGGGCGTATACTAACCCAGGATGGGGCACAATCAACAAACTTTAAACACAAGTGTTTCATGATCCGCTTCCATTTACCCGTTACCCGCATTTATTTACTTAGACAAGTAATTTAGAAGGGTGACTAAACGCTTTAAGCAGAGGTGGGGGGGGATGGAGGTCTGCTCCTGCACCCCTCCCTCCCCCCGCAAACACTACAGAGCTGATAGTCCCATACTCTATAGTACTTAAAAACAATAGTACATCAGGCGTCTTGGCATTTAGCGCAGAGTGCCGCTGGAAGGTGGGGAGAGGAGTGGTGGAGGAGGCGGGGGTGGTGGTGTAGCAGCCTCCTCGACTTTTTTTTTGTCAATTCCCTTCGCCCCGACGATTTGTATTCATGGCAGGGCCATCATTTTCATACTCGGCGGCTCTGCGAGCACAGAGCGAGGGTGGCCGTGGTGGTGGTGGTGTGGGTGCGAGAACGCAAGAGGCACGACCGGCCGCTCAGCGAAAGTCGCTTAGCTGACAACCCACCACACGGTTTAAACCCCGTGTTCTTGTACAGGGGAATTGGGTTTTCAGGTCCATACGGCGTTTCCATACGGGCACATTTTTTTGTCTATTTGGTTGCGTTTCTCCCTTGTGATGGGACTTTGTAGGGGGAACGTTAAGATTTGTAAGGGGTACGGGGTGACCAATAAGATCTGAATTGGTCTACAACAAGGATAGGCATTGATAAGTGGTTGACAGGTATGTAGTGGTGAGTATACTAGTGAGTGTACTAGTGGTGAGTGTAGTGGTGGTAATTGGATATTAGTTTCTGCTTCTCCCTTGTGATGGGGACTTTGTAGGATCAACGTTGAGATTTATAAGGGGCACGGGGTGACCAATAAGGTCTGAATTGGTCTGTAATAAGGTAGGGCACCGATAAGGGGTTGACAGGTATGCAGTCGGGAATTCCTGTTTTTGTTACTGTTACGCGAAATGCTAAATGTCATTTGGCGGTACATTTGGCGGTAACAAGCTTGCAGGCAGGGCGGCACTTGTGGGCACGCTCGTGTTTAATTGTCTTAATGGACGTGTGCCGGTTATTTCTTTTTGTGCGATTAACCCGCTCAAAATACGATTGGTAATTGCCGAGTGCGGCGCGATTCAATTTGGCCGGTGAAGGGAGAAAGAAGATGACGAAGAAGACCTTTTGTCTCACGTGCTCGGAGAATAATCTGAGCCGTAAATAACCGCACACACACCAGCGGTGCGTTGCAGGGCTGTCGCGAAGCCACTGTTTAGCCCACGTGTGTAATTGTTGCAGATGTCACTTTAGCATGGTAAATAGTCGTTTAATTTGCCATCCAATTGCAATTAAACGGTTGTGGAAGAGCGGTATAATAGTTGTTGTGCGAGCATATTTAGCGTGACCAACTGGAACCGTTGCATATGTCGTGTGCAGAGGATGTGCTTAAGAACAGGTTGTGATGAGATGTTAACAACCTCGCCTGGTTATACAGGATGTCGTGGATTCGATCCCGACCCTGACGCCTGTTGTGTATTTGGAGTGTGCGTATTCTCTCCGTGGTTGCGTCGTTTTTTTTCTTTTTCTCCGGGTCCTGCGTTTTTTCTCTCCACATTTTAGAAACGTGCATTTAGAGTATTTGGCTGCTATACATTTCCACACGAGGAGCCGCTTCATTGAGCTATCATTTGTGGCCAGGTAACTTCTGAAAAAGATCTCTATAGCTCACTGGGTCTTACCTGATTAAAATTAACAATAGTTTGGCTTAGTTATATATTAACATCCACGTGAGATATGACTCTAAATGGCAACAAACTGATTATACAAATTAAACTATGATCACGTAGTTACTACTTTATTCCTTATAAATAACATATGTTGACATGTAATCTCTATCAGAGTCACGTGAGACTTGAGATTTATTTTCTGGCTAACTTTTATTTAATTTCTATTGGTCAAAACATCAAGTTTTTTTTTTCAATGCACGGTAACTAAGTCGGCGCGAATATATTCATAACACTGCGTCTACATTGTGCCCAAGCTTGGCCATTTCAAAGCACCATTTATTGTACATATGTGGTTGGTCACCAGGGATAGCGCACGGAATCTAGGGCATTAATTTCATTATCAAAAAATCACTCATCCGTTCCCGTTCCACCCCATTGCACTTTTGCTCAGAGCGGCTTTCATCTCGTATCATCTGGCGGCTCGTTGCTGCACTCCACATGTACCAAGCCTCTCTCTTGTTTTCTTTTGCCTTGGCTGCGCCTGTGTTTGTGACACGTGCGCGCGCGCGCGTGTGCCCGCCGATGCAATGAGTGTGAATCGTTCACGCGAGTCCAAAATTGTACGCGTCTGTCGCTGATGTGCGCGCTGTGCGCCCGTAAGGCACGGACGTGCGGAGGGCTGGTTGGGACAGCCATGCGCCACCGTGCTCGGAGATTCCTGGCAGACCAGATGCCTCTGTAATGGCTTCTCCGCCTTCGCCATTTTGTCTCCCTATCCACTGCCTCAAGAGGTAAGTGCAGAGGCTCCGATGCAATGCATTAAACATCGCGTCCTCCACTCTTTTTTTTTCTATTAAACGCGCAATTCCAGATCGCATGCAAATGGTTAAAATGCGGAGCATACCGTTGGCTGTTCCAAAAATAATATTTTTGCAAGAAAAAAAATGACAAAGATTTGTGGTTTATCTTGACAGTAATCTTCCGGCGTGCTAAATCAGTAGCAAATCTGAACTGTAAACAGACGGCTGATGGATGTAAATATATTCACTGAGCCTGTTTAATATCTCTTGGTGTTTTGTCTGCCGTTAGTTATGTTCTGTATGCATAATACATTTATTTAAATCGTGGGGCTCGATTTTATTGAGGTGTTTGATGAAATGTTTTTTTTGTTAGGTTTCCCGTAATAACGTTTGGGATTTTTTTTGTCTGTCCATTACAATGCGATGTTTTTTTTACTTTCGCGGTTGCACCCTAATTAATTTTGAGTTGATGGGAATTGGAAGCTGTGCAGAGACGTCTCTGCGTGGGGTCATGTTTCTTCAGCATAGTGCAGTTCGACCACAACGCATTTTACCGGCTTAACATTTGCCGTGTGATATTGTCTACAAATGCCGACATTGTAAGCAATGGGTAATGTGCACGAATTTTATTAACTCAAATACACCTGCATTAAATTGCTGTTTTGCCTAATAATTTACGTTGTGTGTTTTTTTTGTATTTTTATATTAGTTGTTTAAAAAAGAGCCAGAGAGAGAGAGGGAAAAAAACTCAGGTTCGAGTGCCACTTGTTATTTTATTACGGCAATGCAATCTATGGGCGTATTGTTAAACGAATAGGGAAATTGTGTAAGCGGAATATGCAATGTGCATTTTAGAAGCGAAAAAAGGGTGGATAAAATGCAATCTGATGAATAAGCGAAAGAGGCAATTGCCTGCTGGTAATTCAAACTGGACTCCCACATGCAAGTGCCCTAGTGTTTCCTGGGAGTGGTCGATAAAGCTTTGATCTTTGCACGGAAGAGGGCCCGCTTAGTGATCCCCACAGAACTGGCCGCTCATCTCTAAATTGAGTACCATTCCTTCAGTTACCCCCAGGTCATCACAAAAAAGCCCCTCCAATGCAACAATTATTTTAATCTTGTTCTGCCAATTTGACTGCCAAAGCAATTTCGATGGATGCTTTTTTTTTCAAAAGAAAATAAAGAAAGCATTGGGCAGTGAATGTTATTTTAGGCAACAAATATACAAAGGAACCTAATAAAATGTAGGGGATATTTGACAATGTTTGCTCTTCTTGCTGCGTTGCCGGCGCTGTGATGTTTTACGTACAAACGTGGCAATAAGGAATAACAGCCAAAGTAACTAACAAGCACTGCTGATATATACATGATGTTGCTGGTTATGTTTGCTTACACATTTATCTTCAGTATAATAAAAAAAAATGACATTTGGTTTGTTCGTAAAACTAAATAATAAACTCCTTACGTAAAACGCAAGATGTTTTTCAGCAGTACATATAATCTCCCCTTGAACATCAGACGCATCGCCAATTAATTGTTAACAACATTTTAGAAAATTATTATTTTATTCCAGTTTGCGGTTATATTCTTCCTCCCGCCCCCCCCCCCCCCAAAAAAATCGTCTGTGGTCTCTTCTCAGCTGCCGAGGGCAGGAAAGCCATTAAGACATTGCCCACAGTGGATTTACACCTCCCGCAGGCCCACACGTTATTGTCCTCTGTCAGATTAAAGCCCCAGAATCTTTTCCACTCTGCAACATTCTTTTTCCAATTGCATTCTCTTCACGCGATACATTACTGCCAACAGGAACATGATGCTTGCACATTTAGCACCAGAGATTCTGTCAAGCGGACAGTTTGACAGGTCATCTCAACACTGCTACATTCGCGAAATCGCATGGTGTACTTAATTTTTTTTAAGTTGGTCGAATGGGAGTGTTGGTGAATTTGTATGCGCCGGAGATAAGTTCAGATTTAAACGTTTCAGAAATAGATTTCGATTTTCTAGGACATTTTTGGATCATTTTATGGATTTTCTGATCATTTATATTTTGTAATAATGTCACGCTTCTTCGTGTGAGGAATCATGCCACCGTGCCCCCCTATTTTTGGCTGGGAAAAGTACAGAAGTGATGTAACATTAGTGAGGTAGATTTGAAGTTTTCGTGACTGCAAGGGTCCATACTCTTTGACGACGTTTCGGAGGCAACACAAGCTTTCGTCTTCAGGTGGCACCGTCACAGCAAAATGACTGTATCAAGGTGTGTTGCCTCCGAAACGTCGTGATTTAATTAATTTTTATTTTATTCTTTACCTACGTGACTTTACCGAAAAAACCAAAGAGTATTAGTGAGGTAGTTTCCTGTGGAGTCATACTTTCGGGAATTTTTTTTTTGTCTCGATCATCCATAATTTCAAGTCTACTCTTGAGTGTAAGATTTGGCCGATTAATAAAAAAATTGGAAACACATCCTTATACATATATACACACCCTTTGGCCACATGCCGAAATTAATACTCATCGTAGTTAGTTTGTAATTGTGATTACCATCTTAATTGTGGTAAATTTTTCGTGGTAAATCGTGTATCATTGTGTTTGTATGTATGTTGAACATCTTTGGCACCGTATGTAGCCAGCAGTGGCAATCGGAGGTGTGGGCCGTGCTAATGAAAATAGAAATTCAGTTAAATATCGTTGGAACTAGAACTATATATCATATGCATCGCATTGATTCGTTTTTCGAGTGCAGTGAAACGTGCTGCACGATATGTATGCATGCGTTCAGTTAAAACGTCTCGTTTTTTGCAGCCAAAGATGGACATTGCAGAGGCGTCGTCATTTCCCCTCGTCATTGGATGTGGCGTCTCTTCTCTCGCACTTGTCTGCTTAATGATCATGTACTGCATCTTTTGGAGGTAGGCTTTTCACGTTTACTTAAAACAAATCAGTCGTGACCCTCTCAAACCCTCTCCCGGGATCCTTCTGAATGACTCTTGACATTCAGTGCAGCTTTTAATTAGTAAATTGAAGAATGTGTGGGGTGTTTTTTTGTCCTTCTCACTATTGTATGTTTTCTTGAGATGCACTTGATTTAGATGCTTTTTTTTAATTCAAATTGCTCATGTTCATAATTTGCGACCCAAGATCTGTTTTGTTGACGCACATTTCCCCGTATGAAATAGTTAACTTTTGCGATGGTAAAAAAATGCACGCAAATTTGTTCCAATAACATCAATAGCTTTTCCTTCTGTTTTTGCAGGTCAATCAAATCAGAAAGATCTGTTATTTTGATCAACTTCTGTGTTTCCATCATCTTATCCAACTCCCTCATTGTGGCAGGACAAGCACAGCTCAATAATAAGGTTTGAAATGTTTTTTATAACAATCAAAAAATGGCACGATATTTTACAGGACTTTTGCAATCACTGACAATTTAACATTTTTGCGAAATGCAAAAATATAAGCAGTTAATCAGAAAAGATGTGCAAATAGCATGATAAGCTAATGCTTAATTCCTGCATTGACACCATACCAGTCCTCTTTTAGCTTTATATACACACACACAACTAATTTCTGTCTCCCCATATCAATACAAATAGTCAATTTACATATTGGCTTTGCTAATCTATATTAATGAATAATATTGGTCTATTGGCTTTTGAGACTAATGCTATTGGATCATATTTTTCTGAAAAGCCAATAAACTAAAACATTTGTATTAACATGTACAGATATACAATGACGTTATGCTGATGTTTGATTTTACCCATAGTGCTCCACGATAATGCATGAGTGTATATAAAATATCACTTGTTTTTCCTTGATCAGGGCCCAATATCTTGGATAATTAGCTCATGCCTGGCACAGTAGCAACTTCGATCAAAGATGGCCGACTGCTTATGAGACCCAGTAGGTCAAAACTGGTCCAGAGTTTGCTTGCTTAAACAAATGCTGCTGAATAATATTGGTATGGAAACTCATAATGCCAATGGATTAAAACATTTGTTTTGCTATGTGGAGAAACATTATAGGGTCCTGCTTGCATATGCTCTTGCGCAAAAGTTTCCAGAAAAACGCGTTATGTGTTTTGTATTCTTTAACTGCAGGCCTTCTGCACAGCGATCGCTGCTTTCCTCCATTTCTTCTTTTTGGCGTCCTTCTGCTGGGTTCTCACCGAGGCCTGGCAGTCCTACCTTGCCGTCACAGGGCAGCAGCGCAGCAAGATCGTCCGCAAGCGGTTCCTCTGCCTCGGATGGGGTCAGTGACCGACTTGTGATACGTGCCGTGCATTGCAAACACACGTTGCTGTACGGGCCGAGTCTTTGTGGGTTAAATAAACCCGTTATCAGGCGGGAACCTTTAAATGTTTCTTGCAAACCAGTGCTTACATACCCAATGACCTTTGCGAGCGGGAACACGGCTGAGCGGCAATGCCTTTGCCGCTTGTTGCGAAGGTTTTGCGGTTTTATTCCGGCAGGCATCCTTGGCGTACTTGCCATAAATTTTACGTGCTGTCCGTTTCACAGTGACCGTTCGAGGTCATGTGATATCATTCGAAAGGGTCAGGCCATTGTGTTCTGGCAATCGTGGTCCAAATTTTCTAAATTTGAAGCGTTACCTGCCAAGTACTCAATTGGGGTTATACATAGTGGAAACGTCGTTTCTCGCTGTGAAACTACTGCGGACTGCGTCTGTGAAACGCAGCACTTGCCATGTGCAGAGTAAAGAGAGAGCCACTTGAAACATTATCGTGAGGAACAAGTCTTTAACAAAACTCAACAACGTAAAACCGTATTCCAACTGACCATTTGTGTATGCGTGCATACAACGTGTATATATTGTTTGAAGCAATCTTCGTAGAGCACACGCTGACAGTTTTTTTTTAATTCATGCACAGGTCTTCCTGCTCTTATCGTTGCTATTTCTGTCGGCTTCACGAAGACAAAGGGATATGGGACCATTCAGTAGTAAGTAGTCGTTACAATTATTTGGTCACGGTGACATTAGAACATTTAATAGCCTCATAAGTCCCGCTTGTGTTGTCAGTTAAAATCATTTCACAATGAGCCCATTCTAGTTGGCATCTCAAACATAAGTTGCATGCATCTGTGAAGTTTGTAGTGGTATAGCCATAGGACAGCAAGGTCTGGCAATTAATTTAATTACGATGCTGCTGATGCATATGTAGAGTAAATGAAAGGGGGGAATTAATGTCGCACTATCTTAACATCTTGACATGTCATGTTTAGCATCTCAGGATCAAGCTTCGGTTACAGAAAGTTGTTTTTTGTGCTCCCTCTTATTCGTGTTTGTAGTCCAATTAGAAGAATAAATAACACGCCCGAGATTATACAAACATTTGTTTGAGTAGTTGGACACATCCGAATTAATTAAACTGCACAGAGAATATTTGACCTTTTTTTCCCCTCTGCCCAAACAGTAAATAGTGGAGCCTGTCACGTCTTGCACTTTCATGCTAATGTTGTTTATTTTAAATCAGAGTTGCCTCTTATAACCGAGTTGTAAATGCAGTGGGCATACTCTCTCCTCAAAAGGGCAGTGGCAGGGCCCCTGTAATGTATTTTTATTGTGCCCTCCACCACTGCACATGTTTACAAATTGACTACTCAGCCGTATGTGTGTGCGATTCCCTGTTTCCCAATTCATATCTCAATTGAAAATAATGATATATACGCAACAGTGTTACTCAAGCATTAGCTCTGTCTGTCCGTTGCATGATATCATGATAGTATAAAGGTGTGTAGATATTAAGGGCTTATCTTAGAGAAAGCTAGCCAACTTGATTCATAGCGTTGCCCAAAACTTGAAGACCCAAAGCGGAGCAAAATATGCTATTTGCAAATAAGCAATTGCTTTTTGCCTTAAAAGCTAGCAATCAGTTTCTGTACCGATAATTATGAAACACTTTGTAGGACTGAACACATGATGGAAAGCGTTACAAAAATCAATGCGTGTGCGTGATTTTTCCCCAAATTCGTTGTTTTTCAGTTGCTGGCTGTCGCTCGATGGAGGGCTCCTTTACGCCTTTGTTGGCCCAGCTGCGGGGGTGGTATTGGTAGGTCTATAATACATAAAACATAAAAATAAAACATAATAAAATTATTCTCACGACGAGTTTCATTCAGACTCTGTCGCCTCGACGGACCTGGTTTTCACCTGAGGACGGCTGCTTGCGTTGTGGCCGAAACGTCGTGAGAATAATTTTATTATGTTTTATTTTTATTATTTTATTACTTCCCTTCTACGTGACTTTACCGAAAGAACCAAGAAGATACATAAAACATGTAAATGGGTAGGTCTATAATAATAATAAATACAAATTGGTAGTTCTCAAATAAAATAAATAGGCCTACAACATTCGCTTATTTGTGCCATATGCTGTAGAATAATATCCCCGTTCTAATGGATTAATATCAATAATGGTGTTCCCGAATTGATTTAGGGAGTATGACATTTCATTCATGCATTGATTTTGGAGGAAAAAATAACAGAACCCCATTTTGATAATCCAAATTTTTTTTTTGTCTTACACTAATCGGACACATATTGAAAAATGTCTCCTGTGATTGAAATCCAAATCCATCTCAACCAGTTTGGCATGCAATTGGCCGCCTTAATTTAAGATATTTGGAAGGCGGGCTTGAATTAAATGAAAGTGCAAGTTCACTGCCAAACCACCTGGGTGTCGTTTCTTTTGGCGTACACTTGTTTGTACTGGCAATGCGACTGACGCGTTTGTCCAGATACATCTGTTTGTGCTGGCAATGCAACTAATGCGTTTCTCCAGACACTGACCAAGCCTATGAATTCTTGGCTTGTGCTCGCAAATTTTATGGAGGATTAAGTCCCAATAATTAGCTGCATTGGCAGTAACCGCACTAATGTGTTAAGCATTTCAAAAAAAATAAATCACATTGTATTTCATTTGCATGAGCATTACATGCCATGACGACGATTTACAACGACGTGAATAGTGTAGTCATGTCTAAAAGTAAATAAAAAATAATAGATCACGACGTTTCGATCCCAACACAAGCAATCGTCTTCAGGTGAGAGAGAGAGATAGCTGCTGAGACAAGGTCTTACGTAGGCCTCAGATGGGTGCATCAAGGTAGGTGGGTGGAGCTAGAGATGGTCCAACCACAGAAGCTGGGGCAGTGGCCTTTGTATTGTGAGAGATTAGCCTGTCCTGAGATGGGTGCATCAAGGTAGGTGGGTGGAGCTAGAGATGGTCCAACCACAGAGGCTGGGGCAGTGGCCTTTGTATTGTAAGAGATTCGCCTGTCCTGAGATGGGTGCATCAAGGTAGGTGGGTGGAGCTAGAGATGGTCCAACCACAGAGGCTGGGGCAGTGAACACCCAGCCTGTCAATATCAAGACATACAACCTAGTAATGAAAGAGTCAGTTAACATCTCTCTCACCTGAAGACGATTGCTTGTGTTGCGATCGAAACGTCGTGATCTATTATTTTGTATTCACGTGACTCGACCGAAAGACCCAAGAGTATGAATTCCTGCAGTCACGAAAGCTTTAAGATTTAATGTCTAAAAGTATTCATGTATAAGGTCCATTGTAACATATCTGTGCTAGAAGCAGAATATACGCACGTGTATAAAAAATGCAATATATGTCGTATAACTGAATCTACATTCACTTAGATAGTATTACATTTTGCGTTAATTTTATTGTCTTGTGATTCTACTGAGACGTTACAAAGGGTGTGTATTGAAGATGGCACAAAATGTGACAGTAATTTGACGTACGAAATCCATTCATTCTTCACTTCTAGTAAGGGTTTCTTTATTTCTTGAGAAAAAAAGAGGATTCAGACATCCCTCTTTCACTGATGCTCACGCTAATGTTTCATATTAGAAAGCCACAGGAGCTACATTGAAAACTAATTTCTTTTCGAACTCATTTTTTCGTTTAGTTTGTTGTCCTTCCCCCGCAACACCGATTAGCATGGTTGGCTTCGTGCGGCGGGGAAGAGGTTCAACATGCGTACATTTAACACAGCAACATGAAGGATGCTGCCTTGGCGTCATTGTTAGCAGACTGGACTTGCAATGCAATGGTTGGGCTGCTTGATTTGATCTTTGGGCACTGTGATTGAAACAATGGTGCATGTTTCTTAAACCATCGGACCTCTATCCACCCAGCATAACAAATGGATGCACCACAATTTGGCCGGTCGTGTGTGGTGGATGTCTGGATGGCATGGAAAGTAGACCAAATATCCTCTAGAGAGGCTCTCCAGAGCTCCCACTAGTGGAGGCCCTTCCACCAGCAGTGGTTGGCTACGTCCGGTGCGAAAGAAGTTCAGCATACATACATACGATTATAGGGAATGTACCTTTACCATAAAATCAAATACATTTGAAAGATAGAGTGTCTTTACTGTGTCACGATAAAGTAAAACAATTTAAAAAAGCGGTGCGTGAGTGGGCAACATTGACTTCAGCAAAATGACAACTCAAAAATCTGTCGACGGGAGAAAAAAAAAGAGCAGCCATGTTCGGAATGTGATTGAGTTGCAATGAATAAGCACATTTCATAAGCAAATGCCCACTGAGCGAACAGCTGGGATCACTTGCTGGCTTGGTAATAATATATGGGAGCAATTGAAGGGCTTTTCCATCAGGAGCTGTCACTCTGCAAGCCGCTTAACTACGGGCGGCTGAGGTTAATCACATCACTGCTAATGGTCGTTTGTACATAATTTGCTGAAAGTTCGTTTAGAGCAGCATACCCTTAATTGCTTGGGTTCCGATGCCTGTCATTCTGTTTGGACGGGAGCAATGACAACCATCATTTAACGCTTAACCAGATTTAACCATTGGTTTAAAAATAAGCCGATTAAATGCCCGTGTGTATATATTTTGCTTTTTATATCAGTTACATTATGTAACTGAAATACAGTGCTGTGGTATGAGTATGTGCTCTTACAGCATTAATTAATAATCATTATCACTGCTCTAATATATTTCCCAAACGATATTTAATTTTACACAGTATCAGATTTTTGTTGTCCAAATGTTTTGAGATGTAAGTTGTTTGCAATGGATTAAGTAGTTAACGTCTCGCCATGGTGGCGAGACGTTACTATCTCTCCTGTTATACAGGAGCAGTTAAACGAATGCGTAAGTTTCTTCACTCTTTTCGTCTCTCTCCGCTCAGCCATATAAATGAGTACAAACACAGTTAGTCGATGGGCAGGTCACGTGTCGTGAGATAAGCTCCCACCTCTTCCAATACGTCTTGCCAGCATGTAAACGTTTGTGAAATATCCTTTAGAGGTGCTGTCTGCAGCTCCCTCTAGTGGAGGCCCTTCTGCCAGTAGTGGTGTGAGCCAATAATTGTACTGCTGCACCGTTACCTTTATTGGGAGAGTAGAGGGTTTCGGGTATGTATGTGGGATTTTTTCAGTCTTTCTGTATTCTTTTTGGGAAAAAAAATAAAATCATGTAACTTTGGTTATGGCTATAATTATATATCCAGTGGAGAATAATAATAATAATAATTCTAGATTTGAAGCTTTCGTAACTGCAAGGATTCATACTCTTAGGTTTTTTCGGTAAAGTCACGTTGGTAAAAATAACATTTAAATTAATAAAAGTAATAATAAAAATTAAATAATAAATCACGACGTTTCGGAGGCAACACAAGTCTCCGTCATCAGGTGGGACCATCACAGCTAGATTTACTGTATCAGAAAATCAGTAAATCTAGCTGTGACGGTCCCACCTGATGACGGAGACTTGTGTTGCCTCCAAAACGTCGTGATTTATTACTTTTATTTTTATTATTACTTTTATTAATTATATTTTTTACCTACGTGACTTTACCGAAAAAACCTAATAATAACAATAGTTCACAACACTGTTGGATGAAGTCATGGGGATTGTTTGAAACCACTCGCCATGCTGCTCAGTGCAAGTCCGTGAAAGCGGGTGTATAGGATCGGTTTCGTCGTCACCCACCACTCAAATTATCCGTGACCGGATGTCGAACTCATGCTGCTCGGTTCAGTGCGCAGCGTGCTAACGACTCCACCACCACCACCACTCTCAAATTCCCCCCAAAAGTGGGTTTAGTAACTGAAATACTTTTACTTCATGAAATTGGTCTCGATGAGTCAATTTTAAGAGGTGAGGCAATTGCTGGTCTGTGTTACTGTGGGGTACAACGTCTGGTGACGGAAAAAAAACACGCGAAGAGTCGATCCAAAGGAATAATTTACGTGAAAACATTGTACGCTTTCTCAACCAATCTAATTGTCACGGTCAGAAACACAATTGCATGAAAATGTATTTTTTTAAAATAATCATGTAGGTTAGACCTGTTTTGGCATTTTCTTATAAAGTATTAAAACACTTGCTAAAGGTCAGAATATTGCACACAGCATGGATAAGCATAGATGTTGAATGATTACGGGTTGAACGGTGTATTATGAATTATCCATTACATTGATTGACAAGATGTGTGTGTGTGTGTTGTCTTTGTGTTTTTTAGGTTAATATGGCCATCTGTATTCTGGTGTTCAACAAATTAGTGTCCAAGGAGGGTATTCCGGACAAGAAGTTGAAGCACACGGCTAGGTAGGGGAGTATTGAAAGACAAGAGATGTGTTATTTTTTACTGAAATATATATTTTAAAAACAATAATAGTGGATGTTAAGTTTTCAAGTATTTTATTATTTATTCTCATGATTACGACGTAAAAAAAAATAACGTGATTCAATTTTCACATGTTTTTTTGTGTTTTTGGGTTGTTTTGTACTTTTTAAGTTTCGTAATCCCGTTCTTTATAATTTAGGAAAAGTGATGCGCGATGCTATAATTGCGGTTTTGGTTGCACGTCTTTCTTCTTTGCATTGCTTGTGTTGGTTTTTTAGGCTCCAACCATTTTGCTTTTGGTTTCTTCTTCACTTTTGTTTGCAGTCAGATGGCACTTCCACATAACGGTATGAAGGTCAAATGTTCCAAGTGTGGAGTTGTATCAGGAAGCTCGTTATCAGCCTCAACTGCCAGTAATGCCATGTTAGTCTTTTTTTGCACACGACAGCTATCACAGTGCATGCACAGCACCGCCTGACAGTTCTGGGAGGGGAAAGCGAAGGTTGTAACCAGTCCAAAAAAATTTAAACGACATCCCTCCTGCACGGTCACCGCATCACAAGTGCACAGCTCCAAAGAGGGCTGTTATGAATTTCGCGATCGTGCCGCGCGAATTATCCAGGCTATTAATAACGCCCGCTACTGTTTCCAGTTTTCGCTTTCCTTCTGAACCTATTACTGCAGTGTACACTTAATGACATAGTACAAATATTCAATATTTCTGTTTATATATAGAAAAATGTAATTCATAATTTTGCACAAAGTACACATATTTTTCTATAATTGAACGACTAACAAATAAAACACGTTAACAATTTTTTTAATGTCATGCCGCAGCTGTAAACACGCTTACCAACAGAATCGGGCGTAAATGTCTCATTTTCTGCCCAACCACTGCCCCCATCCAACCACCCCCTCCCCCCTGAACCCCCCCCCCGCACCCTGATGATGCCCCCTCTGCCTGGCTTGGTGGTGGCATGCAGGGCCTCCCTGTGGAGCTCGTGTGTCGTGCTGCCCCTCCTCGCCCTCACTTGGATGTCTGCCGTGCTCGCCATCACCGACCGTCGCTCGGCCCTCTTCCAGATCCTCTTTGCCGTCTTTGACTCCCTCCAGGGCATTGTCATCATGGTCGTCCACAGTTTCCTCCGCAAGGAGGTCAGGCTGGGGGGGGATGTGTGGTGGAGTGGGGCAGGGTGGGGCACTGAACAATAGAATAAATCCGCTTTGTGGATCGGCAGCGTTAGCCATCCCTTGCGTTCGCCGCGGTGCCGCGTGGCTCCATTCACCGTCACCGAGGCACATACGTCACAGCCTTGTGTGTATCGTGGATGTCCACGAAACCCACGGTACCTGCAGCTCTGCTGTGGCTAAGAGGCACCCATAAAAATTTGGATGAAAACCATGGTATTTTTGAGTACATATTCTATCTCCTTTCAATACGTGACTTGCTGATTATACTGATGATGGGACCTTTATATACACAGTAGTTCGCAAACAGTAGACTAACGACAGAGTCAGTTGTTGCGTAGATTTTATTTAATTACCATACGGTAACAAATATTTCGTGAAGTGGGGGGGGGGGTGAATGCTGCGGATCCTCCCTCTAATCTGACCAATGTCCACAGGGAAGCAATCACTTGTAAGACAGCCCCAACTACCCAAGTGTCGTTGTGCCCCTGCAATAAAAATAGACGTGGTGGATGGTGTAATTAATTAACTCTTATGCTACTTCCATTACTGATTATAATTTAAGTGGCAGATTGGCAGCAAAACAGATGGGCTGGTGGTCTATCAAAATGGTAAATAAATCTTTCAAGATGTGAATCGGGCTCACGTGATTCCTAAGTCATAGGGAAAAGTTCCACACATGTTATATTTTCGCTTATATATTTACATTGAGCTGTAAATAAATATGTCATGTTTAAGCATTCATAAATGTGTACTTTCCTCGAGTAATATTAATCTGGGAATTTAATTTGTGGTCACTGGGTGTTTGTGTTTCAAACAAGATTAAGTTGAAATTCTGTCCACTCTTGCTTGGCAGAAATATGTCTCAATGCCAGCCTGACACAAGGCGAGAGCTGACACCATTGATGTTGACATGCCCATGCCATGCTGTTTGTAATTTAAATTTTCCAGGTACAAGATGCCCTGAAGTGTAGAATTAGAAACACGGCCGACCAAAGCAATGGGGAGTCAAGTGGAACGTTTCCAAACGGTCATGCTGAGATTTTGGTAAAGCCACCATTAACATCGAATCCTCAGTATTAGTGGATTGTTGGTTTAAGCTTTCAGTAAATGACCTATATTTTATCTCAAAGTGTTTTAATGTTAAGCTGATTATATTTTTGCAATGAATGCTTCTTTTAAAACAATTGCATTTGTGATGTTTCTGACCCAATTTTTGTTTCAAATTTGTTTACATAGTCTGACTTTGAAAAGGATGTTGAAATGGTTTGTAGATCAGGTGAGTTTATTATCTTTAAAATGTTTGCATTATTTACATTTTTATTTGTGTAAACTGGAATTGCTCATTACGTAAGTGAAACAAAATGCCTGCGAAACAAAATGCCTACCATGTTCTCTTAAAATATTGTTCTGCTTACATTGCAACGCTCATGATAATCCGTTTCATAATTAGAATGTAGTGTAACTTATTAATGTATAATAATGCATTAGCCTGGAAGTGTATGTCAAAGTACCCTCCAGAGTAGCTCCCTTAATTCCTCTCAAATGGAGGACTTTTCCGCCCGCAGTGGCATGAGACAGATATCGCATTGTGGCACCTTTACCCTCCATTTATATTTTTTACCTAATAATTAATTGTCCTTGATTTCAGATACATCGCTGTATAATTCAACTTATGAGCCGCTGTTATTTGTTCTCACCATTGCCCCCAGTGCTTAGCAAGGATAGCAGCATAAGTAGGACGGCCACAATGACCACGTCGATGGCCACGGACATCCTCCCGGAGCAAACGAGCCTGGAGAAGCCCGACTATAACCCAGAGGTGGTGAGCCAGCCGGGCTACCTGGTGAGCAACCTCCCAGACATTCAGCTGCAGCAGCTGTCCACCTCCGTGCTGCCCATGGGCATGAACGATCTCGGCAACTACCACCTGAGCATGGAGATTGCGAGCGGGGGGCAGGGCCCCGTGTACCTCTGCAAGGGGGAGAACATGCAGGACGTGGAGTTGCTGCGAGCGCAAGAGCGGGCCCTTGCCAGCGACTACGTGGTGCTGCCGAGGAGCGCGCCGTCGTCGCAGGGTGGCGGCGGCGGCGCCGGTGGCGACGGCTTGGAGGGGAATGTCGACGAGGTCACCCTGCGACGTGTGGCGCGTTTCAACGAGGACGGCACCGAGCGTCAGCCCATGGGCGATTGCGGCATGGACCTGACGAGCAGCCTATTGGAGGCCGCTTCGATGAGGCACCAGGGCGCCCCTTTGGAAGCGGCGGCTCATTCGTCCTTGAGATTTGGCTACGGGACTCTCAACAGAGAGATGCTCGGCCAGGTTTTAAGGAGCGAAACGAGCTCGACGGTTTCTCTTAACTCCTTGGAGGTATGTAAATAATTGTTTGAACCGCCGTAAAAAAAAACAAGCTTGGCTTAAAGAGAAAAAGAAAATTGGTCTGGCTGCGAAAATGTGCTGTTTGTTCCCAGTGTTTATTCCCAAAAGCAATGTAATTCATTAGCATTTAAAGAAGTGCTCTTTACTGGCTTGTAAATGATCAGTGGCATTTTTTTGTATTTCATATTCCACACGTTGAAAAAACGTGTATTTTCACGTGATGCTGATGTATCTCATGTTAATTTTCAAAAGCTGCACTCAGGATCATTTAATCTTATGTAGCCTGTTGTGTTCCCTCCATTTCAGAGAAGAAAATGTAAATATTCAGAATTGGATGTTGAGGTGAGCAGATGGTTTTGCTTACGTGAACTGTAATGTAATTTCTCTCATGCAGTTCAGCTTAAGCTTAATCAGGGGGAAGTGCAAAGCTTTCTGATATTACGTGAACCAAATATGACTTTAATCATGACGGGTTGGTTTTCATATAATGGAGAAATTGAAAAGTGTGTTCCCTTTATGAATAAAATACAAACATGTTTTTTTTGCGATGAAGTCATTTTTCCGATTTAATATTCAGTGCGTATCGACCAAACGCACGTTTGATACTTATGATGACCCTATGGCATACCCAATACCAAAACCAAATTCAAAAATACGTTGTGTGCATTTGAGCTTTGCAGATAGAAATTCTGCATCACATATATATGTTGGCAAAATTGCACACTTGCCACTGGCCACTAACCCTTCAATTTTAGCCCTTAAAACTCAGCTCCTTACTAAGCAAGCAGCCCTCTCCGAAAGTCAATTTGTTGACTTCTGGCAGATTCATTCTCCAAATTGAACACTTAACCTAAGAGCCATGAGGGTGGGTGGGAGGAGGAGGGGGGGGGGGACTTAAAAAGCATGTGTCTGACTAGCATTTAATTTTGAGCTATTCCATTGGTTATTGCTTTCAATTATTGGATATATTTAACTGGAAAATAAACGAATACATTGTGTGTATGTATTGAGTGATGCATCACATCCCTCAGGTATTTGGCTGCTATCAATTTGCACGTGATGATAAGCCACTTCGTTGAGTTATCAATTGTGATAGGCCAGGTCGCTTCTGAAAAATAGCTACGTAGCTCAGTGGGCCTTGCCTGGTAAAATAAAATATTGTTTAGTTAAGTTAGCACCACTGCACAATAGGAATGTCCACTCCTACCACCGGCATTCACATTTCACGTGCGCTACAGGTTATAGCTCTCGCATCACCTGCTCAGGAACGCGACATCATATGCAAGGAAATAAACATGTATTTGTTTCTAGATTTGAAGCTTTCGTGACTGCAAGGATTCATATTCTTAGGTTTTTTCGGTAAAGTCACGTAGGTAAAACATCAAAATTAATAAAAATAAAATAAAAATCACGACTTTTCGGAGGCAACACAAGTCTCCGTCATCAGGTGGGACCGTCACAGCCGGATTAGCTGCATCAAGTGATGCAGCTAATCCGGCTGATGACGGAGACTTGTGTTGCCTCCGAAACATCGTGATTTTTATATTATTTTATTTTTTATTAATTTTGATGTTTTACCTACGTGACTTTACCGAAAAAACCTAAGAATATGTATTTGTTTCTCAGCCTTGACCAACATAATGGCCCTCGTTGTATACTCATCTCTTTGTTTTAGAAAATTATGCGTACACGCAAGAGGCATTTAGACATGTTCCAGGATTTGAACCAGAAGTTCCAGCATGTCAACAAAGACAGGGATATCTCGACGGTTGATCTCATGGTAAGAATTGAAGAGCTGTAAGTACCCTCTCACAATGCAATTCATGTTTACAACGCTCAACAGTATTATTTTATGTTGTGGATTATATAGTTGTACGTCAAACTAAGCCCCGCGGCAAACAGAACGTCCTTGCCTCATAACATCTGGCGGTTCATCAGCAATGGTTTAAGCAGGCCTGATGAGATGCTGAATGTCAAAACTGGTCCAAAAATTGGCTTGTATTTGCCCAATTCTGCTGAAATGATGCAGGACATACGTGTGTGAAGGAGACGCATTATCTGCTTATTCCCTCGGTGTTTGTTGTAAATTTGCTCTCTTGTGGTTTTATTTGAATAGAAATCGAGCCAGAGGTGGAGTGTTTCTTCAGCAGGAAGTGAAAAGGTAAAAATTACATTTACCACTGCAAATTGGAGGCAAATGTAGCCGTCTAATTATGAAAATGCAGTCAATGATGCAATGGAATACATTTGTGTTATCCTATTTGTTGTTTCGTATATTGTGCATTGGGATGCTGCCGTTGTGTTAAAGTGAGAACAGTGGACAAATCCAGAGGTCGCCAGTGTGATTTAATCTCCCGGGATGGTAGCTGAAACAACGATGCAAGTTTCTTAAATCCCCCCCCCACATCTGTCCACCGAGCAGTATAGACGGCTCCATCAAAGTTAGTCGATCAGCAGGTCGTGCATGGCGAGGCAAAGACCAGGTACTCCTACCGCGTCCCAATTCGTCGGGCCAGTGTGAAAGAGTAGGCCAAATACCTTTTATATAGCGATTCTCCAGAGTAATCAATTGTGGGGCTGCACTTTTGCCTTTTTTGTTTTGTCATCTGCTGGAGATGTTGATATATATTTGACTATCCCAATCGATCAATCGTGCACCATGACCATGCAACTCATGGACCACCCTAAATCGCATCCACTGCACAAACCATGGCGGATGCGGAGACCTGATACACAAGTGGAAAATTAAAAACTCTCCAGAGTGCGACTGTGGTCACCCAGAACACACCGTACAACGTATAACGAGACAATGCCCTCGATCCACAAATACGAAGGTGACATCACAGCGACACACTCTGCTACTCCTGATGTGGTTGACTGGCTTGACCACCTTGAATGTTAAATTGTATTCGTTGCTCTGTATCTACATCGGCCAGACGAAAGACAAAGAATTGTGCACCAACTCTAGCGTCGTCTGTGTGAGCCTTGCTCAAGTTTTGTTTGAATTTAAAATGTGTTTTTTATTTGTCAAAATTGTCCTATTCCTATATCCAACCGTATAACCCAGGTTGCTCTGAAAAATTAACTCTTGTCTCAACTCTCACTGGGTCATAACCTGGTTCAACAATAAAGGATCTGCATGCTATATTCCATTTCCCATGAAGCCATATATGGATGGCTTCATGAACGAATCTTTGTTGATAGCCAGTGGGCTTGCAAAGTACCATCGTCTTGGAGAAATCAGTTTCGTGTGAGCCAGCCGCATTAAAATAATGATCAGCCACGGCAGAAATATTGGTCCTCCCGTGTTTCATGTCATCAACCACTTTGGGTCATGGCTTGATTTGTGTTTCCTTGTTATCTTACCCCAGGGCACATATGCCCCTCCCACTTCATTGCGCCGCCAGAGCTCTTGTGCCACGCCCATTTCTGAAACCTTTATAAACTGTTGCCTTCGGTGACCTCCCCCCTCTTTCTACATGAAGCCGACGCTCGCTTGTGATCGAAACATCGTGGTTTTAATTTGTATTATTTTTTCTATCTACGTAACTTTTCCGAAAGAACCAAATAATGTGAATTCCTGCAGTCATGAAAGTTTTATGTAAAAAAAATTACGGTCTTGTTAAAGAAACCAGTAAGACACATTTTGTGTGATTTACAGACTTGTAGAAGGGGAATAGATGCAATCCAAATTACCATATCTGTTACATTAGATTCACGACTGTGTTACACATGCATTACACATACCCCAACCCCTATCACTATTTCTGCCCTAAATCATGTATTGCATGTGCAGTGTCAACGATTCAGAGACAGTTTCCATGGCCTCATCCGCACACTCTCCACAGTAGCTCAGCCTAGCCTGTGCATTACCCGAGCCGTCTAACACTAATGCGCTGACTGAGATAGCCGACTACTATCCTTCCTAGCGGAGACGTTTAACGACGACAGCGACGAGACGACAACAACGACGAGATGAGTCAACTCCCAGAACCAGCAGCCCCGAGCCCCCCGCTCTCGGCTCCTTTTATGCTCCCAGCACGGCCTGGCTCCGCCCTGAATGCGCCTCTCTTCTCGAACCCACTAGCAGGTTCCAGGGGCCTCCAGACGGGGTCCTCCGTGACCCTTGCCCCAGTTCCTCCGCCCTGCCAACACACACCGTGCTCACACTCACCGGCGTGTGTACTGTCTGTCCACCACAGTTGCCGCTGCTGCCCACCAGCCAGCTCCTCTCTTAAAACAACCCCCATCTCTTCTCCCTAGCCCAGCCTGTTACTGCTACTTCCCGCCCCGCCCCCCAGCTACGACCAGTCTTACCCCAACCTCTATCACTAACTACCCCAACCCATATCAGTACCACTACCCCAATCACGACTCTAACCCATGCTTAACCTCCCCCACCTTTTCTCCTGACACCATAACTGTCTTGGTACTTTCAAAAACCCCACTCTGTAAAGTGCCTTGGAATAAGGCGTTATATAAACATATGTAAGATTCGATTTAGAGACATATCCTGGAACAAGACAGACTCAAGCAATAACGACTGGAAACATTTTTTAAAGGAAAAACCGGCTAAACGAATTCAACGATAACAGTAGGTAATAATTTTTGTACAATATAATTTCTTACTTCTTTGAGTCTGAATGAAAGAAGAAAAACATCGCTCTTCTACCTTATACATGCAACTCCTCTCGGGAGGGGCCAATTGTGCTAAAGACAGTACATTTGGCATGTAACATTGATTGACTCTGTCATATGTAATGTCAAGTCATCCCCAGTGGCAATACATCCTGTTAAAAACAGAGGGCTCGCTTGGATGCGTGTGAAATACGTAACGCGAGACGGAAATCCAGCGGACGTCGTCTGCCTCGCGCGACATTAAAAAGCAATCCTCGTTCACGTGCCCCCCCTTTTGCCCCTCTCGCTGCCCTGCAATGGCCCAGGAGAAGCTGACCCCGAGTCGCAGCGCGTGGGACGGACAGCGCAGTACGTCGAACCACATGTCGCCCGCGTGGAGCGGCCTGGCCTGCCAGTCGCAGCCCGGCGCCGCCGAGTGGGAGAAAGCCGTTGGGCCTCTGCCCCTGGTGGCCCACGAGGGGGACATTCAGACGGAGGTGTAGGAACGTGTGCGCGCACTGCCACGCGCCACGTCTTGCACGTGTCTCCCCCCTTTCCGCGACTTGGAGGTGTACAGAGCAAGAGGACTTTTAGCGAACGAACGTTGTGTTTAATACCAGGCACCCGCGTCCTGCTGTTGATCTGTTGATCATGATTGTGCTGCTTTATAAATACACGATGCCATTTATCATCCCCCCCCCCTCGTCGAAGCAAATTGCGTGGTTTTGTTTAGTTGAATGTGTTACAGCGTTCTAACATATTATTTTAGTTTGTTGTGCCATTTGAGTTGATATATTACAAATGTTAGGAATGAAATTCACCCGAATAGTTTTTTTTCCTATCACTGCAATTTCAGTATCTTGCAAATATCTAAATTTTACTTAAGGTATGCTGATATGTCGATATATTAAAGTTACTGGTGTATACCAGTATGGTATTTTTTTAATATATATTTCTGAAAATATTAAAAAGCCACCAATGTGTTGTGAAGTAATGTGGAATAAACGTGTTTCATATGGTATATTTTCCAACATTGCCTTACATAAAATCCTATAGGGCAGCCAATGAATAGCATTTAAAACATCCTTGTTTGATCCTTATGCACATGTAATATAGATTAAGACAACCTTCTATAGAAGAATGTACACATTTCAAATTTGCATAAGATCACGTGGGGATATCCTTAAACTCTTTAAGGTGGTTATGTAAGGGACTGGAATGAAGTAACATTTTTATTTTTTTTTCAGATTGTTTATTTTATTGCAGGAGATGGTACGTTTACATAAGACATGCAGTGAGAAAAAGATACCTAATATATATAAAAAAAAAGTTACTACCTTTGGATACAAATAGATATGATTAACCTTTTAATTTGCATTCACAAAAAATGTATAATAGAAATGCCACTGTATATTTACAACAAAAGTCAGCCTTAATTGGACATGCCATCGAATTATAAACTAGAAGGTAAAATGTTATTACATTGACAATCACAAAACAGGTGTGTAATTCATGTGCCCATTGGCCCTTTTAAAAATGTAGTTTACCACTGAGTATTAAATATGGTGACGTATGATTCGACTTTGCTTATATTTACAGCTTTAATGTGTAAAAAAGCATAAATTATAACTTTTTAGTTTTGTGTTTGAACTCCCATTTTCAAAAGCATCCTCTCCACTTGCCAAGTTGTACATATAACCTACCTTATACACTGTCAACACAGAGATAACTTATTTTTTAAAATACAATAATATTAAATATAAAGTCTCGTAGATATTGCAAGTATTTTGTTTCTTACATGCTCACTCTTAAATCTTTCATACAGCGACCTCGGTTTGAGTTTGCAATAGCCATGTAGAACATTATTTGCACAATTTTGCTTTTACAATGGGTAACAAGTCACACGAAAAAAAAACAACGCTACTTATAAATAGGATTATTAAAATGAAAAAAATCGCTTGGGGCTGATGAATTTTAATTTCTGTAAAAAATATTTATGCATTCAGCTTTCCATCTGCACTATGGCATACATTGTATAAATTGTGCTAACATGTTTCTTTTTTTAACAGAACAAAAAAACTTATACTATTAAGCAACCTATTGTACATTGATATAATATGTAAGCAGAACATCTAACGGTTTAGTTTAAAAAAATTAGGATGAGTATATGTTTGGCTGTTTTATTAACAATGTATTATTCAATAGAGATAAAAAAAATTGATTACGTTTTTCCCCGAGCTAATGCAACGCTTGGGTTTGTCATTTATTTATAGTAGCTTAAAAACTGCTATTTTCTGATGTATGAAAGTTTGTAAGCTGTACAAGGCTTCAGAGGGTTACTAGACATGTAAAAACATGTTTATTAAAATAAATCAATTTATAAATAAAATATATTGTGCCCAAGTTTTCGCAATTGTAAATATTATTTGCACACATGCATATTTATAATTGGGTGTGCAGTGGAAGTCACGTTTGAGTGATTTCATTGGGTGCGTTTTTGTGGATGCCTGTGCTTTGCTAACTTAGGAAAGCCACACTTATTCATCATCTGCAACCTAATTTCACTGCTTAGGGAGGTAAACGAAGCCATGCATCGAGTGTCTTTGATTGCTATTATTTTTTAACGTACAATAAAAAAAACGCAATCATAATTTCAAGCCTCATTTCAACTCACACGGTACATTAATAATCATTCAAACAAATGTGGTAATTGTGAAGAAATATGTATGCCATAAAATTTGCCGTAAGGTGCCCTTTCACTGTATTATATGGTTTTTGTTGTAATGTTTCCACAATTGCTTCATTGTTCTAGTCATGTCATGAGATGATGCATTTGTATTTTTTACAAAGCAGTGCATTCCTACTTATTAGAGAACGGCCTTTGGAAGTGGATATCACAGAGCTACTACTGAGATCCCTACAAGTGACCTATGGTTCAAACAGTAGGTCGTAGCACTTTTTTTGTATCTTCTCTGCATATTAGTGTATTGTTCAGTCAAACCAATAGTTTAATTCTCAGAGCTGAAATGTTATCTAAATTAAGTGCAGCACCAGGTTTAATGTTTTTTTTGGATGCTGTTAATTTAAATCTAGATACTAGAAAAACTAACTTTAGTTTTTCAGGTAAAAGTAATCCATAATTTAATGACAAGAATGCCATCAACAAACAATATTTTAATAAAATTTACCAAAATGTAAGAAACAATCACTTTTTCCACCGGATACAATTATACTAAATTCTACCTCCTGCAATACCGTTCCATAGGTGATTTATATGACCAATCAATACAGCATAAGTTATCACCAATGTAATGTACATTGATATAATTAAGGATAGCCTATCACGAGGTCTGAGTGCTTGTGAACACCTGGTGATGCAGTTTGTAATCCATAAGAGGTTTTGGGGTTAGATCGCGTAAATATATAAATGTGTCGTTAAAACCCGCCAACACCCGACACAGCCAACTAGTAAGGGTTGTCACGTAAACAGAACATGCCAATTCGTCACTTGTACAGCACATCGGTGTGTTGGAGAGCCAAGCCACAACATTTACAATCGGAGTACGACTTTTCACCAGTAATTACAACTAGCTTAATCCTGCGACAGCCAGATTTGGAGAAGTCCACCTGTTTCGTTCCTTATATAGAGGCGTAGATGTGTTGACCATGCTTCTGCACTTTTGCACAATGTGGTGGGGGGGGGATGATTACCGAGGCAAGGTACGTTATGCATGTGCATTATGCGAGCCCTTTGAACTTGTCCTTCCTGTCTATTGTTTATTAAAATAGCTCTACCAAAGGTAATCCCTATTGAAGTGTGCTGCCCTTCGTAGGCATGCATTTGTAGTGGTGTTATTTCACACGGACAACTTATTATTTTCTCCTGTGTCACTTTATTCGTACAAAACTTCTCGCGTTTAACACCACACGTCTCCGTCGCAACTTGCTCGCTCCGCTAGCCTGCTACGTTGCCCTCTGCCAGCTTCTCCACTGCCAGCCTCTCACTAACTGCTAGCCTATCACTATACACTCCGCTAGCTTCTCCACTGCTAGCCTTTCACTATACACTCGGCTAGCTTCTCTACTGCTAGCCTTATCACCCTCTCACTTAAGCCGCTAGCCACTCTACTTCTAGCCTGTCTACCCTCACTCCTCCAACCTTGCCCGTGCCTCCAGCGGGGGATCAGCCAACACCGCTGCAGAGGACGAGGTGTGGCGAGCAGGGTCTCGGACTTCTCTTGAATTCACTCTTGTCTTCACTCCAACCAACTCAACTCCTCTGCCTCACACATTCCCCTTTTATCCCCCTCCGTTTTAAGTGCCCCCAGATGGCCTTCATTAAGCCGGCGTCCTCCCCACGCCTCACGCACGTGTTCTCCCCCTTATCGCCACTATCTCTCGCCTCCGTGGCGCCTACTCTGCATTTGCAGCCAGCCAATCACTGCCTCTTTCCCTAATTGCGGGCGTCTCTCTGTCTGCTGTCACGCAGGCCACCCGCCTGCACCTGCTTATCCTTAGCTGACCTCACTGCAACCCCGTACATAATGCAACTGCTGTTTGCAAACCCTGCGCGCGTTACGCCACTACACATTTAAATAATGTATTATTTGATGATTCACTTCCACGCAGCACTAAGGCGGTATCTATCCGAATGGTCAAAGTTATTTTGATTTCTTTCAATTTCGATATATTTTCTAATTAGTCTTAGCTAGTAGTAGCTATTTTTGCACACAACTTCAACATTATCAAAATCAATTGAGTGTCCTTGTTGGCACGTGTATTCTGCTACTGCTGACAGTTGTATTTTGGAGAATTTACTATTTATCTGATGTTCTTTTAGTCTTGTGCTGATCATTCGTCCTGTTTGCCCAATATAACATTTACCACATGTGCAGTTAATCCTGTACACACCTTCTGTTGGTAGCTTCGGTAATACATCTTTTGTACGAGATATTGATTTCTGCATTTTATGTACCATGCCAAATCTGACTCGGATGTTATGTTTTTCCAAACATCTGGCAAATGTATCAGTTACTCCCGCAATGTAAGGTATTTTGATCATTTGTATTACTTGGGCATTTTCAATGCTCTAGGAATTTTATATTCAATGCCCTGTTGATTTGTGCATTGAAGAGGAGTCGGAGACTGGTTACGCACTTGTTTATTCTTCAACCCACAGCCACACTCGTTCCTAAAACCAACCAGGAATACGCGTCTCGCAGCCCCTTTTAAAACCTCCATCTCCGCCCTCGTTCCCAATACACATCTCCGTCTCGAGTCCATGCGACGTCAGTGCCCTTTAACCCTTGACCCCCGTCTCGTGTATTCCCGTGCGTGTGATTGGTGTATGCTATGCTAAGTGTGGAGATTTCATGTCTGCGTGGTGCGAGTGCGTGAGGATGGCTCGCAGATTCCCTACAATTGTAACCGTTCATTTGAAGCACTTCTTTAACATGTTGAATTTCACTTCTCAAACTGTCACCATCTGACACTTTCTTAGCTCGATGAATGAGCATCTTGATAAGATTTCCGTGCGGGGTGATGGTGTGACTCTGCATTCAGATAGGAGTCAGTATGCATTTTCTTTCGGTAAACACTGTTATTTTACCATTTTTACCCCGTCCGAGTAGAATATCCAGAAATGGTAGACTTCTATCAGCTTCCACTTCCATGGTGAACTGGATGGATGGGTTTTGCGAGTTGAGATGATTTAGAAATGCGTTCAGTGTATTTTTGTCGTGTGGCCAGACCACCAATGTGTCATCCACATATCTAAACCAAGCAGATGGTTTTAGTGTGCTCCACAATTCTGGCTGTTGCCTGATGAAGCTAGTTGTAATTACTGGCGAAACGTCGTACTCAGATTGTAAATGTTGTGGCTTGGCTCTCCAACACACCGGTGTGCTGTACTAGTGACGAATTGGCATGTTCTGTTTATGTGACAACCCTTACTAGTTGGCTGTGTCGGATGGTGGCGGGTTTTAACGACACATTTATATATTTACGCGATCTAACCCCAAAACCTCTGTTATGAATTACAAACAGCATCACCAGGTGTTCACAAGCACTCAGACCTTCGTGATAGGCTATCCTTAATTATATTAAAGGACGATACTCACCGTTGCATAATAACCATTAGCCACGGAGCTTTGAGGATGCTGGAGGCAGAGCCCCCCCCCGCCCCCCCCCTCTTCGAGTCAAGTCGTAGAATGTTGGTACATCATTCCACGGGCGCCGGAGCCTTCCTCGTACATAGTGTCGACGAATGTACGAACTGGTGCCATAATAATGCCCGGGCGGGTGTCTGCTCTTCACAATTCTGTACTTTGGGCATTGAGGCACCAAAACTCCAAAGAGGGCAAGCATGTATATACGTTGAAAAATAAGATACACTCAATCTCACATTTCCTCGAAAAGGGTGGGTAAACCTTGTGCCGTCGTCTTGTGATGGTTAGAGTGCATTTCTTTACCAAGAGTACCGTGGTGTAATTACGCAACGTTGTTTCCTAGCAAAATTAATTGATAATTCCTTCGTTCCGGACTGGCAAACTAACACCATTGAAGATGTCCGGCATTTTTGCTCTATAATGTTGGCCTACAATAGTGCTGTTGTATTTAAGCAAGCCTTGTGTATCAATATGCTGTCTAAAACTGTAGCATGATGTGTATGTGTTTATGCCACAGTCAGTAGCTGTGATATGCATCTCATGGTCCTGAAAAACCACAAATCCATCTTCACACCTGCACATAACACATTCCTGCGGAGGGAGCTGGTAGGAACGTTGGGTTGCTCGGTCAATGGCCAGGGTCAACGGCGGCGTGGTGTAATCCGCAAATATGCCCGACTGTGAGGGCGGGCACAAGCCGGCGTGAGTAGGTTAAACGTTGAGTTTTATAAGGGCACCCACGGGGTGACCAGCCCCTCCCCACCCAGCCCCACCTCTCCCACCCCTCACCCAGCCCCACCCTCCCCACCCAGCCCCTCCCCACCCTTCCCTCCCCACCCAGCCCCTCCCCACCCTCCCCACCCAGCCCCTCCCTACCCTCCCGTCTCCACCTAGCCCCACCCCTCCCATTTTTGGATTCACGACGGACGGACACAATAATCCCCTGTGGGCTGGTGTAACCAGGAGGTTCCTACAAGTATATTTTGATCTCCTTGCTGCGTATCCAAAGTGGTCATAGTTGTGGGTGTCTGCCCTCCTTTTAGTGCCATTCCATCGCTAGCGCTGTGCATCGGCGATGATTCCTTTCAAGCGATGTTTCCTGCCCAAGTTTTATTAACGTTAAAACGATGTCTCTGATGCAGGTTTGTCAAGTCCAATACATTGCGCGTGTAAGGCCCCAATAGCTTGACCTTGTTTAAAGGGAGGGCAATGCACAACTCATGGGTGGACATGACAACGTCAATGTTAAAACCGCCACTTCTGTTAAGTAGCGTTCCAATTATTATTTTGACTTGACTATAATAATTTTGAAGGGGAGCAGAGCCTTCAGCTTGGAGGGGGGGGGGGGTTGGGGGGGCTGAACCCCCTTTAACCCCCCAGGATTGTGGGTCTGATGCGTGACGCATGCACACAGAATGCATTAACGCGTAATCGCATGCAAAGTCACAGCAGCATTATTCAATTGTGATATTCACCAATTGGTCGCTCCAGTTACTCCCCGTGGCACGGACCAGTCGATCGCACAGGTTGGCATTCCACAAACCTGACAGCCCCTGTGTTCCCTTGTTGATATCCCTTGTTGCAAACCATGTGCTTCCCTTGCTGTGTATTTCTGAGGGTGCATCTCAATCATTTTTGCTGTGGTTTTATGGGTTTTTGCTCCAATTTCTTAGGTTTTTTTTGTGTTTATGGCCCATACGCTATTTTATGGAAGTATGCACTGTTTCAAATTGTTTTACATTATTACGTTGAGTTTTCCAAAAAAACATTCTTGTTGGCCAATTAATTTCACCAGTTTGATCTATATCGCTTTATTTACTGCAAAAGTAAATTCAGCTGTAGTTTTACATTTCTAAATATGTTATCAGCAAACGTATACATGACCTTTGCTTGTTCACTATTATTACGTTGAGTCAAACATTGCAATCTTTTTTGTGCAAGACTGCAATCATTATTTTGCAATTCATTGTTATTATAATTATGGTGGCAAATCTGATATGGCTCACACATTCTCCACTGATGCTCATGCCTGTATTGCACTATACAATTTCCAGGGTATTTATATTATACGGAACGTATTTTATTTATATAGGGTTTAAGTAAAATATGAGCAAAGCGAAAGTCATGTGCACGTTCATGTGTCTTGGAGTTGTTATGGTGTTGGCATAACGTTGTCATGTTGGCATAACAACTCCAAAACACATGCGAGTATGTGCAGTATATATTTAACAGTCACGAAAGGTCGGCCTGCAACAATGTGATATAAAGAGATTGACGGAAGTAGGATTGCTTTTGGAAAACTGAACTGATAATGAAAAGCAACGTATCATTGTGCGACGGGGAAGAATGTGTTTATAATAGGTGAATGTTACATCCTGCTGTGCGTATCAGAAACCGAGACAATGACAAAGGTAATGGGACCACGTCTGATATGTGCACCAAGAAGCAAGTGGTGGTGCATGCGTGGAATTACATAAATAGGAACAGATAAATCTGGAAAAAGGAGTTCAAAGCTATACACGTATTAATGACTGAAATGCGATTTTGATGATTTGGAACCTAACTTTAGGATTTTCTGTTTATATTTCAGAAAACCTTAACACCAAATGTGCATCCATGTAAAATACAATCAGGAGACAATGCCGCCCTCGTGCAATGGTTGAACACAGTGGAGGTCACTTGCAATCAGTGGCTCGATGAGATCTCCCGGTGCGGCAGCTGAAACAAGAAGACAACTCAATAATACAAGTCACATTCAATTGGTAGGTCACGTGTGGTGGGATATGGCGTGGATACTCCCACCTCTTCCAAGTTGTCTGGCCGGTGTGGAAGACTAGGCCAAAGGACCGTCTAAAGGGGCTCTCTAGAGCCGTCTCTAGCGAAGAATCATCTGCCAATAATGGTGTGAGCAACAACACATCAGGCTTGGGCCTTTACCTTGTTATTAACAAATGTAACTACATTTTTTCATCTAACACGCTATGATGTGATATTATTAGTTTGACACGAAATGAATCTGTGGACAGGATTTAATCGACATAGAATCGCACCTCCGATGCGCAAGGTTGGCTAAGTATGGTGCGAAAGAAGTTGCATGCGTACAATCGCATCTGGGTTTGAAATGACTGGGTCTCATCAGTACTACTTCCGTGTATATGATCCCTCAATAGCATTGCAATTGGGCCACAACACCTTTTAATTCGCTATTGATTGGATGTTTGCTTTTGAGCTATATTCTTCGCAACAGGAAGTGACAGCAAGCATGGCTTGGTGTGGGCTGCTTGCTTGTTCTGTACACCATTTGTTTTCGAGAACCAGAGCAAATGAAAAACATGAACGAGCCCAAATTATGACCAAAACTTTACCTGAAAAAAGCTCTTAGGATTTTGAAGAATTTACGCCGTGGAAAAAAATAATTATTAATTTTTGTTTAAAACGGATCATTGAGTTGGATGGCCCTGACAAAGCATAGACCAATAACTCGTGTTATTATGCACAGACGTGTCGAATCTGATCCAGGGGCAATTTAAGAGTTTTAGTTTAGAGTTTTAGTTTTTGCCAGAACTTTCTTGAAGAGCTTACATAGAAGAGAGCAAGTGTGGCATCGTATAAGCCCAAGGGTTTGTTTAAGTATGGGGGGGGGGGGGGGAAATCATAATGGACTGTTCCTCAGTGGTTACTGTTGGCCACAAAAGCAGTTAAGTGCTGAAGTATCGGTTCTGCAGTGCACAGTTGTAAAAAATGTGATGTTAACTTTTTTTGGAAGTACTCCTCCCACCGCACATTATCCCTTGCCTTCTTACTTTTGCAATAAGTGCCACTTTCAAGTTTTAATGTATCGGATTAATTCCCCCCCCCCCTCCGTGTAGCACCTACGTAATGAACTGCACTGCATTCACTCGAATGGCTATTGCTTCAAAGCGCTGCGCGTTTACCCGTCGCAACAGTACTCCCCACAAAATCCGTTACGCCCATTAATAAATACATACATGTTTTAGTGTAAGTAATAAAAAAAATCATGTGAGGGTACAAGAGAGTGTTCATAAAACACAACACATGGGTGGCAGTAAGACTCTGGCTGCGATGACATTTGGCACAAGCCAAGGGAACACTTCACCCCGTGTGTCATTCAACTAAAAGTTTGCACCCACGAAGAAATGTTGCGCCTTATGGTTGAGCTAGCCTCTGACACATACCCACAGTGGTATGCAGTCAAGGGGTGAGAGGCAGCATTTTTCTCATTCATAAGTGAATGAGAAATGCATTTTTTACATGCGTTTTTGTGGTACCACTGAAAACTCTAAGCCGTCAATAATTAAATCCCAAATGTTGAAAATGACCAAACTTCCTGAACAGTATTCTTAGGTTTTTTCGGTAAAGTCACGTAGGTAAACATTTAAATTAATAAAAGTAAAATAAAAATCACGACGTTTCGGAGGCAACACAAGCTTCCATCTTCAGGTGGAACCGTCACAGCACGATTGCTGTATCAAGCAAGAACTTCCTGAACAGCTTCAAATGAATGGTGTGTAGGGTATCCGTGGCCCTAAATCAGTCCGGTAAGTAGTTATTCACATTCGCACTGAATCCTGCAACATATTGCGAAAATCTCTTCCCATGGGCATCGAGTTGCAGCAGAATGCAGTACGGTAAAGTGCGGACTGATATCATCTGCCCCTTCGGTGCGGGAGTGGAGTTTTGTCCCCTTCACGCGAGTAGGTTTTCTCCGGGTACTCTGGTTCCCTCCCACACATCTATGAACACTCACTAATTGGCCGAAAACATCTGAATATATAGAGAACTGCAGAGCGATTGTCGACACCGCCTCACCGCCTGAGAGTCTCCCAGCTTGGTCTGTGTTTCCTTAGCGATTGTGAGAGGCAATGTGCATGAATTATGCAGTATAAATGCCATCGTTAGATATTTGTTTCCAGCATTGACTACTCTCAACAGGAGATATAGAAACAAACACATAGGAATAGTCGATGCAATAATTCAAACTGTTACAGAAAGTAAGTGGGCTTGATCAGATCACGTCCATATGAAGGGACGGTGACTGAAAATCAAGAATAATGATGGAGTGGCAGCAAATGTATGGAATGCATCCGAGAGGACGTATATTAAGGAGATGGAACAGTAACATTTGCTTGTGTGCAGGTGTTATATCAAGTGAATTATTGTATTGCAGACTTGTGAAAGATGGAGACAGCTCAGGGGGGCGTTCATCCAACAGTCAATTGATCATGGCTGATGATGACTCACTACAATAAAAAATAAAGCATAATTAAGTTGACTGAATTAAATTAAATGAAATATTAATGTTACTTACACTTGGCTTTAAATTGTAAGACCACATGCCTGAAGCTCCAAAACTACTCTGTAGATTGGTAGTAATCGATCAGGAGAATATGCAATGGTTATAGGTACACCAGCAGTTTCATTGTGGTGTATTTGTGATGCTTGTCCATTACGAGTTATTTCATATACAGATACAAAGTTAAACTTATTAAATACCGAAATAACCAAAGAGTATGGATTCCTGCAGTCACGAAAGCTTAAAATCTAGATTTAATTAAATACCTATTGCACATTAGAGAATTAGATAGACATTTCAAAAGAGTAACATTTTACTAAATTAAAAAAGTTGTGTAGAAACATGAGTGTATGTTATTGGCTTCGGAAATCAGTGCTGCATGTATTGTTGTTGTTTTTTTTCTAAATAATATTTTTTCTTCTACAAATGTATCCCTATTGTGCTATTGGTGTCACATCATGAAACAGGAAATCCATTTGGATCTCTCGCAGAGCTGTGCAACCCTTTGTGGTAGGGGAACTGCACACGGAAGTAGATATTACAGAGCTACCTCTGAGATTCCTTCCAGTGATCTCTGGCCCACACAGTAGGGGTGAAGCACTTTCCTACCTGCTCTGCACGAGATAAATGTTCGTCGCACGACAGTCAAACCGATATCTTCTCAGAGATGGATTTGAGCTAAATAAAGTGCACAATTGAATTAAATGCGGTGAATTTTTTTGTGTGCACGTGAATTTTTGGTTACCAGGCCTGGGATTATCAACTCAATACACTGGAGAACCCGGTTCAGTCCCAGGTGGCTGTCTGGATCAAATCTAAGATTGTAACTGTGGCAGCTGAATGCCCTGACCTATCAGCCACCTAGCCAACTTTGGGTTAAATTTGTGTTACTTAAATATACCGAAAGGTAATTTTGTCTGAGCTGGAGGAGAAATTAAATTACAAGCCCCATTCCACTGCATCGCTCGCTTTCAGATGTGCTTCCACGGACATCTGGAACCCTCTTTCTTTCACTATTATGAAGCCACTGGAGCTATGCACTTTAAAATCTAGATTTAAAACTTATTTTTTTAGAACTTATTTTTGTGTTTAGTTTGCCCTTACCCCGCACCTCCGATTAGAATGGTTGGCTACATACGGTGCGAAAGAAGTTCAACATACGTACATCTGCGTTGGAACGACGTGGTCCTTGTGGTGTTACTCAGGCAACATTTAAACACGTTGTAAGAAATAGTTTTGCGAATGGCAGACAACTTACCGTTGTATTTTTTATTATTATGATACGCGAATCCGTGAGTATTTAAACGCTTGCTTGCGTCGACATCGTTTGACATAATTTAGTGAACATTTACGAGGGTGAGATATCCACATCATTGCGAGCAGAACGTTGGTTTCCATGCCAACCATTCTTTGCACCTCCGATTAGCACGGTTGGCTACGTACAGTGCGAAAAAAAAGTCGAACATACGTACATACGACGTACATGCAACGTATATAAAACGTCCATGTACACGTATATTGCGAACTGTCGCATGCATCAATATTGTACGAGTTAGCGAGGAGGTTCGGAGTGCTGGACAGTATCGGGCCCAGCTGTTTGCCATTTATTACATTGGTCATAGTTGAGCTCAATGCCGCTCAAAGGTATTTCAATATTTCGTGTTTCAAATATGCATCCCCGCCTCCCACCGTTCCTAAAGTACAACAAACATTTCGATTTAAAGCTTTCGTGACTGCAGGGATTCATCTTCTTGGTCCTTTCGGTAAAGTCACGTAGAAGGGAAGTAATAAAATAATAAAAATAAAACATAATAAGGACATGTCATTCAGACTCTGTCTTATCGACAGACATGTTTTTCACCTGAGGACGGCTGTTTGCGTTGTGGCCGAAACGTCGTGAGAATTATTTTATTATATTTTATTTTTATTATTTTATTACTTCCCTTCTACGTGACATTACCGAAAGAACCAAGAAGATACAACAAACATTTCATGGGAAGAAGAATATCACAATACTGGAAGAGGGAAGAACTACACGGTGAATGCATTGTCCCGAGCGGTGGATTATTACGCAAATGGCAACAATCGTGACTTTTCATGCCCCGAAAGACTGAAAAGTCCCATGACAGCCACTTCAAATAGAGGGCGATCCTAGGAAAACCAGGATAGGTGGCAATCGTAAACGAACTAGAGGTTCAATTGAACTCCTGAAGCGCAAAAACATAACAAATAAATAAAGTATACCCACGATTTGTCTGTCTCCTATATAGTATGTGCATTATATAAAAGGGAGCTGGGAAATGCTTGTTAGTTGGGTGTATTTATCATGCGTTCGGAGCTATTCTGGAGAATGAAGTGAGTCTCGTCGCTTCTCGTGGTACGCAGACTCTCTTTAGAGCAGCTTTGGGGATTAATGGAAATTGCATAGGCCTTTAAGCTGCTTTCTCTCACGTTCAGATTGATGTGCCAAATCTTTACAAATCATCCAACAACACGGGCTCTTCGCGGGCAGGGCTGTACAGAGGGCGGAGCTGTATGGACTCAAGCTTCTGCCCGTCTGTCTGGCTCGTGTGTTCGCCTGAGCTGAGCCGTCGTTAATGCTCGCTTACAGAAGTTGTCCATTTTGAAGACACAAGCCCTGTGCTGAATGGCCCTCTTAACAAAAAAAAAAACACATACGTATGAGGTGGATAACACTGACACTTGGGGTGCCACGGTGGCTAGATGTGAACTACTTCGCCATGGTATGGAGGAGGTTGTGGGTTCGATCCTGACCCTGATGCCTGCATATTCTCCCCGTGGTCGTGGGGATTTTCTCCCAGGTCCTCCGGTCTTTCCGTGCCCATTTCTAAACGTGCATTTAGAGTATTTGGTTGTTATACATTTCCACATGATAAGCCATTTAGTTGAGCTATCATGTGTCCAGGTCGATTCTGAAAAAAGATCTCCCGCTCATTGGGCTTACCTGGTAATATTAAAATTGTTTAGTTTTAATAATTTATAGTTTTACTTCAAATCGCCCAGAAACCGACACGTTATAGTCCCTCCTGAGAGATATTTTATTTTAAACAAGAGGCATTCTGCAACCTTGCCTCCAAATTGTATAAATTATTAGACTACTTTTTGGAATTCCATACCCAGCATTGGCAGTGGTGCTTCGCAATCTGGTGAGATAAAAAATGATTTTAACGGCATTCGTGATACAGAGAGTAAGCGGTACATTTGTTATCAAGCAGCAAGCCCGTCACCAGGTGTAGCACAGGTGCTAATTTAGTTCATAAGGAATTGGTCATGAATACATTCATCAACAAGGTGTTTTTAATTTTAATCAACGATGACCATGGGTGGATGATTTTATCCAGCGTGAGTACGACTTACCCACCACATACCTACTAATCATGATTGACTGTGACGAGACTGGATTAACGAGTTTGAATGATGCCAAAGACCTAGACGATTTAGTAACATGATTAGACTGCAGTGCACTGAGGAAAACCAACAATGGTAATTGTTTGTATATGTGTAGTGACATAGAATGGGTCACTAGGGCGCATAGCGCTGGTTACTGGTCGAGAGCGGGATTGTGGGTGTAATAGCCCGGTCCACCAGCAGGGCAGGTGAAATGTGTCACTGGAGCGCATAGCGCCGGTTGCTGGCAGAGACGGGGGATCTGAGGACACAGCAGCCGGTCTGCCAGCTGAGCACGTGATAGGCCGGGGTAAGGGATGTAGGGTAAAGGTGACAGAGGGGGGGGGGACACGTGGGGCAAAGACCAGAACCTTCTGGTAGGTTCCAGAAGGGGGCGTGGCCGAGGGCGGAGCCACGCTGGGGAGGATAAAAGGGAGGTCCCGAAGCTGGGTCGAGGCTGTCGTTTGGAATGGAACCCGTCGTCTGCGCAAGTCTCGTCTGCGTCTTCACCTCCTCGGCATTGTGGGTCAGGCAGTGTGCCGGCTGTCCTGGCCCGTGTGTAGCTGTCCCCTGTACTGTGGAAGTGTAGAATAAACGTATGTGCCTCCTACTATTAATGTCTCTAAAGTATGCGCAAAGATTTATACGCAAAGTTTATTGACTGACTGACTGGCTGGCCTGATAATGTTTTGGGAGAAAAATTGCAAACCCCTCTCGACAAAATCAATCACGAAGAATGACAAAGTGAAATTCACAAGCTAAAACTTAACTTAGATTCCAGAGTGTGTCATCAACTAAATTAATACTATGACTAAAATGCAAAAAAAAATGTTGACATTGGACACAAGCCTCTTGTCCATTATAGCACAGGATGGCATGCTATATGCCTCCCTCCGGAACAGCACTGTTCCTGTGGGGCGGCATCAAACTCTCAGGCATTATCAAACTAACTTCCTTCGGTTCTGACTTGAAGATGCTTGACGCAGCTTCCAGCGAAATGTCTTATGTAATTTAAAATTTACAATTTTCAGCCCTTGGTCAATACACGACGTGATGAAGGCCTCCCCATGCTGTCGCCCTTCACATGCTGTGTCGCCCTTCACCACGCTCTTCGTATGCACGTTGAAGTTATTTTGCACCGTACGCAGCCAACCGTGCTAATAGGAGGTGCGGGGAAGTGTTGTTCAGTGCGGCTTAGTGAAGGGGAACACAGGACAAGTTTATACTTCTCTCTCCACTGAAGATAGCGCAAGCCGGGATTCAAAGTGAGGTGTCCAGGTTCATCGTGTGGTGTGCTAACCACACAGCCGCCACTCCCAATTAGGTGCGGCCTTCAATTATTGCTCATGCCAATGCTGGCGGAAGAGCCTCCACACTCTAGGGACCTCTGGAGATGTCCTCGTGGTATTTTTGCCTACGATTCCATGCTGTCTATACGTCTTGGACAAGGTGGAAGTACGATACTTTACCCCACCAGATGCATTCAACCTGACAATCAGATGCTGTGCCCTTGTGGTGTATCCATTAATACTGTTCGGTGGGCAGAACTGGTGGCATTCAAGAGACATACTCATTGTTTCAACTACCCCGCAATGAGCTTGAACCAGCGACCTCTGGTTTGCAAGTCCAGTGGGCTAATCATTAAACGTGGTAACACACCCTTCCTAAAAATCAATCGATGTTTTGAGGCTCCCTTATAATGAGGCACACATTCGATTGATGCCTGTGTTGTAGTCATCGCAGAGGACTCAAACATGGATTGCAGTAATTGGTCATCTAATTGTTATTTACATAAATGTGCTTAAAATCCATTTAAAATGTCACAACATTGTGGCATTACTGATACAAAGTGTGTTTTTGCAAAGAGTTACCGCAAACCTGAGAGCCATATTCATTATGTTTTAAGGTAGTTTAACTGTAGCCAGGGGTGAAAGTCCCTTTAATACATTCCTTATCAGAGTGCATTTGTATACTTCAAAATATTATATATTAGCTACTCGCGGGTACATAGCGTGTGCTATTATATGCATTGTCACAAACGGTTTACAGGCAATACAAATAGAAGCTTTCAGTTACAGATAGATGCAGGGCACGACGAGTTAAAAATAATAATAACTTTACACCCCCCCAGAGTTTGCCAAGGACTATTATGGTTTGAGTGCACAATCTATCTCGTCAGCAGTCATGCTCGCGCTACTGCTGGATGAAAGCCTCTCGCGGTTATCTCTTTCCGACCTTGCGCAAGCTTCAACTTGAGCCCCATCACGCGCGTGCCCTGGCTTCGTCACTCCATTCGTTTGGTTGTCCTTTCATTTTCAGTCCTCCTTTCAAACTAAACTCTAAACTACACAATGTTTTTATTTTATTTTACCCAGGTAAGGCCCACCGAGCTATGTAGCTTTTTTGTAGAAGCGACCTGGCTATCACAAATGATATCTCAATGAAGTGGCTTATCGCGTGGACATTTATAGCAGCCAAATACTCTAAACGCGTGATGTTGATCACAAATGGAGGAAAAATAACCGGAGGACCCGGATAAAAATCCACACGACCATGGGGAGAGAGGCATGCATGCTCCAATTATACAGCCGTCAGGGTCGGGATCGAACCCATGACCTCCTGTATACCAGGCGAGGTATTTAACATCTCATAGCCACCGTGTCACCTCTGTTGTCTCATTCAATCACATATGCAGCCGACACATGCTCTGCAGTTGTCCTTTCAGATTTGGTCCCAATGTAGGCTCTCATTCAATCACATATGCATGCAGTTGTATACTTATCATTAATAAATAAATGCGTTTCTATTGCCAAGTGGCTTTGTAACATTATTATTTATGGAATGCCGTAGTGCCCCCTCCTGATGGCTGAGTGCCGTATCTGCAGGATGGATGGACGTTACAAGGAGAATGCGATGTTATTGTTGTACTTGCAGTGATAGCTTTCCTAAAAAGAAATGTTGTGTGGAAGCAATGTTGGCGATGTTGTGACGCGTTGTATTCGATTGGTTCGTTATTAATATTGGAAACAGACAGATTGTGGACAATCCCACCGCGATGAGAATGCTGAAACTTTAAATTACCAGCTGATGGTTTGGGGGGGGGGTTGGTTATTTCGGAGCTTTGCCAGACAATTGAATGTTAAATCACCATTGAGATGGCAGGGCAGTAAACCAAAGCCGTCCTTTTTAACACGGTTCCGCCATGAAGGCCGTTGCAGAGTTACCGGAAGGTATGATTTCCAGCTAAGGCATCATTAGAATGACGCCTTAGCTTCCACAGTACATCACAGTAATGTGCTTCCGCAACTTAAGCGTCAGCCCGGAAGGCCGAGAAAATGTCGATGCCCCAAAATCGCTTCCAAAATTGTTCACCGATTGCCCGCCCCGCTGTGTTTTACCATGGCAAAAAATAGGAGGCCGTATTCTGTGTTTGTTACATTTTAGCAACAACAAAAAAAATCGCTTTTCAGCTCATTTTTTTCCCCTCCATTAACTCTGCTTTTCTCTTTGCATTGATTGATCGATCACCGTGCAATTTAGAGTTGCTTCAGTGGAGGCGTATTCATTGCGGGCTAAAACGTGAGCAGGTTAAATTACAGAATTTTCCAATTTTACACTTGATCACATCATCAAAGCTCGTCTCTGCTTAATGAGAAAACAGCACCATAAATTTTAATTACCGTGCAATATTTCAAGATGAAACTTTCTTTTTGCCAATTACTAGGTGTAACTGTTTGGAATAAACGAACAACTTTCTTAGACGAGTTATACGGATAAGCACGGCTATCGGTAAGTACTTTTGTACACTGCGATGTAGCACTGCATGGCGGCATGTGACAATGTATGTGGGGAACAGCAGAAACCGAGAACCAGTGACACGTGGCTGCCTTCATTCCATCAGTGCATAACAATGCAGCAGGCATTCATTTACGGAAATGTGCACTTGAGCGTTGGGTGACACAAGGGTTAATTACCCACTAAGATGAACCAATCTTGTTTTCCCGTTGCATTTTTACTGCCTGGGCCAATGAGCTCACCATTTTCCCAAGGATAAAAGCAATCTCATTGTAAAATTGGACCCACCATGGACTCCATTTAGAATGTCAACTCCAAATTTCCATAATTTGCTTGAAAAATGACAGCAGATTTTATTGCACTTATAAAAGATACACGCTTATACCTTGGCCGCAGCGGTTATGGTTCATTTCTCAAATGTGTTCAGAAATTCACGCGCATCTTTAAATGCGAGGGAGGGAGAGAGGGGGGGGCACGCATACATTTTGTCGACCAATTTCCATGCAGGCCGCAATGAACGCAAGGTTACATTAAAACAGGCCAAATTGTGAGCATTGTTTATATAAAGCAGTAGCAGCAGCATGATAACGCATTGGTTGTAGGAATAATTAACGCGCAAACACCATCTATGTCACACTTATTCAGGACCTGCTGATGTTTTATTTTTGCATAATGCACAAAGGCTGAAGGCTTTCTACACGTGTTTACCCCTTGTTGTTGTTGTTCGAAACTTACGGTGTTCTGCGCTATTTTACCCGTCTGTTAAGTTGGGGAATTTTCTCGTCATTAAATCCTTTATATTAAGTTCGCTTGCTTGCGCGCTTACGACCGTACAAATCTTTCGGTCGTTTTTTAACCCACTTCCCGTGATCCAATCGAGCTGACATTTTGCACACAGACTCGTTGTGCGTGACAATTTATTTTCGTGAAAAAATTTTTTCATACTTAATTTAAAATACCAATGTGATCAAAATGAAACTCTTACTCAAGAAAAACAGAAATGAATAATAAAATAAAACCGATGCCACGCATATAAAGGATTTATAGTGAAAAACTTTGTTTTTACGGGTTACATTTTTTTTTCAGATTCGTTGACTTGATACGCCTTTTGAAAAGAAAAAAAACCCCGCGCAGTTTCACGTCTTATCGCCGCGCGAGGCGACGCTTTGTTGGGCGCTTGCCCCTTGTCGGGGTGACGATCTTCCGGTGCTGCAACGATGTCGCGTGCAATGTCGCGTGCGATGTTGCGTGCGATGATGTGCGCGCTGGTTGCCCCGACTCCGGGGCGGAGAGGATGGGGGGAAAAAAAATCATTGTCCGTGGTTAGCGATAAGAATTTACGTGGGGAGAACAATGCTGATTATCGCTTGGGCTGGTTACGTATTGTGCGAACAAACGAGGCAATCGGTGTGCTCTTTCATTACCTTTAATGACCCCAGCCGCACAAGGCGGGACCATTAATATGTTCCTAATGGAGTAATTAAAACGGAGGCACCTCCTCTTTAGGCTAGTCCGGGTGAAGAACAAGCTCCACTCCCCACAAATTGTATGCTTTGTTACAACATTATAATTAATATTGAGTGTTTCTTGTTAGCAACGTGAATATAAAGTCAAGGGCAAAATTATCTTCCCAAGAGTAACGGTGAGTGGGGGAGGGGGAAGAGCATGGTGCAACACTATTACATTTTACATTGACAGTGGTTATTTTACATCCGCCAGAAATGTATAATAGTATAATAAGGCTGCATCCACGGATAGTTATTCGTTTTCATCATATCGGTGTTTTTTGTGGGGGGTTAGATCGCGTAAATATAAAGGTGTCGTTAAACTCGGCACCACCCAACACAGCCAATTGGTAAGGATTGTAACGTAAACAAAACGCGCCAATTAGTTACTACTTGAGCACACCGGTGCGTTGGAGAGTAATGCCACAGCAGTTACGATTCGAGTCCGACGTTTCGCCGGTAATTACAACCAGCCTCATCAGGCAACATTCAGCGATGGCGGATTTAACGACACATTTATATTTACGCGACCTAACAAGAAAAAAAAACATCTCTTGGTTTTCAGTTTATGTCTTCTTGATTTTAACAATGAACAGTTGACCAGCGGTGTGGTCATCAACGTGGATGCTGCTGGACTTGTAAGCGAGCGGTCACCGGATCGACCTCCCGACGTGGCAGTTGAATTGCCCGATGATGCTGGATGCAATTACCAGCGAAACGTCGTACTCAAATTGTAAATGTTGTGGTTTCACGCTTCAACACACTGGTGGGCTAAAGCAGTGAACTATTTGTATTTTGTCAACGTGACACTTTTTTACTGAATGGCCGTGTCGAGTGGTGGAGGGTTACGACACATTTATAAATAACGCGATCTAAACCCAAAAACGTTGATTATGAATAATATTGGTCGCAAAAGCCTACGTGTTAAACTGAAATAAAGAATATTTGATGCAGCTAACTCGGCTGTGACGGTCCCACCTGATGACGGAGACTTGTGTTGCCTCCGAAACGTCGTGATTTTTGTTTTTGTTTTTATTTTATTTTCATTAATTTTGATATTTTACCTACGTGACTTTACCTAAAAAACCTAAGAATATGATTCCTTGCAGTCACGAAAGCTTCAAATCTAGAATGAAATAAAGAAGCAAACTTCTCACATCTCCCTCCTACCCCCCCCCCCCCCCCACTTGTCCCTCCCCGCAGTATAAATAGCTGATTGTGCATGCAATCCGACATGCTTACACATTGTGTGCAGCACATCAAGTGAGATTAGTGCGGTTGGGTAGGTACGCGCGGTGCAAAATAACTTCAACGTACATACGAGGGGGATAGCGCACCTACGAATAGCTACGTCCGGTGAGAAATATGTTCAGCGCGCACGCAATACACACGCTCCAGTTAGTCAATCAGCAGGTGGCGGTGCATGTGTAGAGGAGTATAAGTATAACCCGTAAAAACAAAGTTTTTCACTATAAATCCTTTATATGCGTGGCAGCGAACTTAATATAAAGGATTTAAAAATATATTCGCCTGTGGAGGACGCGGGGATCGATCCCGCGACCTTTGGCATGGGAAGCGAGGGCGCTACCAACTGCACTACTCCGCCACGGCCTGTGGAGGGGTTACGCTCTGGGCTCTTATAATGTGACGTTCAGCCAAAGCGATGAATGAGTTCTATTTGAATATATGTAAAATATTTTTTTTTGCCTAAAAATTGTACAATTTTGGGAATATTTTTTCACGAACATTTATTGTCTGTCACAACGAGTCTGTGTGGAAAATGTCAGCTCGATTGGATCACGGGAAGTGGGTTAAAAAAGGAGCGAAAGATTTGCACGGTCCTAAGCAAGCAAGCAACCACGCAAGCACGCAAGCAAGCAAGCAAGCGAACTTAATATAGAGGATTTAAAAATGGGGACGTGATGTCAGGTGTGCCGTTCAGTGCGATGACGTCACGTCTCCTAGGGTACTTAAGGGATATCCCGTGACATAAGTGGGGTCACGGTGGGAACAGGTAGAGTAAGCAGGGTGAAGAGGGAACCAGGGTTAGAGAGAGGGATCGAATAGGGAGTCTGGGGAGAAGCCGGTGGTAGCCGTAGAGGTGCTTCTCTCTCCGCTCGGTGGAGTCGGCAGAGTCCACGATCCGACACGAGAGAGAGAGACCGGAGCTAGCCGGCAGGGACCCGGACTCAGAGTAGGACCCCTAGCCCCTGGGAGTTGTGTACCCTGCTGTGTAATATTGATAAGCTTTAATAAACCCTGGCGGAAGCCCTTAACTTACCTCCGTCTACGAGTACGTCCGTCGGAACTACTCAACACATGTGTGGGGTGCTCCCATCCCTCCAAAGGCATTCTCGCCGGCGTGAAAGAATAGGCCAAGATCACCTCGAGACGGGCTCCCTAATCGAGCTTGCTCGAGTTGAGGCGCTCGTGCCAGCAGTGTTGTGAGCTGCGCTTTTGCCTTTCACCTTTTTTTTTTGTTACAGGCAGCTGCCCAAACGTTTGGGCAACCCTCTCTCGCACTTTGTGTTTCGGCCTGAATTTGTTGGTGCCCTTGACAGATTGGGGTTGGGGTGAGTCGACATGGTTCACTTTTGTCCTCGGTTAAGAATGACTTTGCCTGCCCTCACTGGAACGGAGCTGACAATATGGGTGTTATTGGCCACCATTGTGTCAGAATAGGCAATGGGTCGCAGCCGTTGCATTAAATTAACTTGAACCCTTCCACCTGCGAACAAGGGAGACGGATTAACGCTGCCGTTCGTTGATTTCACTCTTGACTCGGAGAATATTCGTACAGTCTGTTCTTATATAACGCGTGTTTTCATAACGCGAATTGGGTATAACGTGAATGAATTAAGAGAACTCCGTCGCGCGAATTGAATAAGCGGTCGTACGGCTGTCTGGGCGTAGCATCACGCAAGGCGGGATGCTGCTGGATTCTTCTAGATGCTACCCACGCGCCTCGGTCTTTGTTCAGCCTGCATCCACATCTCACGTGTCATCTCAGACTATGCTTTTCCCTATGTTATGTTATAACGCGATTGTTCCATGATGCAGTGTTCTTCAGGAACAACTACAGCGTTATAGGAGAACACACTTGATCTACATTCACGAATTATATTTTCGTGCAACATTTCAAGAACCTAACCTTCACTAATGTCGAGTGAGTACCATATGTGTACGTGTGATTTTGCTCTTAACCAATGAGATCGTGCACCTATAGTCTGGGTTAAAAACCATGCGAACAGATTAGGCAACCGTGTTTTATCATCCAACAGCAATTTGGCTACACACCGCAAACACCTTTAAAGCCTAAATAATATTCCCTCGAAAATTAAGGTAGAGTCAGAATGTAAATATTTATCGATTCGGATTAACTTCTAAGGCCTACAATACATGCATCAAAGAGATTGTGTGGGAATTTGTGTTTTTATATTCATGTAAATGCTAATGTTACATTTAAGCCAATGGAGTGAACAAAGAAGGGAGCAATGCTTATTTATTTCAGAAACAATACAAACGAAGCGATGAAAAACGAGACGAAAAAAACATTTGACTCCTGAATGGCCACTGAAACAGCGACAATTTGAACCTCATGGCGGGACCCCGGGGTCCCATAAGCATAAACATAATATCAATTTAAAGCTTTCGTGACTGCAGGGATTCATATTCTTGGATCTTTCGGTAAAGTCACGTAGAAGGGAAATAATAAAATAATAAAAGTAAAACATGATAATAATGAAAGTAAAACATAATAATATAATGTTTTATTTGTATTATTTTATTATTTCCCTTCTATGTGACTTTACCGAAAGAACCAAGGATATTATAATATCATTTAAACAAAAACTTTGCTCTTTTTCACTAACGGGTTTGAAGGATGGTGGCAAGTGTTGTCTTGTTAAGCTTTGCTTTTAAAACTGAAAACTACTTACCTGCCGTACCTTTATTTAAATACACTATCGACAAAGTAATTTACACCCCTCTGTCAATCATCGTGTTTCTCAGTGTGGATTTGTAAACACACTTTGTAAACAGTACATAAAAAAGTATGCGTTTTCAATGCGCTGTTCATATTGTAACAATACTTTATACCAATGTTACTTGACAGAGTAGTGGGTCGCCACTCCTCTTATCCGCATTGATCTCAGCGGTATTTGGGGACTATGGCTTAACTGCCAAAAAAAAACGATCTGTACAGATGCATACGGACAAGAGAAGTCTTCTCAGACAGGAGGAATTAACGGTGCAACGCATCTCATCTGTCAAATATCTGCAGGTAATAGGATTGTCATCGATTGATCCTGGCTGCAGACATTGGTAGGTCACAAATAATAATGAAGATAAGAGAGCAGTTTCACTGTATTATGCATCCCGTGATGACAAATAAAGGACTTTAGTCGTGCAGGCAGTTTGAGCAGCTTTGGATAAGACTTATTATGATCCTGCCCATACCCGAGCATGGAGTGCATTCGCTTGTTCAGCTCTTCTGCGCATTCGTCCTCGTTGCGCTTGGACACGACGTGACGACAGAATGATCCGCGCCAGGTGGGTCGCGGCATTCATGTGCGCGGTGGGACGGAGTCGCCAAATATTAATGAATTAGGATTTTGACTTCCGTTTATTCGGGACCCCGCGGTCCCGCAGGAAGGTTCATTGATCTAAATTTCCCGTGAACTTTGACCGTTGCACCCCTCGCACATTGCGTGACACCTAAACGACTTAATGGATGACGGTTAAACAGAAGCACGCACAAGAGTGTTAAAATATTAAGTCTCTGACTACAGTCTCTGCCCTCGGCTAGGGCAGAGACTTAGTATTTTAACACTATCGGGCAGACGTGGCCATCAGACTGGCACATGGCAGGAGATGACATTCACCGAGATGTTTGTTGACACCTCTGCATCTGCTTGGGATTGCATCTTCTCACCCTTTCCTGTTTGCTTTGCTGCCGGTTTAATATTCTCTGCGGTTCGCACACCGGTACCACCACCAAACCCCCCATGCACCACACACACACACACTCCAGATCTTATTTGCAGCATTATTGTAAATTGCCCACGATGTTAGGAATACATTGGTGCGCCTTCAAAATGACTACAGTACTAATCTTATCCTATAAAGGCTCCGTTGAAAAATGGCAACGTTAGGTAATGCACCTGAAGCCCATGGGGCATACATTTGAACAAAACCCTTCACACTGTAAACGCTATGAAGTCCAGCGCTTTCAACGCGACGATTCTTTGTTTTTGCGGGCAAGCATGTGTCTTAGGGCAACACTCGTTCTCAAAGTGTAATCTAACACTTGATGTCCAGCGATTCCCATGAACCTATTATAGTGTTGCTATCGCTCCACTGCTGTCCGTGTTCACTCGCTGAAAACCAATAATACAAATAGAATGAAGAAAAAGAGCACCATGCAAAAAAAAATATCCTGGACACTTCTTCAAGGAGACACGGATCACCGATTCCGTTTGTGTCCATTCCACTCACTGGGATGGGTTAGAAGTATCGGACAGCTGTCTGATTGGGCGTCCGTGTTGCGCTGAGTGAGCAGCGAACATCTGATCCTCGACAATAAACAGGATCCAAGATTGGCGCCGCATTCCTCAATTTATTGGCGTAATGGAACCTGACAGATGTGGCCGAGCAATAAAAAAAAATGCGCAAAGAAAGCAAATGACAACTAATGAATTTTACGTTGAGTTTTCATTCAAAATTAATAACGGTCCCGAATATGATTTTGTAACAGTCGCGCTGCCATTGCACCACTTTTTTAAAATTAATACTATTAAGCGTTGTGAGTAATTAATTAAGGATTTTTTTTTATTTACACATGAAGGGAAGCTGCTGTGGTATAACGATGATTACGCCTGACTTGCACTCCTGAGATTATCGGTCTGATCTCCCGGAGTGGCAGTTAAAACGATGGGAAAGTTTCTCCATGTGAGTGAGTGAGTGAGTGTGGCGAGGTGAAGTGTGGATACGTCCACCGCTTGCAAGAGGTCTGGCTCGTATGGATGAGCAGGCCAGTACCCTCTCGGAGGGCTTTCTACTGGACGCCCTTCCACCAGCAATTCTGTGAGCAAGGAATTACAGGGCTACACCTTTACCCTAATCTCTCTCTCCCTAATCTCCCCCATTAACACAACTGACGTGCTTGCGTCCGGGGATGGAATTCCTTTCCAGCTCAGACCCCGCTTGCTTGCCCATCGCCACAGAAATAACGTCTTGTTGTAACAGCTCTCTCGCTGGTTCAGCAGTTCCACTGCTGGATGATATTTTTCTTGCCTGAGGACGACCGCTTGTGTTGCGATGGAAACGTCGTGGAATGTTATTTTTTGTTTTATTCAATTTTTCTACCTAGGTGACTTTACTGAAAGAACCAGAGAGTATATAGTACACTGTACACGACCAGTATTCCACACATTGTCATGCACAATCCGATAACATACCAAATTACTAACATATTATTCGTTCAAATAAAATTCAATGTTCATGTTAGAGCATTTTAATACATTGGATTGAACTCAAAATAGGATAACATCGCTGGAAGCTACCGATTTTTGTCAGCAATCATTTAAACTTCCTTTATCTTGTGTTTCGAACCTTGTTACTGCTTAAAAGTGAAGGGCAGTTTTGAATGTGTGCAGTGCACATTTAGTTCTCAGATAAGATGTACATCTACCAAAAAAACATCAATTTATGCGATGTGCATGCCTGTGTGAAATGTGTGTTTCTTATGTTTATGGCCTTTATGAATTATTAATTCGCATTGAGCTGCCACGATGGTCTATCCAATCATCACGTAGGTGTTCACAGTTTTCCTTTTCAAAAGAAGAATGCTGTTCCGACGAACCTCTTGCAACACATTAATTATAAACGAGTCAAGTTACACTGATTTAATGCGTGCGCACGTTGGGGACGGAGCTGTGGGCAGAGCGGTTCATGAACTGCACAATGTAACCCGACGGCCCAAGTTCGATTCCCCAGCCATGGCCAACATCACTGGCGAGTGGTGACATCTAAATTGGTCCTATGCTGCACCCCTCCCCCCCCCCCCAATTGACAAACCCCGCATTGACCAGCTTGGTGAAGGAGTGGTCAAACAACCCGCATTGACCAACGTGGCATTCATTGTCAGCAATGGACTAAAAAAAAACTATCGTTTTTTACTCTTAGGTTTTTTCGGTAAAGTCACGTAGGTAAAAATAAATAATAAAAATAAAATGATAGAAATAATAATAGAAATAAAATTATAAATCACGACGTTTCGGAGGCAACACAAGTTGTCCGTCATCAGGTGGGACCGTCACAGCTAGATTCACTTGATACAGTAAATCTAGCTGTGACGGTGCCACCTGATGACGGAGACGTGTGTTGCCTCCAAAACGTCATGATTTATAATTTTATTTCTATTATTTTATTATAATTTATTTTTACCTAAGTGACTTTACCGAGAAAACCTAAGAGTATGCATCCTTGCAGTCACGAAAGCTTCAAATCTAGAACTATCTTTTTTTGTGCGCGTTATACGGACCGCCAATGATTTTAAACCGCCAGTGAGCTCTGTAGCCTTTGTGAATATTACGTCTCTGCGTGAGCAAAACATCAGCGAAGGCGGCAATCCAGTTGTTGGGCCACAGAATAAAACCGCGCGCACTCTCCATTGCCCGTGAGTGACGAAGCACAAGACCGCATTGGATCGCTTGGCAGTGATGGCCTCCGCAACACTAACGAGACAATGAGACCACGCGTTCACCGTGTCACCAAAGGTCGCTCTCACCTTGCAGCAACAGTTGTTCTGCAGTTCGTGTTTTAACTCGTAAAGAATGCATTATGTCCTCATTCATTTGTTTTAAACAGCCACTCAAACATGCCCCACCACTCGTTGGGATCTGTGAGAAAGAAAGGAGAACTCACGAGTGCTTAGCCTCTATTCAAAGGACAGCGATTCAACACTTCTGTCAAAGTGAATATTCTTTTGGCTGGAGACAATTGAAGGACATATTGAAACTTCACAAGTGGTGCACCCTTTTAAGCTGTAACTTGTACAGCTTATGGATTTTAGAATTATCTTTTTCAATTGCATACATTTCCCCGTGATCGCTGGGACGTTCTGTATCGCATTTTTTTTTTTACTTGGACTCAAGCGATCGGTGACACTTTTTAAGTATTACTATTTCAACGTGACAATTCAGTCTGCACCAAGAGTGACTCAGCACGTCCAATGTGTACCACGTGACAATGTAAACTCTTGCTCCGTTCCTTGTGGTTCTGTAGTTTACACGCAATCTTGATTTGAAGCTTTCCTGTCTGCAGGAATCCATACTCTTCGGTTCTTTCGGTAAAGTCACGTGGGTAGAAAAAAACAATAGATCACGACGTTTCGATCGCCACACAAGCAATCATCTTCCGGTGGGTCAGAGAAACAGGCTTCTGAAACAAGTCCTGATATAAAACAAGTCCTTATATATAGAGAGCCGAGAGGAGGGGGAGAGACTGTGGTTTGCCGCATCGGTCAAGAGGGTGGGGGTTAGAGATTGTGCCTCAGCGAGTGGGAAATCCAAAGATGGGAACTGAGATGGGGGGGGGGAGGTTGTGGTTGATGCACCTCCACAACGAAGAAGAGCTAAGGAGGTGGTCATTGTACTGTGAGGGATGAGCATGTCAATGTAAACGAACCAACGCAACGATGGCTCGTTAGACAACGAGGGAAACAAACCGAGGGACAAGACCACATCGAGGGAAGGAGAGAGAGACACACCGAGAGACACACCCACGCACAGAGAGAGAGACACACAGACACAGAGAGAGAGACACACACAGAGAGACACAGAGAAAGAGACACACATACACAGACAGACACATAGAGAGAGACACATACCGAGAGACACACCCACGCACAGAGAGAGAGACACACAGACACAGAGAGAGAGACACACACATAGACAGACACATAGAGAGAGAGACACACCTAGAGAGACACACACAGAGAGAGACAGAGAGAGAGAGAGACACACACATAAACACACACAGAGAGACACACCCAGAGACAGACACCCAGAGAGAGAGACACACAGACAGACACACCCACACACAGAGAGAGCCACACACACACAGTGACACAGAGAGAGACACACATAGAGACACAAAGAGAGAGAGACATACAGGGAGACACACACAAAGAGACACAGAGAGAGACACACACAGCACAACATCACAGCCAGTTACAGTCCGCTAAAAAACGAGAGCCACCGCCACATCGAGGGAAAGGGGCAACGTTGGCTTTGTTCGTGAGACATTTAGGCCGTTAATGTAAAGACATTTAACTTGGTAATGTAAATCTGAAACAAGAGTCGGAAATAACTGCTGACAATGGCAGGTAGGATGGTATTATCAACAACCAGTTAAGGCTTTACCTGGTTAACAACGTCCTTCCAATGATTTCTCAATTTTTACCCATCTTCTCAGTTGAAGTTATGTCTGTGTTCATATATCTGAATGGCTTCATACACTGATCTCGGAAAAAAACAATGTCGTGTGAGCCCACTGCGTTCAAGCAGTGATCAGCCACGGCAGAGGTATTGGTTCTGCCGTGTTTCAAATCTGCCTTGTGTTCGCGAACACGGTCCGAGACATGTCGTTTCGTTTCCCCAATGTAACTGCTACCACAGACACAACCTAGTTTGTAGACACCAGGGTATTGCATGTCTGGAATCACATCCTTCACGGATGGGAGCAGGTCACGGATTTTGTGTACTGTGTTGAATCGAACCTGGATCTTGTGTTTGTTCAAGATTTTGGAATTATTTTTGGTAACCCCTGCTATGTATGGCAAGGTGATGGTTTTGATTGGGTCCTCAAATGGTTCTCTACCCATGGTTGGGGATACAGCTTTGCAGATTGTGCGGTCCGAATATCCATTCATCTTGAGGGCTTGGTGTACGTGCTCCAGTTCACTGGATAGGTGGTGCTGGTCGGAGATGCAATGGGCCCTATGGTGTAGTGTTTTGATGAGGGAATTCTTCTGGGCTGGATGGTGGTGAGAATCAGGCTGTTTCTCTCTCTCACCTGAAGACGATTGCTTGCGTGGCGATCGAAACGTCGTGATCTATTATTTCTTATACCTACGTGACTTTAGCGAAAGAACCAAAGAGTATTACATACAATGTCAGCTTTCAAATGCCATTCATAACTATGGCTTTTAAGAGACGTTGCTTTGGCGTAATGGTTAGCACACTGGAATGCGCAATACAGAGATGCAGCAGTTGAAATAATGGCCAAGTTCTTACAATTCCCCCTGCCTGCGTCCACCCACAGTTAGTGTCTCCCCTGATTGCATATGGTGGGGTATGGGTGCCACGGTGGCAAGATGTGAACTACCTCTCCTGATATACAGGAGGTCGTGGGTTCGACCCTGACCCTGACCCTGACGCCTGGATATTTGGAGTTTGCATGTCTCTCTCTCTCAGTAACTATTGTTTCGCTACGGGAATATATATTCCCTTGGCAAAAGCACTTGCTAAATGTGTGCAGTTTGTACTTGCACTCGAATTTATTTCTGCTTATTTTTGACAACAGGCAATCGGTTCAATGATGGACTGTATCTTACACAAGATGGCCAGTTTTAATGGCGAGCCAAATGAAAAGTTGAAGGGGGGAATCATTCAGAACAAAGAGGTCGGTCTTGCTCTTTGTGACGCGGCTATGTTGGCCAGGAATGAATATTAAACTTTCCACCAGCAAACATAGCAACTAAACATTTCCCAAGGGCAGCGCTGCTCCTGAATTTTAATCAGGGATCCCTAAGGGGTTTGCTGTAAAAATGCCATCTTCAGTGACCATAAAGGTTATTTATGCGTTGTTGTGGCCCCGCAATACAGGAGCCCTAACAATCATCTCATCCTCAGGCAAGATATTGGCAAGTGCTTAATGCTGAGATAATCATAGAGTGTAACGTTTTTGAATAGGATGAGAAACATGAACATTACCATACAGCACATTCTTAATTTGCATTTATTAAAAAGACAGACAACACAAGTTTAATCTAAAATTAAAATATTATAAAAAAAAACTCTTGCACTTTGAGAAAGTTTAAGATGTTTCTTTATTGAACTTTTTAACCAAAGAAATAAAACTCGTCCAACAGGACGCACTCGTAGGAGATGGAGCGATACAACCAACTCCTGTGCAGGTGCTAGATGGATTATTACATCTCTGGATCGTGAGCTATAGCATCGGCTTGGGGATATCTTCATCCAGCAGTGGATGAACCATGGCTGGTAATAATGCTGATGACAAACTTATAGTATAAACGTAACACTGTCGTGGCTTTTCACGTCAATATCGATGTTTGAAATGAAAATATTGTTGGACTTTGCTTAATGAGTCGGCTATCTTCAAGTTTCAAGTTTCATTCATTAGGTATATAGCCCTGTGAGCCATGCGGCTCTTGAGTCGGGTGCAACCGCAACAAACAAAATATGGACGGAGAACATCCCAAAGCGACGATGCGCAACAGAAACATCCTGGAATAAACCAGCAAATATTAAAAAAAAAAGTATTAAAACGCTGTGTGCAAAAATCACAATGTGGTGCAAGCCAACAACAACGACAACCATGAGACAATTTAGATTAACCATATGTTTTCGAATCACCAAAATTAAGCTATAAAACAATTTAACAACAGTAATCATACGGTGCCTTCTCACAATGCAACCATTTTATGATGACCACGGTCGGCTACGTACGATGCGAAATAAGTTGAACATACAGCCACACAAGGCCTGTATTGGTGTTAAAATGTGTCTTTGCATGCCAGTGTGTTATTTCTATTTTCAAGCCTTTTTTGCGTGAAATCTGAAAGCGGTCATTTGAGGAAACCATAATGTTTCAGTGCAGGCTTAATTCGTAAGCAAACTCACGAATTCTGAGCGAGCTACTCTTGTGGTAACGATCACAATCTTAAGCGCCCACACCATCCCACAACAGCATTGATTATCATTTAAAACATTAGCTGGACACTCCAAATATCCGTTTTCTGTAGTTATTTATCTAAATGTTTTTTATTTGGACACTTTTTTGGTGCTGCCCTTAGAAGCAGGCAATCGCGTCTTTTTCAGGGCAAATATGGACAATAAGCATTTTAGTGTTCGGTTATCTTGTTTTCGAAGCAACTTGGTATAATTCCCACTTTCGAGAAAATTGACGGCGTAAGCGCGTTGAGGTGAGATTACACACAGGCCCCCGATGTTGCCAGCCAAGCTCTCCCAGGCTGTTGCTTACATTGGCAGACTGAAGAATTGTGAGCTAAAAGTGAGGAGGTTTCTTACTTTCTTATTTACCCTTTGCGGTTGAGAAGAATTCCTCCCAAGGTCGAGCGATCCTCTCTGAAGCTGAGACAATTCGGGTGATTTATTCTACTTAATAGCTGGTGAAACTCTTAAACTGTTATCTGACGTGAGCAGACCTTGGCCCTGATTCAGGTTGTAAAAACACAATTATGTTGGTTGGATTATTTTACCAAATTGATCCCTCAAGACTTGCCCAGAGGATATCAAAATTGCAGGGGTCAAAGTCCCAATGTCGTAAGCTTATTCTAAGTGACTTGTAATATCGTGCAATCATTTCTGGATGTCATGGCATCTCGTAAAAGTATGGCTAGAATACCAAGAAAAATATCAGCTGCTAGGTGAGTGGTTTACCAGAGAGGAAGAGCTCTTAAAATAAAAGTGTCGAGTGTTACGTCACATTGACTTTTTAATTTGCACATGCTTGCACGTCTTTTCTCAAAGTTAAATTTTTTTACGCCAAAAACAGCTTTTATTAATTAATTTTGTTTAATATGTACAATGTGACTTGCATAAATGTCCCATTCCGAATTTGGTAATATTTCACAACGTGATCAAATGCGGGAGAAGCAGCGATTGTGGTTGACGTTGGAGAAAAGGCCGCTTGGTGTTTGGTCTGGCGAATTCTGCTAAAAACCAGAAGCTGCTAAATACTGGTAGTTTTCATTAAATCACCTTTAGTTTGTGAACGGTCTCAGGCAAAAAGGAAATGACTTGCCAATTCTTCTTGTAGAGACGTGTAAAAGCAGGCGCCACCCGAGCTGCTCCAGCGAACTGTTATTGCATGACTGATCTGGCCCTTTGGGCCGGTGCGCATGTATTAAATGTATTCTGATTCAGAGACGGCAGTTGCAGATTTATAACCATTGTTAAATCCAGAATAGCGCCCCATAAATTACTCCAGTCCAAGTCGGCACATAAGCAGGCCCTCTTGGCTTTGCCTTTTATTTTCCTCCACCAACCCCTCCCGTTGTACCCCCCCCTCTCATCTCCCACCACCACCCCCTTCTGCCCCTCAATCCCCCCAGACCGCCCCCCTAGTGTGGGCAGTGTGCGACACGCCACAATGATTCAGCTGGGAAATCTGGGTCAGTTGATAGCACCTTTTAAATTAGTGTATCGCCTGGGGGCTACAGATATTAACGATCGGGGTGGGTCCATTACGTGGAACCTGCGGCTGAATCAATTGGTGGGGAGGAGAGGGAGGAATTTTCATCCTGGGACTTTAGCACTGCAAGTTGCTGTGCTTGGATTCCGACGACCAACATTCTATTACTTATAATGCTGGAAAGATAAACGTGTTGGTAAAGTATTAAATTCAACTCCACTGTGGGTTACAGTTGAAACTAACCTGTAAAAAAAATACTTTGCCAGATGTCATTAAAATATATTGCGATTCAATACTATCCGTTATAGAGGGCAAAAGGTAAAGCTAATATACGAGTTTTAAACATAATTGTATCTTGTCCATGTGTTCACATACAAGGTAATAATTGAGAACTTTTATAAACATAATACTCACTTGAAAGCACCAAATGACATTAAATAAGTTGCCTTGTGGGAGCAATTGCACTTAACTTCATTGACATGGTAGAAGTTGTGGACGTAGACTGAGCTTTGACCCTGCTGTGTCGATGCTGTTGTGTTCTTATGCTATTTTGGGGCACCACGTTGGCGATAGGTTAACTATCTCACCTGGGATGCAGGAGGTCGTGGGTTCGATCCCGACCCTGACGCCTATATATTTGGACTTTACATATTCTCCCCGTGGTCGTGTGGATTGTTCTAGGGGTCCACCGGATTTTCCCTCAACATTTTTAAAATCAGTATGTGGTTGCTGTACATTTCCACATGATAAGCAACTTCGTTGAGATGTCATATGTGGGCCTTGCCTGGTTAAAAAATAACTAAGCATTGAACAAGACAACTCCAACGTGTAAATCCTGTCCAATATCGCCAACCCCTTTGGGGTTGTGACAATTAATCTCCATCTCTTCCACAATTTGATGATTTGTCTTGATGCAGGCTCAAGATTCAATTTTCAGATACATAATGTTTCTTTTCTTGTAGTCGCGGAATGATATGAATGTACAGTATATTCTATTGTGAAATCTTACGCTATAGTAATTGTTTTATAATGTCAATATTGAAGAAATGTTACATCCTGTACACCTTGTTCCTGCGTGAATTAGCATCCACGTTTTCCTTTTCAGCTATGCAAATAGTGATTTAATAAACGTAACGTAAACAGTATTTTAATAAACACAGCATCGTGCTAAAAGCATCTAGAATGTACATTGCCTTCTCATTGCACTGTTAACCTCTCTAACCCCACTCTGCTATAAAGAAAGGCCTTTTTGAGGTGTTTACTGATTACTACATGTGTTTTTTTCTGATATAAGGGAGTCTTAATAATGAATATGGTGATTTAATTTTTCAATGTATAATCCCAGTGTTGTTTCAATGCAAGCACACTGAGATACAATCAATAGCTTTGTTCTGTTTTCTCGATCAATAGTGATACATAAGATGCTCAGATTATTAAAACTGCACACCTCACAATTATCAAATGTAAATGTGACTAATAGAACAGGTTAAATTGGAGACATCGTTACACGATGTGTCTGTCCCTTTTTTACAGCACGTTATGCGAGGGTAAAATATTAAATCTGAATTGAAAGACATTGAATTTGGTCACGACATTACAAATGTTTTCCATTAGCCTGTCTACACGTTGTTGTTGTTGTTGTTGTCATTAGCCTGTACCTTCACTGCTGGGAAAAGGCCTCCTCAATTTCCCTGAACTATTTTCTCTCCCTAGTTGCTCCTGCCCAATTGTACTTTCAAAACTCTTTGACTTAATCTCCATCCGCTACTCTTGCCTTCTAACTCGCCTTCCACTCCAAAGTTACTCCTCCATCTCATCTCTCTCCCCCATCTCATCTCTTTCCTGCGCCTCATCTCTCGCCTGCATCCCATCTCTCTCTTGCATCTCATCTCTCCTGCATCTCATCTCTCTCCTGCATCTCATCTCTCTCCTCCATCTCATCTTTCTCCTCCATCTCATCTCTCTCCTGCATCTCATCTCTCTCCTGCATCTCATCTTTCTCCTGCATCTCTCTTGCATCTCATCTCTCTCCTGCGTCTCATCTCCCTCCTGCAACTCATCTCTCTCCTCCATCTCATCTCTCTCCTGCATCTCATCTTTCTCCTCCATCTCATCTCTCTCCTGCATCTCATCTCTCTCCACCATCTCATCTCTCTCCTCCATCTCATCTCTCTCCTGCATCTCATCTCCCTCCTGCAACTCATCTCTCTCCTCCATCTCATCTCTCTCCTCCATCTCATCTCTCTCCTCCATCTCATCTCTCTGCTGAATCTCATATCTGTCCTGCATCTCATCTCTCTCCTGCATCTCATCTCTCTCCTGCATCTCATCTCTCTCCTGCATTTTATCTCTCTCCTCCATCGCATCTCTCTCCTCCGTCTCATCTGTCTCCTGCATCTCATCTCTCTCCTCCATCTCATCTCTCTCCTGCATCTCATCTCTCTCCTGCATCTCATCTCTCTTCTGCATCTCATCTCTTTCCTGCATCTCATCTCTCTCCTGCATCTCACCTCTCTCCTGCGCCTCATCTCTCTCCCGCATCTCTCTCCTGCATCTCATCTCTCTCCTGCATCTCATCTCTCTCCTGCATCTCATCTCTCTCCTGCATCTCTCTCCTGCATCTCATCTCCCTCCTGCATCTCATCTCTCTCCTCCATCTCAACTCTCTCCTGCATCGCATCTCTCTCCTCCGTCTCATCTGTCTCCTGCATCTCATCTCTCTCCTGCATCTCATCTCTCTCCTCCATCTCATCTCTCTCCTCCATCTCATCTCTCTCCTGCATCTCATCTCTCTCCTGCATCTCATCTCTCTCATGCATCTCATCTCTCTCCTGCAACTCATCTCTCTCCTGCATCTCAACTCTCTTCTGCATCTCATCTCTCTCAAGCATCTCATCTCTCTCCTGCATCTCATCTCTCTCCTCCATCTCATCTCTCTCCTGCATCTCATCTCTCTCCTGCATCTCATCTCTCTCCTGCATCTCAACTCTCTCCTGCATCTCATCTCTCTCCTGCATCTCATCTCTCTCCTGCATCTCATCTCTCTCCTGCATCTCAACTCTCTCCTCCATCTCAACTCTCTCCTCCATCTCAACTCTCTCCTCCATCTCATCTCTCTCCTCCATCTCAACTCTCTCCTCCATCTCAACTCTCTCCTGTATCTCTTTCTTGCATCTCATCTCTCTCCTGCATCTCATCTCTCTCCTCCATCTCATCTCTCTCCTGCATCTCATCTCTCTCCTCCATCTCATCTCTCTCCTGCATCTCATCTCTCTCCTGCATCTCATCTCTCTCCTCCATCTCATCTCTCTCCTGCATCTCATCTCTCTCCTGCATCTCATCTCTCTCCTCCATCTCATCTCTCTCCTGCATCTCATTTCTCTCCTCCGTCTCATCTCTCGCCGGTTGTTGTCCCGACGTGTCCCCGCCCGTGTCCGCCTGTGATTGCTTTCGCTTCAACGACAGCATTCTCAGTGACCCCCCCCCCCCCCCGCTGTTCTCCTTATTGCTTTTATTCCTTAACCTATCTCTTCGGTGTATTGTATGTATTATACAGCTATTAAATATAATTTGTGCTATATTTACGATATATGTGCAACAATGTATACATAAATCCGCAAAAGGTACTTGGTGGTTGACTGTATATTGATATGCACTGGACATAAGCTTTGCAGGACAATGCCAATTTCAAATGTGTATCAGAAGCAACATTGACATTCAAGTTTCATAGCCTTCTGGGGTAGGTAGTTCAGTCACAGGTCATTCAGATTTTATTAAAACGTTGAATGGGACATGGCAGCTCATCTATGAATTTCATCCGACATTATCCAAAGTATCAACAGAGTGGATTATCACAATAGACCATACTTAAAATTACGTTCTAAAATCATCAGGGTGATATTATGCTCAATTACAATTGCAGTACACAGATTTATTCAAACCCGCATATGATTCTGCTGTGACCCGTTTAATCCTGTGTTCGAATAGATGCACACACACAAATCTATGCTTATGTTAGTGATATAAAAGTATTGCTACTGAACGTAGGCTTATACGATTGTGTGTTGTCTACATAAATTGATAGCCACTGAAATAGGGCAAATAAAACACCATTGACGGCCCACGTTCTTTATCCGGTGCGACTCCCGATGAATGCAATGAGGAATGTTCCTTCCGTATGCTACCATTAAGATCACTGTGCTTTTCATTGTTGCCGCTCGTAAAATGAATCTGAATAAAAATAGTAAATGTTAGAGAGAAAAAAAACAAATCAGTGGGGAGTGACACACACAATAGAGAGCATATTGATTGGGGGGAAAATAAGTTGGATTGAGCAGGGCATGCATGTGAGAAGGGTTGATGGTCGAGATTGGTAATGGAATGGCAGGCGAAGGAGCGAGCACACCCAAGAAGATGGCCACAGTGGAGATGGAGTGATGCCGAGATTGGCTTGTGTGCAGGAGTGAGATGGATTTTGGCATCACAGAGAGATGGCAATGCCATCCGGGAAGACCCTTCATCCAGCAGTGGACAAATGACGGTTGATGGATTATTTTTCTGAAGCAGTGTTTTTGCCGTTTGTTAAAATCAAATACATTCGTTGCCCCACTACGTGATAGTTAAGCTAAAGCAATGGAAAAATACCCCCGAAGTGGATGACGCTTGGAAGAAAGCAAAACAAAAGACGCATGTTAATACAACCAATCGCAACCTTTCCCCCAATTAATAGAAAAAAATGTTCGAGCATGAACGATGCGATTCTAATATTTACGTCTAAAAATGCTACCATCGTCGCTGAACAAATATGTATTTAAAAGAGAAGAAACAATTTGTATATCTCGGCCTAATATTTTGAACGGTGGGTATACTGAGCACCAGAAATAACAATGAATGCATATTAAATAATTAAAATAATACTATTAAAATAGTATATGCCTGTATAGTATTAGTTATCAGTTAATAGCTTCAGCAGTACCTTTGGCACTATCTCACCACTACAGCCATGTACACAGGAAGGCACATCCTATTTTACTGTTGGTTCTCTAGTCAAAAGCAAATAGTAACATGATTCTTATTATAATTTTAAAATATCTTAATTCAGCTATCCATTAACAGGTATCCTTCGAGATCAATCGCGATGAATAATTCGCTGCTCCATTAAAATGTGTCTCCGATTCTTCAGTGCGGGTCACAAAATAAAATAAAAACGAATCTGCATGTTGGAAACGATAATTTATTTGATTTTTCTTGCATTGCTCATCCTTGCCACATTTTTGGTTCACGAGGTCTAAGCAGAATAACCAAAAAGGATACTAATTAAGTAAATAAAACCACGTGATAATGCAGTGGTTTCTTTTTTAAAGATTACCAGCGAAGTGTGACCCTATGTTTCTATACTACTCCAATTGCAGTCGCCTATTTGGTCTCTTTCTCTTTTCAAGCAGCCTTTGATCAGAAGCCTTCTCTTGTCACCATCGCCCCAGAGGATGGCCCTCTGACTTGACAGCAGCAGGTTTACACAAGGGACGTATTGACGTCATCATCACCACCACCACCACACCACAGCCCTCGCAAAGGGTTGCTGGTAAGGGGTCCCCGCGTGGGATTTACACGGGCGATCTGAGGTGCTTGTGAGATGAATTGCTCGAAAATGGCAACTCGTGAAGCTGTTCCTCGGCACGATGAATTTGAATTGCCAATATGCGGTGCAAGATCGGACTCGTTTATATGGCCATCGTAATTATTATCATCAGCCATGGTCAATCTCCTGCTGGATGAATGGCTCCCCAAGCCTCCAATATATTTCTAGCAAATCTTGCAATGCAATAATCCACCTCGCACCTGCACGTTAGCTGATTCCATTGCCGCATTCAGTCTGTGGACATCCCCCTTGGACACGTTTCATTCGTTAGCTGCCACTGTTATTATCTTTGACCACCGCCCACCATTCCTTATTCACAGTTAAAAAAAAAAATAGAATGATGTCTTTAACCTGCATTTGTTCTCCAATCCATGTGTCCCTCTGTCTGCCTCTCGTGATTCTAAGGTGTGCATCTCTTCATTTACACCCAGCGAGTGTTGCTCCATGTAAAACAGAATAATTTGCATGTTTCTTCGAAACCATATTTCAAAGTGGTCAAATACAACGGTGGGACACTTTGTTTTCAAGGCACATTGGTAGATGGGCAGATGGAGGCGCTGTATAAATTACGTTGAGATAAGATGAGAACTGCTTGTTAATAAGCAACCCTCTCTGTCTTGGATGGATATCAGAGAGGCAGTGTTTGAGCCGAGAAATTGCGAATAGCGTTGTTGTAGTGCTTTGCCATTTTAAACTTTACATTTAAGCAAATAATATCTCACTCCATATCGAATATTTTTTATGCTATGTAATAACATGCAATAGAGGATTCATTATTTTCAAAACTACAATTCTTGATCTTTAATCTTGTCTCTGAAGGTCTGAGAAATTCCCTAAGATATGTAATCACGACTTAAAGCATATCCTTGACCGGTTTTGGGTACACAATGGATTAAGCCATATTTTTCATTAAGTAAAAAAAAGTGTTGGCTGGGAAATGTTGCATACTCAATGCTCAGGATAAATGTCAAATATATATCCGATGCAAATGTCTCACGTCACCTGCTGTTTCAAATAAACTCACCGTTTCCACGTAATTTGTAATTGAGTGACATTTTTGGTAATGTGCAAAGTGCTTGTGTCCTTTGATTAAATACAAAAAAAACCTACACTCCACTTCAATTGAAAAGTGCACGCGAAATAATTTGTAAGTTTAATTTGCATTTTGTCGTTGGTCGTGAGAGGTGAAAAACAGGCCGCTACGATCATAATGTTCTGATTCATGGCATTTGCATAGCGCCCAGGAGACTCAATCACTGTTATGCACTTGGCGATGACTGTAGTGGATTATGTATGCAATGTAGTGTGCTTATTATGCCTGGGACCCTGCTGGATTTGGGGTCATGCATTGATGTAGCATTTTGGTCCAAAAACTGACTCGTTTCAAATGAAGGAGGAGATTCATTAGTGAAACGATTGAGGCAAATTGGCTTTTGGCAAAAGATTATGAGGCCATGCTGAACAGGTAGTTAAACGAAAAATAACAGATATTTTAATTGCATTTATATGAGCAATGGGGGGTTTGGGAAAAATTAGTCCAATTTAGTGAGTGAACTTTTCAACAGGGTCATGAAAGCAGAGGTCTAGATGGGAATACAGTTTCAATTTTTGAGATGTTAAAAAAAGTATTACGCACCCTCACCATAGGAATGTGGAATTCCCATCACAGTAAACAGAAGACGAGTGCAAGTCCGATGCTCAATTCAGCTGAAAAACCAGTGACTCTTTAAAACATACAGTCCAACATTATCCGGCTGCAGTCCAGAGCCGATCCAGCAAAACCGGCAAATACCGCTCCAAAGGTTGCAACGGGTCTGGCGATCGGCACCATGTCGCGTGACAAAAAAAAATAGGTAGCTACGCTTGATTCCGGTGTCAAATATTTCTCTACGGTACATTATACACTACGTACAACAATTTAAACATTGCATATACTGCACGTGTATATAACATCATCCCGTGCAGAGTCGTCGAGATTGGAGTGGTGAGTAAGGTACATTAAATACAGCAACTTTTTCCAGTAGGATATTTATTTGTGTCTCTTTGTAGGTTAATTTATGCCAGTTTCATCGAGTAAACACATTTAAAAGACAAAAAAACATATAACAGCATCAGTTTCAAGAAGCACGTATGTACGTGAACTTGTGTCTCACCGCATGGAGCCAACCGTGCTAATCGGAGGTGCAGGGGAAGGACAACAAATGAAACACGAATATCACTTCTGAAGAAATTAGTTTTAGATTTCGATTTAAAGCTTTCGTGACTGCAGGGATTCATCTTCTTTGTTCTTTCGGTAAAGTCACGTAGAATGTAAATAATAAAATAAAACATAATAAAGTAATGCTCACGACGTTTCGGCCACAACGCAAGCAGCCGTCTTCAGGTGAAGACCAGGTCTGTCGGGGAGACAGCGTCTCCATTCTACGTGACTTTACCGAAAGAACCAAGAAGATAGTTTTAGATTCTTTAAAGTGCATAGCTCCAGCGGCTTCCTAATATCGGCAGGAAGAGTGTTCCAGACGGATAGAGGTGAGATGGAGAGACTTGCATCCAGCAGTGGATCGATCATAGCTAATTTTGATGATAGAAGGGTGGAGTGGTGGTGCTGTGTTTATCCCACCACGTGAATGTTCGATTCCTGCTCATTAATGTTCTGGCCCTACTTTCACAAACCCGCACTGACTGGGAGGGCTTTGATCTTGCAGTGATTGGCAAGATTGACATGATTAAACGGGCCGCCTCTGATCACCATAAATAAACCTAAAAATGCATTAACGCCCCTCTTCTTGGTTCTTTCGGTAAAGTCACGTAAAAGGGAAATAATAAAATAATAAAAATAAAACATAATACAATAATTCTCACGACGTTTCGGCCACAACGCAAGCAGCCGTCCTCCGGTGAAGAACAGGTCTACGCACTCATTTGTTGTGATAATGTGCGTACGTGGCGGGGATGGTTTACATGTGTTGACACTGCATACTGTTTGTGCTCTGACCCCTTAGCCTCAACATTCGCTCATACTTTGATACTTGCTCGTGCAACACACCATTTGTAAATAATTAGGACGATAATGATATTCATCAAACTTGCACATTTCAAATATATTTTTGTATTATCATTGTGCTATAAACACTGTGCTAAAGTCATATCTTTGGTGGACTTTTGGTTCAAATTAATTGATAATCAACCATACGAGAAGTAGTTTGAATGTGTCTCTATGAAACGCCTTCAAAGGGGTGCTACCCTCAGAATCAGAATCTTTATTTAGTGTGGAGGAGGAATCCGATTAACTATAACGCTCTTTTTCACAGATGTCCAGTTTGAGCGGGGTAAGCAAGTTACAACAACCAACACTACAAAAAACGATAAGGGTGCAAAATAGAGAAAATGGTAAGCAGGTCACTTAAATCGTTTTTTTTTATCACATAAGTCCGATTTATCAAGTTTGGACAAGGCAGCACAAGCAAGGAAACAGTCCCAGACCACACCAAGATAACACCACTCAGTAGTCCTTCAATAAAATGACACATTAACATTGGACTATCGATACACAGGGAAGGATCACAGTTACAAATTGTATTGATCTTCCGTTTCAGAAGATATCTAACCTTTTTTTTACTTTGATGTGGCAATGAAGCTCAATCATTGCAAAACAGTCCCGCTGGACAGGGCCACCCTGACAGGTCACGTTCCCAGCAAGAGGCACAAACCAGCGTGGTGATGTACGATCAAACACCCAACACCCCCCTCCCCGCTCCCCATGATCATCACACAAAACCACGGCCCTCAGTTACCAGTGGCGTTGGATCCGTCAGCCCACGGAGGGGACTGGGTAGGCGACTGAGCAAGGGGGTGCTAAGAGCCACTGGGTGTTAACAGAACGACTCCTGGAGGCGCGACACGACATGCAGACTCTGTCGGGTGATTCGCTCCTCGTTGACCTGGAAGCAGAATTGGCAGAAATAAACTGGGTTATAGTTGGACGCAGTGAGGTGAGGACAAAAAAAGGAGAGAACGCAATCCAATTAAATTGTATAGTGGCAACCGTTTCCACCATACAGCAAAAGATGACAGCGATTATGGAGGAGTGGGATTCTTTGTCCCTGCTGTTCAACTGTGCATCCAGAAAGCATTCAATACCTCCAGAGGCCAAGTGTAAGTGGTGTTGTGATCCACATACCCAAATGCACTCGTTCACAGCCCTTGTTTGAACCCAAGCGGCATTCGTGTGATGGGGTGATTATTGCAAGATAATAACAACAATGAATACTACACCGTGACATGATTCGTTTTAACTTTTGTTACCGTGCTACATTCAATTAATTTGGGCCAGTGAGCATTCGTAATAATTGTGACGAAGCAAGGACGTAATGTTTTGTGCACTGGTGTAGATATGCATGTTTACATTTAACCTTTCCATAACATCCGTCTAACAAGCATGCACAATTGTTATAATAGTTATCCTCATTATGGCAATTGTTAGGAAATGCGTGTTTTCTTGCAGAGTTGTTCACAAAGCAGTGACACCAAAAACATCCATACGGAGCAGCATTTATGTTTAAAAAAATAATAGTAATAAAAAATGTGAATCATTAGAATGCACCCGGTTTAACCTTGTGGACTATTTGTATCATGTTGGAAAACTCAACAAGTTTTAATTGCTTATTTTTAGAAATCACACCACATATATAAACGGCTGTAGCGAATTAAATAAAGTTACATTAATTATTTTTCAGTGTGAATTTATAAGGGGGTTATGGATAATGGAGGTCAATCGAAAAAAGTAATAATTTGAATATTCTGAGCATTTGCATCTTTACACTAATTGAAACGGATAACTTGCTTAATGACCCCTTTTTAATAATCATGTCTGCTACTGATAAATGGACGGCATAAAATATTTCTAATTAATTATTTAGGAGGCAATATGCGTTTTGCTGTACATACAAATGAAACTGGCTACTGCAGCTATCAACTTAAAATGTTAATTACATATCTGTGAAGAATTAAATCCCAAAAACTTTTGTCCCTTGGATAGGCCTGAGGCTTATAACTTTAATATTTTATTTTTATTTCACATAATGTTTTTTGTGGATATTAATCCAGGAACTTGGCTGAGCGCCGTTTTGATTATATCATGAGAAACATTATTTTTAATTTACGTGACAAAAGTTAATTTGAAGGTGGGTGTTTTCAAAATATACATACAACTAATATTTTATCATACATTACATTGGACATTAATTGTGCATTCATGCTGAATGTTTAATAGTTTAATTTAATTCTAACACATAGCTATTTGTCTTTATAAATGATAATACACACAAGTGTCTCCTTAAGGAACGCAGCGGCACACTAAATTCAATTGTCTGCTTTTAATTATTGTGCTGTTATGGATTATTGATTGAATAATGAAACATAATAATTCAAATTAATATTTCCTTTTTTAGCACTGAGTGAAAACATAATGGGAAAATCCGGACATTTTTGGAAGCGCGCTTTGGTAACAAACATTATTGGAATATTTTGATTAAACTCGCCATTATCCTAGCAAAAACAGGCATTTTATAATTGAGATTAAAGCTCGCGGAATTACAAATATCACACTAATTTGGCATTATCAGGTATAAATAATAGTATTTAAAAACATGGAATAACCTATATTGTGAAACAATGAGTGAATAAAAGTGTCGCAACTGTATCAATGGCTTTGATTTTGGTTGCTTGTAGAAGTACATCTCTGTCAAGTGCTCATTATCGATATAAAACAGACGAGACAAACTTTCCCCTGTAGCCATGGGGCAAGTGCTGTTAGCAAACTAATTTCAAGGTCATCAAGGCACATGGCGGGGTGTTGATATGTATATGTCACAGCAGGTACACATTTAAGGTTGAGTCGACCTAAGGGAGGCACAAGACAAGTTCTGATCCCACTTGCTACTGATGTTATCCTTGCACGAGAATTTAAATCAAAAACCTTGGTTCGTAGAAGCGTCAAGTGTTGAATCCAAATATAACATCGGCTTTTGAAAATCCCAATTTTCCTGTTTTGGCGAACCCGAAAATCGAGTGCAAAGATCTTGAGCTTTTCTGGTGTTCATATGATGATGCTGAATTAAGCAATATTGCATCAGCTATACAACTGCTCATTACCTCTCCAATGTGCTATTCGGGTTGTTCGGCATGACAGTCTGGGAGCTTTTTCATTCATTTCCCAAATAAAGCTCCCAGCATGTGGAGCAGAATATTCGGGCATTGTTTCACTATCTAAAATCACAGTGTACAAATACAACTTTAGCATAATTTAAATGGTGTGGGTGCAATGATTCACTGATTAAAATGATTTGTATGCTAATTTCACATGCATTGAGTGGTACATGTGAGAATAGATTATTTTCAAGCCATAAATGTTTTATGCAATTAGGTAATCTGTCCTCCACAGGGACTAGAGACACAACTGTACACTATGATGTTATAAAATAATGTATCCTTGAATGGAATCGCTCCTTCAAATCCTGCCAATCAAATTGCGTGGAGTGCAAATCTTTGTAGGTCTAGGATATATATTAATATTGGCTTAAAACAGATAATACATGTATTTCATTATCAAGAGTGAACATCTCCTTTCTGCACAGTTGTCCTATTTTTCCATTTACTTTTGTTATATGTTCATTGGTTTTATTTTTACTAATTGAGAACTTCAATAATAAATTTGTAATTGTCAGTAGAAACTTTGACCTGAAGTTTTAAAAGTTATATGTCGTGTGCACACGAAAGGAGTACCAACTTATTGGCATGTAACATATTTCTCTCCAAGCACCAATGAAAGGCTTTTGTATTGTTTTCAATAACGTAACAAATTGGTTTTCTTGCTCTAGCTGTCTAAAAGTGACAAAGATCATGAAACTGCACTCCCCCCGGTGTTTTAACTAAGCAGAGAAACGGCACGTGGAAATTAATGGAAAATTTGTGATGGAGCCTGGAATTGAATTGGTCTTTTGGATGATATCCACCAACCAGTCTTTGCCAATTACCATCAGTGGTTTAAAAATAATGTACCCGAGCATGTTGCCTTGATTAACTTGCTGGGACCATGGAATGCATCTAAAATGCAATGTCCATTGTAAAACATCATTTAAAATAACTTTGAATGCGCAGCTAAGCATGAAAAAAGAAAAATGGGGAGAAAAAAATACAACTCGGTTCTTTGGTTGGATGGAGGCCTCTACTCGCCATATTGTCCATGCGGTTGTTTGCTCATACTTCACTCGACCGGTCTGTGCCGGTTGGTGAAAAGATTTGTTGATCTGCCACGACTGATTCACATATGACTCACCAACTATTTTTTGCCATGGTCAGGAATCGAACTCTGATCTCTGTATTCACCGTGCAGTGTGACTACAACGTCAGGATATTGTGTACCATAGAATATTTTTTGAGTACGAAAACAATGTCAGGAGAACGTTACTCTCATTCTGCAATTGTCAGAGAAAGGCACGGTGGTCACAAACACTTGACGTTGGGAACAATTCCACGCAAAGGGAAGCAACATCATCTAACATGAGTCAGTGAGCATGCCATTCTCTCAAGTAAAAAATACACAGCAGACTGATGAGCACTTAAACCAAAACCATTACTTTGCTACTACACATAGTAGCATGTTTTTATTCCAAGCAACTGCAACTTTAAGATGTCTATTTGACATAATAGCATGTCAACGCTTCCAGGCATAGTTTGAGGTGGGCTGGAAAAAAAATCCTCTTCTAAAACAGCATATCCAGAAAACATATTGACCTTTGGCAGCCATTGTCTGTGGACCGAGTATAAACAAAAACACGTGCTATTCGTAAGGCAATTAGGCACACTTCCACCACTCTGCTTGCAAAACTGTGAATACGTGTGGGAACTTCTGTGGGCACTGCAGGTGTCGGATAAATATATTGTTGGTGTAACCAGCTCGCCCACTCCCTCACCTCCCGGCGATCATGACGAGCGGACAGGCTGGTTAATAAAGAAAACAATAATACAGTAGACGAGTTCGGAGGCGATGAGTGGATACTGTGCGTTGTATTCTGCCCTCCTCTTGAGGATCGAGTGACTCCACCACCGAGAGACACCAGCGGGTTTTGGAGCTGCAACTCTTTATTTCCAAGTGTTCTTACGAGGAGCATTCGTGAATCCTGTCATTATGACCAGATGCACACCAGTCGACCCCAAGCACATCACAGGTCAATCCCTGTACAGCGTCCATCCGAATCTGAAGAATGATAACACCTGATGATGGTAGGTTTTTACCCTTTTAACTGGTACAAAACTGACACCTTTATTCAAGGCATCATGCTTGCAATGACCACAACACAAGTAGTCAATAAAGCAAACAAAAAGAAGCAACTCTGATAAGGATAATAATATGCACTGTCCTTGAAGTTGATTGGCCGACACCCGAGACGGCCCTACACCAATGGGGACTAGGCTCTAAAGAAAGCCGTCTCGGGTGTGGGCCAATCAACTTCAAGGACAGTGCATATTATTATCCTTATCAGAGTTGCTTCTTTTTGTTTGCTTTATTGACTACTTGTGTTGTGGTCATTGCAAACATGATGCCTTGAATAAAGGTGTCAGTTTTGTACCAGTTAAAAGGGTAAAAACCTACCATCATATTTTGCCACTGGTAAAAGAGATCTCATAGTGTAAATGATAAAACCTGCTTATCATATATAATACACATTTAACAACAAATCTGAAATATTTCATATTTAACAAAAATATCTTAAAGAAACATCGAGAGTGCCTTCTAAATACTCTATGCTCGTCATGGCTACTGTGATAATAGGACAAATAAAATTGTATTTACTTGTATAATAATAATAATAAAGAAAAAATATACTCGAATTGTATTACTACAATGTCAATTTGGCAAGTAATTTTCATCACCATGAATCTATAAAGCAACTATTTCTTACACCTGAATCCGAATAATCTTTATCAAAATACTTTGATAATTCTGCTCACTTCATCAAGCTCAATGTTCAATTAAGAGCTGCAGGGTGGCCACTCTGTGCTGGTCTCTTTTCCCAACAACATAACTTCAATATCACTAAATGTAATCAACTATTACAAAATTAACTACTTTTTTCATTACTATAACATTCGAATCACCTTCCCATTACTGTATATCTATTGAATTAACTTTAATTTATAAAACTAGACAGATGAGCACTCGGAAATATAATTAAATAAATGGGACTGTGTTCACGACGCCATCTTGTCTTTCAACTTTCCCGTGAAAAAAAACGGTAAAATAAATAAAATGAAACTCATAAGAAATTAACTTTATCATACCTGTAATTATGGCCAGATGCACACCAATCAACCTCACTTGACACCACCTCACTGCTCAATCCCTGCAGTTAAGATTGAGTGCAAGTGTTCATATTCTGCACCCACACCAGAATTCCTCTATGAAATGATTAATATTGTCTTTAATGATCAAAATCTTAACTGTGAAATATGTATGCATTGGCAGTGTGAAGATAGGAATTCCAGAGTACGGAACCTCTGTATCTGACGGAGAATTGACTATGTGTAGTGCAGCAGTGGAGATGGTGAAGTTTATCGGAGTGCCTTGTGTTGTAAGCATGGATTTGGGAATTAACCTTGAATACTTTGAAGGGTTTCGGTACGATGTCGCTGAGGTACGTGCATTTATAGATAAAGGCGCATTTTTGGAGTATCTTAATGTTGTAGATGGACATGATATTGAGTTTCTTAAGCATAGGGGCAGATGGAGCTAAGTAGTTAGAGGAGGTGGCCAGTCTTGCACATTTCTTTTGGATGATGTGTCATTTATATAGGAAGGAAGCATATGGACTGACCCAGACAATTTTGCAGTAGATGAGATATGAGTAAATTAAAACGTAGTATACAGTTGGGAATCAAGCCTGATGAACCATACCACCCATCTTTCTGATGATGCCAATGGACTTTCTCTAAACTGTGTTATCTGGATTCTTGTTTAAGACATAGCAAAAGTTTAATTGTAAGTCAATTGCAGAAAATTGTACAAGAAAACTTTGTGAATGGTAATTACGTAAATAGTGTGCGCTTTTACTTGCATCATAACTAGTATTGATAAACACAATACCCATATATATGCAAGACATCAATATTTATGTTTTGTTATTGTAATTGTATTTCTGTTGCTGATTAAATTGTGTTTTAAGCATATGGCAGAAAACGATACAAAGCAAATAAGAGCAAAACCCCTGCGGTGTTGGCAGTGGTGCACAAGCACACATAACTAAAAGTCATTCATTGGTAACACTGCCCTGAAAGGAAAACTATGTAATAGGCAACGTTTCAGAAAATGCCCCTTATTTATACCGTTGAGATCATCTCTCTACTGATCACTCTGCTATAAAGAAAGGCCATTTCCTGAAATGTCTCCCGCATATGTTATTATTGTTATCTTTAGCGGAGCAAACAAGAGCGTTTTAAATTGTATTTGAGATGTTTGTCAGTGAATCCTTTTTTACCAATCCTTGGTGATTTATTTGACGCTTTCCTCTTTAAAATCTTAATATAAATTCCTGTCTTCGGGGCAGTGTATTTACTCTCAGGAAGCATGCATTATACTAACAGCCAATAACGACATGTTATTTCCCTCTGTTATCACAGTCTCTCTACTGTGGCTAAGAATATTACTTATGGAACCCCCCTAGCAAATATTACCCGATGCCTTTCTTAGAATTTTGAAGAAAAATTACAAACAGCTTTTAGAATATAAAACTAGATTTTTCTTTTAAATCCCCGAAGGTGTAATTGCATTATAAAATGCGGTTTATTCAATACTTGAAGGTGTGATGCATTAAATTTGTTTTCTCTTTTATCTTGTCTTGAAGTGTTTTCTGCCAACGTTTATAGATTTTTAAATAATTTCATGCGTCATTAGCCTTCACGATATAGCCATATATCCATGAGCATTGTGTTAATGTTTACTTGATCAAGGAACCTTACCTCTCGCCCAGTGTACTTTGACATATACACGTTTTTTTTTCCTTTCTTGTACATTTTTCTCAGTGGACAAATCTTGACTCCTGTCTGCCACACTCTTTTCATGCAACAAACCACACTTAAATTAACACGCTCCAAATAATTCCATGTCTGCTCCTTAGTACGATTATCACGGTTGGCTACGTGCGGTGTGAAAGAAGTTCAACAGTAAGACTCGGCATGCTAATGTTAACTTTATATCATAAGTCCGTCTTGAGGTATGATAATGTCGAGTAATTCTAGATTTTAAGTTTTCGTGACTGCAAGGATCCATACTCTTTGGTTTTGTCGGTAAAGTCACGTAGGTAAAATATAAAAAAAATTAAAACAAATAAATTAGTATTTTTTTCTGGAGCAGTCACACCTGATGACGGATGCTTGTGTTGCTTCCGAAACGTCGTGATTTAATTTATGTTTTTATTTTAATGTATTTTATTTCTTATTTTTTGTAGAGTAAGTCAAACATCCTCTTGAGAGCTCCCTCTGGTGGAGGCTCTTCTGCCAGCATTGGCGTTTACTAGTAATTGCAGAGCCGCTTCCTTACATCTTTAAATATATAATTGGACGTGTAATCTTAATTTGCATCTATAAAACGTGTGAGCTTATATACGTGAATATATTAAGATAATGGACCCCGTTTTGGTAATTTAACATCAGTAGAAGTTTCACAAGCTCCATGTATGTATGCATGTTGAACTTCTATCACACCATACGTATAGCCACGCGTGCTAATAAGAGGTGCCGGGGAAGGACAATAAACTATACACAATAAGCAGTTCTGACTCACTTGTAGATCTGGCATCTTTGGTCATGTAGAATTTTTTATACCAAATTCAACACATTTTTTTCTGCTAATAAAATAATGGGAATACAATAGGTTCTGAAAAACATGGACCTCCTCTACAAAATGCACATGACTTTCGTCATTTGGTGTTTGTCGACCTAATCTTTACTATCAAAGTATACCATCTTGGACTTCAGCAATAATGTTGATAAAATTACTATAATATAGGAAAAAGGTCAAAATACAAATGACGTGTTCCACTTTGTGCGACAACAGCTGAAATAGTATTTGGTTGGACACAAACAACAGTATAAATAACGAGACTGCGTGCCCGACCTGATTGATTTTCTACGAAGTCTATCAGGGGTCCATTCTTTGTACATTAAAGTTTTTTTTGTTGTACATCAGATGTCTGCCCAAAGCCATTGGCTGTCATTGCAGTTATGATCTATGTGAGTGACACCACCGTCTTTGCAAGATGTTCTACACAATTAGAGCTTAACCCTTTGACCTACGGCATTATATCTAGTTTATGGCCACTGCCTGTGTATAAGTAAACGCTTCAAAGTAATTATGGAAAGACCATTAAGAGCCAGTTCTGCCAAGACAATGTCTGTTCATCTTCTTGGTTCTTATTAAATAATGAAAATAAAACATGATAAAATAATTATTTTTATAATAAAAATAAAACATAATAAAATAGTTATTTTATTATGTTTTATTTTTATTATTTAATAAGAACCAAGAAGATGAATCCCTGCAGTCACGAAAGCTTTAAATCGAAATGTCTGTTCAGTTTTCCCGCCACACGGCCCCTATTGTTTTATCGGCTGATTGCATGCCACCTTTCAGTAAATCAAAGGGTGGATATTTTGACAACATATCACATTATTTGTTCTCCTTGATAGGAATATAAATTTGTTATAACTAGTTTTACTCATTGGATGACGAGGGGGCGGGCGGGCGGGCGGGCGGGTGAAGATGCCGTTTTGACATTCCGTTAATTGCCAGCAAAAACTTGGCCACCTCACATATTAAGGAATGGTTCTAATGGGATGTCCATTTACAAAAAAACACAAGCATCCATATAACAAATAAAAATTGGAGAAATTCAAACGCTGCAATGAAAGACATGTTTAATAACGTGCACTTCTTGAAACAGGGGAGAATTACTTTTTTTGCACGCGAAGCTTCTGGTTCAATAGAACTCTCGAAATCGTCCTTGAGTGTGTAGTTTGAGCTCTTGTAGCAAACACGTGGCGACACCACACAATATAGCACATGTGGCAATGTGCACTGCAACTGCCTTTCCGAGTAATACGAGTCTCATTGCGTGCTTGGTTTTAAAGGCACTCGAGCAGAAATCTCTTTACTTTAAATTATTGGGTGCTCCTCGTCAACTGCAGGAGTTGATGTGAAACAGCCTGGAAACAATGGTCTGGAGTTAGGAGCATATTAGTGCCCTTTCTCTGCCCCTCTTCCCACGCTAACATGAAAACCAAGATGCAGTTCTGATAACGACATGTAATCTATTTTGTATAACTTTTTAAATAACCAGTGACCGTGACTTAGTCTGATTTTTCGAGAATTTTTCTTTTGAATCGCCACGAATCCTAAGATTGGCGATGACCAATGGACATTAAGACGTTTTTTTTTTTACTTTGTTAAAAAGCTGTGGGTCACCAAGGGATTCTGGTATTGATGCGAAATCGATCATATATATTTCTTAAGTAAGCACAAGCAAGCGCCGACAGTGTGAAACTCTACGTGAGTGTTGTCGAGTGAAGACGTTTGGAAGCAAATTAGGCAAAGCTGGCACCAATGAAACTCAGGCAGCCAGCCGTGACTTTAATTCTTATCTAATATAGATTAATTTAGATCCTTATTCAAAGGCACTTTACAACAATTCATTAAAAAAAAATGTTCATAAGATAATCGTTTAAATAAGAAGTGGAGTTGTCCAAAGTGGTAATCTAGTTATGATGACAGGACAATTTGTGGGAGTGATTAAAGGGGGGGTTGGGGGAGAGTGGTTGGGGTAGTAATAGGGGAAGTGATATGGGTAGAGGTAATAATAGAGGTTAGGGTAGACGTAGTGATAGAGGTATTGATAGGGATTGTGGCAATGGTAGGGGTAGTGATAGGGGAAGTGATAGGGGTAGCGTAATGATAGAGGTTGGGGTAGAGTTAGTGATAGGGGTAGTGATAGGAGTAGTGGTATGGATTGGGGTAGTGATAGGGGAAGTCATAGGGGTAGAGTAATGATAGGGTTTGGGGTAGTGATAGGGGTGGTGATAGGGGTTGGGGTAGTGATAGGGTTAGGCCTGGTCGTAGCTGTGGGGGGCGGGGGGGGGAGTAGCAGTAGGATGGGCTCTGGATAAGAAATGGGGGTTGTTTTAAGGGAGGAACGGAAGCAGGTTCGTGAAGATGATTGTTTTATATTCTTTGGGTCTTTCGGTAAAGTCACGTAGATACGTTGAAAGAAAATAACAGAAAATAACAAAAAAACAACGTTTCCTATGACGATCGCTTGTGTTGTGTTGTGATCGAAAGTTGTTTTTGTTATTTTTAGTTATTTTCTTTCAACCTATCCACGTGACTTCACCGAAAGAATATGAATTCCTGCAGTCACGAAAGCTCTCAGTCAAGATTATTGTTTTAATTGGATTCTCAAGCGTAGTGAGTTGATGGTCCCAGCACAGTCACCAATTACTGCACGTAAAACCCATCATATTAATTTCGTCTCTTCACTTAATTTCAGCTCTGAGAATTACAAATATTGGTTTGACCATGATGGGCTGAATGTTACACCGGGTCCATTTTTTTCACCTGCTCTTGTGTTGTATTGCAATATGTTTCTAAGTTTACAAGGTTTGTTTTCTCTTTCATTTGTACCTGATGATGATTGCTTGTGTTGCAATCGAAACGTCATATGCTATTATTTAATTTACTTTTTCTTTCTACGTGACTTTACCGAAAGAACCAAAGAGTGCTCTTGTGTACTTCTAGTTATTTTATTATTTTGATTCTGCTCCGCATTATATGACTGTCCTAGGTATAAGTTCTCCTATGTTTTCCAGCTGTGTCTCAGACAGACCTAATATTTTTTGAGAGGGGGGGGGGGGGGTAGACATATTTTAAATGTGGCACAGTTATGCAGTGGTCTATGGTGACATGTACTAAACCTTTATATATTGCAGCCTCCGATATGTTACAATTATTTCGTTGTTAGGCCACAAAATTGATTGATTTGGCAACTCCTACCAGCAGGTAACCAGCATTTCAGGGATGCTATTACCTGAGGTTTTGGCCCATTTAAGCTACAATCTCTACCCCCCTTGTGACCAGCTGTTTGGCTTGCGGCATACAAAATGCACACATTGAGCAAACTTTCCCCATCGCAGTTGGGTTCGCCAATTACTGTCCGATGATAAATAAAAGAAAACTGAATTTGTACGTTCGTAATTGCGTCATAAATAACATGGAGCTGTTAGAGCGCTGTAAATGTGAGTGTGTTTACTCTGTGGTATTGCATGGGGCATCAACTAACCCTTGACACACTGGTCCATTGAAGCACTTTAAGGGTGATATTTACCCTAATGAAGCATTGCATCAAGTCCGCTCATGTAAGCTACTTCTCCGGGAGGGTGTATGCTGCAGCTCTGTAATGGTTTAGCGCACCGTATTTGCAATCCAGAGGTCGTAGGGATTTTACTGGCTGGCGTGGCAGCTGAAACAATGGACAAGTTACTTGAAGTCCACCACCTCCGTCTACCCAGAAGTGTAGATGGGCGACTCACGGTCGACCAGAAGTTTGTAAAAGTGTGGGTACCTCTTCCGAGACGTCTAGCCAGTGTGAAAGAGTAGGCCGAATACCTTCTAGAGTGGCTCTTTAGACCTCCCTATTGTGGAGATTCAAACAATTGCAGGTCTATACTGAAGCATCGCATCGAGTCCAGGAAGTGCACTCCTTCTCCGACCTCTGAGGGGCTCTCACACCATGGGTTGTGTCATATTAAAAGACGTGACAACGGTTATGTTCAGTGTGAAAGTTAGATGGAGAACCACCGCTTACCTAAGATTGTGCTGTATGGGGAACTGTCCTCTGGCTATCGCGACATAGGGGCACCACGAAAGCGATACAAAGACTCCCTGAAGAAGTCCCTCGCTGCTTGCTGCATCGATCACCGTCAGTGGGCAACACAAGCAGCTGATCGCAACTCCTGGCGGCACACAGTCCACCAGGCCACCTCCTTCTTCGAAGATACCCGCAGGGCCCGTATGGAGGACAAAAGGAGAAGGAGGAAGAACCGTGATCCCTCAGCACCCATCCCAGATGAGACCTATACTTGCAGCTGTTGTGGCAGGACCTGCCTGTCCCGCATAGGCCTCGTCAGCCACCAGCGTGCTTGCAGAAGACGTGGATGTCCTTCCTAGATCTTCGTTCGCGAAGCCAAGCCATGATAATGATGATGATGAAAGTTAGATGCAACTTGCCACCGAATACAACTGGACGACATGCAGTTTTACATTTCCGTACGTGATACAAAAAAAAAACGGACGTATGAATACAAAGCAGTACCTTACATGGAATCCATATGTCGTGTGGATTTGTACCAAATATCGTTAAATACCGCCATCGCAGTCCATACAATAACAGCGATGACTCCAAAGTTCACATGGCTTTTCAGTTTTTCACACATAGTAAGAATATTTATGTAGACAATTCCTTGTTGCAATTTTAAGTGCATGCACTTAATGCAATACAACTGTTCAAATGCATCACAGTGCATTGCAATGCACAGACAGAGTGCTGTATGCTAGGACCTAAAGTGGAGCACAATATAAAAATGGTTAACTTAAAAAAAAACAAATTCCTTCAAAATACCAATATAGGCTAAAACAAGTCTTTTATTGAAATCTCCAGGCGATATCTTCACACAGCGCTACCTACTCCCACAATGCGGACCCTCCAGTATACACACACACACGGCTGATTCGCTGACCTCAAGTAATCTCAGCGATAGAAGAGACGCACGGAATATTAACTACCCGCCAGGCGCAATATGTAAAATACAATTTGCTCCCCAACTTAACCATATTGCCAACGGGAGCTGTGAACCTGTTTGCGCTGGAGAAAAACGTTACCGGAGGCCCAGTTGTCATATACTTTCCAAAAGTAAAGTTAATAGACTGGAGAATGAGCAACTAAATAAATAAACAAATACATCTCCATTATGCTATTTGACCATGCACAATGTGTTTTTATTCCGAGGTGTCTTTAGGGTCCTGGCCTTCTCACTCGCTGTCATTTGCCTGCCCGTGGAGCATATTCATCCAGTGTGCGTGTGTGTGTCTGCGCGTGGAGTTCTGCAGCCTGCAGTGTGTGGGGAGCGCTAGTGTAGTGGTTAGCGCGCTAAGCTATGAACCTGGCGACCCGGGTTCGATTCCCGCTCACGGCCAACAACAGTGACGATTATCTGAGCCGGTCCCGGGCCTCCTCTAGGTCGACTCAGCCTCAAATGAGTACCTGGTGCGGTGTGTATACATCGCCGCTGGGGAGACAAAGGCGGTCGGGCGTGGTGCTGGCCACCCACCCCCTCGTGTACCGTTCCGGCCTTCATAAGTGCTCGCTAACGGAACTTGCCCCTACAGTCTGTTAAGGCTATACGGGGGATCTTTGTCTTTGTGGAGTTCTGCAGCCTGCAGTGTGGGGAGCGGTAGTGTAGTGGTTCGCGTGCTGCGCTACGAACCCAGTGACCCAAGTTCGATTCCCGCTCGCAGCCAACACCGGTGACGATTATCTGAATGCTCGTCACTGGGCCTCCCCTAGGTCGACTCAGCATCAATTGAGTACCAAGTGCGATGTCTAAAAACGTTGCCACGAGGGAGACAAAGGCAGCCGGGCGTGATGCTGGCCACCTCCCTCGTGTCTCATGCCGTCCCAGCCTTCAAGGGTGCTCGCTAACAGCACTTATCCCAACAGTCTAAGGCTATACTGGGAGATCTTTGTTTTTTTTGCAATGTGCCTCTGACACAGCCTGCCGTGATGCTTGGTGAGACTGTGTGTCAACCCTGGTTCCCCTGATCTTACCTGAGGGCTCCCTGTGTCATGGGAGAGCTTCCCTCACATTTTGCGCTCAGAATTCACACCCGCTGGGTTTGGTTTTACTAAACTCGCCCATTGCTTCAACTGTCACGCTAAGCGATCGAACCAGAAAACTCTGGATTGCGGCAGGATCGGTGTGCTAATTGTTACACAGTAGCAGCATCCACATGTCTTTTTTTTTATATCTCTCACTTGAGCAACTCCTAGCTTAAATGGTTAGTCTACGAATACGGGTATTCAAAATGATCATGGCATTGGGATCTATTTTGCCCGTTAAAGTGTTGCCACTTGCCCGGCGTCTGTCTGCACGCGAGCTGTTGTTGTTTGACTTGCATCCCACTGGGATTTTTGCACAGAGCGTTGGTGTACACGGTGTTTTTTTTCTGAAATATTTTGCTGTCTTTTCGTTGGATTTTCTGTTTGCACATAGTCACTTAGTCACTTTAAGATGCTTTCTTGTTCATGTTTTTGTTTTTTGTTTGTTGCGGTTGCACCCGATTCAAGAGCCGAGTGGCTCACAGGGCTCTACCTAATAAATGAACTTGAACTTGAGCACGCGCTCAAGTTCAAGTCCTCCCGTTCCTCGGCTCGTGCAACTCCGAGGCAGGCCGTGTGGGTGTCACACGTAATGACAATAAGTTGTTACCCTTTCTGGCAATGAAACAGCTGTGTTAAGATGTTGAAACACCAAACAGAATCCCTCGTCAAGGAATCGTGTCTGCATTGACCACACGTGCTGGGGTGAACTTGCAAACAAACAAAAAACATGGTCTGAAAAATGAGATATGCATTGTCTTTGAAACTGATTAGTCCACATCAGTTTCAAAGACAACTAATATATTATCAGAGCATGTTTTTTTTTGCATGTTCACCGCAAGTACGTGTGGTCAATGCAGACAGGATTCCTTGAAAAATTATCCTGTTTGGTGTTTTAACATTTTCACACAGCTGTTTCATTGCCAGAAAGGGTAAAACCTATTCTTACATTTTGGCAAATGAAGGTCCCGTTATTGGGTGTCACGCGGTTTGAATTGTATGGGGATCTCAAGGCAGACGCTTTGCTCACACGGCCCCACGGTGCCCTTGTGTGCGACCCTAAACAGGAGCAGGGCGAGGCGATCTCTGAGGTGGCGAAGCACCGCTGCATTGTCTCTCCTCGGCTCTGCTTCACCTTATCCCCCCCCCATTCCCCCTGGCAAGGTCACCTTGCCATATCGCAATCGGCGCGTGGCACATCGCCTCTTGTGCAACTCTCAGCGTTTCTACCACCCACCCCCACATTTATTTGCTTTTCGTTTTCGCCCCCCCCCCCGTTACGGGTCGCACATGTGCGTAAAAGCAGGAAAGAAATAGCCCAAAGCGCATTTATAATAACCTCTGTCTACACCCTTTTCGCTTCTAAAGGACTTTCACGATTAAATATTGTGCCGAAGAACAATTTGACTTGAATTTGCGTAATGTTCGATATTGTTCACGCGTGTTTATTTTTAAATCATAGATATGGCCGTACACACATGTGTTCAGGAACGATGCGTTACTACTGTAATGCGAGCAAGGAATGAGGGGGCGGAGTCTGGGTCACGTGAGGAGGAGGAGGAGTCAGGGTCACGTGAGAGAGAGAGGATTTAGGGGGAGAACCGGAAGGGATCTGGGAGTTGAGAAGGAGTGGAAACAGGAGGAGGCCACGCTGGGCAGTGGCGAGAGGGTGGCGCGATTGCCACGTGGTGGGAGGCCACGGCACCATCGGCCAGCGGTGTACGTGGGGCACAGCAGAGCTAGTGGGCTAGTGTTAGTGGAGTAGAGCTAGTGGAGGAGAGCTAGTGGAGTGTGGGAAGCTAGCCGGGCGTGAAGAGCTAGCAGAGTGTGCGGGGCACACAGAGCAGCAGTGTGGCTGCAGAGCGGAGCAGCGGTGTGGCTGCAGGGTGCACGGTGGAGGAGGTGCGGGTCTGAGCGAGGACGCCGTAGGGGCGAGAGAGACAAGAACCCGAATAAAGGACAACGGAGATCTACACTGTTGAAGAGTCCTTTATTACACTACGACCGAGATTCGAAATACACCATCGCGAGTGAACACGGGTCAACCAAATCCTGTCCGGTCGCACCACCGCCAAGTTTACAGTTCACAAGTTTTCTCTTGCGATGCCATTTCCCCCGATGAAATAAGCAAGCAAAAATGCCCCTTTTTTCTTTGCAAGCAAATATCCCCGATGCTACTTGGGTACTCAATATTAAATTCCAGCTGCGGAGACGTCGTTTATTTGCCGGCACTGATTTATTTTGCCGGCACTTAACTTGTTCAAGTTCCCTTGTTGCCTAATTACGGGCACTCGAATGCACTGTGCGATACACCGTTTATCCATCATTCATAAATCACCAACCACTCTTTCTTGTCAAGAACATTTTAAGTGCACCCGTGACTGTGTATTAGGCGACGGGAGAGAGAGAGAGAGAGAAACAACTTTTCGAAAGAAAATCTCACGTTTATTTTTTTTATCTTCCCCCCTATACATTATTAATGGTATTACATTCATTTGCAGCATTTTTAATACATATTTGACAATGTAATTATCTCCTTTGTATGATTCATATTTTTTTCACGCAAGTATCCCAAAGAGTTTTAAATGAATAAAAGAAATCACATTGCTGCACAATTATTATTATTGCCATTACACTCAGAATGGGAAATTAAAATCCTCATTTGTTAACTGCTTACGTTATAATTCTTGCTTTTCCTCGTGCTTTTAAAATATAAATCCGTAGTGCGTGTTTTTTGCAATCGTGCGCTTTATGAATATATTCACACGGCTGCTTGGGGGGGGGGGGAATTAGAGAATGTACAATGGATGGCAATTGATTTCATCTGTATGCAACTTTTTCCTATGATCTTCACTGATCGTCAAATTCCAGTGACTCCATTGGATTAATAATTCAGCTAACCAGTGTTCCAAATGGGGCCCGTCTCCATTGTGATGTTTGATGAGGGAGATGGAAAATAAGTGTATTGTCCTATATCCCCATCAATATCTAATCTCACGGGGGCAGGGCATGTGGCAAATCATTTTCATATGTCTCCTTTGTGCTCTGAAACCAGCACTTCAAAGAAATGAAAAAAGGGGGGGGGGGGATCATAACAGGATGGTTGAAAGCCGCTTGGCATAATCACGCAGATAATGCTGAATATTGTGGCCGCAATCCTTAACTTATTTATTCTTCTGTAATATTTGTCTCATTTTTTTAAGGGAGGATTTAAAAAAGAAAATCATTACAGAAATACAAAACGACCAGAAAGGGAATATTGTTCTGACAAAAAAAACCAATCGGTGTTCTTTTGCAGTGAATAACAGAAGATGGTCTGGTTTTATTGACACAATTAAATAAACATTGACAGCTTCCACGAAAGTAGAATGAAAGAGACAATATTGCGCGACAATTGTATTTTGTCATGTCCACCACAATGGCTGCGAATGTGCCGAGGAATGGGGTATAAGGAATTATTTTTGCTCTTTTTTTATGAGGTAAGCTAGTGACAAAATCACCCGGACCTTGCCTGATCTTGTAAGATCTCAGCAGCTAAACAGATATTGAGTCGGCACAGTGCTTGCGTGGATAACCTGCACAGAGCTTGGGTGGATGTACACGAAAGAGGTTTAGTCGGCATTGCATAAAAAAAAAGTTTTTCTGAACTCCCCCTACCTTCTAGATTTGAAGTTTTCGTGACTGTAAGGATACATACTCTTTGGTTTTTTCGGCAACTTCACGTAGGTGAAAACAAAATAAAATGAAACAACTAAATTAATTCACGACGTTTCGGAAGCAACACGAGCATCCGTCATCAGGTGTGACTGCTCCAGCAAAATTACAGTAGCGTATGAAGAGAACTATTTAGAGACACGTGTTTATATACGGTACAAGCGGGGGGAGGAGCCAAGAGGTCATGGGGGGGGGGCATGCAGCAGGCCGTGTGGCGTCGCGGGCGGTTGGGCAGGGGATTAGCATGAGTTAAGCCGATCACAAAGAAAAAAGATGGTTATCTATCGACCCCTTGGCTCCTCCCCCCCTAGTACCCCATATAAACACGTGTCTGTCTCTAAATAGCTCTCTTCATACGCTACAGTAATTTTGCTGGAGCAGTCACACCTGATGACGGATGCTTGTGTTGCTTCCGAAACGTCGTGATTTAATTTAGTTTTTTTAAAATGTAGTTTTCTCCTACGTGACTTTACCGAAAATAACAAAGTATCCCCCTACCTTCACCAACCCGCAGTGACCAGTGCGGTAAAGTATTGTGAATGATCACTTATGGTCCACAAGGCATGAGTGGGAGGCCCTCATGCACCAGTGGATTAATAATCTGGCTGTACATTTTCATGTACGTGCGGCGTGTCAGCTGCCCTGCCGATGTATTTCTGCTCTATTTCTTCATGCAACCAGAAATTCCATTTGCTCTTCAGGTGCAAACCCACTTGCAGAGTGAACGATGCATGTCAAAATTGGAGGCATGGGACAACAACGCAGTCTTCACATGACAGAGCAAAATTATTGGATGTAAACTCGTGCATCGCTCAAGACCACGCATTGATTCTATGCCGTTCAACATAGTCATTTAAAAAAATTGTGAACAAGGGGGAACGTTTGCATAAAGCGAGCTTATGCTTGAACAACAATGGCCATGTCCAATCAGAGAGTGGGATGTAAAAAGCTCTGCACGCCGGACTTTGAAATCCGATAGTTGAAACAAACGGTCCAAGTTGCTGCAAGCCCCCCCCACCGCCTCTGCCCACCCAGCAGTATCCATGAGTTACACCACGGTTCATCGATCTACATGTTACGTGTGGGCGCTCTCACCTCTTCGACTCTGTCTGGCTGGTCCGTGTTAAAGAGTGGGCCAACATGTGATCTCGTGGGGGCTCTCGAGAGCTTCCGATAGTTGGAGACCCTTCCGCCAGTAGTCGTGTGAGCATCCAACCAACTACTGCCTAGATGAAGTTTGAAAGTTACTGCGAGTACAAACATTACTCTACGAATATGCTTGTTTTTTTAGGAATTATGTCACAGCGGCAGGAGTCACGTTCACCGCACGCTCTTGAAATAATTGGCAAACACGACTAAAAGCTACTCAATTAAACAGCAAAAAGTACACAGTGTCTTGTGCAACAAAATTGGACAAAGCTTGACTGATCATAGGTTTAGATAGTCAGAAATTATCACCCTTGAGAACTGTTATCTTCTGTTCTCCTGTTAGCTGACTTGCACTTTTCATTGTGGTAGCCTTAGGTATATTTCTTTCTTAGGTGCCAAATTCATTGAACGCAGCACAATCCCGTTTGGAAATAAAATAAACAATCGTACGTGGATTTCAATTGAAACTTGTTTGTTAATGCAGGGACGCATTACTTTGCTTGGGGGAGCAGTGGTGCGGTTCTTCACCTGAGGACGGCTGCTTCTCGACAGACATGTTCTTCACCTGAGGACGGCTGCTTGCGTTGTTGCCGAAACGTCGTGAGAATTATTTTATTATGTTTTATTTTTATTATTTTATTATTTCCATTCTACGTGACTTTACCGAAAGAACCAAGAAGATGAACTTAACAACTGTTTTGTTGCCAGAAAGGGTAAAACCCAATGATTATTTTTCATACCTTGATACTGGCAAGGAGGTCCCTATAGAGTGGTTGCTCCCTGCCCTAGGGACGTGTGGCTCACTGGCTCAGGAGCTGTAGACACGAGATGAGCACTACCACAGTGCTCATTTTAGCAGCAGGTAGCTTTGCCGTGACTGAAACATAAATTATGATCGAAAAGCTGAAACTGAGTATGCATGACTTGGATAATTCTGACACAACCCGCACATATATAATTCATACGTGTAATTAGGTGTTATTATGACGTGAATTTAATTTAGTTTTAATGTATTAAATGGTTTAAATAATTGAAACGAAATTCTAATAAAATTGTTCATTCGGTGATGGAATGAAGATGTACGCAAGTAATACGCAAAACAAGCGTGAGCGGATTTTTTTTTGTGAATAAAGTAAGAGAAGTGGACTGTGGTTGATTGCTCGTGGTTTGGTGGGAAACCACTCCACCTGGAGGCACTGTTTGCAAGACGCCACGCGTATTGATCTGTGACTTCTAATGGCCTCGTTTGTCGGTTGCATCAATATCAGTTGAGTCCTTTGCGTATCTATATATATGTACGAAACAAGAGTGTACCGAGTAGATGGAGAGATGACATTGGTTCGTATGCATAACCGGTTCAGACCGATGTAATAAACCACCACGAACCGATTGCTAGGTGGAAAATTGCATTGCAAGATCGTGAAAGATGGTGAAGGCTTGTGAAGGCCTTCATCCAGCAATGGCTGATGATTATTTTCATAATAATATATAGATATCTTTACAGCTGTTTACTAATCAACTGCTGGATGAAGGCCTCCCACAACATCATGTCAGTAATGGGGCTTTTTATTCTACCCATAATTCACCATTCTGGTCAGTGCCCGTTGGTTAAAGGGTGAGGGATAACAGTACCGACTCTGATAGTGATTGAACTCAAGTTTTCAGGTTCATTGTGCAGTGCAACAACTGCTTAGCCACTGCTCCACCTCAAGTTAGAGTCCTGGCTCTGGATTAATCCATATGTGTATACGCAGTTATGTGTGTATAAACTCTATTGCAGCATTCTCATTACTAGGTTTATTTTTTAATATTACGTATAATATCTTAGGAATGACAATACATTATTACTGACAATGAGCATATTTATTTACGAATTAAGTACTCCAGTACATGAAGTTGAAGCTTCAAAATAAGCACGACATTATATTGGTACAAAACACTAAATTAGTCAATGTTATTATATGTAGTCACTTGAAATATTGTGTAATATTGGCAATTACGTATGCTTTGTAGCAATGAAACTAGATGCTTGTTTGAAGAGCATAGTTTTAAACACATCACGGCCGAGTTAGTGGTACGTTTACTGCTTGTTGCAAAGGTTCATCGTTCATGCCCAGTGGCTGCCCTGGTTAATACTTGCTGTATTGACCACACACGTCACGTTAGCAACATTGCCCCGCCCCCCCCCCCCCCCCAATTGGCGAACTGATGTCTCCTTGCAGGACGGTGCTGCGTTCACCGCGTGTTGCACAGGGACAGCTGACACTGGAGTCCCCTGCCACACGGTGTCTTTGGATGTACTGCATGGCAGGTGCGATTATAAATATTACCCGATGATGAGGATGACTTATGGTAGGAAAAGAGTTGTACTTTCCATGAACAGGAAGTATGATGAACACTTAATGCAGAATATGAATTGCAGTCAGAAAGTAATTTCATATTTTTAATTTACAAATGCTACCTCTCATCAGCCTTTGGTCAATTCACTGCTGTATGAATTGGCCTTCCCAAACCACCGCCACGTCTCACGATCCTGTGTTGTCGTGGTCCACCAAGTACCAGTGCACATGCTTACATCGTCACGGAGTGTGCATGATGTGTCCTACTCCAACCCTCTTACATTTCTTCACGGTTTTGCAAGCTTTTCTTTAACAATAGATAAGTAAAAAAAAAGAGTGGCTGTTTGACCCTGACCATGTACGTATGTACGCGATGTTTCATCTGTATTAATTATCTTTATCCCCAATTAATTCGATTAAGGGACTTTTCATTGGAAAGCAATGCATAGGAATGTTTTTTTATTATTATTATTGTACACGTGTGTTAAGCCAAAGCTACAAGTATGAATAATTTATAAATAATATCATCGACAAAAACATAACAGTTCTCTTTTTTGTCTTTGATCTTTTGATTAACATCACTGAAGAGGCATGATCTTACTCAACAATTCATAAGAGAATGAAATTTACTGCTTGTTAGACATGCTAGCAGGTCATATTTTATTTAACATTAAATTAGTCAGACTCTCCCATGAGGGTCTCCATCCTTTTAGGAAGATATTGGCACTGTGTAATGTAATTGTTAAAGCGTGCTCTTGAAGCAGCTCGGATAATGTTGCTTTGAGAGTACCAATCAGAGCCATTTCTATATTCAGTGCACATTTAATATACATTTCACACGTTGTTTTTGGAATCAGTCATGAGACGATTATAATTCAAACGATTCAGAAATTCTTGTTTTCAAAATTAATAGTGTATTAAAGTATGAAATTGTACGAAATGAAATGCGTTGATGCATAGTATTTATGAAAATGTCGTGCTCAATCCTATTTGCTTTTCTTAACTGCTCGTATGACAGCTCTGCTTCGCACTTGTTCCCTGACCCATGCATTTTCTATCTCAGTCTAATTCCAAATGAGGAAATTCAGTTGTACGCGTTTCTGCTTTGATTCCACTCTTTCTTAAAAATCCAACTGGCAATGTTTCTGAGCCATATGTCATAGTCGACAATATTTACTGATTTCAATTGTTCTTCTCAATGTACCTTGGTGTGCTGCTTTTCATTATCAACGATTAGCACGGTTGATTATGTACGTTGCCCTGGAAGTTAAACATATACACAAACAAGTTATGTTTTCTGTAAGCACTGCATCCTGCTACTTTTCACCTATTTATTTAACAATTTGATCCTGATATGCCTTTGGTAATTGTCATAGGTGTACATGTGTAGTGACGTAAATTGGGTCACTACGGCGTTTAGCGCCAGCTACTGATAAAAGACTGGAGCTGCGAGTATTAGAGCCTCTCTCTGGCACCAGGGTATGTTACGGCATGGAAAGGGGGCCCTAGGGGGCATAGTTCTCCGTTAGAGAGAGGGCAGTGAGGATGTGACAGGTGGTTGAACCCGAAAGGGACAGGTGGTGTAGGGCCCAGAACCTTCTGGGAAGATCCAGAAGGGGGCGGGGCCGAGGGCGGAGCCAGGCCACGCTCAGGGGATTAAAAGGGGGTCCTGAGAGCCGAGAGGGGCCGTCTGCAGGAATGGGACCTGCCATGCTACAACTCTTCGCTCTTTGATCGTCACGTTCAGCCTCGTGGGTCGGGCAGTGTGTTAACTGACTGACCCGGTTATGTAGTTACCACGTTGTGGACTAGTCATAACCCGTTGTGGTTTATGTAGTTGTTGGGGTCGAAAAATAAACGTGTTGCCTCCAAGTTCATGTGTGTGCCTCCGTGGAACCCACTACACATGTTCTGCCGTGCTTTCCAATATACTTTGAGCAATAGCATTATTTTTTTTGCAAAACTGTTGCATAAGGTTTTTTTCGTGTTGCTCACTTATATTGAAGTAATCTCTGCAGCCATCCATTTGGAGTTTTTTTTTTCAATTATTTACTGCAAGGCTGGGTTTACATGATGGGTGACGCAGGTCAAGCTTGCAAATCAAACTGTGCTTCCCTCTTGAGTTCTCATCTGGTTCAACACGCAATTGCTTAACGCACACGACGAAAGGTAATGACCACTAAACTCTCAGTTACGTGATTATAGAGTATATGTAACATAATGTGGCGTCTTATGAATGTTACGGCTCGGTAGGTGAAGTAACAGACAATCGGCGGTTGGTTTGTGTAAAGGGGTTGGGGTCAAGAGACCTGAAAATGTTAAACCAGCCACAAATATTCTTCTTTCATATGGCAGGATGGAGAAGCATAAGCTTTGAAACGTGTTCGATTTGAATGCATTTTTTTCCAACCAATCCCAGGAGGCAGCAGTAGGACGCTGTGTGGATCGCAGCGACACCGCCAGGATGTTACAGGATGGCGCGTTCGTGGTCGGTGAAGCGTTTGATGGTTTGAACGTCACCACGGTCGCTGTTCGGCGATTCTTTGATCCTCGGTTTGTGGAAGGTGTCCACGCATCTCCCATGCTGCGTCCGAGCGCGGTTTAGTGAGCCCCATAGTTGCTGTCGGGTCCTCAATGTGTGTACGTATGTTGAACTTCTGTTGCACCGTACTTAGCCAATTGTACTCATCGGAGGTGCGGTGGAAGGACAACAAACCAAACACGAAAAGCTGTTTTGAATAAATTCGTTTTCAATGGGAAGGTTCATGTTTATTGCCACGTACATAGCCGCTCACGATTCAAACCACCGAGTGCTGATGTTTCTTTTTTGGGGGCTGCTAGAGTGGAGGCGCCCATCGAGAAAGGTTTTCCTGGAATTCGGCCGATGGCGTGGGGCTTCTCTCAGGTCTCATCGGAGCGGCGGAGCGACGTTCTCCATCATATTGTGGTGCCGCCGGGTCGTCGCAGCGTCGCGTGTGGGGACGTTGGCTGGGGAGATGTTCACCAGCCCACCGCGGGACTGGAGTGCACCTCAGGCCGCCACTGATGATGATTTGGGGTGCAGCGTTGATTTCGGTAATGACGAGGTTTGTGTTGGAGCTGGCACTTCACACTGGAGCGCAGTGCTCCGCATTAGAATAGATCAGAGCTTTTGTCGATATCCACGTTGTTTCTGAAAGTGTCTGTTTCCTCGTGTTTTTGTTTTTCCTTTTGGCTTGTTCGAGGTGGTGGTGGCGGGTGAGCGTCCGGTCGAGAGTAATTCCTAGGTACCGGGGGTGGTGATCATGCTTTGGCGATGTTCCATCACAGAAGTTGACATTCAATGTTTTCGTGGCTTAGCTGTTGCTCAGGCAGAAGACGGAGATCAAGTAATGCCCCAATTTAAGTAATGTTACGAGTGGAATTTGACCCGGAGATTAATAGACGAATTAAGGTCATTTACATAATAACTACACGACCATACACAACATGATTTTGAGAATAGATTTAGATAAAAAAAACTATTCCTAGAATGTTAATCGTATCAATCTAGGCTTGGTCCATTATAAGTGAACACCTCACACTACCATTATAATGTTGGTGGCAGGTACGGCTTCCGCTCTTGTTTGATGGCGAGGTGGGGCGGAGGGGTCGTGGAGCTGTCATGTATGCGGGGTAGGGGGCACCAGAGCAGTCATAGACCATCAACCCTCTAGCAATGGCCCTGGTCAATGGTGACCTTATGTTAAGAAGGTTCACTGCACTGGTGCCAACACATTTTGATAACCACGAGGTAAGTGACATTCGCTAAATGTTCACACTGGCTACGTAAGTCCGAGCAACGCATCGGGCACGGTTGGAAAATATTTTGACGAACATTTATCATTCCACGTCAAGAGCGGGTGTGGCTCACGACAAACAGATTCCTCGAAAAATGTAATGTGAGTTGGCCTCTTGAAAAGATACCCCGAGACTGGAGCAACACGCGGCGTAGATGTTAAAAGATCACAATAACTGTGCCGTGCCATCACCTATTAATTATTTTTCGACCACTCAGCAGTAAGGACACATTTTTACTGTGCTCCGAAACAGCATGTTGCTTTATGTCATTTCGTAGCTTTTTATATTCGTGACTTAAGAAAACATGTCACACTGCGTGGCCCTGGTTGGTACGCAAATGCGGTGGTTGTTAGCGATGGACGCGCATATTCAGTGCGCAATTTATTGTTTTGGAAATGGTTAGATTTTTTTTTTAAGGAGGGAATTACCATCATCGCCTAAGTTTATGCTGGCTGCTCAGACCTACTGATCCTCATGAAAGGGTGGCACAATTTCCTGGGAGCTGATCGTGATCCCCACGGGTGCACTGGACAGATGGCCCTGCTCCGTAAAAAAAACAGCGGGCACTAGGGTGGCCGAGATGACAATTAGGCCACATCGCCACCAACTCCACGACCACCACGACCATCACCACCACGACCATCATCGCCACTACCACCACCACAGGATTGAGTGGCGATTCTCCAACCTATCCTCATTTGTCTTGGGGCCTTAGTCTGACACTAAGCGGAATCATTGTTTAGATTATGAGAGGATCGGATGTAGGCCAACCACATATAAAATATTTTATTTTACAAAACACCAAACACGGCCAGCCAATGGATGAAACTGGTGATGGAATTGCAGCCAAATGAGGGAATATCCCTGGGAGGTTCAAATTGGCTCATATGTGAGAGCGAGATGGAGTGTGGCATTTGATGACTGTGAGGGATTGGCACCAGCATGTAGAAGCCTTCATCCAGCAGTGAATAGACACTGGCTAAATGATGATTCACGTGAATTTCATGATGTGAAGTGTGCTATATAGACTAAATAAAAAGTGATGATGATGGTGATGTATGATGATTGATATTCTTCCAATGGCTAAGAATACCATTGGCAATACCACACCGATAAATAAAGTATAAGCATATATGTTAGATCCATATGAATTGTATTTTTATGTGCCAAATTGTCTCTTACCGCATCTCTAGCAGTGGAGTGGACTGTTATGTTTGTTAAGACTCAGGGGGCCAAGCTGTCAAAAACGTGTGTTCTTGCAACTTCATATGCTGAGTGTGACACGTGTGTCACAGAACACAAATTTGCTATCGCGTTTTACCTTGTAATTATTAACACAATTGTGTTACATAAACAGTGTAATTGTTGATATGCATTATTCACATCAAGTTGCATATAACGAGTGCATTTTTTTTAACGTAGTATTCATTTTTCATTCATTTGAACGTTCACTCCCCCATCTCACTTCCTTTGTCGTTGAGTGTTCGTACGTGCATGTGCAGCTGCTTATCTCTTACCTCGCTCTCATAACGCATTAGTCCTAACTTTCTGCAGCGTCTTAAAGTGCCTTAGCATTTCGACCGCACAACAATGTGTTGCACTACACTGTACCCATGCTTAGCGTAGTCTGCATTGTTTCCCTTATAGCAATTTAAACATTAATGTTTTGTGCCCGTGCATAATTGTGTGAAAATTATTTCAAAGAGCCGAATGAATGCCTTATTTCACTCACATTATATAATCCCTCGGCGCTGTGAGAATGTTAGCCTGAATTCTGGAGCACATTTAATCCCGCTGTGAATCGCAGGGCTTCACTTGTCATAGGGTCACTCCTTTTGGCATTTCAGCTCTCCACCATTCCTCCGAGCCCAAGGCCGGGTATTAAATATCCTTAGGGACAGATACGTGGAATCTTTCCATTTCAAATTTGAAAGCAAGGCATATTTAAATTGGAGTGGCATACCGAGATAGCGCTCGCGATCTTAGGGCGAATTACCCAACATCAGTGCCAGTTTCCATTTTCTCGAGGGACAAAAATACACCTTGACTTCGGGAACATTCGTTTGAATAGGACTGGGGGGAAAAAAACATAGCTGTCCTTTTAAAAAAAAATATCTAAGATTTTTTTTTACCCCACCACATTTTAAAGTAATGAACATTTTTACCCTGTGCAAATATTCATTCTGCTTGAAGAGCAGTTTCTTAATTAACGTTTCATAGGCTCAAACTTAGATATCGAGTACGAGCGAGTGGCTACCGACCGCACAGATAATTATCATCTGTTATCATCTGTCCTTTTTCAGCAGAATCCTGCCCAAAGGCCTTAGCATTAGCATTGCACCGCTATCCATGCGGACGTAATTAGACAAATTAGCATTTATAATCTGGCCTGAGAATTTAAATTCGCGTTCTTTTAAAAACCTCTTACTTAAAGAACAAGAAGGACAGAGTGAAATAATGCAGACGATAGTGGTCTCTCATCATGTGATGGCAGCCTAATTTTATTGCAAAGCTCCATTTGACAAGATGTCATGTTTTGTCAGTGCAATTGACCAGAGTCCGTGAGGCGGACTGCACACTCAACTCAAGCTGTTCTGCCCCTGTATACGAAGCCGGATATAATTTCTGATTCACCGCCTCTGCATTGTACAATGTGAGCGTCTGGTCTGAAAAAAGGGTATTGATTTGTCAAACTCCATGTACTGTACGGCATCTACAATTGTCCCCACAATGTTGCATTGCATTTAGAAAGTAATTCACTATTTGCACCATATGATTGCTCCTAAGAGTGTCCGTGATGAACACACGTGATGGCAACCAGCAACTATCTATCATGACATCAAACGTGTGTGGGTGTTATGTTGTTTGTATATTATATTGTTTGTATAGCCTGTATAATATGACATCATGAATACATTATGTAATGGTTTACTGGTCAAGAAACCAAACCACTTAAGGAGAGAATACCCTTCTAAGGAATATTTGAAGCGTCCTTTTGACATGTTTTTTTTAATATTTGTCCACAAATGTTGTTTCAAACAATTGTAGTTTCATCTGTTTAAGTGCACACATCTCTAAGACCTGGTTGGTGACTTTTTAGTTTAAAATTAATCTGATGCCGTCTTTACTCTCTTTTTGTTTATAATTTCCACTTCAGATAATGGCGTCTCAACACTGCAAATCCCTTCCACTGTGACTTCACATAGCTTATTTAAATCAGCAGGGCAACATTTTTGTTACCGTTTTTTTTTATCAATAGCTTCGTACTGCATTGGACTGTCACCTGATGATCTGCATATTGTCCTACATCACGTAAACCATCTTAGAAACATTAGAATCATAAACCAGCAGCTTGCTGAGTGTGTGTGTTATTTTTGTTCCACCTGCATGCTCTGTGTGCCTTCACAACTGGATGATAATCGTATCTTCTCAGCTGTGAAGGTGCGTAGGATTTTCAGCACGTCAGCCTCGTCACGAGTTATCCGCTGTCTGGGGACCTCTGACAGATCTTGACATTGCTCGATATGCCCACATACATTAATTCGCATTAAAACGCGAGGCGTGGCTAATTTTAATCTCTACTCTGTCCCTCGCTTGGCAGTGTGCAGTGCAAATGTGTCATGCATGCACGTGAAAAAAATTAATATCTCAGAGTTAACCGTACTCACATTTGGCTGTGAGGTTTCGCGTATCCTTTTTTTTTGCAGGAAGTTGCACTTCAGCAACATCGAAATTTTGCGTAAGAAATTATGGGACGAGGTTAACAATCGCTGGGTGTGCATTTCTTAAGATAAAAAAAACTATTGCTTCTCAATAAATGTGGCTCCTCAAAGAAGATCGATCGATTGATCATATTTTTTTATTGCGTTCACCACAGTGCATTGGTACCATTGTACTTTTGTCTCTGATGGCAGTGAAGTTAATTGTGAAAGTGTGAGCAGCCCATTTTGTGCATCAGATTCTTAAGAATACTTTGAACATCCCGCACACATACACAAAAAAACAGTAACGAAGATCTCCCGCATATCCTCTGCAGGTAATTGAGGCTGTTAACGAGTGCCTATAATCACGTCCACGACAACAGCCGCCATTTGACAGCAATTACCCATGGTGCTCGTGCAAGGTTAGGTGCACTTTGAGGTCATGTGAAGTGATGAAGGCTTGTGGGCACGGTGTCAAAGGATGGGTCTAGTTGTTGTAGGTTAACTGGTTGTAGTGACTACTGGTAAAGTTCTCCACACTCTGCCAACTCGCTGTGTTTTATCCACCGGGCACTGCTAATTGTTGTGAGTGTTGCTCTTTGACTGTAGCTGGAGAGCGACTTCCACCAACCGCAAGCAATGTTGTTCATCGGTCTCCTCCAAAGAGGCAAATCTTGATACTACCGGTACCAATTATCAGCAAGATCAAGAAGCTACACATCCTCATGTTACCCATCTACCTGTCTCTTATAGCCAATACCATGGCCATTTAGGCCCCTCCATCTGGCCAAACAAACTGCGAGAGAATGTGATGCTAAGGCATGCAGGCATAAATAAACCAGAGAAGTTCATTATTGAGGCCTTGTCCACGTAAGGTATTTTGTCTTGAAACTTTCGTGACTGCAGGAATTTATATTCTTGGTTCTGTCGGTAAAGTCACGTAAAAAAAATTGTTTGTTTTATATTTACGTGACTTTACCGAAAGAACCAAGAACACGTAAGGTGTTATTGAGATCCTCAAACAATCAAGCCTGAATAAACCCAAAATGGGTGATTAGCCGTTCTGGTTGAGCTAAAGCAGGTAATTCTATCAGGGGGTCCATACATCACAACCGTAAAGCAATGAGGGCATGATTGTGGCAGAGGCAAATGACAGGCAACTTTCAAATGTAATTACAGATTCTTTGGGTCTTTCGGTAAAGTCACGTAGATAGATTCAAAGAAAATAACAAAAAAATATACGTTTCCTGCAGTCACGAAAGCTTTAAGTCAAGATGTAATTGCAGAGTTGATGAAATTATGTTCATCAACTAATTTGGAGTGGGAACTCCTCAACCCACTCCACAGCCACCTGATTACTCGTGCAGATTGTGGCTGGTAGAGTTAAAAACGATGCAATGTGCCCAGGCAGGTGTTTAATTTTTTTAGTGGGCCTGAAGGTATAAATATCCAGTTGTTTAGCACAAATTCAAAGATCAGAATGAATATTAATGACCATGTCATCATCATGACTGACCAGGAAGGAGTCATCCCTTGACCAGTCGTGGACATCAGTCCACTTTTGTATCTATACCAGACGGAGATTTCCGTGGTACAGCTGAGGAAGGATTTTTCAACGATATGGTCAAATATTTGGTAAATAGTCTTGGAGCATGAGGACAACCTTATCAGGACCCTAAGGTGAGCAGGAAATTACTCTGACTTCTGGACACACTGGCCTGCTTATCCTGATGAAGGTCCTCAATGATCGTGAGCAGAGGGTATCTTAATGGGTGCATACGACTTCAGCAGGTCAATCTAGAAAAAGCATTGGTGCTGTTGAAAGTCCCTATACTTCTGTAGCAGACAGAGAATTTGTTATTTAATACAGGACTGCATCTGCCTGCACTCAATTCTTCTGAGTGTGCCTGGCTCAGTGATGTTTAATAATTCTTGATTTGACCTTTGCCAGAAAGCTGAGGTGGATGATGCTCCAGTAGTTGTTAAAGTTGGGGCAGCCTACCTCATAAAAGTGAGCCACCAGGACATCCTTTCAACCTATGGACACCCCATGCTGTCGTTCAAGCAGTTGTGGTGTCACGTGAAATATCCTGCGCACAATTGCCACCCTCCTTCAGCAGTTCACTGGGGAAATCATCCCTGTCTGACGCTTCCCTTGATCTCCAGCTCCGGTTTGCACCTCCTCAGCAGAGGGCACATCAACCGACCACTCAGAGGGGGTGGCCACTCTTGTCAAACCTCGAGGCTTTTGCAACTTTTGCAAGAATCAGCTCTCCCCTGGCACCATGATGTTATTTGGGCTGAGCGGCTCCCCATGCCCCGAAGCCCTTAGAAAAAAAATCACACATCTGTAATGTAGCTTCTTCTTGGTTCTTTCGGTAAAGTCACGTAGAAGGGAAAAACTAAAATAATAAAAATAAAACATAATAAAATACAATTCTCACGACGTTTCGGCCACAACGCAAGCAGCCGTCCTCAGGTGAAGACCAGGTCTGTCGGGGAGACAGCGTTGTCTCCCCGACTGCTTGCGTTGTGGCCGAAACGTCGTGAGAATTATTGTATTATGTTTTATTTTTATTATTTTATTATTTCCCTTCTACGTGACTTTACCGAAAGAACCAAGAAGGTGAATCCCTGCAGTCACGAAAGCTTGAAATCGAAATGTAGTGTAGCTCTCAGAGACGCCATCTTGTCTTCTGTATATCTATTAAGAATAAAGTTCAAGGACAACTCAGCACGTAGCCGCGAGTGACTCGGTACACTTGGGTATTGACACCACTCTCTTCTGACACAGCACAGCTTCCAGTCTCAAGACAACTTGCAGACGACGGCAACTCATCCATTAGTCACCATGGTCCCGGGGAGCCACACTGTCTCGCTATCGCTCCGCACTGTCATTACACATCCAACAACAGCAGTTCTGCACCACTCAATGCGGTGTTGATGGAACGACAATGCTTGTGCTAACATAGGTGCACTTTGAGGCCATGTGACTTGGCAAAGGTTTTTACTGTCAAAGGTCACAGTATAGACACCCCCCCCCCTCACGTATACACTTAATTATCCTTATCGACTTTTGGGGCAAGTGCTGTTAGGGAGCACCTATTGCATGCATGCATGTTAACGTTCTTTCGCACCGTACGTAGCCAACCGTGCTAATCGGAGGTGCAGAAGGGCATGGTATTGCGAACGCCATGCCTTGCCGTCTTTTTCTCCCCCCAGTGCATAGGTTACACACAAGAGAAGGCCCAGATGTCACGTGCCACTAATGTGCACAACTAAGAATCAAATCCCTTTGGGCTGCAAGGGTAGCGCAGTGGGGGGAAAAAATCACTGTGTCTTCACCTTCTCTCTCCCTCGCCACACACAGGCACAACTGTCCCACGTGCCCCACGTCACACATGGGAGCACACACCTACATCCGTGTATGTACGAATACAATATTAATGCGCTCGCCAGCATTGCACATTTAAAAACATCTGTCCACGCATTGCAGCGCATCCTTATACAGCCCCGTGTTCTCTTGTGATAAATTAGTGTTGGCTTTTATTGAGAGCATCCATTAACATGTCTTGGGATAGGCTGCACCGGTAGAATATTGAGTTTATAATGCCTTTGTGAGTGTCTCGTTAAGTCGCGATTGCCCTTTGGTGCAGTTAAGTGTCAACAATGCGTCATAAGTTAAATGGGTAGGTGACCAAAAATGAAAAGCATTTCACGTGCAGTCCTTTGTCAATCCACTGCTGGATGAAGGCCTTCTCATATGGTGTCAGACACAGGGTTTTTTTTATCCTAACCTTACAGACTGTCAGTCAGGGCCGGGTTGCTGAGCTTGTGGATTCATAGCGCAGCTCGCTTAACATTCTGTCACCGCTCCTTCACACCAAACACAGAGTACCTACAATTAAATAGCTGCATGATGTGGCTATGTTCACACCTCCGATTAGCCAACCGCGCTATGTACGGCGCGAAAAAAGTTCGACAACAACAATGGTAACAATGTTTACCTGCAAAGGAAATGGCATCATTGAATGGATACTTTGCCCTATTACATAAACAAAAATTTTAAAAATATATTTAAGGGGAGAAAAAACATATCTGTATGGTATGACTGAAATGCAAGAATCATTTTCAAACTTCAAATCTAGATTAAATCATTTTCAAGTTTAGCCCCAATGAGTCTTGGCTTTTACTATGCACTCTTCCATTAAACCAATGTTATTGTTTTATGCCTCAAGCATTGCACAGCATTGTTGCTCCGGGAACCCATTGCCTGTGACTGAGGTGTTTAAAAATGAAATTGCAGTGCTTAACTTCTCAGTTCAATGAAATAAAAGCTGAAACTTTCACATCAAGATCACTGTTTTGGATAAGCAACCTTAAAACGCTTAACAACATGGGGTTCATACATTTCACACATTAGCTCTGCCAAAGTATCCATAACTGGGCAGCACTTTTGTTGCTCTCTTGCAGACGATCCAACGTGAACAAACCTGGAGTTTCAGGATGTGTTGACAATTTGGAACTCACCCGATTGAGATCCGGCCAAATCGATTGTTACCGTTACCCAAAATTTGGAGGCACGACCCCAGTGCAATTTTGACTGTCTTCAAAGTACGCAAATGTATTTGCCCAGACAACTTAACCATTGGCTTCCATACTGATACTGCTCATGACTTATGAAGACAAACGCATGTTGGGAAAGCATTGCGTAATACATTGAGGTAGATTTTTTCGTCCACCAACGTGTTTTTAATATCTACAGTTTGTTTTAACCATCGCCAACGCATGTCAACAAAGTAGCGACGTCAACAGCGGAAACGTTAGGTTATTTTCATTTACGAACATTCAACCAGTGGCGGCTCCTGCAAAATCTCTCAGGGGGGGCAAATGTCTGGATGATTGATAAGGATAAGGTCCACCCATGCAATGGATAAATTAACAGCTTAAGCATGTAAAGGCAACTTCACTTCTTTAATATTAATGAAAAATAAAGTGACTCTAACAATACATCTTGTTTGTTTCTATACTCATTATTAAAACAAACCACTCAAGTTTCTTTTATTTAAGATTCCACTAGGTGGCGACAAATTATATTGTTGGATGAAACGTGCTTACGTATGATGACGTAAGCACGTTAGTGCGAGCCCTCCCAGAAGCCATAGAGAATGCATTGCAGTGCCCCCGTTCGAAAAAAAACATCTTTGAATGTAAGTCTATGGGACCACTCGGGGCGATTCTCAGCTGGAGGGAAATCGCCCAAAAAGAGGCGGTACTCCACAGAACGTAGCATGACGCTGATTGGACTATATCCAGAGGCACAGTGACGGCTAGCGTGACTCTGTGGTTGAATGACATTGGTGGTGCGTCGCCCAATCGCCGTAATGAAGAAACCGCCCCTGCATTCAACGGTCTAAAAGAATCCACGTTGAGACTTTCTCGTACTCGATTCAAATTCTTCGGCACATCTCCTCAGAATGGGCCTCCCGCTGGGACAGTTAGCAATGTTCTGCTGTTTAGTCCCGAGGTTCGAGCTCGGAGCTCGGTGTGATTTAGACTGGTAGGAGTGGCAATTTTTGCGACTCTTTACATTGTCCGTAATGATCACTACTAGGCTGGTACCATTGATCGTGCTTGACTTGAAAAAGGTGTAAAAAGTATGTTTTTATCACATGGCAATTTCAGCGTTCAACTGGGAATGTGCAGTTCTCAAGATTTCTGAATTTGAAGGACAATTTTGAAAATTGTATTGTAATTGGATTTGTTGTTGACCATTTACATGATGTCATTAAATGACACTTCTTTTTGCTAACTCAAAGCGATATCGCTTGATGCCACATGGTTTCCACTTTTTCTGGGAAATGTGCAACGTGATGCCATTTGAAGTGAAATCACTGCCTGTGGCATCATATTTTCTGTTCCATCTGAAGAACTTTTTTTTTTATCTTCTTTGGATCATCAAAAAGTTTGTATCGAAAACAGATTTACATATTTTGGTGGTTAAATATGAACAATCAGAATCTCGACAACCTACCAACCCACCGAGTACAAAGTCCTAGTGTCATACTGTGCTAATGAGGAACGATCAAAGATACCCAGTCAACCAATGTAGACAGAGAGCAGGCACCAGGGCATAAACTGACTAATGTGACAATTTAGTGGTTGATTCATAATATTATGGCCACCTTTTACAATACATTGATGTTTTGTTTTGCACCTTTCCCTGGCCTTACTTGGGTTGTGAGGAGTGAGTGCTGTAACTTGGGTTTCGTTGCTGCATCACTCACTCAAGTTTTCCTCTTTTCCACCTTTTGTATTTATTCTTCTTTTCTTTCATTTGTTTTTTTCAAATTAGCACGATTGGCTACGTATGGTTCAAAATAAGTTACACTTACATACATTATGTCTGCCGACCTCCTGTGCATTCCTGACTGGGTATCACTAACTTAGCCACAGGTATTCCTCAAAATGTTTTTAAATGTTATTTTTTCCCAAAAGTATTTATTGAACAAACGATTCAGGTACACACAGAGGGCAAGTATGGGAATTGACACCAGTAAAGACGAGATGAGAAGTACAATTATTGCCAACGTTTTATATTTTTAACCACCTGTCTATGTCAAGTGTTTCAATAAACTCTACATCCCTGGTGTCCACTTCCTTAACCAAGTAAATCTCCTGGGGAATGAAAAGGGGGGTGGGGGGGGTGAAGGGGTGGGGTTGCTAAATTCCCGAATGAATTATCATAAAAATCAATGCCCACGGGAAGAGAAGCCGTGAATGGGGTTCCAAGTTTGGGGATATGCTTCCTCCCTGCTCCTTGAATGTTGCACTTCGATGTTCTAGAGCAGCTGAGCTGTTCTTGACCCACAAATGCAGTAACGGGGGGACGGGGGCGGGGGGTGCTCTCAGTTGGCTATAATGGTGCGTAATTATTATATCATTTTTGTACAGCTACAACCATTTACTAGACAATTTGAATTAAAAACAGGCGACTCACGGAGGGCAAAGTTACCAACCCTATGTTTAAAACTCTGCAAATATTTTTTTCGGCTCCTGCATACATGGACATGTTGCACATATGTGATAACGGCATTGTACTTACGTACCTGCCTTATCATTTCACGATAAAATCGGGGCATTTATGAATTAAATTGTCATTGACAGTTTGCTGCCCTGTGTCCACGTGTGGCTACACATGTTATTGTTACACATCAACAGATTGGACACTGATGTGTGCAATCGATGAATTGCTGGACGATGTATCGTATTGGACAAACACTGATATAAAAAGTGATAAGTGCGTAAGCGAGAGCTGCCGCGGTTTAATGATGAGTACACCTGACTTGCAAATCCAGAGGTCGCCGTTCAATTCCATCTCTCGGCGCTGCAGCATGAACATATGGGCATGTTTCCTTTGGGAACCGCGGTGGCTAGGAGATGCTAACTACCTCGCCTGGTATACAGGAGGGCGTGGGTTCGATCGCCGACTCTGACGCCGGTTGTATATTTGGAGTTTGCGTGTCTCTTTCCCCGTGGTCGCGTGGATTTTCGTCCGTGCCCTCCAGTTTTTTCCCTCTACATTTAGAATCAACGTGCATTGAGAGGATTTGGCTGATATCAATTTCCACTCAATAAGCCACTTTGTTGAGTTATCATTTGTGCCCAGGTCACTTAAAAAAAAGAGCTATTAGCTCAGTGGGCCGCTGGTAAAATAAAAAAAAAGTTTAGCTTCAGTTTAGTTTGTAACCCTGTAGTATAGATGGGTTCACTGAAGTTGATCAGCAGAGCGCATGTGGTGGGGTGAGGTGTGGATTAGTCCCACCTTCAAATGTATCTGGCCAGCTTGAAAGATCAGGCCAAATGCCCTCTAGAGGAGCTCAAATGCGCTCTTACTCGTGTGAGCTCTTCCGCCAGCAGTGATGTGAGTAAGTAATTGCAGGGCTGCACCTTTACCTTCACGTGTATCAGCAGTACATGCAGGGTTGCATGTATTTGAGGCAGAAGTTGTGAATGCATTGGGGATGCATGTTTCAATATAATTTTAGTGTTAGTTTTGTATTTAAGCCTCATAAATAAATACACACACCCTTTCATGATTTTAATGCAAGTGTTATGACACTGATATTTATTAAATGTTTTTTTTATGTTACAGGGTGTTTATTTTTACATCACCGGCAGCCTGATGTGAGTTTCAAATTTCTTAATACAAAAAATAATGTGCTAATGCCATGTCTGACGTTGGGTTGGTGTGGAAATAGCTCCAATTAAAGGTAAGCGATTTACATCTGCACAGGTCTGGTTCACATCAACTTGATACATGAAGCTGTTGCTTGACGCACACAAAAAAAAAGCATTCCAAAAAGCGAAATAAAAGTGAAGCCAGTCCCCTTTTGAAGGACATATCTACCTCGGGTTTGAAAGTGAAAACCATTTACACATAGCATACCAATAAGGTCAAAGAGCACCATTAAATATTGACGGGATACTGTGCACATAAACAAAGGACTATCAGTGTGCGATCATGTTGTACCAGCAGTGGTGCAAGCAGTATAGTAGGGCAGCAGTAAGTAAACATGATATGCTTCCCATCTGCACCCAGAATAATTGTATGATCCTGCTTTGGTCTCTGGATTTAACAAGTAACTGGTTATTTACTTTTGAAATGAACGTGTAAGTTGCATATTTTATGGACTTTACAATTGCACAATGTTAATATTGTTCTTGACGCATGCTGACCACCACTGTAAGACAAACCGAGGCATCTCGTAGTGATGTGCCTAAAACTCAAATGCCGCATTTCAAACACGATATTGGCACGGATGATGTTGCTCGTGTCTTCTCAAGTAAGATACCGATGTGCTTAAAATAGAAAGCTTATTTTATTAAATTTTATCAATGTGCACATTTATTAGAGGCGTGGTAATTAACGAAGAAAATGGAACACGTCTGAGAAGTGTGCAAAGAAATATGGAGACATGCGTGCTCAGAATGACCTCGAGACGAATAGTGGAAAACGCAGATGGTAGAACGGAGGCATGTTCATGGCATCATCATTTTGTTTTATTTTTTAGAAAAGCAGGCTTTGGAAAAATACGTTGCTTCAAGGTATGATGGTCGATGGTCAAGGCTAATGTCGAGTGCTACCCGAGGAATAGAATTTGTTTGATGGAGCACCCACTGAGGAGAGCGTCTGTGCAGATCCTCGGTGGATTGTTGGGGAGGCCTTCATCCGCTCCTGGATGGATCATGGCTGATGGTGGTGATGATCGAAACATAATTCCTCTCTCTCTCTAATTAGGCCCGATTTGACAGGAACGCTCACAAAGTGGAATTCTCTGCGATAAACTACTGATAAAGAATCCTGTCATATGTAATCTGACTTTGCAATGTGCCTGTGCGTGGTTCGATTACTAAAGTGGTCATATTGTGTGCTGCCACGACAAGGTCTACTCTAACGGTTAAGCACTTATTCTGCAACATAAACCTAACTGAAAGCAATAAACGTGATATATTACACCTAGACAGATGATGTCACATGCTCACGCAACAAAGACCAATGTTAAAAGTTGAACTGCAGCAGAATTTTGGCTCCTTTTCAATCCAGTGTTAGCATCATAACTTTCGTGAATATTCACAGCTGTTTAGTAAAGGCGAGCGAGTAGGTGGGTTTATTTGTGTATCCAGGTGTTATCCAACTGATATTGCTCACTATTGTTGATGCATCATTGATACCGCCTCGTTAGGGCGTTCAATTATTGTGTGTGGGTAGTGGTGAGGCAGATGCCTTTTTGTGCATAATTGCAGGATACCTTTAATCTTATTTCGAGAAAAAAAAGTGGTGGAATGATAGCCACTATCTACATTAATCTGGCCATCCTCGGTTGCATGAATTCAAACATAGTTAACGGTAAATGGCAGTGAAGAAAGTGATTATAAATTTATTGTAGGAGGAATATAATTACACATTTAAAAAATATTTTCAAGGAAGTAGCAAAAACCAGAGATCCAATTTTATAAACCAATTTTGGTGTTTACATGTGCTTTTTAAAATTAATTTCTCAGATGTATTAAGCCATGACTGATGTGTGCAGCATGGAAAGGGCCTTCATCCAGCAGTTAATAAACAGTGGCTGATGATATTTTTTTACATTTAAGTTACGTAGTAAATCAGAACCACCGCAAGCTGTCACATGCGTTGCTGTATAGCACATGTAACCTTTAGTGTAGCACAATGGCATACATTTATTTCAATTATTCTTGTAATCCTCCAAAGCACTTGAGATAAATTGCACATACCATTGCATGGCTATGCAATAGAGTACCTTAGAAAAAAAAGATATCCCATCACTTTTATCATTGCGTCATTAAGATAGGTTTGATTATTCGCAGTGATAAAAACAGCTTCTAAAATTAAAAAAAGCCACAGCTGCTGATAGCAAATGTCTGAGGCTTCCATGATAAGACAGGGAAGTGAAGTGTTTAATTATTACTGCTTTACTTCAGAAAGCACACGCACCCTCGAGGCACTGGTCACCCGGCATGTCTCTCTTTAAAAATAATATATTTTACATTTAATTATGTCCAGGGTTCAGTGTTGTTGTTTGTTAACCCACGATATGTTAATGACTAGCGATTACACGTACATTCGTTGCAGCAAAATAACAAACATGAATGGATATCAGCGCACCACACATGTGGACTCTATAGCGACCATTCAGGTTCATCTATCGGTCATCGTACATTCAATTATACTTTGGAGGCGTCTCCAGATAGATGTAAAAGTGCATCCCTGTGGAATAACTAGAAACACTGCGGTCATTACAGTTGACTGCAGGTTTGACTCCACCACGTCGAGATGGAAAATGTTGGCATTAAACACGGACATACGCCATCAGAAGCAATTCTTGTACGCCAACTCACACTGTGTTAAATGTCTGTTTGAGATATGTTCTGAAGATGGCTGTAGATAAATGTTTGCCAGTTGCTAATTAAAAAAAAGTATACTGGCCCATGATTGACGTGCATTCGCATGCACATCTATTATGTGGTCGGTGCGTGTACACGCGCTTCAAGCAAGACTTAAATCATTGTCGTTTTAATAAAGGGAGCTTCCATTAGTGGGTTGCGCTTGGAACTTTCTTAAATCTCTATGACCTCACATGACTGTCAACCGCCAGCACAGCCAGTTGCAATATAGATATAACTCATGGTTTGGTTATGTCCGAGACCTTGTTTGCTGACCACAGGAATTGGCGTCGTGGTCACATTGTTGTGGCCTTTAATGTTCGTACTTTATGGTGCAAAAAGCAAAAGCATTGAAGGACTTTGGGACATTAGCTTCCAAAGGAAACACCAATAAATTACAACAACAACAGCAACAACAAAAAGAAGCCAAAGTACGGATGTCATACTGATTCACAACAAGAATAAGAAAAAAACACAATAAGAAACAATGTGACATTCCCGAGTGATTGTGCATTTTGTCACTTGTTTCAAGGCTCGGTGGTTCGGACATTCACGGCCGCCCTGGTTAATATTGAGTATGTATTTAAGTTGAAAAAAAACGACTCACCATCTACTTTCGTGGTAGAAATTAATGTCCCCGTGATATTAGAATAAGAGTAGGTCATGCGTGGCAGCATCTTGGTACAAACGTGCCAAGTTTTTTTTTATACATACAGTTGATCATCGATTATCCGGCTGCCCGATTATCCGACTTCCAACATTATCAGCAGTCCCAGGCCGATCCGGCAAAACCGCTCCACAGGCTGTAATCAGTTTGGCGATCGTCAAACGCATGTTGTTGAAACAAGAGCGTAGTCCATACATCACTTTATACAGTCTTGGAGATTAGAGTGGTAAGCACGGTACAATAAACACAGTAACTTTTTACAGTAGTATATGTTGTCGTCCATTTGTATGTTTATTTATGCCAATTTCATATTGTAAAACATTTAAAACACTAAAAAAACATATACACGCCTACAAGAATGTGTAAAAATAATCTATTTGAAGTAATAATTAGTGATTATCCAGCGTCTTTGAAAATCTGGCAACCCCTCCCCCCCGAAGCCGCTGGATAATCGATGATCTGCTGTATGTACCCACAAATTATTTAATTGGGAAAAACGCGTAGCTAAATCCCCCCCTCCAATACGAAACTTAGCAAGACCCTCAAAAAAGTATTGAGTACCCCAGGACTTTTTCCTGGGTGAATACATGTTAGCATTAATCATCAATATCAGTATATGTATACTCAGCAAACGTGCACACTTTTGTGATGACTTCACATAAAATTGTCACTGACTGTTGAAGGTTGGTGCCTCCCGGGTGAATTTGGAAGCCTGCAAATTTTTTTTTATTTGATAGCATAATGCTCACTTAGATTGCTTGTCGTGTTTTCCACTTTTCTGAGCAAACTGTCACTGCAAACATTTACATTGTGGTCCTGCAATGCATTATAATTCCTAATTCACACCAGTCACATGAATTGTCATGCCCCAAAGTCACGTGCGTGTTTTTGTTTTGCATATGCAGATTTACGTGAAATTATACAAAGTCATAGTGAGGCATTCGTAAAAACCAAAAAAGGGAAACCTTAAGAATGTTCGGCCAAATTGTTAAATCCATAGCCGGGTGAGGAACTCCCCACACCATGTTGCTCCCCGGCGGTTGATTGAACATTCTTCACCACATATGTATGGTCAGTGTGAATTGGTGAAGAGGGCGATCCAGACCCAGTTCAAATATAATTTGCTACTTATCTTATGAGGCTCAGCCACGGGGTTCACCGGGCATGTTGCTTACCACTGTGCCATTGCTCCACACACAGAGTCATATCTTGCATCGATGTGTATTGGCCATGCATATATCTTGGGAGAGCTTTTTTTCGTTTTAGAAGCCAGAATTATTGTCAAAATGGTGCAGATTGTCTTATTTCACAAGATAAATAAATTATTGGAAGATAAATATTCTTTGAAAAAGGTATTCGAGGAAATCGTGCGCAGTACAATAATAAAGGTTCTTTCATTCAAGCATTGCAAATTTATGGACGTCATATAGAGTACATCTATGCTGAATGCCAAAAATATTTTTTCACTGTCCGTAAATTTAAAACCTCGCCCCATATAGTCACCAACAGAGAATTGTGCTTTAATTCTCACGAAACTATAGATTGCATCTGATTTGTAATTAATTGGCCTATTTTATATATAGGTAAGAGGTGACATTCCTGCAATGTATATCAACAGCTTTGATATTGACGCCAATTGCTCTAGGGTATGCCATTGCTGCAGCTCAAACATTGTCAGTTAATTACATGGAGTCCCAGTGCAATTATCTGATCCACTTCTGCAAGTAAGATTTGAATGAACGGATATAACTAGTGTTAGCTGTGAAGCATTTTTATTTTCCCCAAACGGATGAGATTGCATTGTAATGCATATCTCTTGCATCATTTATATGGCGTGCAATTAAGTTTCTTTATAATTTGGGCACATTGGTAATGTGTGCGCTTATGATTGAACTGGGTAACCTCTATTGTGTATGTTTTTTATGCACAATGTTGTCAAATTAAAGATGCAACAAAGCATGTCGTTGCTATATTTAACATGGTGCTGGTGGGTATACACTGAATGTATATGCATAGACAAACAGTAAAAAATACATCTGCATTTGAACCGCTACTCATACAAAATTCATGGAACAGCCTCTATTGACTTTCTACAAAGACAAGTAATTGAATAGACCCAAGAGGGATAAAGAACTGAGTTGACCCTGTGACCGGGATTTGAACTCTCAACCTGCTGATTCACGCGTGGCACACTCCTTGCCACTGTGCCGTCCGCCTACATCAACGGCTACGTACGGCGCGAAAGAAGTTCAACATGCATACACCACACGCGTGATTACATCTTCCAATCCCCTGCAATGCGTCGAAAGCCTCAATTCATTTAGGGTGCGCGTAATCGCCAAGACATGCGACAGAAGCCTCGTGGCCATGTGCCGTTCTTGCAGACCTCCACTGAAATTAGTAAGTGGATTGCCATCAACAATATGCGATATTGTTTGTACAGCGAGGGTCCAGATATCTTGTCACATCTTCCCCCCCTCCCCCATTTACGTCTCTAAAACTTCATTTTTTTTAAAGTAAGGTTTATTTTAGACAGAAATTAATATGCAAAGGAAAAAAAACATGTTTGGGGTCAATTCAATTTGGGGCTCACGAGAGATATGGACCACCCTGCATCGTGTCACAGCTTGCAGTGTTGGTCGTCACGAAGAGCCCTGCGGTGGAGGTTGGCTGCACAGAGAGACCCTGCCCTGCAGACAACCTGTTCAGGAAGGCCCACGTGGACACACTCATTGTAGGATCCAAGATAAGGAACTGGTTTGCAAGCTGATGTTGCTCTCCATTCCCTCCCGCAAAGCCGGTCTCTGCCGGGCAGTCCCGGCGTGGCTGTTTGGACCGCAGCGTGTGTCGTGGTGGAAGACATGCCGCACGAGGAAGAAAAAAAACATTGTTTTTTTTCTAAATCAACCAGTCAAAGGCGTTTAAACAAAAAAAATCGACAAGAGGAAAATCTTCTAAGCAAACGAATGCTTTGGTGAGTGAGGCTGTGCTTGCATACTGCGGTCGTGAAGCCCCTGGCCCCCTGCTCCTTTGCTCCGTTGTTGTTTCCCATCTGATGGCATCTCCTGGAGCATCCAACCCACCTGTCAGCCCGGCATGCGTTGACGCTTCCTGCCATTAGCCTTTAGCCACCGTCTGCGGTGGAGGTGGGGGGCAGGGCTGTGTGTGTGTGATGTGGACCGACAGCCCAATTTAGTCTGCTTTGTTGCCTGCAAAAGCTCCTGGCGGTAGATTAGGTTCCGTGTCCCTCTCTGCCATGGCTTCTTGAGCAGTCTCAGATTTTGCGTGTCACTTTGCGTGGCGCGGGAAATGCACAGCCACATGCCGTCTGCTAATAACTGCTGTCCTTTTTTTCTCTGCTTCGGCAGCCGTGATGGAAGTTTTGACACTTCGCGTGCAATATCTGTTTTACCAGTCGTGCTGAGAGTTATGGTTTGATTTTTGTATAGTCCTGAAAACGTTTTTTTTTTGCCACGCATTTAAATTTAGATGTATAAGGGAAGGTGGATGAATGGCTTTCTTTCATTGTCGTGGAACAAACAGAGCTTAAACATTTTTATTGTTTGTAAAAGTTAACTTTTGTAGTTACACATTGGAGACAATGCACCGTTTAAAAAAAATACTCTCCATGAACGTGAAGATATTTTAAATGTGTATACTGTTTAATGGGTGACCAGTGTTTTTCTACTAAATAATTGTGCTGGAGCCTTTAGCTCCGACTCGGAAGTGTTGCATTACAAGACTAATGGAAGTGAACCCTGTGTAATTCTTATTGGCTAATTGCGCAATGCACTTTCAAAGCTGTGTTTTGTGTTCATTGCATTGTTAATATCCAAAAAGTGGGGCTGAACAAACCGCAGCTAATGAGTTAGACTTTGCCATTAGCATGCTCCCAAAGCTTCCACAATATTTGTCAGAAAATTAGGTGGGTATGATGTTATCAACTCTGATTTCACACACTCGCAGTGTGATATATATATCAAATTACATTTACACACCAGTCTTTTCAACATTTACAAAATGTGCACGGAAGTACAATTACGATAACCAGGTATTAAGAAACGTTCGAATGAATTACAGCCTATGATCTCGAATCGTGCAGAATATGGTTGATCTTGTTGGCTCTGTGAAGCTAAGCAGAGTTGAAGCTGGATTGTTCTTGGATGGCAAATACTGTGCATGAAACAGGCGTTGTAAGCTGCTGTGCAGGAAAACAAAACGCATCCATTATTCTACTGCGGCATACCTCTGGCATGCACGCTCCCCCACCACCTTCACAAACCTGCACTGACCAGCGTGGTGAAGTATGGTCAAATAACACCGATGACCCGCACAGTATGGGGAGGTCATCGTCCAGTAGTCTCTGAATAAAATGGCTGTCCATGTGTTGAGGAGTTCCAGAGCCGGCCCAGCCACTAAGCGACCCTTGCAATTGCAAAGGGCCCCGTGGCCAGCAGAGGGCCCCCTAGAGTCACTGCTAGCTTGTGGGTGAAAAAAAATCATACATAAAAGGGGCCTCCAACCAAATTTTGCTTAGGGCCCCCAAAGGTCTAGGGCCGGTTCTGAGGAGTTCCCACAGACGCACTCGGAGACGCAGGTAAGTTGAGAGGCTTCCGCCAAAGGTTTATCAAGGATATAACAATAACACACACCAGGGTATACAACTTCCCAGGGGTTTGGGGTCCTACACTGAGTCCCGCCACACGACCCTGCTCTGTTTGGTCCCAGTCCGGCTAGCTCCGGTCTCTCTCTGTCATGTCGGATCGGGGACTCTGCCAACTCCACCGACCCGAGAGAAAAGCACCTCTACGGCTACCACCGGCTTCTCCCCAGACTCCCTATTCGATCCCTCTCTCTACCCCTGGTTCCCTCTTCACCCTGCTTACTCTACCCGTTCCCACAGTGACCCCGCTCTCGTCACGGGGTCTCCCTTAAGTACTCTAGGAGACGTGACGTCATCGCACTGAACAGCACACCTGACGTCACGTCTCCATTTCACTCCTCTACACATGTATGAAATAAATTATTATCATTATTATTTATGACATGGGGTAAAACCCAGTGTGTCATTTGATTTGAGAATGCCTCTGTATGTATGTTGAACTTCTTTCACACCCTACGTAGCCAACCGTGCTAATCGGAGATGCATGGTTGGCTACGTACATAGACTCTCGTTATCTTTAGTATATTTTCTTAGTTTATTTTTCTAAATGCAGTTACCACTTATAATGAACAGTAATGACATTTTACTAAATGTATTTCGCTTCAGTCACATCGGTATTCATAAGCTGAGTCCGTCGCCAGACAAACGACGACATGGGACATTGTGAAATCACAGATATAATTACACTCGAAATTAATTCCTTTGTTGTTTCAAGTTGTGATTCTATACGGGCAAGACATTGAGATGCAACAAGGCTCACCAAATCGTGTTGAGGCGTGATACATGGCCAAGAAGGGGCGTGTTGCTTGTTTCCGAAGTTGGCAGTTCAAGAACCAGCGACCACTCTGGTAAATACGGTGTGGAGGTATTAACCAACAAAAAAAATACGCACCGCCTACTTCACAACGGACATTAAATATTCCGTGATGTTATGAAAAAAAAACTCAGAATCGGAAATCAGAATTAGAAGATTAATTCATACTCCAGGAGGAATCCGATGAAGATCTTTTTCCCAAATATCCAGTCGGGGCACCGGGGTAAGAACGTTACAACAACAAACAGTACAAAAACACGATAGAAATGAAAACATGTTGATACTGAGCTACGTGTGCTGGCATCATGTTCCACATTTTTTTACTTGGAAAATGTATTTGCAAACCAGGTAATTGGGTAAAGACAGAGCCATATCACCTCGACTGTGAAACTACCGCAGACTATAATTGTCTGTGAATCATATCACCTTCGTGATAGCCTTACACTTTCAGAAAGTTTTCTATACCAAATGTACTCATTTGATTTGATATGCTGTTCATACAAACGTACATAAAGTGACACAATCGCTCACAGAGCCTGACCCAGGGTACACATTAGGATTTTTTAGGTAAAACTTTATTGCCCAAAGCTCACAGAGCCAGTGTAAGGCATCTTGTGATTCTTAGTGTGCGGTGTTATTGGCCCAGCCTAAACGAATCCAATGTACCTTAAATATTCAAAGGGTTTAGTGTTCATGCCCCAGGCTCACAGAGCCAGAATAAGGAGCCTTTAGGATTCTAATATTGCAATATTATTATCAGAGGCTCACAGAGTCAAATTATGGCACCCTTAACAATTTTACGGTAAAATGTTATTGCTAGAGACTTGTATAAAGTCGGCATCAAGAGTGGCATAGTTGTGAGAAACCACCTACTAAAAGTACAGGAACGTACACACATTATTTGGTGATGCTGCTGCATTGAAAGTGGGGCACGAGTACAAATAACAACAAACTCAACACATTCGTCAATTACAGCGTGGCTTTAAAAGTAAAAACAAAATCTGATAGGCGACGATTTGAGCAACAGCTTGTCTTTATAGTAAATAAAATGCGCATAGAATATGTTATGAATAACGATTGCCCGAAACGTAACCTATTTAAAATAAAACGTATTTTTCCTTTTAAGGCAGTGCTTTTGAAGAATGCGAGTTTTATATGTTTTACAGTACTGAAGTATATGTTAAGGATATCCCCAAAGTTGACTTTATTTGTCCGATTTCATCAGCAGGCTTGATTTTATCTACGTTGTGAACTTGAGTTTGGCAACGTCGCGTGTGTTTGAAGCCGGCAGCGTAGCCAGTATTCCCTAGCAGCTGGATACAAGAAACTTCTGTGTGACCTTGCTGGCTGCATTTGATTCCAACAAAACAAATCAAATCTGTAACTAATAGCTGCTATGAAATAAACTGCATGTTCACATGTCTGCAATAGCCATTTTTACCCCATCACTTCTTCCCAGCTGTTTATGGAATCTGCGGAAGACAACGTGGGCATGTGTAAGGACGGGTTGTCAGTGCGATTAGGCAAAAGCGATTGCGCCAGCCAGGATTGGTAGGGGACGTATCCGCAGAATTGGGCGAGGGCCGTTTGCAGAGACAGACTTTGAAGTTGTCTTCACGAGTCCGCCGACCAAAGGAAAGACCTAAAGGCCAGATTTGGGATGGTGAGGCTGTCAGAGGTCACGTGTCTACTCTGCAACAGCTGCAAGATCTGGCGGAAGGTGGGAAGTTCTGGCGAGGTGCGGTGGTGGCATCACCAGCTTTGGCCATGATGACATCTTGACCTCGATTCGTGGAAAACAAGAGATATGATTATATATTTGTTTTGGTCGGGTGGTCGGAGTGGGTGTTGCTTAAGGAGCTGCTTGCTTTCCTTTTGCAGCGTAGGCAATGTTTCGTTGTCACAGCGTGTGTGCTTGAACTATAAATGTAATTGCTCTTTGAATTGAATTTTACGAATTGTGTTCAAGTGAGCCTGCAGAAGTGGACACATACTTCGACGTAGCGGTTAATGCGCTGTGCTTCAACGAGGCTTGGTGCCGGTCATATTAACTCTTTGTCCATCGTGCCTGCATTCGTAGGTGCTTGCTAAGAGCACTTGCCCTAGCAGTTTTAGTAGGCTATACGGTGGACTTTTATCTTTGGCTTGCATGTGTGTTCAAACTACATACGCACATTTGGCTGGATGTGTCAACTCAATCGCAAGCAAATGAGTCTAATGAGTAAGCTCCAAATTTAAGATTGAGTCTAATGAGTCACGTGTTTAAGAGCGACCCAAACACGTGCATTTTTTTTACATTGTTACAATGTTGTTCGATAATTCTGATAGATGCATTAACTTAACACGTAGGATTTCGCGACCAATATTATCCACAACATTTACTCGAATTGTAATTGTTGTGGGTTTGCTCTCCAACACACCGGTGTGCTGAACTAGTAACGCATTTGGCATGTTTTGCTTACGTGACAACCCTTACTAATTGGCTGTGTCGGGTGGTGGCAGGTTTAACGACACATATTCACGCGATTTGACCCATCCCCCCTCTTATGGATGCATTCATATACAGCGACAAAACAAAACTCAGCAACCGGATATACAGAAATACCAAAGTATTTAATCAAGAGTAGCCTCGGCTTAAAAAGTAATCTGACAATTAACCAGCTGTGATATTTGTTTCATTATGCATGGAATATTACACCAAATGTAATGCTGCCGCTCTTTTTTGCACCTGACGCTTTGCGTTTCGCGTTTTTCTTTTTTTTGCCGTGCAAATTGGACACTTTGAAGCGTGAAAGGAGCCGAACTTGAATACGCTCTCGCTACTTTTTCCCTGGGTTATTATCCTCCGTAATACTCTGCAGAACTATAAAATAAGGGTCTCCAGTGACAGGGAGGGTGCTGTGTGTAAACGCTGTTATTGTGTCACTGCGCACAGCTCAAGTCCACGCGCGCAGTTATGCGCACACAAAGGCACGCGGCAATGTTGAAATTAATCTTGAGTAATGATATTGCAGAGCAGGCCACCATGGTTACCTTTTAAGGTTGACGCATGCATTATGTATATATATACGAACGCGAATCTGCGGCGAGTGCACCGCAATCCCTTTAATACATTCAATTCAAATAACCTACCTTTGACTCCAGTTGTTATTGAAGACCGAGCTTCCATTGCTTGAGACACGCAGCAAGCGAGGAGGGCATCGCAGTCGTCCTTGCTGGCGTAGCCTTGAGACACTGGGGACACGGTGTCTGGGGGGTGGAGGAGCTTAAGTGGCAGGGGGCCAGGTATGGGATCAAGTGCTGCAAGTATCACTGATAACATGATGGAAGCAGTTCGGTTTGGTCCTTTCACCGCCTTTCCTTTTTTCTCAGGATTCCATGCATTGGCACGATTTGGAGGTGGCTTTTGGCTGGCCATCGAACAAAGACGGTCACCGCATCTCACGCTTTCAGGCCGTCTGGAACGCTCTTCCATCTGACATTAGGAAGCCACTGGAGCGATGTACTTTTAAATCTAGATTAAAAAAAAATGTCTTTAAAGCTGCTTTTCGTGTTTAGTTTGTTGTCCTTCTCCCGTACCTCCGATTATCACGTTTGGCTACGTACGGTGCGAAAGAAGTTCAACATACAAACATACATTATTCAATTCAGGAGTATTTTTTTTTAGATTGTGGTGAATATATCCGGCCTCTGGTGGCAACGACGCTGTCTTTATTCGATATTTAGCACGCTGCACTTGCAATCCAGAGGTCACTCGTTAAATCTCCGCGGTGTTGAAACAACGGTGCAAGGCTCTACAATTCCCCTCTGCCACTGTCCACCCAGCAGCAGAAACCTGCACACGACTCTGAGTCAATCGCCATGCCGTGTGTGGTGGGGTGCATTGTGGGTACTTATACCTCTTCCAAGATGTCTGGCCAGGGTGGAAGAGTCGACCAAATACTATCTCGGGGGGGGGGGGGGGCTCTCTAGATATATTTAGTGAAAGTCCTTCCAATAGCAGTGGACTGAGCAATAAATTGCAGGGCCCATACGTTTTACCTCGTGGCAACAGGGGTCATGTGGATCATTACATGCAAGGTACAGTACATAAGAATACAAAATTATTGATGAATCAGTGCATTTTTACAACCCCACCTACCTACTGACCACTTCTCCTGTCATGTGCATATCCCCAATTTAGGTTCACACAGCGATGTATATTATTAGATCATTATGGAGATGTGCGTAGTGATTGTCATGTAGACTGAGAGAGGAACACGTGAATTGGATAATAAAAAAAACACTCAAGTTTGAGACACCATACTGCATTGACTGTAAGCATTAAAGAAAATATTAAGCATGCTTAGGCAGGTCAGTTTGCTAGTAAGGATAGTGGTAGGTGGTTGAGACGAAAAATTAGATTGGCAGTCAACGGAGGGAGGACACCTTAGAGGATGTCCACCCGCGGAGATGGAGGAATGGAATCAGCTCGCGTGCAGGAGATGCACGAATTGTTCCATCTCCAGACAGCCAGGGATGGTGATGACTTGGGGAGGTTTTCATCCAGCCGCGGATAAATGTTGGCTGATCATGATGACGTTGATGACGTATCTGGCATCTGACCCGCAGGCTGTTTTGATTATTTTTCCCCACACTAATAGGGGTTCATGGACACACGTCAAGTTCGTAAAGATGCCCATGAAATAATTTCGACCTTTATACATAGAGACTAATGTGAGGATCAGAAATAAGCAAGCGATGGCTTTTTTTCCCCAAAGGACTGCATTTGCCAGTGGTGCATAAGCAATCATTGCACAACACTCAAACATTCGTCCATAACACTGGCCTAAGAGGAACAATAATATCTATATAGATTTTTGTAAGTATATATAATGTAATCCTTGATATGTCAGGCATCGGTGATATTTTTGTTCATGTTCAGAGGCAGCACCATTGATGAATGTGAGTGTTTGTAAAATAGCAATCAAAGCAAATTAATGCAATCTGAAGCCAAAATAACTCCGCAAAGGATCTTATGAACATGCATGATTGGAAACATTGTGAGAGAAGCGCCTCTTGTTTGTCAACAAATATCCAGGACACCCAAACGATAATAGAAAAACGTGTGCTTATCAGAGATTTCACCTTGGGGTTTGGTGATTCATAGACAGAATTAGTGACAAAAATTAGCCGAAAAGAAGCATGCACGAGGGTGCGACTAAAGTGGAGAACGGACCGATGGAATCGGCATCCGTTGGGATGAAGATTTTTGTCAAGATAACGGCTGCAGCTAGTGGAGTCAGCGGTAGAGTTATAATGGTGAAAACGAGTGAATATTTAATACACTGGTATACACCTATGACTGGAGGGATTCCCATACTCGTATGCTAATTTCCAGAAATCTTTTTAAACATTAAACTTACGTTCTCATAACAAATGCATCCGCATGCAAAATTTAGTGCAACTTACTGTACATTAAAGGAGCTGTTAAAATATGAGTGAGCTGTTTCGGAAGGTTAAACCTCCCTACGTCTATTTTCGGTGACTGTCAGGTGATCAGAGCCATTAGTGTTCCCTTGATAACAATCATTTTTCAAACATCACGGGCAGATGACAGCCATAACCCATGGCTTACATTCCCCTGCCATGCTGGAGAAACGCCAGGTCAGATCCTCATTTCGGGTTTATCTACGAGAAATCTTCGGTCGATGTTTGGGCCAATTACAGCAAACGAAATATAATTTCTCATTTCAGACATTCGTCTGGGAGGTCACAGCGTGTGTACATAAAGGAAACTTTAAACAAATGACAAAATGTGCAGTGGGAAACCTACGAGCTATCTGCTCATGGATCGTGATGATGATGTTGAAATTATTTCACACTACATTGCCAACCATGCTAATCAGAGGTGTGGGATTTTAAAATAGTCTGCAGCATTTTGAAATCCATTGCCAGGTCGTTGCTCCATGCTAAATTGGACAATGTAAAATGTGTATCCTCTTTTTCATAAATATATCTGTGTGTGTATACATCTGTATAGTATGTAGGGAGCAGCAGGGTAGTAGTGAGCACACTGCGCTACAAATTTTGCCTCTCAAGTACATTGTTCGGCAATGGCTAACATCAGTGATGATGGTGAACTGGTCCTGGGCTTCCCCTAGGTATATTCAGCCATGAAAATTACCTGGTGTGGTGTGTAAACATCAATACTGGGGAGACAAAGGTGACCTTGCGTTCTGTGAGCCATATCATGCACGCATGTGCCACACCGGCCTTCATAGATGCTCGCTAAGGGCACCTGCCCCAATATGCCTGTGCAGTCTCTTGGGGGATGTTGGTCTTTGTTTTTATATTAAATAGAGCCCAATATTTCCAATAAACCGTCAAACTCCCCATATAAACAACCGACCACAGGTTTTAGTCATATGTATGTACTAGCTTTACTATCCGGCTTCGCCCGGGACTTGGATTCACCACGCCCGGCCGCCTTTGTCTCCCTAGTGGCGATGTTCACACACCACACCAGTGACTCGTTTGAGGCCCAGGACTGGTTCAAATAATCGTTACCGGTGGTGGCCGTGAGCGGGAATCGAACTCGGGTCGCCGGGTTCGTAGCGCAACGCGCTAACCACTACACTACAATGCGTTACGCTTCCACATGCGCAGGTCACATGGCAGATTGACGTCACAGCTCACTTGCCGTGCAAAAAATATATGCATTATTGAGCTCCCCCCCCAAAAAACCCACACAAAAGTGTATTTAAAAAAATGTTTGCATGGTGTACAGTCTGGAAAGTACCCACATGGCAAATTTCAAGTTTGTTGCATGTCGGGAAGTACGCTAAACATTTTGAACAGACACGCATTATCACAACTTTTCCTTTAATATACATGGAGATGTTAAACTTTTTCGCACCGTACGCAGACAACACTTGCAGTCGAAATACAAACAAAAAGAGACAACTCTAATAATGATATGCACTGTCCTTGAAAATGATTGGTCCACACCCGAGACGGCTTTTCTTAGAGCCTAGTCTCACATGGTGTTGGACCAGATGACGCCAAAAGGCGTACGTCATAATACATTTCAAACAAAACCTTTAATTCAGCGTTCTGAAAGGAAATCGTCAGCATTAGCAAGGGCCTTTTTTATGCAGCCACCTTTAAGACAATCGCTTGCTATGGGCTGTATGACCACCCTTCGGCAGGCTGCTGTATTCTGGAGACGTGTGCACAACATGTGGATGTGTTAGGCAGCTTTTATGATGCGCAACCCAGCTCCTGCCAGCCTTAGGCTACGTCGGATGCAGTCAAATTACAATGCAGTCCCCCTAACTCTTTAAAACCTTGGATCAACTGTGTTCAGCAAAGGCTGAGTAAAACAAAGATAGGCTTTTTTTTCTTTTTAAATCAATAAAAAATAAAAAATATATAAAAATGGGGTTTGTCCTTCGCGTTATACCAGTGGGGTGAAAAAAAAGCAAAATTTTAGAAAGAATTTGTAATATATAGCATGTCAGGTTACTTATTGGCTTTGCTATAAAAAATCAATGTGATTTTTTAAAAATATATCACATCAACTTTTATTTTTATGTCTACAATTTGTAAATGTTGTTAACATTTGAACGTGAGCTTTCGCTGGACCTATTGCATGGGAAATCAGCGGGCAGGGTTCACATTTGTGTCCTCTCATCAGTAGCTGATAATTGAAGAATCTATTCATGCTATTCAGTGTGCTTCATTATGTTGGAATTTATCGTCAACATTCCTGACAACATTTCTTCTTAGGCTTTCAAAAAAAAAAAACCTGCCATAATTTATTAAATTAACGTGTAACACATTTTACATGCTAAATGTATTCCGCGAAATATAATTTAAATTAATCCAATATTTTTGGTGTATAATTACTCTTACACCCTTTGTGTGCGTTATTGATTCTGTTAAAATGCTTCATACAGTTACAAAAGCATGTCTGTATCCCCACAGTAATTGAACGAGAATTTACAGTGTATGAGCACACTGCACGCCTAATCCTTATTTATGGATTCTGTCAACCCCGCCGCTTCCTCGAAAATAAATGGATGTGATGCGGAGCTTATATCTGGCTTGAACAGTAATGAATCATTGCAGTCAATATGCGACATTCGCCTCTTCAATTATAAATTAAATGCAGGGATTCGGGCTCGCGTTCACGGACTGCATATAGACGAAGTGGCAAGCCTCGCTCGAGGGCTAGCTGGCTTGCTGCCCTGCAGCCACCCCTTCGGTCATTATCTGCTCAGCGATTCATAGCCCCGCACCACACGCAATGGGCCAGGGCTACAGTCCTAGCGTCCTTATTTTTGTTGTTGTTGTTGTTGTTGTTTCGATTTAAAGCTTTCGTGACTGCAGGGATTCATCTTCTTGGTTCTTTCGGTAAAGTCACGTAGAAGGGAAGTAATAAAATAATAAAAATAAAACATAATAAAGTAATTCTCACGACGTTTCGGCCACAACGCAAGCAGCCGTCCTCAGGTGAAACCAGGTCTGTCGAGGCGACAGCGTCTGAGGACGGCTGCTTGCGTTGTGGCCGAAACGTCGTGAGAATTATTTTATTATGTTTTATTTTTATTATTTTATTACTTCCCTCCTACGTGACTTTACCGAAAGAACCAAGAAGTTGTTGTTGTTGTTGTTAAAAATTGCAAATACATTGACAAGTACGGAAGGTGGAGAGTTGCAGTGTTGGCAGGAGCGATGTTTGTAACGTTATAACAACATTTCCTTCCAATCCAGGAAAGCCCGTGTTTTGATGTCCTCCGTGAACACATCTCCACTTATTGCGTTTAACTTCCCAGGGTAGTGGGGGTTGTTCAGACTCGGTGAATCCTCCTGTTCCCCCGTATATGTATCGATCTATGGCCATAGGAGGGCTTTGAAGGAAAGGTTAATGCTAATAGTAATGTTGGTTCAGTGTGATGTATATGCTATTTTTTATCAAAGACTTAATATATCAAAACACCCCCACAAACCTGACGTGATGTATGCATGGTATGTACTGTATATGCCATCCATATCGCCAGTGTTCGCATTGTAACTTGATACACATTCCTGTTGTACACAATACGTCTGGTTTGTTTTCACGGTATGAGTTTTGTATATTGATGAGGCAACTCGCATCGCAGCAAACTTGTAATTGTTAACTTCTGTTAAATGTGTTGAGGACGGGGTCATCTCTGGCAATGTGGGCTTTGTTTGAGAGGTACCAAGTTGATTTAATTTCTAATTTCTCCATGTTGGGTTTGTCCATGTCCAGACTCATTTTTGCAAAAAAAAACAAAAAAAACTGTCCATTCTCTGCATGTCCCTGTTAGTCGTGAATTATAATAAGTGTTCTATTATCTTGTTTCTTACTCTGGTGCCAAATGTTCCAATCATCTTCTCATCTCTGCACATGTTACCTACTTGTGCATTGAAATCAGACACAAAGACATTGACACAGAGTACGGAACATGAGCTTAAGTGGGCAAAAAAAAAACATGGAAATATGCACTTCGTCACTTGCACTGCGAAAAACACGTTCGGAAAATGTGAATTCGAGAACAAAATGGAAATTTGAGGCATCATATGGTTTGAGGAGAAGAGTAAGTGGGCTTGGGCAGGATGCATGTCTATAAGGGACAGTGACCAATATCCAAGATTTGTGATGGAATAGCAACCAATGGAGGGAATGGACCCAAGGGGAAGGCCACCAGAGAGATGGAGCGATGAGAGCAGTTGGGCAGGAGCTGAGATGGATCGGGGCTCGCAAATTCCATGAGGGAAGGTGATAACGTGGGGAGACATTCTTACATCCGTTGATTTATCATGGATGAGGATGACATTAAACGTGCTCTAACATTTATTTTATAATGGTCGATGCCATGGATTAGCATCAATTACCATATCAAGGATTGTGTGATCCTTAAATATATTGCATTACTGAGGACCACATTGCATTATTGTGTTTGCATAACTTAAAAAAAGGAACTGGGAGGTAGGGGGATGAGTGGTGGGCCAGTGGTTAGCACAGTATGCTCTGAATCTCGCGATCTGAGTTACATTCACGGCCACGGAAAAATAAAAGGTTGAGACCATTTTGGCAACAGTGTTGTGTGCAAAAAATTGCAGGGCTGCACCTTAACCACTTTTTAATTATACAAGTGAACTCTGGGTGAAAAAAGGAACGTTAAATAACAACTGCACAATTAGACTTCTGCAGGTTAAGAAAAGAGCAAAACCAACCGCAGCTGAAATGGGCACACGTGCCAATGTGCGTTGGCATTAATGTGTTCTGTAAAATGTCACCACCATTCCCTGCCCAGACAGCGTGGGCTGGGGCACTCGTGTAAGATTCCCCACTGGGAAAATACTGCCACTATCTGGTGCCCCCTCTGGATGGAGAAAGGTTGGTTGTTTAAATGGGGTGGGTGGAGGGGCCCATGGGTGCTGCAGGATTTGACCATGGGTGGCAGGTTTTTTTGTGCGTTCATAATGACATTGACTGGAGGGTGTCTCTGTGTTGAGCCACCACAGGCAATATTCTGTCGTGAAGAGTTACTGTATAATCTTATCTGCTTGGCTGTACAATAAGTTTTGTTTCATGACCTATATAAATGTTCCATGGAGGTGGTTGAAACATTGGGAAACGTTTATGTAAAAAAAAAACATTTCTCCCAGTTATATTGTAATTGTGCTATTGGTGTCATTGTGGTGTTCAGCGAGCTGGACACTACAACATGTCCTAAATTGGCCCTGATAGAGGACGTTGCACCTGAAGTCGGTCACAATGGGCATCTCATCGCGGTGGCGAGATGTTGACTGCCTGGCCTGGTTTACAGGAGGTCGTGAGTTCGATTCCAACCCTGACTCCTGCTGTATATTTGGAGTTTGCATGATCTCCCCGTGGTCACTTGGATTTCTCTCCGGGTCCCCGGTTTTTCCCTCCACATTTAGAAACATGCGTTTGCAGTATTTGGCTGCTTTGAATTTCCACATGATAAGCCACTTTGTTGAGCTATTATTTGCGGCCAGATCGCTTCTGAAAAAAAGGGCTATATAGCTCAGTGGGCCTTAACTTGTAAAATAAAAAAAATATTTAGTTTATCTTTAGACACACAAAACCTTGCAAAGACTGTTTTGCCTAGTGGCAATTACAACTTAGTGTTCATTTCTCGGAGCTGAAATTGGTCACATTAAGTGAAAATTAAAGATTCATATATATCTTTTCTAGTAATTGGTGACTGGGCTTGCACCATTAATATTCTGCACCGAGAAAATTTCCTTGTCCTCTGTTATTGTATGTTGAACTTCTTTCGCACCGTACGTAGCCAACCACGCTAATAGTGACGGCGAAATGGACAAAATTCGCTCATCCAAATGGAAGAGATGGTTTTCTGGTAAGACAAAGTATAGGTAATCATGCATTGCTTCCAAATCGTATTCAAGGTATATTTGTATTTTCTCACATTTCTTTTGAATTTCTTTGTGTTTGCCTGTGTAGATTGTGTGGTTTCTTTGCACAGTAGTCTTTCGATGTCTTTGAAAATGTGAAGTGTGACTGCTGTTTAATCATGTGAAACAAATGGCCATAAAAAAATAGACTCTTCACTTACAGTGGAATGAGCATTATGTGTATGAGATGTGAATTCATATTCATCTTCTGTAAAAAAAAAAGATAATGCGTACATCACTGCACTACTTTTAAACATTATTTAAATGTAATTGCATAGTTGTGCATTTTTTCCACCACTCTTAAGTTTAAAAGCACCAGTCCACACATTCTCACTCGAGATAAGATACGTTTCTGTGTGTTCATGGAATTAAACGGAATTTAGTGCAATACAGCGCATAAATCAAAGATTTATCTGGATTTTTCCAGTGTTGTACAATGAAAATGGTTTTATAATTATGAAACCTTAATCGGCATGCTGTACAGTGAGTATAACGTGTAGGCTAACAATGTGAATCAGCGGTGGTGCAGTGGTTTGTACACTTCGCTATGAACCTGACCCCAGTTTGATTCCCAGCCATAGCTAAAATAAGTGGCGAGTGATAATACGATCCGGTCCTTGATCCCTCAACCTGTAACTCAGCAGTGTGGTGAAGAATGGTCTAACAAGACCCATGACTGACCGAGCGTGGCAAGGCTTTTATCCATCATTGGAATGTAAAAATGGACATACAATACTATTGCTATTTTAATTTGAAGTTCGTATAACCAATTAGTGAAGTTATTCATGTCTGTCTGCCGCACAAGAAATATGAACGCAAATTAAAACAAAAAAGTTGTTTAAGAAGAAAGTTGGTGGATGTCAGGATTCATACCATAAAATATACAGAAGAGGAGATGTGATCGCACTTGGTAGATACGTCATTATAGTAAATGTTTTGATGGCCTGTTTACATGTTCTCTCTTTCATCTTGGAAGCCAGTTCTCACGTAAACATTTGGCCTCATTGGTATCCCCACCTGGTTCGAATAGAGGAAAACACAGGTACAGTTTTCGACACAATACAATGTTGATTTGCATAGCTTTTAAATGCAACCGCCATCGAGATCCTGCACAGTAACGGAGAGCGTACGTGTTTGTTTGGAGAGGCTGTAAGAAGTCATAGGCAGAGAGAGAAAAAAATGGGCAGGTCTTGAGTCTGGACTTGAACATGGGGTCAAAAGCATAGATGGCTGGAGGAAAGGATGATTCTTTTGTTGGTGGCAGTACAGGCAGCTCTTGCTAATGTAGGTTAAATGATTTTCGCCTGCTCTTCCACACTTGGGTAGGGTTATGTTCGATATTAGGAAGCCACTAGAGCTATATACTTTTAAATCATCTAAATTTAGTAATTGCTTTTTGTTTTTAAATTGTTGTCCTTCCCCCGCACCTCTGATTATCACAGTTAGCTTTGTACAGTGCAAAAATAAGTTCAACATACGTACTTACATATTACTCCACGAAAGACAATCTCATTTATGCAATCTGTCCATTTGATCATCGCTGAGACAGAAACGACAACGGTGGATGTAGAAACTTACCCACTGAAATACGTTTGTCAGATCTCACCAATGACTCTACAAATCCAGCTTCTCATTGCTTCACTGTTGCTTCTGCACTGACATTAAAGTGCTTGGTGTCTTTGACATGAGACGCAACATTAGAGGGGAGGCTATTCGTGAGGATTGCCCGCAATATCATGTTTAATGACACGCCATTCAACGTAATGATATGACGGTTATCGTGAGATCGTCATCCCTTAACTGAGCAATAATTTGCAGGTTTTATAGTATTATTTTCGAGCTTTGATGTACAAGTAGAGATTTTTGTTTGTTACTGAGCTGAAGTTGACATGGACATGAGCCTGCCATGAGTCTTCTATTCATTGAAACTTTACAATCAAAAATGTTTATCCAGAAACATTTTACCAAACACAGATTTGACGTGTGACAGATATTTACAACGTTAAATATGAATGTGAAATGTAATGTATTTTTTGATTATTATTTATGAAATATATTTCCCAGATAATAAATGTTTTGATAGTGAAGTGGGCAACAATAATCATGGTATTATAATATTTTGCAAACCAGATAATACATTTTATCTTACAAACATTAGGAGGAGCAGCAGCACATGAGACGAAAATTAACTCCCAACATGAGGAAAACAATATGGGATTGTGAGAGCGAGAGAGTCGAGTTGAAATAGAATGCTGAAATAAGCTTGAGCAAGGCCATGAATACTGCAGATATTTACGTTTGAAGATAAAATAATAATAGGAATTATGACTTATTTTCTCAGGAAAAGCCACACCAAGTTCGAAGACATTTTTAGGAGGGTCCTGCCTTGGCATATTTGGCCAGCACCGATGACATCCCATGTGTTTAGCTGTGGCAGAAATGTGGGGATCACAGAGGAAACCCATGCTGAACAGGGGAAGAACATATCAACTTTCACAAAGTCACCCTAGTCACGAATAAAACCCAGGTCCGTCTTGCTGTGGAGGCACAAGCGTTACCACTTGTGCTGCCCTGACACGGTGTGTTAAATTCACAAATATTGCACTGCTCCATGCTGTGAATGAAAAAGTAGTCTACCATTACTTTTACATAACTGCCACGTGAGGTACATTCAATAAGAGAAGTAATTGGGATTTTGGTAGCATGCGATGCAGTGAACATTTAACTCCATAGGAACATCATATTGGGAAACAGGGAAATGGGTTGGCTATTTAACACCATTTATTCTGAAATGGTGCAAATCTTTCAGCCAGAAAAAAAAACTGTTACATGCGATTTAGCCATCTATGGCTCATGAAGACAACGCAAAGAAAATTAAATGATCCATTTTGTTTTTCACGTGCGTTTATTTCGTGGTTGACAGCACTAAGTGTAGTGTGTGTGTGGCCTTCATAGCTCCTCGCTAACTGCACTTGCCCCAACAATTTGCTTAGGTTATAGGGGGGATCTTTGTCTTTATTCAACACCTTGAGAGTGGTAGTGCAGCAGGTAGCGCGCTGCGTCCGACCCCGAGAGCCCAAGTTAGATTCCTACTCACGGGGCAACACCAGTGACGATTATTTGAACCGGTCATGGGCCTCCCCTAGGTCGACTCAGCCTTAAATGAGTACCTGGTGTGGTGTGTAAACATCGCCACTGGGGAGACAAAGGCGGCCGGGCGTGGTGCTGGCCACTCACCCCCCTCATGTGCCGTGCCGGCCTTCATAGGTGCTCGCTAACAACGCTTGACCCAACAGTCTGTTCAGGCGATATGGGGGATGTCTTTGTCAACACCTTACCTTAAATATGTTTTGCCTTGAGAAGGCTTAAACATTGATTTCGACAAATCTGCCAAATATCTGTTCTACTTAACCTTAGCTGGTCTGTGTAAATACATTGCTTCTGCTTTCGCGGCTCTTTTAGTATTTGTTTTGCCCTTCCATAAAATCACAGAAGCAGTGATGAAACCGAACGGACAAATAATGCATCTCTCAGAGGCCATGAAAGTGACATGAGCGCCGTATGTGGCGGAGGATGATTTTACCCAGAGGTGACTGCGTGCTCGCAGTTCCACAAGTCCTTCAAGATGCTCTCACTAGGAGCGTGTACATGCTGGGAAGCTGATGGGTTGCTGGAACGAGCACCGTTGGGCGTCCCCTGCAGAAGGACACAGCAACAACAACAACAAAACACCCCGATTATGATGAGCGGGAGAAATGGCATTGAGGTCGCATGTTTCGCCCACGCAGCTCAAGAACAATGTGACCCATTTGCGGCTTTAAATCGCTGCTCTTGCCATGGTAAAGACGCGCCCTGACATCTGCCACATCGACGCCACTCGCTCCGAAGGTCATATCCGGCAGCCTTTAGCAGGGAGGGATGCTTCACCGCAAGTTGGGAAGGGCTATCGCCAGCATGGTAGGAAAATGTTTGACACCTCCGGTATATACATCCAATGAATCATTGCCCTTAAATAGCTCTTCAATTTTTTCGATTTAAAGCTTTCGTGACTGCAGGGATTCATCTTCTTGGTTCTTTCGGTGAAGTCACGTAGAAGGGAAGTAATACAATTATAAAAAATAAAACATAATAAAATAATTCTCACGACGTTTCGACCACAACGCAAGCAGCCGTCCTCAGGTGGAACCAGGTCTGTCAAGGCCTGATACTTCATTTGCTGTAGTGCACAAGTAATACAAATTCAACACACAGCAGAGAAGTCTCATAGCAGAAAAGGCTCATTGCCTAAACCATTTCCTTTTGTATATATATATTATTTTAAAGCAGTGTATTTTTATTCACGCGATTTTTCATACAATAACAACACCACAAAAGCGTATTGCTTGGAAGTTAAGACTGAAAGGATTTCAATGATGTATTATCCAGATTTAAAAATTGTAATTTTTGTTGACTTTGTGTTTTTTGTAAGCGTTGCTATTTCACGACAACACCGTAGTTTCAACTGTTTATAAAAACTTTACAATAAGTAAAATAATCTCTAGCGTTAAATGAAAGTCATCATGTGCAGTGAGCTATTGTTTATGTTGCAGAAACACAGAGCACACGGCACATACGTCTGCTGCAAGATAGACATATTCAAACAAAAAAAGCTGTGTTTTCAGAGCATGCAACATAAGCGTGAAAAAAGATTGGTAAATCTGTCATTTTTTCGTCGTGTTTTTCCCCTTTTGCAAGCAATGTTACTTATATATACACGTATTTTTTTTTTTTACCAGGACGTATTGAAAAATTGCTGATGCTTTTCATTTCGCAAATCACACCGTTCGTGTTCGAGATATGATGGCACGTGGCTGTCATGCCTGTCTATTAGTTGGGCAGCACTCATCGCTAGAATGCCATGCTTGTCTCTTCACATTGTCTCGTGTTTTATTTCCTTCCTTTTGCAAGCATTAAACAACAACAAAACAGGACGACTGGGCGTTTGCATATTGCCCATCTTCGATGATACCACAGAATTAAAACACCACAACATTTTAGTCACCTTCAAAGTGGATAATATCAACATTCTCTTTCTTCTGCTCCAATTTCAAGTGCTCTCATTTAATCAATCTGCTCGAGTATGTGGACCGCACGCACGCCTGCTATATAATTAACCTTTTTAAAATATCCTTTTGTACGTGCTGAATCATTGAATCTCCTTTGTCTATTTTCCCCCTCACTGACATAATGCTCCCATAATTTGGCATACAATTTTCTTTGGAAGTAAATTGTTCATTTCGGTCAAATGAAGAAAGTGCCGTATTAGAAGAATGCCATTTATTTCTGTGAAAATGCTTTGCCTAGGAAACCAAGTATTAATGAATGTCGAGCATGCAGGCCTTACTAATTACGGCGTTAACAAAAGAATGCGCACGAATTTTCTGGCAGCAAATGCTGCATGTATTTTTGTCTTTGCAATGTAATGGGGGATTTTCCACGCCCGGAATATATATGTGGTGATCCATTTATAGTCACCCCATAAAAAAAATTGGGAGGAAGTTTGGCCAACCCAATAAAATCCCGACAATAAGCTCTGTAAATAAAGACGAACACGAGCTGCAATGTCAGACCGCATGGCTAAAGTTGGAATGTGCCATATATTGAAAATATGTTTTTTAAATTAATAAATAACATTAATAGGAAGGAACTCTGCTATGAAAGCCTTTACGTGTCTCCAACCAAATTCATTGCACTTGTTAAACCATTTTAACACTCTTCTCCGTGCAATACGGTGCCATCGCTTGCACAATATTAATTCGCCTGTTGAGAAGTAAGAAGGGTCATAAGAAATCAGCGGGGTATCTGTGAATGGATCGCCCTGTAATGAAGATACTCTCATCGCATTCTGTGTGGCACATACATATTTCAAGGACCAGCATATTTTGGAAATTTTGGTACATTTTGAAAGGTGTCTAAAATAAGATTTGCTAAAGACACGTGCAATGTTATTTTATATTTTTTTGCCGTGAATTGTGGTGTATCTATTGTAGCTAACACATAAAGAAGGCAACGTGGTTTCACGTTCCAGTAAGCACAATCATGAGCCAGTAGTGGGAATTCCACATTCCTACAGCATGTGGATTTACCCATGGGACATCCAATATTGATCTCCCATACAGTGGTACTGATGATATCGATGAAAGAGAGGAATAAGGAGTATATTAGACTTATAAATGGGAGTTGAATTTGTAAATGTTTGATTGTGGACTGTGACCATGGGCTAACCACATAGAAAATCAGTACTGTTTAGATCAGTTTAAACCCATGAGCAAACTCCAGGAATTTTCTCAATTCCTATGACATATGCTATTTAACATAACCCTCAGATAATAATGTAATCCCAAATCTTCTACGGCCTTTAAAATGTCCCATTTTGCAGTAAAGTTTATAATCGGGTTTTATATTAAAAGAAGGAACGTCTATTATATGTAAAGATGAAAAGATGCTGACAGCGTTATTACATTTTCTTTCATTTCACGTCCCCACCTTACGTTAAAATTAATCACAAAAGAAACCAAGCATCAAGTTTTTTTTTTTACAGAAGATGCTCTGTTTAAGTGGTTGGATTACAAGAACTTAGAGAGGATAGCTGAAACTAATTATTGCATATGTTTTGAAACGTACTACCAATAACAGATCAATTAGTTAAATGTAATTCCACTTAAAATTATGAAAGATAGATTTATCTAAAAATAAACGTCACTTTTCAGTTAATATTTAAAGTTATATAGTGGAATGTATCAAGTGGGAAAAAAGTGTGATTCTCTAGATGGAATTTTTTTGGTATAATATTGTGTTTGGTTGAAGCATGTAAGTAAACTGCCTGCCTATTTTATATGTAATTAATGCACACACTCCTTTTTGGATAGCGTCCACAAATGGCACAAGAATGCATTGCTTGCCACCAAAAAGCAGCTGATAGAATTTTTTGTGTAATAAATTCCATTCTTCATTTGGAGCACAAAGCACATACAAATATGACTAATTGAATAACTGATGTGGCCCATCTGAAACATATGGCATCAAAATGGATTCCTCTTTGAAGTCTTGATTTGTCTTGATCATGAAAGCAAAACGATGTTCCTAATTGAAGGTCAGGATTAATTACTGTAGTCTTTGTATAAAATAATGTAATCTACCTTCCATTAGAGGAAGCTTTATCTTTCATGTTTGAATATGATGCGCCGCATATTAATTATAGTGCTCTGGTTCAATGGATACACATTATACACTTGGTGGAATTTTATAATGTGTACATATTATTCTATCATAATAGTCATACCATTCAGTTGTATGTGGCATTTTTGTTTTTTAAAAGTTAAACATTTTTTAGACGAATGTCAAAGCATGTATGTGAAGTCCATGGAAATTTTTTGTGTGGAAAAGGATGAAATGCTAATGCATCCATCAGCTGAGGCCAAAAGTTCCATTGTAAACGAAACGATGCCATGCTTTGCTGGTATACGTAACTTAGACCACTGCGACAGCATAATGCACATTTTGCCCTGAGGCTTGCATCTAACCTACCCTTTAAAAGCAATGCCTTCATTGTCTTTCAAGTGGAAAAAATGCCCGCTAGAGACGTCCTTTGTGTATTAGCATGCCACACAGATCTTCCCCCCCCTCCTATCAATATTCTCTAAGCCAGCGCAAGCTGCCCTAGAAATTGCCTATGGATTTTTTTTTTGCAAGTGTGAAATATTAATGACTTGTACAGTATAAGGTGCATGGTAATTTCCCCTTGGTGGATCATTAAGAACACTAAACCCCCACTCGTGCAAAATGAAGGGGGGAATTGTTTCATTGCCCAAGTCATTGGATATAGTGAAATGCTTATAAAAAAAAGAACGTGACTAAAATGACTGGTTATATTTCATTCCAAAGATTAGTGTTGCTGCACATCATTGAAGCAGAGAGAAATTACATTGCATTACCTTGAGTAATATTGTTGCATATTTAAGTTGAGAGTGTAGTTATGGCTTAAAATGGTTTAATTCAATTTGTCTAATTTCATCTGAAACTATTTTATCAGTAAAAAATACTTTTTTCCGAAGGATGCTATTTGTCTTACACAGCACTGGCTCTTAATATAGACTTTCTTCATGACTTATTTTACAACAGTTGAACATCTTCATTTTCACTTGGGTTGAACACAGTGAAAAGATAAAAAGTAATTGTGGCAGCACGTATATTTGCGAACACAGGATTACATTTGTGGCGAGTAAATTGTTCTCCACAAATGTAGGGCGTACATATTGGCTCACGTGCAGGCAAAGTTGATAAGATAATAAATACAAAATAACTAGTATAAATCAATACATACCAATGAGTTCCAATGAGAAGTCCACTCATTGGACTGGTTACTCACACAACCTCAGTGTGTGGATATCGCTTTTGCTTATCGTAGGTTAATTGATGAAGAAGGAATGTCATCGCAATTGTATCCCATTTGGCTTCTCTTGCCTATGACCCTGCTTTGGAAAGGCCCACTTTAATGTAAATGAAGTCACCTGAGGGTGCCATAATCGTGATTCCGATGTGGCCTGGAGATAGAACGTGATGGAGTGGTAACTGCCGATGACGGCATTTGCATTGGCGTGGGAGTAGAGGAAAACGTATTCTTAGGTTTTTTCGGTGAAGTCACGTAGGTAAAAAATTAAAATTAAAATTAATAAAATTAAAATGGAATTTCTCTCACTTGATACAGCTATCGTGCTATGACGGTTCCACCTGAAGACGGAAGCTTGTGTTGCCTCCGAAACGTCGTGATTTTTTATTTATTTTTATTTTACTTATATTTATTTTTATTTTTATTTTTCACCTACGTGACTTTACCGAAAAAACCTAAGAATATGAATCCTTGCAGTCACGAAAGATTCAAATCTAGAATTAGAGGAGAACGCCTCGTATCTGCGCCACTATTACCCACTGACTCAAATAATTATCAGTGGGAGCCGTTGGGTAATGCAAAACAAAACCCATATCTTCGTCTGCCCTCTTCATCCAGCTCTCGCTGATAATAGCACACATCATATATTTACACCTCCACATTACCATGAAGAATATGAGTTTCCACCCGTAGCAGTGGCATGTTATGAAACTACGGGGTTAAAGTTGTTTTCAAATAAAGAATCCCACGTACTCTAGCCATGTCTATATACAGTAATAATAATAATCATCATTCACAGCCCTTTGTCCATTCACGACTGGATGAAGGCCACCTGACACCATGTCAGCCATCGGGGTTGTTCGAACATACTTCACCTCACTGGTTAGTCCAGATTGGTGAAGGGGAGAAGCCAGCACTGGTTCGGATAGTACTCGCCAACGATGTTGGCCGTCGTTGGGAATCAACCTCCAGGTGCAGAGTAGCGCACTAACCAATGTGCCACTGCTCCTCCTATCCACGTGTGTGTTTTTTGTGTGTGTGTGTGGTGGCCTCTTGTATGAGTCAATACTTTTATGAGAAAATCAAATAAATGTCTGCCATGTTGCAATGCGATTTGTGACACGTTTATAACCAAATACATTCATAAGAAAACGTGACAACGCTGAATGCATAACATTCACTGAACTTTAACGCGGGAGTCCATTTATGAAAAGTATATTATGTAATTAATCCAATCCCTGCGAACATCGATTGCTTTACTTGGTTTCAGATCTCACTCTAACAAAAATATACACGTGCATCGCCATAGTTCGTAGACATTGCGTAAGTACTATCACATTAGCATCCTCTTCTGTCAGTGCCCTGTATTACCACCTGCGCCTGTCTTTTGTTTTTTACAGCCTTTCGATTCACGGATGAATGAAGGTCTCCGCATACTGTGTTGACTATACTTCACCATGCTCATGCCGTGCCAACTGGTGAACGGGGGGTGCCTATGACCAATTCAGTTATCATTTACCATTGACTTTATCCACGGAGGGATATCAAACTCAGGTCAACGGGTTCATGGTACAATACGCGAACCGCTGCACCACTGCTGCACCCCTATGCTGATGCCTGCCGACCGACCAAAGCAAACATTGGATCTCCTGAAGTCACTTTCCTTCTGTTTAGAGGACAATTTATCGTGAAAATAGCCTTTTAACCTTCTCAGCGATGACGGCTGCCTTTCCAATTGCAATCTCGTCGTCGTTTACTCCCCAACTCATCTCAACCCTTATCCCATTACCTGCCAAGCAAAGCCCTTAATGTTTAATCAAAGCCAATGCCCTGCGTGTTGTCAGACAAGTTTGGCTCAAACGGTGGCGTGAACAAATCCGACTTCGCTGACTGTGACAAAAAAGGATGTTGAAGACACTGTTAAATGCCTCCTCCCTCTGAGACCAGCTGGGAGGTAAGTCCCAGAGCCTTGTGATAGTGAGAGCTCAGCATCCATTACACGCTGTTCGCACAGCAGAAGCGATTGAAGAGAAAAACAGCTTCTTACACTGATTGAGATCTATCTTAGCAAAGTAAGCGGGACCCTGGCTGGATACGCAACCCATCCCATTGCCACGTACGAGGGTTTTTTTTATTCGATTGTCCAGTCATTCATTGAAGTCGTAAAACTAGCGTGCTTTGGCATAGCAAGCAGTCTTCCCTTTCTTATCGGTGGTGCCGTCGGGGCATTTAGCAGTTATATATTTGTTTATTTATCACCTCGGGGTCATTGCTTATTAGTTGTTCCACCTTCTCCTCCTTATATTCTCCTCTGAGATTAAGAGCCCCTCGTAAGCAGATGCCAATTAATGTGTGCTGAAAAACACTAAATCTGGCCCCCGTATGCACCCACAAGTTTTACAAGTGCCATTGCGTGAATGGTCGTCAACTCTAGTAGCCACCGTCATGTACTCCGGTGTAACTGCGTTGCAGTTGTCTGCCAAATTATTTTGTTTTCCAAATATTTGTATATTGTGAACAGCATAATATACGGAAGCTTCAGAAGCTATGCATTATTGCATCTCTTATTTGACACGACCAGATATTTTAACGGCAATAATCGAACCTCGCCCGAAAATTGTTTAGGTACTTTACAGTTATGCTATGTTTGGAGTTGTTGATTCACCTGTCAATCTATATGCAAGCTTGCAATGTAGAAAAGATGAATCACGTACTCTATACTATTTTTTTATGATACTTTTTAGAAGGGGTCTTGCAAAGTTGTCACAGTAGGTGGGCAATTCTGCTGCGTGTAATCCAATTGAGAAATTTGCAGGCAATATTTGAGCTTTGGGATTTTTAAAATCAATTCTAGTTACATGGTATATATGTAGGGCTGTTACAGAGAGCCCGTTATGCATGGCAGCCTATGGTAAACAAGCACAGTGGGCGGGGCTACGTCAGTGCACGGGCAGGTGCCCTCTACGACGTCCGCGCTTCGGACGTTACGATCCCCCGGGGCCCCACCCCTCAGGGAGGGGGGTGTATAAAAGGGGAATGTATCGGGAGGCTCGGGAGTGATGTTTAGCTAAAGAAGAGGAGGCGGAAGACGTCTGAGATAGAGCCCTGGACTCCCCCTGGTACGCCGTCCTTATCAGGACCGCGCAGGCTCGAGCCAGTGGCGTGGTACCAGAGCCAGAGCCAGTGCTGGTCTGGACTCTGGGTACCGGGCCCGACTGACCAGTGTCGGGCCAAGATAGCCTCCCCTAGCCCATTAGTGGAGGACTCAGAGGCAGGCTAAGGTTAGCCTAGAGGTGTGTCCTCAGATAGACGGGTGAGGGGGCCGATACCCCCTCAATTGTGTATGTCACAAAGTTGGTATTCAATAAACAAGTGTGCCTCCAACTCCGGTGTCAACGAGTCGTAAGCGTTACTACATATATATAGATTTACCAATGGGTTGAAAACATTCAAACTCCATGTAGACGGCATCCTAGTCGGGAAACAAACCCTGGTCGTTGACGTGAGACACAAGAGTAACCGCTGCACCACTGTGCCACCCAACTAGTCTGGCTTATCAAATAAAATAATATCGATATTGTTTTCGTGACAAGATACGGCATGAAACATACACAGGCATTCTATTTAAGCTGGATGAATGCGATGAGCCGTGAAGCTCTTTGATGAAATTGCTCATCACGACTGTCACACAGCTATCCGATGTGTGTTCAGGTTGTACCGCTGGGTGCGATACGCCGTGAATTCCGACGTTTTAGCTCCACGTAGCTGAGAGCTTCAGGAGGTGAACGTGTTGGGCGTCATGTCATGCCAATTCAGCCCAAAAAACTACATGCGAGAGTTATTCAGCCAAAATCACGAAGAAAATAAACAACCCAATGTAGTATTCTTTGGTTCTTTCGGTTAAGTCACGTCTAAAGATATTATTTTAATTTATTATTTTATCTTTAGACGTGGCTTAACCGAAAGAACCAAAGAATAATTCCTGCAGTCACGAAAGCTCCAAAATGAAGATTGAACCCAATGTAGTATCACGCTGTTTTTTTTTACAGAAAATGTATAGTGATTCATTGTACTGTTGAAGGGGTGGAGCGGTGGCACGGTGGTTAGCACACTGCGCTACGAATCCAGTAACCTGAGTTTAAATCCTGGCCAAGGCAAACATCAACAGTAAGCGATATCTGAACCAGTCTTGCCCCCCCCCCTTACCCCCATTTACAAATCATCACTGACCAAAGAGTGACCAATGCAAATGTAAGGAAAAGGTTGCACATAGAAGAAGACAACCTGATGGTGCAGGCAGTGATCAGTAGGAAACTGGAACTATTTGGACAAACGTGTAGGTTAGGCAGCAACAGGAACTTTATATTCTTAGGTTTTTTCGGTAAAGTCACGTAGGTAAAAAATTAAAATTAATAAAAGTAAAATAAAAATAAAATAAAAATCACGACGTTTCGGAGGCAACACAAGCTTCCGTTTTCAGGTGGAACCGTCACAGCACGATAGCTGTATCAAGTAAGAGAAATTCCAAGAAAAACCGTCCTTGTATATATACTGGTTGAGGGTGGGAGGAGCCAAGGCAGGCCCCTGGATATTATTATTATTATTGTGAGGTTTGGTGCGGCTGAAGTCGCTGCTAGGAATGAGCCTTTGTTGTGTAGACTGGTTGAAATGGGAGGTTCCAAGACTTGTTAAGGCGCGGCTGCTATAAAGGTGCGGCTGCTTCAAATCTATAAGCAACAGGAACATGAAAAATGTTGTTGTTAATGTTTTTGTTGTTTGGAAAAGTGGAAGTAACTGAAAAGAGAGGAAGACCAACCAGAGAATGGCTATTATTTCAATTTAAAGTTTTCTTTGACTGCAGGGATTCATATTCTTGCTTCTTTCGGTAACGTCACGTAGAAGGGAAATAATAAAATAATAACGACACGAGAGATGGGAGCCAGAAAGACGTGGCCACTGCTTGAGCATATTGGCACAAGACCGAGAGGAAAGTGGAAACAAATGACGACATGTGCAGTGGACACTTACGAGCTATCTGCCCATAGATTGTGATGATGATGACTGACCAGTGTGGTAAAGTATGATAAAAAAAAACAGCCTTGACCATCAAAGCGTGTGTGGTGTTCATTCAGCCGTTGGTTGCATTCATTTTGATTCGTTTAACTTCACCTTTTTAGATATTTCAATGAACTGTATTTAGAACACCGGGACGTTTTTAAATGACCCAGGCAGTCATAATAAATCTCCTCCTAGACCCAACGTCCCTGCCTGAGTCCCATTGTAAACTCTTAAACCTTACCAACGGACAGTTTCAGTTGAATTTATTGGGTATAGCCCTGTGAGCCATGCGACACATCTCGATTGGGAAGGTCCTTTAGCTACGGGCACGTGGGTAAGTGATCGTTGGTTCCACCTGGGAAGGCGCGTGTCAGCCAGCATGACCAGCATGGTTTGATTCTCCCAAGATACAGGCGACCTTTTTATCAAATTCGTACGTCTGTGCGTAATGTTGAACTTATTTCGCATCGTACGTAGCCAACCGTGCTAATCAGAGGTGCGGGGAGAAGGACAACAAACGAAACACAAAAAGCAGTTCTAAAAGAGATGAGTTTTCAATCTAGATGATTTCAAAGTGCATAGCTCCCAGTGGCTTCTTAATATCGAAAGGAAGAGCGTTCCAGACGGCCCAAGAAGCGAATTTGAAACCGTGCGATGCTGTCACCATCTTTATTCGATAGCCAGCCAAAGCCGCTGTGAGGATGATGGTCTATGCTTCATGACGAAATCAGCACGGTATTGTGGCTAAAATTTTACCAGTTTTATCTAAGGCAAGTCTCTAATAGCAACGTATTGTTGCACAGAATAATACTTCCTATTGAATCATCTGTAAGAAAGCTCAAACTTAATTTGGAGCTTTCGTGACTGCAGGAATTACTCTTTGGTTCTTTCGGTAAAGTCACGTATAAAGATAAAATAATAAATTAAATACTAGCATACGACGTTTCGATTACAACACAAGCAATCATCATCAGGTATAAATGAAATAGAAACACAAATCTAGTTTACTTAGAAATGTAATGTAATACAACAGAGAGTCGGATAACATAACAGTCAACACCCTACCTGGTTGATTACGTTCTTCCTGAGAATGCTAAATTTGAGAGAGAGATAAAACACAGAACCAGAGACATATAGACAGACATATAAGTAGAGACAGATATCACAGAGATACATAGAGAGAGAACACACATAAGCACACACCTCTGTGTGTGTCTCGGGTTCTGTGTTTTATCTCTCTCTCAAATTTAGCATTCTCGGGAAGAATGTAATCAACCAGGTAGGGTGTTGACTGTCATGTTATCCGACTCTCTGTTGTCTTACATTACATTTCTAAGTATACTAGATTTGTGTTTTTATTTCATTTATACCTGATGACGATTGCTTGTGTTGCAATCGAAACGTCGTATGCTAGTATTTAATTAATTATTTTATATTTATACGGGACTTTACCGCAAGAACCAAAGTGTAAGAAAGCTCGTATTCCTCCTACCCCCTCTCACCACCCTCACCCCCATTGCAGGCAACATAACTCATGCATAAACATGTTCAACCCGAGTTGGAAAGCCTTCAAAGAATAAGACAATTTACAGTCGAAAACAATGCAGCGTGAGCAATCTTCTTAAAGGTTTTTTTTTTAATTTCAAATGACATAATTACGAGGTGTGAGATGATCCTAATATGTAAATGCTGTCAGGCTGACTTTCACAAAGTCAAGTTGACTTTGCGCTGAGCGTGGCGTTTCAACAGATATTCACCGTAAGTTAGTTACGGTGAATTTCACTGGGAACACCTGGTCTATGTGCTTGTTTATTTATTTCATTATCTTTGTGAATTAACAATAAAAGGATGGGTATGGTCCACCGTTAATCAACAAAACTTTCGCCCACCGCATCGAGCGACCTCGACGGCTAACCGAACAGATGGGACTGAAGCTAATCTGTGAAGAAAAACACAAAAAGGTAATAAGCCGAAGTTTTAATTTCCCGCCTTCTGATTGAATTAAAACAAGTGATGATTACGACAATGATGATTGTTATGATAACAAATCCACAGCTCTGAACAATAAAGCGCTGGCAATGGAAATAGCTGTGTGCAGCATCAAGTCTGCAGCTTTCGTGATTCATCTTCCCACTCGCGTCGTTCTTCACACAGTATTTCATACGCGGCCATATCCTCCAGCATGCATATCAGAGGGGGCCCTGGGGATATTATTGTTATAGCCTTTGGGGGGGGGGCCTCTTTGTATGTTGAATTTCTTATATTTATTGTTTACCCCCACCCCCCCCCCCCCCGATTGTGGAGTTTGAATGTGATTTACTAATTGGAAAGAGAGATCAACTATATCTAGAGTTTTTATTTAAAGCTTTCGTGACTGCAGGGATTCATATTCTTGGTTCTTTCGGTAAAGTCACGTAGAAGGGAAATACTAAAATAATAAAAATATGAAACAATAAAAAATTCTCACGACGTTTCGACCGCAACACAAGCAATCATCATCAGGTGTGAAATCCACAGCAAGAAAATTTGAAATTTTGAAAACAAAATTGAAATTTTCTTGCTGTGTATTTCACACCTGATGATGATGGAAATTTTCTTGCTGTGGATTTCACACCTGATGATGATTGCTTGTGTTGCGGTCGGAACCTCGTGAGAATTTGTATTGTTTTATATTTTTATTATTGTATTATTTCCCTTTACTTGACTTTTCCGAAAGAACCAAGAATATATATCTAGAGTGTTTAGATAATTTCGCTAGTGCTTGATGTTTCCACACGATAAGCCACTTCGTTGAGCTATCATTTGTGGCCAGGTCACTTCTGAAAATGAAGCTAATGGCTCAGTGGGCTGTACCTGGTAAAATAAATAAAAATAGTAAAAAAAAAATTGTGATTTGCTTACTGTTCCGAAACTTTGCACTCCTATCATGTTTTTGTTTCATTTTTTCGTTGTTGTAACTTTTTCACCCGTCCCTACTTGACATCTGTGAACAATAGCTTCATAGCTCGATGCATTCCTCTAGTATAAATACGTATTCTGATTCTTATATGCATTGCTATGTAACTGATATAGCAAATTACCAAATTAACTATCGGATTTACCATAGTGCTAGGGTATTGACTTTCAATCATTATATTTGCAAATGTACAGGGTGTTTGAATTGATGGACCCGATTTGAAATCGCTATATCTCTGCAACCACAAAGCGCCCATGAATGAAACTCTTACCACTTGAAAGGGCGGGGCATATGGAGGGCGGGGCATAGAGAGGGCGGGGCATAGAGAGGGCGGGGCATAGAGAGGGCGGGGCATATAGAGAGGGCGGGGCATATAGAGAGGGCGGGGCATATAGAGAGGGCGGGGCATATAGAGAGGGCGGGGCATAGAGTTTCAAATGGTTACCGCTAGATGCCTCTCCCAGTGCACAAACAGCCGCTAGCCTCAGTCATTTACAAGACGCGCTGCCTCAACGTTGGATAGGTCGCACTGGACCCCAAGACTTGGCGCTACACTCTTGGCCCCCAATTTCCCCAGACATCATCACACCCTGCGACTTTTTCTTGTGGGGATACGTCAAAGACCGAGGTGTTTTTGTGCCACCGTTAGCGACTAATCTGGATGACCTCAAAAATAGAATCACGGCAGCCGTGACTTCAGTGGAAGAAGATACTTTGAGAGGCGTTTGGGACGAATTCAACTATCGTCTCGACAGCAAGTGGAGGGCACATAGAGCCTTTATAAAATGGTTAGTAAAACTTGATAACTCATTAAACCGTTTGTAACTTTTAGTGTAATTGTAGCATGTTGCCATCGTGAAATATACTGCTTTGAAATTAGGTCGATCTTTTTCAAACACCCTGTATATGTATATATGTATATATATGTGCAAAATACGAGGCAGAGGGATGCAATCGCTAAAGCCCTCGCGTTAATCTGGACCTGAGCATCCCATGTGTGGTTTTGTTTTTTGCCTTTTGAATGTGATACCTTTTATTGTAACATAGTAAGTGGATCGTATAGGTCTGTGGTTTTTTTAACTCCATTCGTAGTGAAGTCCCACGGTTCACCTTCTCGTGGCGAACAATTGTATTCTATCCAATAGACGATGCAGCGGGCATCATCGATTTTTTTTGGTAAGCACAGAAAAATTGTAACATTGGCGGCTCACGAAGACCGTAGTGGAAAAACACTGATTTAGAAAACTTGTAAAAAATTACCTGAGTGGTTTTTCATCAGAATCACCACTTTGCTACTCTTTTTGATGCCACCCCTTAACACCTTATGCCTGTACGGGAAGACCGCTTGTCAATGAAGGCCATATTTCTGTTTGATAAATTTCAACGGATCATGCCACAACATGTTCACGTGTATCGTACACGCGGCTCTCCAATACACTTAAACCTTTGAGGTAAAGGTGCAGTTAATCATTGCAGCGTCCGACCTAAATACAATTATGAAGCAGCAAAAAATAATCAATTGTATATTTAATCCATTGTGATCACGAGAAAAGGTTATAGAGAAGTGTTTTGAATGCTGGAGTGGGTTTTCGCCGTTGAAAAATTGGCAGGCCTGGTGATAAGCTGAAGCCTCGGTAGCAAAAGTGCACCAGAAATCAATCGAAAGGCATGCATTAATATGAGCGGGGAACAAAAGAGAATACCGTGACATTTATGCACATTATTTTATAATGACATACCTTGGTGGTGAATGGCACCGCTACGAGGACATTGACGAGTAAGTTCTGATTCTCGCCGCGCTGCAGAGCATAATGGGGGGCATTGAGAAACTTTGCCGCAAGGTCATCGCACCAGTCCCGCACTGGCAGTGCTCCATTGCCCTTAGCCCCTGGGAGTGGTTGCTTAATGCCTCAACCCTTTCGGCAGTGGCATTGTTATATTTTCTTAGCCGCCATCTGTCCCGGAAAATGTTTGAGGCGTTGTCGTAAATTTATTGAGAGCTCGTCAGACGAATAACATTCTATTTATGGGCCACAGAAATCATACCACGGTGGCGAAAGCCACACAAGAGAAAACAAATGCGAATCTACCTTGCGGCGGATATATTTTGCTGTCGCATTCAGATAATCGTGACAAGTTTCAAGATAATAATAGGGGTTTTCTTCTTTTTTCTGGCAACAAAACTGAAACCTTTAAACGAGGATTCATGTCTGCATTAACCACAATGCTTGTGGTCAAAATGCAAACAAAAAACATACTCTGATAATATATGCATTGTCTTTGAAACTGATTGGTCCGCACCAGAGATAGCTTTCTTTTGAGCCTCGTCTCAAACGGTGTTAGACCAGAGGACGCCAAAAGGCGTACAGCTCAAAGACAATGCCACAATCAAAGTAATGAGGGCTCGGGGTAAGCATCTACATAATTAGACCTCCTTTGCCAGTACCAAAATATGCGAATAGTTTTTTTCTCTTTTTTCTGGCAACATAAAAATACCTTCGTCAATGAATCATGTCTGCATTAACCACAATACTTGTGGTCAGAATGCAAAAAAACACACACATTATGATAATATATGCCTTGTCTTTGAAACTGATTGGTCCACACCAGGGACGGCTTTCTTTTGAGCCTCGACCCAATTGGTGCCCGACCAGAGGACGCCAAAAGGCGTCCAGCTCAAAGACAATGCACTATCAGAAAAAAGGGGAAAAACCATATTATTATATTTTCGTACTGGCAAAGGAGGTCTAATGAAGTTTCAATATGCTTATCGCAAATGTAATGTTTGCTAATAGCGCTGAGCAGACACCACTGAGATTCTGAGCATTAATCTCCATTCCAGTGGCCCGTGATTCCAGTCGGCTCTCAAGTGTGATGAGTTGATGGTCTCAGCCTAGCCACCAATGACTGAACAAACAAACTATAATATAAAATTAGATGTTTCACTTAAATGGGAATGTTCCAGATCTGACAATTAAATACATCAATTTGGTTGCCGTATGATAAATATATCTCTGTATTTGGGTACATGGCAAAGTGGAGCATCCCTTAGTGTCGGTAAGAAGTGACTTGAAGGGATCTCAGGAGTAGTTCTATGATATCTCCTTCCACACACCATTCTCTAAATTGATGAGAACAGATGCAGAATTGTCGAATTCGCAGTGTTTGTTAAAGGCTTAACGTAACCCATGCACACCGCATTTCCAATGATCATTGGCAGTATACATTGACCATTGACTTTTTTGCCGTATGGATTAAACAATTTATATGATCACGATTTTTTTTTAATCCAAAAAAACAGACTGACAAGCTAGTTGAGCTGTCTCGAAGCTCAAGGTTAATTGACACAGCTGGAAATGACTGGGTGAAAACAAAGAGGCTCAGGCATGAAGTAATCGTGAAATTTAATTAAACGATCATACGGTGCGCGTCTCAATCAGAGCCAGGAAAACGCGTGATAGGAAACCCTCATAACTGACAACTGAATGAATGAAATTCTTCAGTGTTACCCAGTCTAGGCGTTACTGGCCTCTGCAAGGAGATCAAGGACTTATGCAAATATATAGCTATCCATTAAGGGCAACTAAAATACATCTGGACTAGTTATTTACTCAATCTTGATTTGAAGCTTTCGTGACTGCAGGAATCCATCCTCTTTGGTTCTTTCGGTAAAGTCACGTGGGTAGAAAAATAATAGATCACGACGTTTCGATCGCTACACAAGTGACCGTCATCAGGTGGAACAGATACAGCAGAAGAACTGCTGACATCTGTTACGATAGATTTTCCTTAAATATACAGTTCGGCTCCAAATGTGTGTGCATCTATTAATGTCCCAATAAATGGTGGCATTGTTGGGTTGTAAACATTTTTTTACACCTCACCAAACTATTATTTTGATGAAATGAAATACATTGTGATGGTAATAAAACTACTTGGGAGTAGAATAAATTTACAGATTACAAGTGCATTTGCTGTGGGTGTGTCTAACTGCAAAATAGCTGATAAACTAGTGTATATGAAGTGAGCTCTCGGGCACAAGTATCTGGGACAGTAAGATAAGACACTTTATAATAGTGCATGTGATATTGACAAGGTAATTATAGCGTGTTCCGTTTAATAAGAATGGGCTTACGATGCTTCATATGGGAAATGTGCAGCCAATCATTAGTGAGTGTTCTTCGTCCTTTGGGTTTTACCAAATGACTTGGCAACACACTCTCATAAAACAGATACTAGCATATCGAACGCTTGCATGCCACGGAGTAACATGCTTTCAAAAAAATAAAAGTACGAGAGAAACTGACCGCGGTAAAGTGGGCCGTGCTCGTTTAAAACGGAGGTGACTAAAACGGCACGACCTCCGCTTCTCCAATGGGGAGAAACGGGCTTCCTCAAATCATAGCCGCGTAGAGGAGGAATGTATTTGTAAAATGTAAAATAAAATTAAAGCAATTTTACCATTTGCAAGTAGTTTTAAATTTACCGCAATATTCTGCGCCATTCTCGCGAGGCCTCGACATTTCACGTTCTGCGGAAAATTTCACATTTCAGATTTTTAAAATTGTAAATATATAACTCGGTTACTCGTCTTTTTTTTTTGTGTGTGTGCGTAACTAGCAGCCTGCACATCCTTTGAACACGACGGTCCGTTTATCCATCTCTCCCGGCCAGCCAGCAAAACTTTTTAATTTATATTTAGCCCTCTCTGCCTCCACCTTTCTTTTACCTTTTTGTAATGCATATATTCCAATTCATCTCGATTTCTCACTTTGTTTATATCGGTTTCTATTTGTTCCCAGCTGTTTCTCTATTCCTCTACATTCCTCTCCTCCATGCACAACATTGTGCTCACTTACCTTCCCCCGATCTCTCCCTGTTTCTCTCTCTTTTTTTACGATCAGTGGAAACAAGAAGATGCTCGGTGTAGTCGGCACTTTGCTTCGTTCATCATTTCGTAAAAAAAATTATTTTTATTTTTTAACTTTGCTTTATGTCAACCCCCACCTCTCGCTCACTCTCTCGCTCACTCTCTCGCTCTCTCTCTCGCTCTCTCTCGTTTTGCACGCAGCCCTTCTCGCAGTCCGACGGCCTCCGATGGGTAGCTCATATCAGCATGCAGAGCTCCCCGTCATCTGCCACCGAGCACACGGCCTCCTCCATCGCCCACTGCTCCTTGAAGGCCGGCACGGCGTGGGTCAGCCACACATGGCGGAACTCCAGCCACACCCTCTCACCTCTCACCCTCACACTCCATATTCCCACCTATCCCTTTTGCCAACAACATTTCTCTTGCCTCGCCCTAATCATTCCCCTCCACTGCTTGTCGCTTTCCCTCGCTCTCCTCTTTCCGTTTTCCTCTCTTTCTCTTTCCTCTCCAATTGATGCCCTTTCACTTTCTCTCTGCCCCCTCTCCTTTGCGTTCCTCTCCATCTCATTCTCCCTCCTGTCTCAATCTTCTGTCTCCCTCCGATATCTCACTCCTCACCTCCCTCTATCTCATCACGGGATGCACGATCGGGGTGGAGGGTGAGTGGGGGGGATCAGGGGAGGCGTGACGTCAGCGCGATGCTTGAATCTGTCTCAACGCTGTGGGATGTGGGTGACTCCGTCACTCAGATGCGCTGTAACATGATGACATTATGATAATAGGTTTTTCCACTTTTTATTGCCAACAAAACAGGTGTTCAGATGTTAAAACACCAAACTGAAAGCTTTAACAAGGAACACCGTTTGAGACGAGGCTCAAAAGAAAGCTATCTCTGGTGCGGACCAATCAGTTTCAAAGACAATGCATATATTATCAGAGTATGTTTTTTGTTTGCATTCTGACCACAAGCATTGTGGTTAATGCAGACATGATTCCTTGTAAAAGGCTTCAGTTTGGTGTTTTAACATCTTAACACCTGTTTTGTTGCCATAAAAAGGGGAAAACCTATTATTATATTTTGGTACTGGCAAAGGAGGTCCCATGATGTAGGATAACATTAATCTGCGACAGAATGAATTATAAATTACGTTAATGTAGAAGGAAGCCAATCAGCGTCAAGGGGCGGCCTGATATGGGCATTTTCGATCCACAAATTGTCTTTTTAGGTCTGTCGCGGATTCATTTATACTGTTACAGCGCACCAGACAGGAATTCAGGCAGACATACAGCCAGCAGAACTTAGTTTTGTAATATAGAATGAAATTATTCATAAGCGTGAACAATAGTAAACTGATATTTATACCAGTCCTGCTGTTAATTTAAATAAAAAATACGAGTCTCTGTGTATATATGTACACACATGCTTAATTTAGTGCTCACAGCTTCCTCTAAGAATCCAAGCACCATCAATCAATCCTGGCATGAATATGGATGCCGGTTTACTGCAGGGATAGCTGGCGGTGGTTACTTTCATTGGCTGAAGCATTGAAGTTGAGTGTATCATTCTCCGCTTTGTGAAAGTGTCTTTTGAAATGTTCCACTCATTCATGTGTTTTTCTTTTCACCACCTATTCTTATTTTTCGACTCACACAGGGATAATCCCAATGTGCAGAATGCCGACAGTACAGCGGAGTGTTTTTTTGAGTATTCAAGCAGCGCCTCAAAATATATGCAGTCTTTGTTGGAAACATAATCTGCAAAATGCAAAGACGCAACACTTCGAATCGACTTTGCCGCGGCTAAAGTTTGTGTATCTTTAGGTGTTGTATGCAGGTCAAGCATTCTGTATTTTCCAATTACAAAGTTTTCACGATTGAACTCCATTTCTTTATTATTATTCAACCGTAATTTTTGTTAACACAATTGCATTTTTCTTGATGATAAAGGAAGCCGCACATCGTAATAAAATCCTTGTTTTCACTGATGTGGAGCACTGCGCAATAAATAGAAGTACGGGCAAATATTTGTCTCTAGGCATAGACCATCATAGTCCACCAACTAAAGGGCCTTTGGGACTATTCTTTCATTTGAATACAGAGGCAAACTCTGGACTGGTTTTGACCTCCTGGGTTTTTCTCAGCAGAGTCTGGCCCTTTAAAACCAATGCTGTTAAGCTGTCACATGTTTTTGGCAGGAGTCATGTATTTCAGCATAGATCATAACATGTGTGAATATATAGTTGCGTTTGTATTATGGTGAAATAAACCAACCAATGACAAAACTAATTCCATTTCTATATGCACACACCGTGGGCCAGATTTACATTTTAACGAAAAAGCCAAATTGCATTGCCTTGGCACGTTGCCCCATTGCCTGTGATGGATACATCAGCACCTTATCTCCAGAAATTATACAAAAAGAGAAACGGCTCATTTCAGGATCAAGTTAGACAGTATTTTAGTAAATGAGCAACGTAACAATGAATGTTAGCCTTGCAAATTATAGTGCGTGGACAATGAGTTCATTGAGTGAACCATACAACCTGAGTTGTATTCCTAGACATGACGAACAACAGTGCCGAGTGTTCTCTGAACTAACCCTGGGTTACCCAATCCCGCCCTATCCAGCGTGGTTGAGATATGGTTAAAGAAACCCCTCGACCGACGCAGCATCAGAATTCTAGATTTGAAGCTTTCGTGACTGCAAGGAATCATATTCTTAGGTTTTTTCGGTAAAGTCACGTAGGTATTTTATTTTATTTTCATTAATTTTGATGTTTTACCTACGTGACTTTACCGAAAAAACCTAAGAATATAGTAGCATCAGAAGTTTATTTTCCGAGTAAAAAAGAAAGTGACAATGACGTTTCACAAGGAGGGGGGGGGGGCGGCCTTCATCCAGCAGTGAATTGCCAAAGGGATCAAAATTAATTCGAGATTTGAAGTTTTCGTGACTGCAAGAATCCATAATCATTGATTCTTTCGGTAAAGTCACGTAGTGTAGGTAAAAAAAATAAAAAATAAAAAAATTACGACGTTTCGGACACAACTGTTTTTTGCTGTCGTTATCCCACCTGATGACGGACGCTTGTGTTGTGTCCGAAACGTCGTGATTTAATTTATTTTTTATTTTCTTTACCTACGTGACTTTACCGAAAGAACCAAAGAGTCTTAAAATGTATGTTTTCATTTAAATATCTAAGTATGACAAATGTACAGACCCCACCTCCCCCGACGTAAGATCACCATCGGTTGAGGAATCAAGCCTTCCACCCCTCATCTACGCAAGGTTCTGAAGCACTAAAAGTCCCCCCCCCCCGCCCAGTTTTCTATTCCCCTGCCCTGAAACCATGAGGGCATTCTACCGGGCATGCGTGCTTACCACAAAAAAAGCATTTATATTTTTTTAAAGCATAACAAATGATAAAAAGAGCTTCACAGCTAATCGGATTTCTCCAGGATGAATTAAGATTCTCAGCCTGATAAAGCTTCTGTAATTGTACCCACATTGTTGCTTGCTGTCATTTACAAAGTGCTACCTGCCCATTACCCTCTGACATTCACGATTTTTTATTGAGGTCAATGAAGAAAATCTGTCCTACACAGACGTAACATTATCCTAATTAATTGGGCTATATTTGTCTTGTTATTGATGCCTGACATCTCTGTGCCATGCCTCAAACAATTGAGTGTAGCATGTGCGCTGGCACATGTTGGACTCGGTAAAACGAATATGGATATGGGGAAAGTGAAAGCATTTGGTTGCTCGATAACAAGGTGCGAAGTGTGTAGCCCATCGTGTCTATTGATATTTTATCGTCACAGCAGGCAACTAAGAGGAACCTTTTCTACTGAGCTTCAAACGCTTCTTGGCATTGTGACATCTGAGAGAGGGGGCATCCGTTCACTGCGCTCTTATCGAATCTCATTTGGAGGAGATTTAAAAAACAAAAACTAAAAATAAATCATTATCACGCCGTGTAAATGCGTTTGAAAAGTGTGCATGTGCCGTTCATTCATGTTTCCCAAGCAAGTGAACTCTCCAAACAATCTGTGGAATGTTTATTTTTGGTTGTTACCATTAAATAAGTCCACAGATTTATATTTTCAAAAAATTTCTACGAATTTTTATCATGTCATGAGATAAACAGAGCAGTGCAATCCTTCCTGTTAAACAACGGCCCAGGGAAGTGGATATCAAAGGTCTACCTTTGGGATCCCCTTTCCAGTGACCTCCGGTCCACACCATAGGGAGCAGTACTTTCCCATCCACTCTGTCACTGAATAAGGTTAATTGTTTGACCGTTAAACTAATATTTAAAATGATCTGCACTGGAATGTATGTACATTTCGTGCAAAACTGCATTTAATGTATTCGTTTTTTTAGCTGGCTGAGACGGTTTAACACGCTCATCTTAAGGACCATATATGTCCCATGATCCACGTGTTTGACTTTTCAGCTCTCAGTATAATTACAAGCGTGAACCTCTTCACGCTTATTCGCACACGCTTCAGATTTGGCTTTATTTCATTTCTCAGTGTCCATTTTTCTGATCCATATGTCTTCTTCTTCTTCAGGCAGATCGTTACGTTGTCCTTTATTGATCGGGTTAAAAATGTCCAAACGTCCTGCATTCTGCTTTCCGTTCCTGATCCATGTTCAAAACAGGGTGAAATATCTTCTTGGTTCTTTCGGTAAAGTCACGTAGAAGGGAAATAATAAACTAAAAAAAATAAAACATAATAAAATATAATTCTCACGACGTTTCGGCCACAACGCAAGCAGCCGTCCTCAGGTGGAGAACAGGTCTGTCGGGAAGACAGCGTCTCATTCAGACTCATTCAGACGCTGTCTTCCCGACAGACCTGTTCTTCACCTGAGGACGGCTGCTTGCGTTGCGGCTGAAACGTCGTGAGAATTATTTTATTATGTTTTATTTTTATTATTTTATGATTTCCCTTCTACGTGACTTTACCGAAAGAACAAAGGAGATGAATCCCTGCAGTCACGAAAGCTTTACATCGAGGGTGAAATATGTATAGCTAGGGCTGTTATTGAAAGAGGATCAGGATCAAACTACATACAACACATAACATATATGTACGCATTTTATACCTAGGTTTTCGTGAACAAAATATGATTCGTAATGTTTATTTTGGTAAAAAAAATTATTATACCTTTAAGATCTAACCCAAAATAAATGAAATATTATTCATATATGTGCACAGTTAAATATGCATACAATACTTCCATGGTCCCAATGGTTAGTACACTGGTTAGCAACCGTTAGTTGCAATCCAGAGCTCGCCGTTTGAATCCCCATTGCATGGCAGTTGAAACAACAATGCAAGTTTATTAAAACCCAGCCAGTCGATCGGCATGTCATATGTGGTGGGGTAAACTGTGGGTACTCCCACCTCTTCCAAGACATCTTGCTAGTGTGGAAGAGTAGGCCAACAACCCTCTGGAGGGCCTGTCTTTAGCTTCCTCTATTTGAGGCCCTTCCACCAGCAGTGGCATGCAGATATTGCAGGGACGAGCCTTATTTTACACTTTATATTTTTTTTTTATTGTTTAGTCATTTGTTTTTACTCCCACGTGGGCCATACGCTGTTGTCTGTTTCGGTGGCGAAGTCCGTTATTTCCGAGGTGGTTTACAGGCATGGAAACAATTATATATAAAGACGCTTCACCACCGTCCCATGGTGACCTACTCGCCTCGCCTAGGCTGGTGAATGGTGCTAGACTCATGGGGGCATTCCGCTGCACCCAGTACCACATCACCATCGGTCACTTTTATATCGCGCCTATCACAGTAAACGCGTCTCGAGGCACACGTCAACCGACTGGGGTGAGGGGTCAGGCAGCCCACAAAAACTTGCACAAGCCACTACAACTAATGGGGGGGGGGGGGGGGTTGTTAACTTTACAATTTAGTCGCTGGCAATTTGGCTTCGGGGCCAAGGGAGGAGCACGCGTTGGCCTGTTGTCGCAAGCGAAGATGATTTTCCATAATTCTAAGGAACACACAAATTTGGTGCAGAAACAGTAGTGAACGAAAATGAATGGAAACAAAAAAACGGAAAAAGTGCGCACCTAAGCAGGGGGAGATGCGTGCTTGGAATTACTATTGAGAGACACAACGAGGAACACGCGTGTTAGAGAGCCATATGTATGTTAGTGACATCGATCAATTTTTGATTTAAAGCTTTCGTGACTGCAGGGATTCATATTCTTGGTTCTTTCGGTAAAGTCACGTAGAAGAGAAACAATAAAATAAAAAATATATGAAACAATACAAAAATATATTGCTGTGGTTTTCACACCTGATGATGATTGCTTGTGTTGCAATCGAAACGTCGTGATAATTTTATTGTTTTATATTTTTATTATTTTATTGTTTCCCTTCTACGTGACTTTACCGAAAGAACCAAGAATATCGATCAAATTGTTAGGAAAAGTAAGTGGGCTTGGGAAGGACACGTCATGGGATGCTGGCTGATGGTCAACAATAAATAATTGGGTTGTAGCCAAGGTATGGCACACATCTGTCAGGCCGGAAACCAAAGAGATGGAGCTCATGTACAGGTGGTGCTGGGTAGATCACGACATCGCAGGATCTTGAGAGATCGTTGGCTGCTTGCGGAGGGAAACCTTCCAGGAGTGGATATAACCATAGCTGATGATGATAATGAATAAATAATCAATAAGCCCCTTTTGTAAATCCACCACTCAATGAACAACTGCCATGTCCGTCATGGGGGTTGTTTGATCATACTTCACCCATGCTGCTAAGTGTGGGTCTTTGAAGGTTATCTGGTTGGAGTGCACTGATCCAGTTCATATATCACTCTCCTCTGATGGTAGCTGTGACTGGAATCGAAGCCAGGTCACGAACCACTGAGCCACTGCTCCCCCACCCTTAACTTTGCAAAGCGCCAGGTGAAAATTACCAGGTGGAGTCGAGAGTGGAGTGAAAGCAGATTGGAGGTGAGAATGTGAGGTTTAATTGCCTATCTGCTGCCATCTATCCACAGTTGTCATGTGATAGGTGTGTCAACTTCACCGTTTCATGGGTAAAGTAAAATCGGTAATTGCATGTTTGTGCTCAAATTTGCATTTCCAAAGACAAAGTGCCAGCGACAATGACCATGTAGGGCCGCCATGGAATTCATGCATCGTCTGAGCTGCCACTTTAAATGACGCAAATGAAACGGCGTTAAATGTCTCTTGCGAAATTTGTACCACGTTCAGTGCCAGCGATGGGAATTCTGACAATTTGTTATTTAATTTTAAAATCACTTTTTATCCAGAAAATGCTTAATCATCATAATACTTTTCCATGCATAGTCATCAATTCTGTTGTACAGTAACCTTGTAAATGTTACTCAAGGGTATGATGCCTATCGTCATGCACCACGGTCTTCTGTTCTCGTAATTAACTTTTGCAAACGAAATCATCAGCAAAAAAAAAATGCGACTATTTCTATGCACACAAACTATCCAAAAGACGATTGCATGTTTTTTGTTCATGTTGGGTTTTGGGCAATTGTTTTTATTAACAAGAGTACAGCCTTTTATTTATGTTGTTTGCATTAACATTTCTGGCTTTTACTTTCAATCAGCATTACGTTTTATGCTGCCTGAAGTCAATATTACATTACACCATTATTTTAATTGCAGTTTGCAGCTTTATAATGTGTATTCGTGTGACACGTTGTTTTTGAGGTTAGGGATTCTTGACCTTGTAAAATGACTATATTACTCATGACATGGAGCTGATGCATTATATATCATCATAATCCACCACTTCGAAGCGAGATTGTATTGTCACATTTGACGGCTTGGGAAGATAGATTGAGTATTGTACATGCTCTTTTTGTTGTTGTTGGAATTCTCCTTTGAAAATGTTGTACCCATCTTGTAAGGCATTAATTGCCAATCATAATATCCTACATTTTGTAAAATGAACATAATTTGTGTTTTAATCTTCTTCTGCTTCTTATCCTTCACCGTCTTCATCTTCTTTGTCTTCGTCCCTCTCACCAGATAAATGCAGGTAAACCCAATAAAAATACGAAATAAAGATGTGCAGCATTCTCAACAAATATACTCGGTATTGTTATTTAGTTGTGACGATGTGAACCAATGTGCGTGGTGATCTATGATCATTGGCTCTGCTCTTGTGTAAATCGACGTGAAACACCTTGCACCTTGACATCCCTGCACTCAGATGTCTCAATCAAGGGTAATAGGAATTTTAGAGTCAGGTGATTAACCAAAATGGTTTCGTAATGTTTTAGCTCATGTACTTCATTCAGTGCATTGCCGATAATGAACTTTAGCGACCTTACCTAAGTGAATGATTGGTGGAGAGTCAAATGCTCCGTATAAATTAAACGCTGGTAAACCACCTGCATGCATTTTATTTCGCACGTAGCCCAGAGGAAAAGACAAATATATTTTTTGTATAAGGTGTTGGACGGTTTTTTTACGTGTTAGATTTTTGTCATTCCGCATAAGTGAATATTCTTGAATTATGCCAAATGGTCTGCCATGTCGTGTGGTAACCCGCTGGTATATATAACAACCAAAAAACTAACTTCACTACAGTAATTAGAAAAACTGAAAATTGCCTCGCATAGTCGTTAACACTCCAGAACACTCCAATGGTAAATATTGTAAGTTTATAGCTTGTCATAAAAAAAATTTCATCTTCGGTATGAAATTGTTCCTGTTAAATATTTCATGCATAAACTGCTTTACGTTATACCTTCAAATGTAGGCTTAATTATAATTTAAGCGATCTGGTCATTACAGGGAATGCAAGAAGCAACCATTAAATGCACTTCTCATGCTTCTGTACGCTAAATTCATGAAAGCCATTGAATGTGTTATTATTTTATTTCACATTTGTTAAATCCACGAGGAGAGTTCACGCACATTGTAAGGGTTGAACATCAACTGTGTGTCCTCGACACAAGTGAAACATGAAGCACTTTTTATGTTTAGTTAGTTCTTCTTTTTCGATTTAAAGCTTTCGTGACTGCAGGGATTCATCTTCTTGGTTCTTTCGATAAAGTCACGTAAAAGGGAAATAATAAAATAATAAAATAAAGCAATAAAATAATTCTCATTATATTATTTTATTATGTTTTATTTTTATTATTTTATTATTTACCTTCTACGTGACTCTACCGAAAGAACCAAGAAGAAGGTTAGTTCTTCTTCTCCCGCACCTCCAATCATCACGGTTGGCGACGTACACACGCTTTCCGCGTGTCAAATTATGAAATGTGCACTTCCGATGTGTTTTTTTGAATACGGTAGTTTAATTTCGGTTTACAGGATACAGACCTCGGGTAGGTTAAATTTCGATTTAAAGCTTTCGTGACTGCAGGGATTCATCTTCTTGGTTCTTTCGGTAAAGTCACGTAGAAGGGAAATAATAAAATAATGAAAATAAACATTAAATAATTCTCACGACGTTTTGGCTACAACGGCTGCTTGCGTTGTAGCCGAAACGTCGTGAGAATTATTTTATTATGTTTTATTTTTATTATTTTATTATTTCCCTTCTACGTGACTTTACTGAAAAAACCAAGAAGATGACTCGGGTTGGTTGTAACGATTTTGGAAAGCTGGACCTGCAAATGATAAGAGACGTAATAATCAGCAGAGTAACGAGCGTGGGGGCAGGGGGTGCCTTTCCCCAAACTCCCCGGTAGCCAAAGCTACGAGTTGAGGCTCCATTGACAATCACCATCTGATACGTTTTCAACATCAGTGTGAAAAGAAGAAAAAACGTATTTCAAAGCGATTTAATTTTTCATGTTTTAATTTACGTTCCACGTTTTATTTTTAATTTAATTAGAACATGAACGTTTGGTTTCCGCAAATTGTGCAAATCAAATAATGGGGCCCCACCTGAACGATTGCTGATAATGTAGTTACTAAGCCACTAGGAATAATAATAATAGTAAAATACCTCGAGACAGGAAAAAAAAAGTTAATTTGTGCACACTGCCTGCTTTGATTTATGGTTTCGATCAAATGATTATTCACGAAAATTGTTGAACAAAAACTGAAATAAGCATTGCAATGAGGCAAAATGAGGATCAAATGGATTCGATAACACACGTAGGTTAAAGCCCATAATTAACATTGTTAAGAATGGTAATTGGGTTTTGGCAGAACGCGTCACTCAAAAGGATGATGGCCAATTTTTGCAACTAAAGGCAATGGCGGCCAAGGAATGGAATGAGTCAAGGATGTTTCTCCCATTACTCTTAACGGTTTAAATAAGTTGCATTTCTTTGGCTGTTGGAACTTTTGGTATTTGCAACGAGCAAATCATCGGTCTTATTTCATTGGTTGTAAAAGTATTTTTTTCTTATAAACTAATCACTATTGTCTTCTTGGTTCTTTCGGTAAAGTCACGTAGAAGGGAAGTAATAAAATAATAAAAATAAAACATAATAAAAAATGTTTTTATTATTTTATTACTTCCCTTCTACGTGACTTTACCGAAAGAACCAAGAAGATGAATCCCTGCAGTCACGAAAGCTTTAAATCAAAATTTAATTACTATTGGTGGATGGCTTTTTACATAGATCTGATGGCTTGGATAGGCTTTCACCCAGCAATGGATTGATCATAACAGAGATGATCTTTTATGAGCGATGTAACTTTCACTGTTAAAGATGGTGAGCGTGAAAGTGCTAACATATGTTTTTGTTGTTTATTAATGTAAAGCTCATTCGGGCATCATTGCTAACAATAATGCATCAAGTTGCCTATGTGTGTGTGTGTGTTACATATTATCACGATAATACCAGTTTTACTCAAATGTTATCCAGCGCATAATTAAAGATGTACTAAATGCACAGATGCTGTGAATTTTGGCGATTTAAACGGATCATGGCAGCAAAACATTCTTATTGTGTAAAATATGTATATTGTATCTCATTTAAAAGTAAGATATATGCATCATTGGTTCACAAGAGCACAATTACATTAAATAAAAACACATCTTTGCAGTTTATGACTGGCATTGCGTTTATGACAGTGGGAATTTTAATTACGAATTTTCCACTCGACGTATACGTCGAGTTAAATGAATGCGTACTTAATGTAATGTTTGCAGTTATACGACAACATAATGACATTCCACTGTTTAGTGATTCAATTTTACATTTCATATTAAACTCCTGATGCAAATGGAATGCGTGCAAGAATTCTCACGAACATCTAAAATGTATTTGATTCACCAATAGGGTTTTCCCCTTTTTTCTGGCAACAAAACTGACACCTTTTGCAAGGAATCATGTTTACATTAACCGCAATACTTGCAGTCAAATGCAAACAAAAAACAATACTCTGGTAATTTATGCATTGTCTTTGAAACTGATTGGTCCACACCAGAGACAGCTTTCTTTGGAGCCTCGTCTCATATGGTGTTCGACCAGATGACGCCAAAAGGCGCACAGTTCAAGACAATGCATTTGACTGCAAGTATTGTGGTTAATGTAAACATGATTCCTTGCAAAAGGTGTCAGTTTTGTTGCCAGAAAAAAGGGGAAAACCCCTATTGGTATATTTTGGTACTGGCAAAGGAGGTCCCAAATTGTATTTGATTCGCCGGAATGTGTCCGATGTCACTCGACAGAGACTCAAAGAACGAATGTTTAATATGACATTCGATCACACGGTGTGATTCATCGGTGCTTGTAAGTTTTTATGCGAGAAGCAATGTTCTCCAAAGTTATTTTATGTCACACCGCGTCATTGATGAAATTCACGTCCGATGGTGACCAGCTGCTTGGGGTTAAACATTTTTTTTCTTTTTGGTGATGTAACTTCAAAAATTCACTTGAAAGCAACACTTTATACAATTTAAAGGTTTTTTTTCAAAGGGGAAAAATGCTAAACATTCCTCTGGTAATTGGTTTTTCACTTAAACGTGTATATAAATGGATGTTTGGCGTTTGAGGATTTATTTATATTTAATATATAAAAGCTATAATCTGAAAAATGGAGATGGAAGCCACTTTCAGACAATCTTTTTAAATACCTACATTACACACTGTGTTTTCAGATTAACGTGTTTATTCGTACTGAAGTTTCTCTAGTTTTATTTGAATATAAACACCATTATCTACCATAATTTTCAAAAAATAATTTACCATTTTTTGCAACAACGAAAAAAGGTAAGAAAAATATACCACTTGTCCCATATTAATTATGCTTCTTCTACACGTTTCAGATAAAGGTGCATCCCTGTAATGACTTGCTTAAACCACTGCTGGTAGAAGGACCTCCACTAGAGGGTTTTCAAAGAGCCCCTGTAGACCGTGTTTTTAGTCTACTTTTCAACGCTGGGCAGTTGTCTTTAATGCCGTTGACGTAAGCACACTTTACCCCACCATATGCCACCGACTGACTGATTAACTGTTGTGTACCCATTTATATTGTTGGGTGGACGGCGGTTAAAAATAAAAACCCACCGTCCTCAAAAGGAACTTTTTGTGCAAGGTGATCTAATGGAACCAGTCACCTCTGAACTGCAAGTTCATTGTACTCACCGTTACACCGTTGCAGCATCCCGACACATTTCGAGTTAAATCTTGACGTAAAGCTTTGATATTTTTTGTGTCTTTCGGTAAAGTCACATAGATAGGTTCAAAGAAAATACGAAGTTTTTGTTGTTTTTTGTTATTTTCTTTGAACATATCTACGTGACATTACCGAAAGACCCAAAGAATACATTTAGTGTTGCATGTAAATTTTTACATCCAAATTCACAACTATCCCCCAGATAGCAAACATGTATATTGGTGACGAGGCATCAACCGCCTACATCCCATCTAGCCTGAGGCTCCGCAGCTTTTGACAGTGGCTGGGCAGAACAAATACATTCAAGGGTTCCACCGTCCTCACAAGGGACGAGTAAAGAGCGTGGACTGACGTACAAGTGAGGTGAGAGTTGAGATGGGTACGAAGATGATGTTGACCTGAGTAAAAAGGTCAAATTCACAAAAAAATATCTAGGTCGTTTGCTGCTGAGCTGGCCATGGGGATGTGCTAATTTTCTGTCTGCAGCCCTGAGACAGTGATTGAAATTCCACATTCCTATGGTAAGCGTCTGCCTTTGCATAGGACAATCAATGTTGAGATAAATTTCGATTTAAAGCTTTCGTGACTGCAGGGATTCATCTTCTTGGTTCTTTCGGTAAAGTCACGTAGAAGGGAAATAATAAAATAATAAAAATAAAACACAATAAAATAATTCTCACGACGTTTCGGCCACAACGCAAGCAGCCGTCTTCAGGTGGCCGATACGTCGTGAGAATTATTTTATTGTGTTTTATTTTTATTCTTTTATTATTTCCCTTCTACGTGACTTTACCGAAAGAACCAAGAAAATGTTGAGATACCCAACAAAGCTGTACTGATTTTATCGACCATGGAGGGATGAATGGCTGAGTCAACCCCTGACCGGAATTTGAACTCGCAATGACGCACACACTCTACCACTGCGCCAAATTAGTGGCACATGTAGAATAATAACTAAGTGTCACGTGGGTGCGAGCAGCACATATACACGGATCCGCTTGTGAACGCGTGTGCCTTTATTCAGCAGCGCACGGACGGTGTGCACCTTCGCACACAAGTTCACGGGACGTGCGTGTGTGTGCATTGGACTGGCAGATGGCAAAGTGACGAGGCAAGGAGATGATAGAGTAGATGGAGAGATTAAGGGCACGAATACCCAATGGTTTGAATGACCTGTGCATAGCGCGGGTAGTTTAATACCCTTTGTTCATAAAAAAAAATACTTCCGGTTTTGCATTGGGATGTTTGGCCAATTGTATCAATGAGTGTTTAGCTTCGTGTGGGAGGAAAAGCAGAGTTGTTGGAGGAAACCCAAAGATATGAGGAGATACCACGAAAAGTTCCACAAAGATAGACTCAATACATTTTGATACATCCACATCATGATGACCTCACAGCCCATACCTACATATACAACGCCTGGTATTCTTAGGCAGCGTCTCCCTCCCAGAATTAACTCTATCGCTACTTAGCTTCTGAGATGTTATACGATCGTGCACATGCACGGTGATTTTGTCACTCTGCTCAAGTGTACACAGTGCAGGCTCGGAGTGCATGGGTACATTGTGAAGTGTATCAGCATGCACATCTCCACATTGTGCTAGTATATTTGCAGGCGAGCATGTATGGCGAAACAAACGCGTGCGTGCGTGCACACGAACAGGCATGTCTTTAATCCAGGCCTGAATGAGGGCTTAGAGGAAATTTTCCCACCTGGCAGTCTAATGCGTATTTCACCCTCAAATCAACAACGGAATAAATCGTCTTTTCAAACGTTGTTGTTCCTTAAAAAAAAGTTTCAGGTCATTGTTTTAGGTAATTCTTTGCATGCATTAAACTTAAATTAGTTACAGTATGTGCACCATATGTTTTAAACATTCGACATTTGTATTCTAACAGATGGTTAGGTTTGAGTAACAAAAAAACTACAATTACTTCTCAGCTTTCGTGGATTCTTGTGAAAATGTAACTGTTGAAACAACGTCCTTAAAGAATGGGAAATATTCAATTAATAAGAAGAGTAATGCATGTGTTTTCAAAATGCATGTTCAAGCATGGTGAATGTGAAAATGAAGGAAATTATTCCGAAAAATTCGTCAGAGGTTTAACGTATCATCTTTGAGAAGTATAATTAAATGTAACATCTGATAAGCATGTTAGCTAGAGAGGCTTGTGAAACAAACGTAATATAAATTAACATTAATATGGATTTAATATAATTTTAATGCACCAATATATGTTCACTAAGTAACCTCAGTTTCGTTTTAGACCATAAAATGTCAGTAAAGATCAAAAGTCTATGTTAATACTATTTTCACCTGTCGGATTACCTAATATATAGAGTCTACACCGTACAATGCCTGGATAACGTTTATTTTGGGACTAAACATATTTTATCATCGATCCCATCAAATTTTATTTAACTGCCAAATATTCCAAGAAAACAGGCTCAGATATGACTCACCGCGGATGTTAGCCATGGCTAGAAATCAAACTAATTTACCTGATTCATTACGCAGTGTGCTAACCACTGCACCACCGCTCCACCCGGAGGGTTTTAGATACAGTATGCATTATTTTGATTTTAAAAAATCTACTTAAACCAAATCATTTATTTTCCATTATCTGAGAAGGAAAGACGAACATTTTTTTTTCCTGTAAAGTGTTTTTGTGTTTGTGATCTAACAAAATATATGTACATTGAATGTAATCTGCTATAGTGTAGACTTTTTTTTACGTTTGTGACTAGCACGTAGGTTTGTGTCTAATACAACTGCAACAGTCAATACGGTTCATAACATTCTCCAATAAATTAACATATTCCACTCACAGTCATACTGGCCTTTAACATGATAAAGTCTTGGCAGCAGTTAAGTTCGTACAGACAATTATAAGACTGATTTAATGGGTTCAGTTCTGCCTGGAAAAAAACAATATCTAAGCACATCCATTTCTCACCGCCATAGCTAGCAATTGGTGCAAAGTTTCACAGTCATTTCTTCTGTAAGTAGTTTCCCTGCAATAAAACTCGTAACTGATGGAGACCATCATACAACGGAGACAACGCAATGTTACGCCCACACTGATGAGGTGGACACCTGTGCACAGGTAAAGTGGGACCCCAGCATGCAGCTGATGCCGGATCGTGGTCTGCCACTTGCAAACATGCAAATACATTGAAGCATTTGGTTCTTTCGGTAAAGAAACGTAGGTGAAAATAATAAAAATAATAATAAAAAAACATGCTTGTGTTGCACCAGAATCGTCGTGATTTAAATTTTGTTATTTTCATTTTTATTTTCACCTACGTGACTTTACCGAAAGAACCCAAGAGTATGGATCCTTGAAGTCACGAAAACTTCAAATCTAGAACTGAAGCATTTCTTCACTAAATCCCTACATGCAAATTACACTTGTGGACTAAATTGACAACATGTTGAAGCTCATGATTCTTAGGCTCGTAATGTCAACAACACTGGTCGAGACATGTTGAATGTGGTACCATGCTGTTAATCGTGTTACTTGTATTAATTACCTCATCTGTCACATTTTGAAGGCAAGCAAACTATTTTGGCTTCGTTATTTTACAGCTTTGCTTGGTTTTTTTTCCGTCTAATCAATGTTAATTTCAGAAATAAAAGTATACTGACCTCAATTTAAATCTAGGGATTCAATGGGATGTACATGGCTGCAGCTGTATATGTCTACCCAATTCATGGCTCATCGGATTTCTCCGGGTTAAATAAAGATTCTGATTCTAATTCAATATAAAATGCTGCACTTGGTACGTTTGGCTCGTAAGCTGATTCCCTGCTGTCCCTTGCGTATACGCTATGCGAACGTAACGCATCGCCACTCTCAAACGCTCAGCTTCGTGTAATGTTGTATGTTGGACTTCTTTCGCACCGTACGTAGCCAACCGTGTTCATCGGAGATGCGGGGGAAGGAAAACAAACCAAACACAACAACAAAATAAAATGAGGGCAGGACTTCAGGAGAGGGAGGATTTAAATGCATATATAAGCGTGCAGAAGTAAATAAGCAAATAAATAATGCGAACCACATGAGTATCTTCAATTGAACAGGCAGTAGAATGTTAAATTATTAACACGCAAATAATGGCTTTCTGCTGGTAGAAGAGCGTGTTTTGCAAAGTAAGATGAGGATACGGCATTATAATAACATTAAACATTAATTGAAAGACCCAGGAATGCCTGATGTGGTTGTCATCATAAATATGTCTATTGCCTCTCCTGGGAACAGGGCTGCCTTTCAGAAATGAACTGGGAATGGGAGAATATTCAAGCTACTCGACTTAACAGTTCCCCGTGGGCATTCGTGTGCGTGTTAATTTATTTATCCTAAGCACGAAAATTATGGAATAAAAATCTCAAGTCTCGTTGGAGATTAAAATTGAGAATATGGTTGTCTTTTTAACACGTGAAATCTTCATCTCTGTTTTATGAATGAGCTAAATCTGGAAATGTATATTATCTTGTTTTTATGTTGGTTATTTTATTGGGCACGTGAATTAAAAACGCGAGCATGTTTATGGAAGTAGTCACAGGAAAATAATATGGAAATAAAATAACTCTTATTTTGTCTCATATAGATTTATATAGCGCCTTAGTCCGAGGCGCTTTACAATAATTATAAAGTTGTACGTTAGATGAAAGTGATAAAAAAATAAATAGTGGGGTTGTTATTAAAAGTGGTGGTGCAGCTATGGTGACAGTAAGGAGGAGAGGTGGGAGTGGTAAGCAGGGTTTGGGATAGGGGTAGTGATAGGGGTTGGGGTAGTGACAAGGGTAGTGACAGGGGTATGGGTAGTGATAAGGTTTGGGGTAGTAATCGGGGTAGTTACAGGGGTATGGGTAGTGACAGGGGTTGGGGTAGTGACAGGGGTTGGGGTAGTGATAGGGGTTGGGGTAGTGGCAGACACTTGGGGGACACCAACAGGGCCGGGGCAGGTAGGGAAGGTGGAGTGGTTGAAAGAGACAGAGGAAGTGCGTGAAGAGAGACAAGATGGGAGCCAGCAGAGGGTTGTGCTGAGGATACCGAAACTGGAAAGGAATTGCGGGGTGATCAGCCGTGTCTAAGGCTGAGGTGATATCGAGGAGAATGTGGATTGAGGAGAGGCCAGGAAGGGCGGAGTTTGTGAAATGGTTCCGTACATTGAGGAGGGCGGTTTCAATGCAATGGGAGGGACAGAATCCAGATTGGAGATGAGGGTACGGAGAATTTAATGAGACATGGCGAATAAGTGGACACCACGTTCAACAAGCTTAGAGAAGGAAGGGAGGAGAGAGATCGGCCGATTGTCGGCAGGACTGAAGTGTCGAGACAAGTTTTTTTTTTAGAAGGGGGATGATGATAGCTGCCTTTGAAGATGGCAGGAAAAAACGCCAGAGGCAAGGGACAGATTGAACAGGGAAACCAAGGGGTAGAGAAGGGTAAGAGGGAGGAGAGGAGGGACAAGAGAAGCAGGGACGGGGTCCAATGGACAGGAGGTAGAATGGACTTTGGATGTGATGGAGCAGAGTTTGGATCATAACGTGGGAGAGAAATCAGTAAAAAGAGAGCATTTAACCACGTGGACGTAGGTGGAATGTCTGGGGGGGGACTAGGAGATGATGGCTGGCAGGAGAGTTAAGTGAATTGTCTCAATTTAAGTAGTGGGAAAATTCAAGGGCTGAGGTGGTGGGGGAAGGGGGGGAGGCAGGGCTGAGATGGGTGGATGGAGTGAGTGTGTCAGGGTTGAGGAGAGTTTGGGGGGGATGAGGGGACAAGGGAAGAAATTCGAGTTAAGAAGTAGCCCTGTGTGGATACGTCTGGCGTGGCGAGAAAGTGGGTGAGAAGGGGGGTGATAGAGGCCTTCGTCCAGCAGTGGATCGATCACATGATGATGAAGATTTCAATTGAAACCAGAATATGTTGTTTTAAGATACAGCTGGAATTAATTATTTATCAATTCTTTTTTTCTTTATTTTTCGAGAATATGATGAAAATACCGAGTGAACATTTATTTTATTACTTGAAAAATGTGCATTACTCGCTGAATTCCATAAACATTCCAGCATCAATTATTAACAGCGTGGACTTTGCAGTGTATTTTAAACGAATTCAGGGTCATAGCTGGTCACCTGTGTGTGTCGGTAGCATAACCCTGACGCATGTGGCTAGACAGCATTACAATTTTCAAGTCAACATTTTTATGGACATATAAATGCATTCAATAGGTGTTACCTTCTCTCACAAATTATGTAAAAAAAAAGTTCTAGCTATGTTTTCATCCGTAAATTAAGTCACAATGCCTCAAGATTTCCACGTTTTGTTCACTTTTCTGTTATTCACACCATGATAGCAATAGCGGTGTGACTAAAATAACTATGCAAATCTGAAACTATTTTAAGAATAAAAACATACTTGAATAAACCCTTGACACAAAAGTCTGGATACATATTGCGGATTACGCTCTCATACGAGTTCTTTCTTTTCCAGCCACATTGTATGTACGTATTTACGTTATTTAGATTAACGCATCTACAACCTTGCAAAGGTGAAATGTGTACACACACGGCACGAGCATGTTCACTCCGACGTCAGCTCACGAGGGAGAAACTGCGCATAGGCACACGGTGGACGATGTGGTCCTCCAGCCCACAAAATGGTAATGCGGGATTGTTGACTGATATGCAAATTATGGAAATCGACTGCTTGTGCTCTCAGTGCAGTGGTTTTACGGTGCTCGTTCCAAGTAAAGAGACGCTGGCTAAAATCGCTTTCACCCCTTGCGAACACATTGTTATTAATGGGTACTTATCCATAAGCATGTTAATGCAAACACTATGATTATTTTATGCTAATGAATGCACTTTAAATTATTATTTTTGCCAGCAGCTTCGCAGGGACCAGTGTTAATTTAAATAACTGCTTCCTTGATTATACCTTTTTTGCTTAATATAAGATTTTTATAAATAAAACATTGGCTCCGGGGTTATAATAGTAATGCAAATTAGTCGTAATGAAAACATTTTTTTTCACGGAGAAATGTGGTTACAGCTAATTATTTTACGCTATTCTGTGCAAACAACCACGCTCCCGTCACATATCTAGCCCGTAAATCTGCACTCTGAAGAGTTTCCCTTCGCAATCTTAATTCCAAGAGAGAGGGACATCGCCATTTTAAATGTACGACGAGAACTCGTATATTTAACGATGCGTCATGCGAACATTTTATGCCACGTGAAGATGGGCTCTGTAATCAAAGGAGTACGACTCTTCGTCTCTCCGACACGAACATTAGTTTCGGGAGGATTCGAAAGGACTGCAGATGGAATTGCCCGACGGATGTCGAGGCTCTGAAATCACCGCAAATTACAAGTGATGAAAATGCGTGACCGATAATATTGCAAACAACATCATGATGTAAATTTCGATTTAAAGCTTTCGTGACTGCAGGGATTCATCTTCTTGTTTTTTTCGGTATTTTTTATTGTTTTATTATTTCCATTCTACGTGACATTACCGAAAGAACCAAGAACATCATGATGTAGAAGAAGGCCGAATGCACACGTAGATAATGGCACAAACACAATACGGACCTAAAGAGGATGATTGATGATCACGGAGGTGTAGTGATGAGATTAATACTTGACCAGAAGTGAAATGGATCGTAGCGTCACTTTAGCACGAGGGATGGTGATGGTGTAGTGAGATTTTTCATCCAGCAGTGGAAGACAATTGCTGCTGCGGCTGCTCAAGAACTTGGTAATATGCAATGTATTATCTTATGCACTGCAGCTATAGCTTGGGGCAAAATGTGCAAGAGTGTTCACTTCCCAATACGCAGTGTAATGTTTAGAGTACAAATGCAATCTGGGGATGTTTTATTTATTGCGTAGTTTGTCTAGTCACTTTATAATGCAAATTATATAAATACATTAATGTAGCTGATAATATGCAAGACATTGGGAATCGTGTCATTGTTTTAACGAAGGCATTCACATTTTTGGCAGTGGAGTGGTGGCTCAGTGATTAGATTAATGACCACGGCTAACATCGGTGTCGAATAATAACAGCTCTATAGCTCAGTGGGCCTTACCTGGTTTAAAAAAAAGGTTTTAGTTTTAGAAAATGTCAAAACTAATTGTGGTCACGCCCCTCCATTCACCAACCCACACGGGTGAAGTATCTTCAAATACCCTTGTAGAGTGGAAATTTTTTAGCGGTGGACTGACAAAGAACTGTAAGTGAAATATACATATGAATAATTAATACTTTAATGAACTCGACCAAACACAAAACCAGATTCGTGATGAACAGAACTCGGAAGACAGCTTGCCTTCGGGGAGGAGAAATACGCAGATGTCTTAGTGTTCCCGAGAGGTCTGGAATAAATGGAACAGAGGTGGACTTTGGCAGGTGAAACATGAGTGGAGAGCTGAATCAGCAAAGTGTGAAGCATCGCTGCTGGAATGAGAGATGTTGGAGCGAGGTCTTGACGACGAGGGCTGATTGTAATGGGTAGCAAAGTGGCTTTGTTATAAAGCAGACGGGGATCGTCGTTTGAGTGGTTCCTGCTCAGGAGATTGATGAGCACGAGGATGCATTTGCACTGCTATAGTTTTCCTTGGTGACCCCCTTGACATTGATTATACTTTACTGTCAATCGTACCACCCGTGCAAAGCACCAAAACTGGCTATTAATTGGGATGGACACTTACAACGAAAGCGTGGAATGTACAGAGGCCTGTGTCCTTTTGTTAAATATGTAATTGTTTAGCTATTGAGAGTATTGTTATTGATTTATACAATGAACATTGTTTTACTTTGCCCGAAAAAATACGAAGCTGTCCTCACCTTGAGATAAATAACTTTTGTTAATTTCCACTCAAAGTTGTCATATTCCACAGCGGAAGGGTAAAGAGTAGATCATTACTGTATTCAGCTTCAGCATACTTTCCCCTCCAAGGCTAAGAATGTCTGCTCTGCAGTCAAAGTGTTGTAGCTTTATAAAACAAAACAACCTTCAAAATATAGGTGACCAGGTAGCTCAGAGTTTACAGGTCAGAATGTGGAACCAGCATCACTGAGTTCCTGGGTTTGAACATGGACCCATTATTGACACAGTTTTTCAAGTATAATGGGGCTGTCACTGATGATTGTGCATCATTGTAAATTTGGTTTCACACTTTGATTTTGGTGAGAATTTATACCCTACTCTTTGGTTCTTTCGGTAAAGTCACGTAGGTATAAAATAAAATCAATTAAATCACGACGATTCGGGCTCAACACAAGCGTCAGTCATCAGGTGGGACAACCACAGCAAGAAACAATTGCTGAAGTGATGCAATTGTTTCTTGCTGAAGTGATGCAATTGTTTATTGCTGTGGTTGTCCCACCTGGTGTTGCGCCCAAAACGTCGTGATTTAATTCATTTTATTTTATACCTACGTGACTTTACCGAAAGAACCAAAGAGTATGGATCCCTGCAGTCACGAAAACTTCAAATATAAATTTATACCCTGGTAATTGAGAACTTTGCTTTTGCTGTCATAAACAATGTCATAGCAGAGCTTGTGGGAAAGTGTGCCCCCTACTGTATAAGTTATCAAAAGGCAACTTCAAGTTTTTTTTTATTTTTACGAATAAGCACTGCGAAAAGTCTCATCTGCAATCATCCCTGATGCATTGGATGCAATGTTCTGCGCGATTTCCAAATGGATTATTAATTCATGACATTATTTGAAATACAGGTTTCCCTCACTTATTTGCGGGTACAGTTTTGCGCCATTTTGCGTATATGCAGCAAACCTATTTATACTCAGAATTCGCTCTGTGTGGTTTGAATTTACTCAGATGCGGCTATGCGGTCGGACGTGGGACAACATTTGCGCGTGTGTGTGTACTGTGTGCGCTAATCGACAGGCAGCTGTCCCCTCATGCGGTTTCACTTCGTGGGCCCTTTCCTTGGAATGCATCTACCGTGCAAAGCGAGGGAACCTGTAGTCCACTCTTGCAAATGGAAAGATGTTCAGGAGCTAAATGCCAATGTCGAGGTCTGCTGGCCACGAGAGGGCCTTCAGGAGATAATCCGTGTGTAGCTTTGCTATTCCTCCACTGAAAGAACGCGGACTACAGTAGTTTACTGTATCGTCCATAGTTTGGGTTGCATGGCCACAGTTGTGCTCTAGAGGCTTGTCTTTGATTTTCCATTCAAGAAGGAAATGTGTGCATCAGGATGTTGATGTTCTGATGCGGTTGATGGTTACACCAGTGTCTTTGAGGAATGTCAAAACCAGGAGGAGCGATGTCTAGGTCTCGAATTAGGTGTTTGTTTTTGACGTCTGCATTGTTCCAAACTGTTCTTCCACATCTTGGTGAGATTCTATGACGGTGACAGCATGAATCCAGAAGGGGAATTGGGATTTGGGTCGGCAGTGAGGTACATTGTCGAGGTGATCGCTGATGGGTAGGTTGTCGTTTGTAAGAAAACGTTAAAAATCCTTTGCAGTTTACATGGCAGAATGTTCACCGGAACAGTGAATCAGGTGATTGGTGTCAGTTTCAGTGTTCCGGTTATGATGTGAATTGAGTTATTTAATTGTACATCTAGAAGTGTTGTGTACGAGCTCCCTGAACAGGTTGGAACACAATACTCTGCCACTTAGTAGATGAGTGGGAGGGCGGCAAATCACAACACATCAGCTGAGGTGCCCTAGGTCGTTCCTGAAAGTTTCTGTAGCAGGGAGATTTGGTATTTTCACAGATATATTTTACGTGGGGCTTGAAGGTCAGGGTTCTGTCCTTGATAATTGACTAGATTTCTTGGAGTGGGGTCATAGCGCACTGGGCTACCATAGGAAGGACACATCAAGGGTGGCATCTGCTGCATAATTGTTCAAGTGGAAAGCACTTCTGTTGGTTTATGGAAGGATATGGTTGATGTTTCCAGCGACAGAAATATGCCTCCAATAAAATTGGATCAGCTGTTAGAGTATTGGCAATCTACTCGAGGTTTGTGCTCTATGCAGCAAGCGCTTTATGAACTTGTCAGATGATGTAGATGGCAGGTCACTTACATATATGTTGACTAGTGATGGTGGTAGCACCGAGTTTTGAGGGAGACGATTGTTCATAATTCTCTTGCGGCTGTGTTTACCAGCAAGGTGTACCCTGAAAGTATGGTTGCTGAGAATTTCGTCGATTAGGTGCCCATTAGGATGGAATCTGATTAATTTTATCAATCTTGATTTGAAGCTTTCGTTACTGCAGGAATCCATACTCTTTAGTTCTTTCGGTAAAGTCACGTAGGTAGAAAAATAATAAATCACGGCGTTTCGATCGCAACACAAGCAATCGTCATCAGGTGGGACATCCACAGCAATAAAAAAAAACTGCTGAAGTAGGTCTACTAAAAATCTGCTACGGCAGTTTTTTCTTGCTGTGGTTGTCCCACCTGATGACGATTGCTTGTGTTGCGATCTAAACGTCGTGATCTATTATTTTTCTACCTGCGTTACTTTAGCAAAAGATTTTGATCAACTTCAGCAGCAGACCGTGATGCCAAAACAGTGTTATGGGCAGCAGCAGAGAGGGAAAAAATGTCATGCCAGTTTTCTGTTGATGCTGGAAAACCAGCTTCAGTCAGGATGGTGAAGGCAACAATCTGAGTCCAGCTTAATCAGGAAGCAGTTGGGAGTGGACAATAGGGGAAAGTCTGGCAAGCGTTGCACGTTTCATCAGCTTGGATGGATATTGGCCCTGCCACTGGAGGGAGAGTCTTACGGTCTTCCAGGTTTAATAATGGTCATTAATTTGTCTTTCTTCGATTCTTTCTTGATTTTGCCACTCCTGTGTGTGAATAGGTTTTCAAGCCACTGTTGTCCAAATCGTTCCAGGTTCTTTAGGAATGCAGGACACAGTCCATGATATCCCGGTGCCTTGTTCTATTTTGTGGCCCTGAGGGTCGCTTCCACTTCAGTGACGGTGCGTGGTGTTGTTAGGCCTGTTGCTTGGCTCAAAGTGATGGTGTGTTTTTTTTTCCTGCAAGGTATGCTTGGTGAGCTTGTCGATTGGTGCCTTTGAACAAGAGAGCGTGTCGGAAGCCACAGCATTTACCGTGTTATTTTTGGTGGTCTGCGCTCTGTTAGCTTTGAGGCACCTCGGTTCCAGAGGAGCTGCCAGGCTTTACGGGTGCAATGAGCAAAGTCCACGTCTGCAGTGACATCTTTGCAATGTTTTATTCATACAGAGTTCAGGGACTGCAGCAGTGCAAGCACACTTGGAATGACTTTGGGTAAATTACCCTTTTTTTAATATAACCTCAGCCGTTAAATATATATGTTCTCTGTGTTCAATTATTACACCATTGCTGAGTGACCAAACGCATAACTGACACTTGTATAAACAAACTGCCAGAGATAATTAAATGTGTCTCACCACCTGAGGCGAACGTGAGCAGGTGGCAGGCAATGCAGCTGCTGCAGGAGACCACGGTGCAGGGAGCACATCTTTCACAAAGTGAGCGTTTCGCGTAAACAACCACCATTCAGCAGCCACATCTGCACACTGCGGGTAAGGAAAGCCTGGGGTATGAGGAAGGGACAGTTGGCTAGTAAACTATATTATCAGCTCAGGGGGGTGCGGAGAAAAAAAAGTCCTGTCCCTGCTTTTCCCACCAAAAAATTGCATCACGTGCATGGCCACCTGTGATGTCTATTTTGTAAACATGAAAAAACGTTAAATAATAATGAAATACAAATCATGTTTATATCCGAAAGAACACTTGAAAATGCCAAACTAATTCATATAATAGGCCATACAAATTGAATAAATTGAATAAACAGACTTGGAGCCTGGCTAATAACATCGCAGAAGCTAAGTAGCAATTGAACCTGGTTAGTCCTGGGATGGGAGACTGCCTGTTGCAGGCTTGAGTTGCGAAGTGGCCAGGAGTTGGTAATAAAGCATGTTCTTCTTTATCCACGCGTCTGTCCCACTCATGTGGGATCCGCTGTCTTTGCCAACCTTCTCCACGCTGCCCTGTCCTGCACCATCTCTCTTCCCGCTCCTCGGGCCACCGTGTCCCATCGCACCACATCGCCCCCCACCTCTGCTTTTGCCTTCCTCTTGATCTCTTTCCTTCCACTTGCATCACTTGCACCTGCTGACCCATCAAATTGTCCTATTGTCTCTCAACATGACTGAACCACACCAGCCTTTTCTCTCTCACCTTCTCTGTGATTTCTACCACCTTGAGATTTCCTCTCACTTCTTCATTTCTCAACCTGTCCCTCATTGTTAAACCCAACATCCACCGCAACATCCTAATTTTTTGTGCCCCAGCACTCGGCCCCATACAACAGCACCGGGCTCACCACCGTCTTGTACACTTGTCCCTTCAACCAAACTGGGGCCCTCTTATCGCACACCGCACCAGTCATCTCTCGCCATGTCTTTTCTTGGATTTTCTGTTTGCACATAGTCACTTTAATATGTTTTCTTGTTCATGTTTTTGCTTGTTGCGGTTGCACCCGATTCAAGAGCCGAATAGCTCACAGGGCTATACCTAATAAATGAACTTTGAACTTTGAACTTTTATTTCAGCCATCCAGCCTTTGTTTTTGTTCTCATCTCTCCTTCCTGTGATCCATCAGCACACATCTGCGTGGAGCTTCATTGCTGTGCTCTCTTATGCACGGGTTTTCTCCACGTACTCTTGATTTTCTTCCACATGCCAACCAGGAATTCATGATAATGATTTGTTTTCGATACGGAGCGCTTACATCGGGGCACCAACATTTTTGAAAGGGCACCCCCAGTGGCAGCTGTCTCTGTGAGCACAAAGTGACTCGGTATCTGCCCGGCAACCAGGAATCATTTTGCTAGTAGGCAGGGGTGGGGGTGATACTTGTTATGTGCCATCCCAATTAAGTAAACGATAATGGCCAAACGTCCCAGTGCAGACCCATCCTGAAAAATAGTCTTGAGATCAGTGGCAGCATGTGGGTAGATGTATTGCTGGGGCATGGAAGCCCTTGAGGTGTTCGGGGTGGGGGTGAGTGGGGGAAGGGGTAGGCAGTTTAAAACTAAAATGATCAGGTCCACGTATTATTCAGATTTTTGTTCATTTCTCTGTTTTAACGAGTGGGGCTCAAACCTGCCCGGTCCCTAATGACGAGCCGAGAGTGCTCGACTCGGTGAGGTTTTGCTTGGATCAACCAAAAGCTGTATTATTATTGTTGTTGTTGTTATTAGTTTCTGACTGCAAACCAGCTTTTGATTCCTCTTTGTCCGAATATATACTCAGTTTTGTGATTGCTGATGGTGACGCACAAACTGAACTTTCGTAAAGTAGCCATCTCCAAGGCTACGAACCGCATTTAATTTAACAGACTAAAATTACGCAAAGCACAATGTGTCCCAGATGAAATCATTCCCTGCTCGCAAGATCCCAGAAATAAAATATCCTTGTTGTGTGAAATTGGTGTTGTGCACAAATATGATTGTAAATGTAAATGTATGACAACCGGTAAATCACTGCATTACATTTTACAATGCAACAGGTTATTGGTGGGGGGGGGGGCGTGGATACATCACTTTGCAAAGCAAAAAAAAACCCCACGAGGCTACTCCTGAGTACTTAGCGCACGATGTCCCCTTCCACGAGGGACCTGCGCATTAATGAGGCTCCGAGGTGAAGCTGAACGTCAGATGGAAGGGGCATGAGGCAGTCGTTTTGCAATTTTAATGGCAAACGGAGGGGGAAATGAAGCAGCACTCTTACACCATTGTCTGCCCTCCTGCTGGCCCGTATCTTTTTTTTTTCTTTTTTTCCGGCGGCTCCCATAGAGGTGGCAGGGATCCTTATTCCACGGGGCCCCGAGGCAATTATCCGGATTGCACCACACCACTGGGGTCGCGCCCAACTGTGTGAGTGTCATACAATAAAGATACGCTGAGAGCGCCGAATGTGACAATAGGCCTGATTGAGCAATTAAGGAATATTGCATTATTGAGTCTTTCAGGCTCGTTGATGGCACACAGGGAGCAGCGAAATCGCTAGGCACTCGATCAAACAATAAACGTAGAAGGAGACTGTGTCAAACGTCTTGGCCAATCGCGTGCCTCTGAACTTCCACTCATGCCATTCCAAGCCTCCCTCCTCCTAAACGCACCCCGTCACCTCTCCTTGTCACGGTTTTATGAACATTTCAAACTGAAAGTTAAGCTTTGAAAATGCTTTACCCCCCAGGACTTTCAATCCCAATTTGCAGCACTGCACCCTTGACTGATTATTATATTTATTTGTGAAGATGCAGTGCCATTTTCTAAAATCTAAGTCTGACAACTCATAAAAATGGTTGTACAAAATGTCCTTTGCAAGGATACTCAAGAAAAAATCATATTATTGTAAAGTGCTTTTTTTTAAGTCCCATCATTTTTTGCGTCAGACACGTTGATTTAAGTGCAGTGATGTCAGGGGTTAGTATATTTTTTAAAAGACATGTAATAAGATTGAGTTACATATTGTTCGGACATTTTATCTCAGAACCTTTGTTATCCAATATCATTCTCAATTTATTTTACTGCTTCGGATATGAGATATAAAATTTGATTATTATTTTCAGAATGCCAACATCATTTTAAATGACGCTTATTTTTCTTATCATGCGTCTCGTTAAAGATGCAAAATAAGACATCGACTCAATTTTTCGGACTTCATAACCTAAGACCAACACTAAACCCTGCTATTTGTTGTATTTGTATGGTTTGTGCTTGTAGTACAGAGAAAACAAATTCAGTACTCTAAATTCTACATTTATACCTTGTTTTTTAAATGACTTTGTAATTATGAATCAAAAAAAATGTGCGGACAAAGTTTGCTGAAATGTTCAGGTTTTACTTCCTGTTGAGCATCATGTCTGTGTGTCAGACATTCCATTACTTAGCGACTTGCAGTGAGCCAATTATTTTGCACAAGATTTACTATTACAGTATATAAAAGTAATGTGCCAGCATGTTAACACATTAACATCTTAACAATCGGAGAATATTTTTTTTCTGTTTTTCTGGCAACAAAAAAAAAACACCTTTTACAAGGAATCATGTCTGCATTAACCACAATACTTGTGGTCAGAATGCAAAAAAAAATCATACTCCTCTGATAATATATGCATTGTCTTTGAAACTGATTGGTCCACACCAGAGACAGCTTTCTTTTGAGCCTCGTCTCAAACGATGTTAGATCAGAGGACGCCAAAAGGCGTGAAAGCTATCTCTGGTGTGGACCAATCAGTTTCAAAGACAATGCATATATTATCAGAGTATGTTTTTTTTTGCATTCTGATCACAAGTATTGTGGTTAATGCAGACATGATTCCTTGTTAAAGGTGTTTTTATGATGCCAGAAAAAAGGGGAAAAACATATTCGCATATTTTGATACTGGAAAAGGAGGTCCCATGATGTAGATATAAACAATCAATCTATTTTTTCTAAACTTCACTCAGAAGACACATGGTGGCAACTAAAACACAACTATATTCATAAGGATTTCGTCAAAAGCCTTTGAAAATCTGGTTTTGCAATTTTTTAAACCTAACTATAGGTTCTGTAATATCTATCCCTACATATCAGGCTTTAATGTCACATCATCATCATAGCGTTTCACTCCAAATTCGCAGCCAAGACAGGAGTGACATGAGACCAACAGGAAAGGCAAGGCACACAAGAGACGAGACAACCTGTAGAGAACACCAACGAAGAAGAAACGAGGAGGAGGAAGCCTGCGAATTCGCCTGCTGCTGCGGCAACGATAGAATGAAAGATGTTTGATCGAGATGTGAGATGTGGGCCCAAATCCGAGCCATGTGAACAATCGTCTGGAGCAGGAGGAGCTGACCACTTTGGAAAGGAGGAGAGAAAATCCAAGGCAAATATCAAGCCAAGAAGAAAGCAGATGTCTGAAGGAGATAACCAGCCTCACAGGCTACCTGTGGAGGCTGAAGAAGGCTTCTCCGCCAAGCAAGGTGGGGGAATAAAAACCAGCACTGCTGAGGAGTGTGTAATTCCAAAAGAAGAAAACTCCACCAACATCAATACATTTCTAACTATCTCACTCCTCAAAGTGGAATGGAAAATCTTCTTTGGAATCCTGGCAAAGAGGCTAACAACATTCATATTCCACCATTGGAACCTCATTTGCCAGTAAAAAAGGTGTCAGTTTTGTTGCCAGATAGAAGGAGTGTCCGGCTGTCTTGAACACACAAGCTTCACCTCAAAGATCATCGAGGATGCGAACCAAGGAGACCTAGCAGTCCTATAGCTAGATATAACTAATGCCTACGGAACCATAGCCCGTAAGCTAGTGGAAACCACACTCAAGACCTACAATGTCCCTGCGAGATTCCAGAAGCTCCTTTGACAACACTTGAGAGAGATATTCAGAGGGAGCCCCCCTGGTGGATGTTGTTTGCAGCAGACATTGTGCTATGCAGTGAAAGCGGAGGGGTAGTCGAAGATGATTTGAAGATCTGGGTGCAAAAGATTGAAGGGAATGGGTTGAGGATCAGTCGGACAAAGACTGAGTTTTTGGTGGAAATTTTCAGTGGAAATAATCCAGAAAGAGAATTTCAAATTGGAAGTGACCAGTTAATGAGTTTAAGTACCTGGGTGCAACGATGTGTGCTGATGGATCACTAGAAGGAGAGATGAGAACAAAGGCTGGATAGCTGAAATGGCTAGAGATTACTGGTGTGGTGTGCGATTAGATGGTCCCAATTCGGTTGAAGGGAAAAGTGGACAAGACGGTGGTGAGACCGGTGCTGTTGTATGGTGCCGAGTGCTGGGGCAAAAGAAAGAGGGAGGACCACGCTAAGTAAGTCACAGAGATGAGGATGTTGCCGTGGATGTTGGGTTTAATAAGGAGGGACATGGTGAGAAATGAAGCAGTGAGAGGAAGACGCAAGGTGGTAGAAATCACAGAGAAGATGAAAGGGAAAAGGCTGATGTGGCTCGGTCATGTGAAGAGACAGCAAAACAGTATGTGAGTCAGAAGATCCAAGTGATGCAAGTGGAAGGAAATAGATCAAGAGTAAGGCAGAAAAAGAGGTGGGTGGCAATGTGGTGCAAAAGGACAGGGTGGCCCGAGGAGCAGAAAGGGAGATGGTGCAGTACAGGGCAGTGTGGAGAAGATTGGCAAGGACAGCAGACCCCGCATGGGTGGGACAAACACGTGCAAGAAGAAGAAGAGTTTGTGGAATATGGAGTCCTTGGAATATTTTTTTTTTCAGTTCCTTGATCAGTTCTTTGAACGTGAGCATTTGCTCTCGTATAATCACATCCATTGTTGATTTTGAAGGGCCAAAATCAACAATGGAACGCAGCACTTAGAGGCCGAATGAAGAGAGTTGATTGCAAGGAAAAGAGCACGCCGCAAAGCAACATACACTAGAGACAGAGACAACGACGATTGGGAGAGCTCCAGGATAGACCATCCATGCCCCCACTGTATCAACATCTGCAGGGCACAGATTGGCATATTCAGCCATCTCTGAACCCAAGGCCAGCCAGGCCCACCCCCCAACACGGACAAGTGACACCTCGAGCGAAATCATACTCGACTACGACGGATCCCAGAAATAACCCCATCCCATGATACCTCGAGTTTCTATTTAGCCTGATGGTGTTAAAAGTATAGCTTGTTTACAATACTTGTATTGAATGTTCTTCCATGGTGAGATATTTATACGTTTGATTGGGAATCGTATATATGTCTAGATCCTTATATGCCGTATCCACACATTCAAATAGAATACAAATAAACTATTCCAGTCATTCTCAATCTACCAATGGGTGAAGACCTCCACATCTCATGTCGCTCATGCCACAGAAAATCACCGGGCATTCAGGGCCTCTTCGTTCGATCGACTCGCTGTTCCCGGAACCAGGACCGCACTGGCAGAGCACCGTGTTTGCGTGGTCTCATCCCGATGACTGACAGAGATAAGATAGTGGCACTCGAAATGTATTGCTACAGAAGGATTACTGCTGCATCTAAGCTGGACCCAAAAGAGTGACCAACGTAGAAGTAGGGAAATGGTTGCACATGGAAGAAGACAACCTGATGATGACGATGCAGGCAGTGGTGAGAAGTAAACTGGAACTATTTAGAGACGTTGTAGGATGGACATCAACAGGAAAATTAAAAGTTGCGTGGTTCGGAAAAATGGAAGGAACCGGAAAGAGAGGAAGACCTCACAGAAAATGGCTTGATGACGACGTAAGAGATTGGTGCCAGAAAGATGTGGCACTACTTGAGAATATTGGCACAATAAAGAAGACAGCAGAAACAAAAGACAACATATGCAGTGGACACCTATGGGCTATCTACCCATGGATCGTGATGATGATCCCTAGTCATCTGGAACTCCATCCCACTGCACATTCAGAGCATCCAATCTACCAACATTTTCAACAGACAATTCTGTCGGGAGTACAAGGAACCACGGGTCTGGCTCCGCACCTCCAAGTCACAATTTTTGACATTTACCTGTCATTTTGTGAATATGCGCACATCATAAATCGTTTTACTTTTACTATCACTACTGTCGGTCATGGAGGTTGTTTTTTGCCATACTTCACCACCAGATGATTAAAATGGGGAGGGGGGGAGAGTTGAAGGATGGGACTGATTGCAATTGGCGTAAGCCAAACAACGGAATTGAAGTCCGGTCGCCAGTTTCATAGATCCTCGATTTTACCAATGCACCACAGCTCCAGCCCACAGATTATAATCTGCCACATTATCTCCATATATAATGTGCAACAGAAGCTCTTGACCTCTTGCTGTGACATTCAGACATACAAATAACAAAACGTGTAGACTTTACGGAACCGCGAATTATCAATTCTGATTTGACGCAATGTACATGAAACCAGTATGTGCACGCACTAAAGACACACACACACACACGTGAATGCTACCACAAATACACAATGTAATCATCATCATTGTCGGCCCGGGTCGATCCACTGCTGGATTAAGACCTCACTAAGCTGGTGCCAGCTTTCATGATTCTGCGATGCGAGAATCCACGAGAAATAATAATAATAATTAGTTAATGGAAACAGATTGAAATAAATACATGTACAGACAATGAATTTAAGACCTGCGGTTGGCTGAAATGTGCCTAAATCACAACAAACCTCCACCGTCAGCAGTGGTGGGTGCGTAGAGCGAGGTGCAATGCTTTGATTGGTGTAGACCTACTACATTGGTGTAGACCTATTACATTAACATTAGCTACTCCGCCGATCTCTTATCCTTTATAAACAGCTTGCCCTCAGAAGAAAACCTCCCTGTTCCTGATGACGACCACTTGTGTTGCGATCGAATCGTCGTGATATTTTTTGATCACTGAATTTTTTATTTTCATTATTTATTTTTTCTATCTACGTGACTTTACCGAAAGAACCATAGAACACAACAGACCATGTTTAAGATTCTCACATATCGTTGTAAATGCCACAGTCTCCAAGAGCCAAACGAATGTAACTTATCTAAAATTCATCTTCTTGGTTCTTTCGGTAAAGTCACTTTACCGAAAGAACCAAGAAGATGAATCCCTGCAGTCACGAAAGCTTTAAATCGAAATTTATCTAAAATTCTAAAGAGAGTGGGAGAAACGACCTCAAGTTATTCCGGATGGTTCCTCTGTTTTGCATATGAATTAGCTAAGTTGTTTTACTGTCCAAATGAATATCCCGATTAAATATTTACTCACTGGGGAATATGTTTTCTTTTGAATGCATTGTATATAATGCTGCTACGAACTCATGTGTTTATGCGCATGTTGATTGAGAAAATAGGAAGGTTAAGAATAAAATGCAATTCCAAACTTTACAGAATTTCTCTTGGGAGACACTAAGCTGCGAATGTAATTTGGTTGGCTGACACTGAAAGATACAAGAACTTTCTGCCTAATGGCATTCTTTTCTGTGACGGATATCAGTCTAATTTAGCCCACATCATTTGTTATAAAGCATTTTCAATTCTGCTCCGAGTGAAGCATTTTCAATTCTGAAATCCTTTACATCAGCAGAGACATATGTCACATTGGAGAATGACCCAAACGTGATACCAGCTGTCTTTTGCCAAATATCTTCAAGGGTCTATCTTATCATGAATACTAAACTGCAATCTTCGGCTATTTGAGATAGCGGTGTTCTTTGTACCTGTCTGCAATTGTAAGCCAATATTAATAACATTTTGATGTATGAAGCAATCACTCCTTAGGCTATGGTTATATTTTCTTAAGCCTGTTATGCCTGCAGTGGGCTTCAGATCTCAAACAAAGCATCTCAACAGTGCCGGCTCAGACCAATGGCCACGTGTTTCAGATGCCAATGCTGCCCAACCCCATCTATACTTGAATCAAGATCTTAGGTCAGCGGGGTTTATGCGACGGCAGACACGTTGCATCCATGTGGCACAAATAAAACGTTGCAACTGTATGTGACTGTGTACCTATGCTCATGGGTTATATGTGTTGTCTTCTTGCAGTAGTTGCGTCACACTATCCTGATGTTCACGTTCATCAAGTATTTATTTTAAATTTATATTTGAGGGCAAAATCTTGCGTAATTGAGTTTGTTTAATTCGCAAGGAAAGGCAACGGGGCAACTATGACATTGATCATGTTAAACTAAAATAAAAGACGTAAAATTAAAAGCCCATTTTCACGATTAATAAAATTATTAAGACAAAACTAATCTTGTTAAAATATAGCCTGTCAAACTTTTGTTAAATGCAAGAATAAATGCATCATTACAATCGTCGTCATTAGTTTTGCATGTGTATGCATGTATATAATACGAACGTGAAGATTGCTTTAGAGGTGGGGACATGGCCGCGTGACATTGCATGTGCCGCTTTATGCAGAGGTTTTGATGTTCGAACCCAGCTGCTGCCCTGGTTAATAGTGCAGATGTATTAACTTAACAAAAAAATCAAGAGGCATGTACATCACAGTGGATGTTAAAGATACTGTAATGTTCGTCGAAGAAGAGTAGGCCATGTGTACCGGCATGATGCTCCATACTTCACAAATTTGTAAAATAATTTGCAAATTGCAAAAATGGGAACAAAAAAACTACTTTAGCAACATCGTCCCCTCCAGGCTAACTCTGCCCATCTTTGAAACAAAGAAATATTTTCGTGATAGCCTTCCATTATGAGAATGGCAAGTGTACTACATTTTTATTATGGAGTGGCGGGCATGGAGGGGTTGCGGGGGCAAGCAAGATGGCTTTGGGGACGGTACGGCTAATGAGTGAAACCACGAGGGCAGCCGTAGAGGACGCCCGACTAAAAACGGCCACTTTGGTGGAACGCAGCCATTGGCAGACTTTCCTCCGCCGTGTGATGCTGTGCTGTTGGTTCCAGCAAGCTGTCGAGCAGAGGCTATCACTGACGCCCTGGCCGTATCCTTTAGCCCGCTGTTTGTATGTCTTTTTTTCGCACAGCATGTGGTCCGGGACCTTCAGATGCACGGTGCAGTTTTCAGTTTGTTAAGTAGCGTTCAGGGTGAGAATACAAAATGTCCAAAGAACAAGCCATGTATATTTTTAGTTGCTTGTCCCCACTTCAGAAGTGGCATGCTGTTATTGTATTTATTTTTGGATACCTTCCAAAAGCAGTGCACCCGGGTTTGCGTCCTTACTTCTGAGTCAAAAAGGTTCACCCAACTGATTGCCACTGATTTCTGTACACGCAACTCATTCGTATTCCCGGCGCATTGTGCTGGGTTATGCTCGCGTTCAGCAACGTATGCCGATGTTGACCTGCGCACGTTCAAGACCATTTTCACATCATAGCGTGCCAGCATACGTGGGTGAGAGCGCAGTATCTGAAAGTGGGCTCCTGCGTTGCATATCAAGTGGAACATTGCGCAGTGGTTAGCGTGCAATTCGGCACGCTGAGTTCGATTCCTGGCCACGACAAACGTCAATGGCGAGCAATATATCTGAACTGGTCACCAACCCACGCTGATCGGTGCGGTGAAATACGGCCAAATAGATCCCCACAACCGACACGGTGTGGGAAAGTCTTTATCGCGGAGTGGATTGGCAAAGGGCTGTAATTAAAAGTCAGGTAAATGGGGACCACGAGAGAGGAGGGATTATCGTGAGACGTGAGACGCAGACGGTTTTTCTGCGTCTGTTCATATTTGGTCGATGTGCCAATCAAACCACGTGTCCAAAAGAACCAAATGAAGTCTCGCGCATTTGCAAAGTATGGCCCGCAAACCTTGATTGAAACGTGCAAAGACCATGAAAAGAAACACCACACCGGCCACGCAGTGCCGGATTAAGCGAGTGCTGGGACTGTGGCATATAAAATAAACACCTAAATTTAAAATAAACACCTAAATTTTAAAACACGAATTTTTTACTTGCATGGTAAAGTAATTGTATTTTTTCACTTGCTATACAGCCAGATAATACGACAAATCGCTAACCTTAAACACCCAGTCGTTCATAAAAGTTGAAGGCGGTATAGTACTATAGTAATAGAGCAAGTGCAGAATCACTGAACCGGAATTGATAGCTTGAAAGCATTTAGCGCGGGGCCCTTGAAAGTGCGGGGCCCGTAGCTACATATGTAGCTACTTTTGCTACGACGATAATCCGCCACTGCGGCCACGCACGAATCTCCGCTTGGCCACGCGACCGTGACCACGGCCTCTCGAACGCTGCCTCACCGCCGCAGCGTTGCACCTCCTTGGCTAGCTCTTGCGCGCAAGTTCCCTGCGTCGCGTTCTGCTGACGGAGTTGTCAGAAAGGGCAGACAACGGCCCCTGAGTGCGTTGCGCCTTCTGTGGCACGACCTGCGTTGTTCCGGTGCTGCAGGCATGACTTCACCCCCCCCCCCCGCCCGCCCCCATCAGTGTGCCTCAATGCCAGCCACGTTACAGCAGCAGTGAGATCGTGAAAGGCTTCATCACCTTGCTCGTCACGTGGATGCAACCGCCGGGGCAAGGATCATTGTCAAGCGGCACAGACGCTGCGCAATGAGCGAGATGGCTCGGGATTATGGCATTGTGCGCAATGGCGATAGCATAGAAAGTGCTTCATCCAGCTGTGGATCGGGAATGGCTGGCGTTGATTGCAATGCATTATTTGGAATGGGCAAACAGCAAACGAGAAAAGTGCTTGTAAATTGCAAAACATCTCATGGCATCGCTATTGAAGAACGAGATGCTAATTATCAGGATTATAATGGTGCATTGATTCATCAATTAAAAGTGATTTGGATACCATACAAGCACACAATTATGTGCGTGTGAATGGATTGCTTACAGTTAATGTGAATTATATGCTGCGTAAATGTTAGATTTATGGAGGGAGCAGCACACATCGTGAATCTAGTGGTCGGCAGTTCGATTTCGCCTTCTGGTATGGCAGTTAAAGCAATTGTGCAAGTATCCTAACCCCTCCCCCCCCCCCCTGCTAATGCCTACCCAGCAATACGCAGTCCACCACAGTTAGTCGAGCGGCAGGCAAGTCTCGCGTGGTGGTGGTGGAGTCAAGTGTGGGTACTCATAATTCTGCCAAACACATCTGGTCAGCGTTGACGAGTCGACCAAATATCACCCTCTCTCTAGCTGGAGGCTCTGCCCGCCACCTTCATGATTAAGCGAGCAATTGCGGGGCCTCCCTCGCCTGTACCTTTACAAGTAGCATTTAAGTATTGCAGCAGTGAGAGTGTCACTGTGCCGTTTTGTTTTCAAGCAATGATTGTGGTGCCGTGGTTCGCGCAATGCAACAATACATCCAGCGGTTCAATCCCCGGCCATGGCAAACATCGGCGGCGTGTGAAAGGCGAGCTGATCCTGCATCACCCCTCCTCCTTCCCCGTCGATTACAGAGCAGCAGCGGTGAAGTATGGTCAAACACTTCAGCGTGCTTCAGCCGCACCGAACCTCACAAAAATAATATTCAGGGCCTACCTTGGCTCCTCCCACCCTCAACCAGTATATATACAAATACTGTGTTCTTGGAATTTCTCTCACTTGATACAGCTATCGTGCTGTGACGGTTCCACCTGAAGACGGAAGCTTGTGTTGCCTCCGAAACGTCGTGATTTTTATTTTATTTTTATTTTACTTTTATTAATTTTTATTTTTTACCTACGTGACTTTACCGAAAAAACCTAAGAATATGGTCAAACAACCAACATGCCGAAACGGAGGTGAGGGAGGCTTCATCCCAACAGTCGATTGACCGATCATTTGCTACGGCTGGTACGTTTCGGTGAACCTTACAAACGCTCGTGCGCAGGTAGGTGGGGCAATTGCATAGGTCAATTGTATTTTTTGTGGAGGGCTGAATGGCTACGACGCTCGCTGCGTTACGATTGGAAGCTTCGCCACCCCGCAAATAATGATGTGGGCATGGGCTGGGAGCATTTGAGAGAGAGGAAGAAAAAAACATCATGTGTTTACAGTGTGGCAATTTCCAGCAGATAAATCTCATTTTGGAATAGCATTCAAAAAACATCAAAATAATGTATTTCCCCGCAGGCAACAGCAGAGGATGGAAAGAAAAAAAACTCTCCGGCACTTTTCAATGGTACCCGGGGGGTGTAAATATACACTGTATAAGACTGTATAAGATATGTTTCAAATGATTCCCTGAGGATTAATGCGGCTGTATAAAGAGGGTAAACATTTATTTGAAGCTACCCCTACGGGAGAACGCACCCCCCTCGCTCTACGTTGGTATATATGGTTTAACTCTACACTTAAAATAAATATGCTGCATTTGTTACTGTTCATTTCAGCTTACTAAAATACATACATATACCGTCCATTATTCTAAGTGGTACCCCACTTCCAAACCATGTCAGAGAAGGTTGTAAGCACCTATTGAAAACTTTCACCTTAAGGTGCATTTACACATTTGCTCTCCAAAGTAAATTTTCCTATCGAAAGCACTCACTCCCACCCTGCTCTCACTCGACTTTTATCTTCGTGATGCGCCTGAAATGGTATCCCGCTTCTTCATAAATCCCTCACCCATCAAGGACGGTTGTCTTCACCTGAGGCTGGCTGCTTGCGTTGTGGCCGAAACGTCGTGAGAATTATTTTATTATGTTTAATTTTTATTATTTTATTATTTCCCTTCTACGGGACTTTACCGAAAGAACCAAGAAGACGGTTGTCTGCTAGCAATGTTTTTTTTGTATCTGTGGGTGCGAAGATGGTTGATGAGGCCGACGATCCCGGATCGACAGCCTCTCGAGTCGCAGTTCGGGCACACATCTCGTCTTCACGGAACAGGTGGCCCGGTGTTGTTGGTTCGGTCTGCGACCACGTTGTTTCTGCCACGGTGGCGAAATGTTAACTACCTCGCCTGGTATGCTGGAGGGCGTGGGTTCGATCCTGACCCTCATGCCTGCATATTTTGAGTTTATGTGTTCTCTCCCCGTGGTCGCGTGGATTTTTCTCAGGGTTCTCCGGTTTTAAACTCCACATTTAGAATCAACGTGCGCTTAGAGTGTTTGGCTGCGATACATTTCCACGTGATAAGCCACTTCGTTGAGCTTTCATTTGTGGCCAAGTCGCTTCTGAAAAATAGTTTAAATAAAATGCATCATAGTGTTTCGAAGTGCTGAGATCCTTGCAATCTCAGATGCATTTTGGTGTCTGTTAGATGAGCACTTGAGGTCAATCCACAAGAACGAACTCTTTTTTTTTCTGACCATTGAATGAACAGCAAACTTTTCCATCTCAGCGGCGGACATTATGATCACACAGTGCGCGAGCCACGAATGTTTCCCAGATGCCCTGTGGCGACATGTTTAGATTCTGTTCGCTGAAGCCATGGCAGCCTGGCCTTTACACCATTCAGCAACGCTGAAAGCTTCCGATCAGAGTATACATGTGGAAGTTGTGAACCTTATTTTGAAATCAACCTCGCACTTATAGCACTACCACGATTGTGCTTAACACGCCAATAACGTGCCTTCCATTCTGATCCCTCCAACCAATGTCATTTTCTTGAGCGAAATCATCTTACCCGTGATTTTCTTCAGCCCAGCTTACCTGTGATGCATTTCCATTGGTTGTTATGATGATTGTGTTGGTGTATCTGAGATGGTTAAGACTTTCTTCGCGTATATGCATGCCTTCATCTTCCCAATCCAAAACGCACCTTCCAATGTTTCCGCGCAAATAACTCTGCCAAGAGTGTATTTCCTTGCCCTACTTCTCCTACTGATTTGTATTTTGTTTCCTTTCCAATGCAATCTCAGTGTCGCTGTTCCATTCTTGTACATTTTTTTCATTATTGTAATATATCGTTTTTATGTAGGTCTTAGTTTGGTAGAGTTTGGGATTACTGCATGCATTTTCAGTGTCAAATACATTTCCAAAGATTAAAAAAGTACGTAGGCAAAGCAGTGTTTGATGTAAATTAATCTGCTGCATGACAGCACCACCACACACAATATGATTGACAGTATGCATGAGGTCAAATGCACTATGTATAATAACAAAGCATCAACACTGACAAATAAAATGGGACAAAAGCTGAAAAGTACAGGAGGAACCATGGACAGGAAAAATGCAAACTTGAGACATCATATTTAACGTTCAAGAATATTAAGTGCACTTGGGCAGGACATCTCAAGAAGGGATGAATGGCTGTAAGCTGACATTCACTGAGACTAACGACAACGTCGTTAACTGAGACTAATGACAGAGTGGCCACCAAAGCAGGGGACATGTACGAGATGGCATCCACCATATGTAGATGGGGGCAATAACAACAGCTGATGTGCAGGAGTTGGATAGAATTCTGAATCGCGAGAACAGGAGAGATGGTGACGACCCGTGGAGACCTTCGTCCAGCAGTGAATAGAGTACATTGCTGTTGCTGCTGCTGATGATGATGATGACCCATACCAGAATTGAGCACCCTCACTGATTTATGAACTTGTTGTACGCTCGCTTGTCATTCTCGTGTAGAGTAGTGTATGTTTAAATGTTACCAAGGCATACGTTTTATTTTTATTATTCGGAATGCCATTCACTATAAATGTTAGAAACCAAATATATATCTAAATCATGATCTAGTATTGTGTGCCAAATACGCATAGCTTTTATATGTGGTTAAGTGATAACTTCACGAGCTGTGTGGAGAATTTTATCATTACATTCTTTCGTGGAACAACGTGTTATTATTGTCGATTGACCTGATAGTATCGTGCAGGTAGTGTAATAAACTATTTGTAGAAAACGCTGGGTGTGTTTATACGACAACACCATTGATTCCCCTAATTTTACATTGAAATCAACGACCAATCTATCAATTGACACATGTTAACACGAAAAACTCAAGTGCTTTCAAAATTGAAGATAACATTTTTAATAAGAATACCTGCTAAATGTTGGTGTGATAATATGGATACGGCAATTTTAAGAAAGATATTTGTAGGATATGCCACGCCTGTGGATTGAATAATTGCCAGCAATAGAGATATCCAATTATACTGTTAATGTCACAGCAGTTTGCGGGACATTATATATTATAGCAGCTAAATTGAGTTTATACTTTTACATTGGATTGTTTTTGAATGGTGACAGTTTTTATTAGGAAAAAAAACTTTAACATTTAGAGCATAATCAATTGCAATGAGTCACAGACCTATGGAAAAAAATCTAATTCACTGCTTCCAAGTTTATGCATAAACGTTTAACATGTAAACAACTATGTGTATTTTCATTTCTACATGTCAAGTATATTCTAACATGATTTTGGAAAACGTGTTAATAATAGTAACTATGTGCGTCTCAGTCTGCGAGGCAAGCCAATGCTATCATCCAACAGATGATTGACAAACATGGGCTGTACATACATGTACAACGTTAAAATTGCGTAGTATGTAATACACGTCTTGCTTTATGTGCAAGAATATCTATGACAATTTATAACAATAACAAAACAAATCCATCAAAATGCATGCCGTAACCTCCCAGCCACTGCCTATCAGCTGTGCTATCACATGACTGTTACAAGCAATTTGCTAATTTTGACACATCATGAATAATGCACATCTAATTTTGGCAAGCCACATTATAAATGTGCTTATCTGATGATAATAATAAAATGTTAGATTATGGCTTCAATGAAAAGGGCTTCAGATGCTGTGATTTTAAGCTGTCTTGCTGCTGGATAAAGTAGATTGCTATGCGAAGTGTGTGCCTCAGTGGTTCCCTGTTATTGCCCCATCACTCGTCACACTCACTCAAGGTCATTTCCTCATAATGAAATGTAGCATCACATCATTACCTCCTCGAATCTCATTCGGTGTCCCTTTTTCGTGGGTGCCCTATTTGGTCTCATATTTACACAATAAATACCACGCTTTTCGTGATGAATACAAAGTGATTATGACTTGATCAAGAGGTAGGCCAGCGCAAGGAATGGTGGAGGATCAAATAGAAAAGCTGAATGCATGTTTTTTTTAACCATCTTTTCATTAACTATTTAATTTTGGTTATGGCCTGACTCTGTGTGTGTGTTTGTATTGGAGCGGTTAGCGCGCTGCGCCAACACCAGTGACAATTATTTTAACCGGTCATGGGCCTCCCCTAGGTCGACTCAGCCTCAAATGAATTCCTGGCGCGGTATGTAAACATCGCCACTGTGGAGGAAAAAGCCGGCCGGACATGGTGTTGGCAAAACACCCTCTCATGTTCTGTGCCGGAATTTATAGGTGCTCGCAAACAGCACTTGCCCCAACAGTCTGTTCAATCTATACGGGGGATCTTCGTGTTTTGTCTTTGTATGTGTGCGCATCTGGCTGCATTTGTTGTGAAGGTGCAAAGACAAATATTGCCCCGCGAACATAAATGCCAATAACTGGCAGGCGTCATGCTGCAACAAAGCATTTCTAGACCGTGGAATTGCTGAAGCAGTTGGTCTGGGAGTCCCCAATTCCAGTCTGGATATCGATATTGCGCAATACTGGCAGTCCTGTTTCTTTACAAGGGGCCACAGCTCGCTTTATTGAAGCACGCAAGGACCCTGCCTTCCCAGGAACTCCGAATAATATTTAACAACCACGCCAGGAGACTCCTCCTCATGGGGTTCATCTCCGTCCTGTTTCTTGGCGCTGAGCAAGTTGACGGCAAGCTCGCTTGGCATCGCACACGATGGGTATGGTCTCCACTGCTGCTTCGGGCCTTCACTGTCATGCGTTTGCTGAGCTAATTCTGTACCTGCTGACGAAATGTTACATCTTTTTTTGAGGAAGCCTGTGATGCCTGCCCACCATATGTTTACCTCGTGTTTATATTGTTCAATGCGGTGTCAAGAAAAAATGCAAACATGTAAAACATTTTCTTGGTTCTTTCGGTAAAGTCACGTAGAAGGGAACAAAATAAATAATAAAAATTAAACATAATAAAATAATTCTCACGACGTTTCGGCCACAACGCAAGCAGCCGTCATTCAGACGCTGTCTTTTCGACAGACCTGTTCTTCACCTGTAGACGGCTGCTTGCGTTGTGGCCGAAACGTCGTGAGAATTATTTTATTATGTTTTATTTTATTTTTTCCCTTCTACGTGACTTTACCGAAAGAACCAAGAAGATGAATCCCTGCAGTCACGAAAGCTTAAAATAGAAATGTAAAACATTGGTCGACGTTGCGATTTGAAAAACCGGGAGGAAGCTCTCTGTGTCCTCCTGGGATTGTACTTGATGCAAGCGACAAGCTCTGTTTGCTTTGTGTGTAGTTTTACAATCTCATGGGCTTAAGTCAACAATTGCCAAACGTACCATTACTTTTATCTAGTTTTGAGGGAAAAAAATCAGTTCCTAAGGTTGCGGTAAAACATTCCACATTAGACATTGTTAGAGCTTGTGTGTTGGTGATTGCCCATTTTAAAATGAACTATCAACATTAAAATCCATGATCTAACTATAGCCGGATGAAGGCCGCCCCATACGAACTCCATCCACTCATTTCACACAAAGTTGCTTGCCACAAATGAACCACGAAAATCGTGCTGATCTCGTCAAGGAACATAAACCATCAAGCGAAATCGGGTCATTCTTGCAGCAGCGGCTTTTGGCTGACCATTGGATAAAGATCGTCACCGCATCACGCACTTTCAGATGTGCTGCCCCTGCGGCCGTTTAGAACTCTCTTCCTTCCGATATTAGGAAGCCACTGAAGCTATGCACTTTTAAATCGTCTAGTTTGAAAACGAATTTCTTGAGAAGTGCTTTTTACTGGTAGGAACCTCCTGGTTACACCATCCCACAGGGGATTATTGTGTCCGTCCGTCCGTCGTGGATCCAAAAATGGGAGGGGTGGGGCTGGGTGGGGAGGGGAGGGTGGGGAGGGGCTGGGTGGGGAGGGTGGGGCTGGGTGGGGGGTGGGAGGGGTGGGGCTGAGTGGGGGAGGGGCTGGTCACTCCGTGGTGCCCTTAAACGTTTAACCTACTCACGCCGACTTGTGCCCGCCCTCACAGTCGGCCATATTTGCGGAATACACCACGCCGCCGTTGACCCTGGCCATTGACCGAGCAACCCAACGTTCCTACCAGCTCCCTCCGCAGGAATGTGTTCGTGTTTAGTTTCGTGTCCTTCCCCGCACCTCCAATTACTGGCTGCGAACGGTGTCAAAGAGGTTCTGAAATGCCAATAATCCACCTCCCTCTTTGTGCATGAGCTGATCACACCTCTTCCCCTCTGCTCGTCCTCCTGTGTGTGTGTGCTCATCCTCTCTGGCGGCCATTTCATCAAAAAAAGTTTCGTCAATCGACTGTTGGATGACGCCTCCCTCACTTCCGTGTCGGCCATGTTGGTTGTTTGACCATACTTCACCGCTGCTGCTCTGTGTGGCTTGGTGATCGACAGGGTAGGACGAGGGGTGCCCAGAGTCTGTTCACCTTTCACACGCCACAGATGTTCGCCGTGGCGGCGAATTGAACTGCTGGCTTTATTGTGCATTGCGCTAACCCCGGCACCACCTCTCGAACATTTGCACCACCTGGGATGTCCACAGTGGGTTTTAAATTTAATATGTTCTCATATTATTTTATTTTAATACAAGGGCTGTATAATTCAAATTTTAGTGGGTTACCGTGGAGTGGGCTTAACGTTAGGGGGCTAAAAATGCCTCTGTGGGATGATAAAAAGTGCACATTACATTTGCAGTGGCCTTGGGGGCAAGAATTGTGTTTTTTTTACAGAGGGCAGTTGCCCCTCATGCCCCCCTTGTTTCCTCTCTTTACACACATCCCTGCTAAGTTGGCAAGCAATTTCAAGGATGGGTTATATTGCGTGTGTCCATGGTGAATTAGCTATGATGAGGCTGACCTCGAAGAGGCTATAGAGCACTGGGGTTGACAGAGTTTTGCAATTGCATTCTGGGTAGCTAGGCAGCTTAAACAGTTATTCAAGTTATTAAAGTTGAAGATACAGCCCGGAAATGTCTTGTTCATGCCACTACTGGTGAAAGAGCTTCTGCTCGTAACACAGTTCTAGAGAGTCCTGCTTGAGTTTGTTTTTGGCCCACTTTTCCACACCGGGCAGACATCTTGCGAGATGTGGGAATTCCCACACTTTACCCCACCGCTTGCAATCTTCCGATTGACTGTGGTGTACCCATTTATAATGCTGCGTGGACAGGTGGGGGTGTGGAGGGTGGGGGGGTTAAAAACAAACCTACACCATTTGTTTCAACTGCCACCCTGGGAAATCGAACCGGCGATCTCTGGATTTCATGCCCAGTGTACGCACCGCTACACCCCAGCAGGATCCTCAGGAGTGATCTTCTGCCCGCGACTCGCAAAGAAACAAACCCGATTTTTGTTTTCCGCTAATGTGCACACAATGTGTCATAGTCACATTGTGCACACTTGATATGGGAGGCTAAATGAATGCATAAGTATTTTATATTTATTGTAAAAGTGTTTTGTTGCACTTTAGAAATTGTCATCATCTTCATCATCTTCATGAGCTATGATCAAGCCCCTCCTGGTTGAAAGCCTCCCCAAGCCACCGTCACCATCTCCCACGGTGTAACAATCCACGTGGCGTCTGCACATGAGCTGATTTCATCACTCCATCTCCTCGCTGTTATCTATAACAAGAGCGGGAAAGCGTCGGTGCTTTCGCTTGGGTGTTGTCACCAACAAATGTTGAGGTTTCATCCCAAACTATTCCATTGGCAATGAAGCAGCAGCAGCACAGTGTATAAAGAAACTGAGTCAGAGGACTGTAGAGTCAATGCACAAAACTTGTTGGAATATATGGCAAACAAAAAGCGACGAGCAGGTTAGTCACAACAAAACTAACTAATATACAAATTAATACAATTGCATATTGTGAAGTGACACATTTGAGACACGCCGATGAATCAGGCCTAGAGATTTTAGGTTTGTGTTTAAGTGCGCGTGTGTGTGTGCCTTTATATGTTTTAGGAAAATATGCTTTGGAAACACTTCCAAAGTTAAAAGAAATACACTTCCAGGTGTCAAGAACGAAGCCGAGAGGGAACCCTAGAGGAAGAGAGAGCTGCGTGAGTTATTGAAGGTTTCTGCACCTGTGCAGTCTGGGATCGCTACAGCCGTCTTTTACCATCCACTGTTAGCGTCGACAGAGACATTGACTTGTATCCCCCACTTGCAGGAGTTGTACGAGTACAGGTTTTTTTTTTTTCGGGTTTGATCGCGTAATTATAAATGTGTCGTTAAACTCGCCACCACCCAACACAGCTGTTTAGTAAGGGTTGTCACGTAAACAGAACATGCAAATTCGTCCCTTGTACAGCACTAACCGGTGTGTTGGAGAGCCAAGCCACAACATTTACACTCTGAGTACGACGTTTCACCAGTAATTACAACTAGCTTCATCAGGCAACAGCCTGATTTGTGGAAAAGTCCACCTGTTTCGTTCCTTAACGAATTGGTACGTTTTGTTCACGTGACAAATATTGCTAATTGGCTGTATCGGGTGGTGGCGAGTTTAACAACACACACTTATATCCATGCGATCTAACCCAAAAACTTATATTATGAACATTGAAATAAATAAAGCAATTTGATAAAAAAAAATTGCAGCAACTGTGCCAATTCATATCTTTTCCGTACCCTACTGGTGCATGGTTGTTTGTTTATTTTTGGCACAGGCAACATCTCGAAGTGATCGTATAACTTGTCACTGGGAGTCAATATTCCTGTTCACAGCATATAATAAATGAAGAAAGGTTGAAGCTAAATACAGCAAAAAAACAAATACGATACACTAAAGGAGCAAGAGAGGACATCAACCGAGGAGATGGAGTGATGGAATCAGTTTATGTGCAGGTACTATGCGGGTTGTTGCATCGCAACCTGCATAGGAGGCCTCCATCTAGCAGGTATTTGACCATGGCTGATAATAATAATGATGATAAAGGAGAAAAGGTCTCTCAAGGTTCTAACCTGAGCCTCTGACAAGGGAATTTTATTTTTTTAAATACATAAAATATAAACTGTTTGCACCACAAAAAAAATGAAAAAGGCAGCGAAAAAGACCTGCTACCGGATTTCTTAAGACATTGCTACGTTTAGAATTCTGTACACACGTCCCGATGTACCATAGCGTACGTGTCTGCACGCACTGCCACCCCCCCCCCCCCCTTTGAAACTGATCAAGCTCCCGTAGTGTACATCTGACACCTACTGGACACGGAAAACAGCAAGGAATCGCTGTTGGCAGCACCCATTTCCTCGGTGCATACTGAGAGCGCGGCGATCGCATTGACGTAACATTATAAACGGCACGAACACATTAAAAAAAAAATCAGGTTAATTTCACGTGCAGTGTTTTGTGTTGTACACTTCCAAGGGCTGCTACTCGGGTAGTTTGGGCACGTGTCTCGAAACGGATGCGGGAGGAATACCAAACGTGGCGTTGTTACGCACGCACACAAGCACACAGATCAGGACGTGGAGGAGGAGGAGGAGATGCGTGCCGCTTTGATGCGCACGATCTCGAACAAGGAGGGCGAAGAGTCAGCAAGGCCCTGAAGATGCTGCGAGACAGAAACAGGCGGCGAGATTTCCATTGGCCCCCCCCCTCCCGGCCCCCCCTCCTGAACCCCCCCCCCCATTGTCTCCAAACGACGACACAAGCAATGCTCCCTCCGATTAGCGCGGTTGGTTCCGTGCGGTGCGAAAGAAATTCAACATAAGGTACATGAAACACGAACTTTAAGAGACCCGAATCGCAATTTAAAAAAAAGGTGTTGTTTTTAACTTGAATACGAGTGCATATGACGGGAATGCTTTTTGCAGTGATATACCAACGAACAAACACATACTCGACCACGTCTGAAATTATCACTGCCATTTCACAGACTCGTGGATAAGTCTCGAGGCTAACGTTTAAAGATAATGGCACGAATACAAAGCAGTGATGAATACGTGGCGACTCTAACCGGTAGCCCACGAAATGTGTAATATAAGGAATGAGGTTAGGTGATTCACAATATAATGCACAATGACTTGAACTTTGCATTTTATGTGTGCGCATACATATTTATTAGTGCTTATGAAAGGTAATATATATACAGAGATTATAATGTCAGGTTAGAAAATAAACCAGACAATCCTCTGTGTGTATATCTGGAATAATGTGTTCTGATATAATTGTCTAAATTGGGGGCAGCATTGGTGCAGTGATTAACGCACCGTTCTGTGTTTAATCTCTCTCTCAAATGTAGCATTCTCAGGAAGAATGTAATCAACCAGGTAGGGTGTTGACTGTTATGTTATCCGACTCTCTGTTGTATTACATTCCATTTCTGAGTATACTAGATTTGTGTTTCTATTTCATTTATACCTGATGATGATTGCTCGTGTTGCAATCGAAACGTCGTATGCTAGCATTTAATTTATTATTTTATCTTTATACGTGACTTTACCGAAAGAACCAAAGAATAATTCCTGCAGTCACGAAAGCTCCAAATTAAGATTCAATCACCACATACCAATCACCACGTACCAATCACCGCATACCAATCATCACATACCAATCACCACATACCAATCACCACATACCAAATCACCGCATAGCAATCACCGCATACCAATCACCACATACCAAATCATCGCATACCAATCACCACATACCAATCACCACATACCAATCACCACATACCAATCACCACATACCAATCACCACATACCAATCACCACATACCAAATCACCGCATAGCAATCACCTCATCCCAATCACCACATACCAATCACCACATACCAATCACCACATACCAAATCACCGCATAGCAATCACCACATAGCAATCACCACATACCAATCACCACATACCAAATCATCGCATACCAATCACCACATACCAATCACCACATACCAATCACCGCATACCAATCACCACATACCAAATCATCGCATACCAATCACCACATACCAATCACCACATACCAATCACCGCATACCAATCACCACATACCAATCACCACATACCAATCACCACATACCAAATCATCGCATCCCAATCATCACATACCAATCACCGCATACCAATCACCACATACCAATCACCGCATACCAATCACCACATACCAAATCATCGCATACCAATCACCACATACCAATCACCGCATACCAATCACCACATACCAATCACCACATACCAATCATCACATACCAATCACCACATACCAAATCATTGCATCCCAATCATCACATACCAATCACCGCATACCAATCACCACATACCAATCACCACATACCAATCATCACATACCAATCACCACATACCAATCATCACATACCAATCATCACATACCAATCATCGCATCCCAATCATCACATACCAATCATCGCATCCCAATCATCACATACCAATCACCACATACCAATCATCACATACCAATCATCACATACCAATCATCGCATCCCAATCATCACATACCAATCATAGCATCCCAATCATCACATACCAATCACCGCATACCAATCACCACATACCAATCACCACATACCAATCATCACATACCAATCACCACATACCAATCACCACATACCAATCATCACATACCAATCACCACATACCAATCATCACATACCAATCACCACATACCAAATCATCGCATCCCAATCATCACATACCAATCATCTCATCCCAATCACCACATACCAATCACCACATACCAAATCATCGCATACCAATCACCACATACCAATCATCGCATCCCAATCATCACATACCAATCATCGCATCCCAATCATCACATACCAATCATCGCATCCCAATCATCACATACCAATTCACCGCATACCAAATCATCGCATACCAATCACCACATACCAATCATCGCATCCCAATCACCACATACCAATCATCGCATCCCAATCACCACATACCAATCATCGCATCCCAATCATCACATACCAATTCACCGCATACCAAATCATCGCATACCAATCACCACATACCAATCACCACATACCAAATCACCGCATACCAATCATCACATACCAATCACCACATACCAAATCATCGCATACCAATCACCACATACCAATCACCACATACCAAATCACCGCATACCAATAATCCTATCCTGCTGGGAGACTAATACCCGTTGGCAGGCCAGTGGCTGAGTCACCTTGTGATCGCAGGGGCAGCTGCCAATGCGGGGTTGCCCCTGAGATGAGATGTGATGTAGAGAGCTTTCAGATGCCCCAGCATATAGGGCACTAAAGTATATGTGCATAGATATCATGCACTCACACTGACCAGCAAGGTGACGTTTGGTCAAACATACCCAATGGCTGCCATGCCAATGGATAACGAAGGGATATACATTAATTGTTTTCGATATAGAATATGTCAATAGCTTAAATTAGAGGCCATCCATGAATTACGTCACGCGATTTTTGACGATTTTTGACGATTTTTGACCCCCCCCCCCTTCGTCACACGGCGTCACAAAAAGTCAGACCCCCCCTCAAATATGACGTCACAAAGCTCTGCCCCCCTACCAAAAATATAAAACATGCTTCAAATTGCTTTAAACTATAGTCATTCTAGTGCGTGTTTAATGTGGCGCTGCACTCTGATGTTGTAGGAGAAAACATTTATTAGAACGTCTATTTAATTAAGTAGAACGTGTTGTCTATATTTATTTAAAGTTGCGCATTTTGATGTGACGTCACATTTCTCAACCCCCCAAATCGTCACACATCGTCACGAATGTCTGACCCCCCCCCCCCAGGTGCGTGACGTCATTTATGGACGGCCCCTTAGCCATGATACGCCAGTACTATATATACACACACAGCTGGATATCTGATGATGTACCTAATATTCCAGTGTATTGAAACCATTCAAAACATGATTTGATTGATTTATTAAGTAAGGTAATGGAGTTTACCAACTTGCCTGGATTGTATGCTGTACTGTGTCGTAAAATAGCGCCGTGACAATGGGCAAGATTAGTCATTGCATTTCCATCAATTTTTCAGATTAAAAAAATAATAATCTTTAAAAGTCAGGAAAATAGAATGTCTAACAGAGATCAATATGTTAACCTAATTTATGCTTATATAATAAAAACAAAATTATCACTTTACAAAGGAGTTGTGAAATATTTGCAGCCTATCCTGCTCACAAATGTTTCATTTTCTGACACGAAAACAAAAAAATCTATTTTTCGTTTGGACCACGTAATGATCTAGGCAAATTTGTGTCGTGTAACATTCCACCATGTGACATCACCAAACACTTGACTTAAAGCTTTCGTGACTGCAGGAATTCATATTCATTGGGTCTTTCGGCTTTATTATCGTAATTTATTATCGTTTCAGCTTCACCGGTGAGCTAACAAAATGTATCAATTGAACACGCGACATTTCACTTGGAACTGCATCAAGCATCAACAGGACAAAATCCAGCAAGTCAGAATAGAGTTTATTCGAGAAAAATCCACACAAACACGGGGAGAACAGGAAAGATATGCAGACGTCAGGGTCGTAATCGAACCCAAGACCTCCTGCATACCTGGCGAGGGAGCTTACATCTCACCACCGCGGTGCCCCACCAAAACATATTTGGTGATTAACAAATGTGTTGAGCTTATTGGAATTATGATATGCTAATGTTGAATTTAAGCTAATGGAGTGAATATGACAATTTTTTGCCAAATAATATATATTCATAAGTCATTTTGCAGGTTTTAAATAATCTTCCATTGAAATGTAGTCAAAATAACATTCCAAATATCAACTCGTTTTGGTATTTATAAAGATTATGTTTCACCACCAAAGGGGATATTGGCGCTAAAAAGAATACTTATAAATATCTATGCTCATTGTTTTTTTTTTATACCAATGATGGAATGTATTGGCTCTGCCGATTGCCCAATTTCTGTGCAATACACGTCCCGTTTCTGCAGCAACTCACATGTATCAACATCTCTGCAATTGTGTGGAGAGCCCTAATGTGTAGCGTGACCTTATTGACTTTTAACAATTTTCTATTTCTGAAAGAGGTTACTTTTTAGCAATTTTGCAACCCTTGGCATTCTACGTGAAGGACAGAAAATGTAATGTTTTACTCTATTATACTAATCGTCTTGAATGTTTTTTTTACTCTAAACAGATTATAATTTTAATACAAAAATCAAGTATTTGTTTATAGAGGTTTCCTACAATTTAGGGAATTTGAACATATGTACTTTAAAGTTAGTAGCTACATCTGTAAGAGTCTATTCAGTATTTCGCTGCAGATAATTTGTTTTAGCAAGGTTCAGGGCATAATGTCCTCAGGGTCTCCACTTTGTGGAGGGATTTTAGGCCTGTCAATCTCAGACGCCAGCCCTAGGACAAATCTAATCTCAGCTGGAAGGATGTAGAATCTATTAACAATTTCAATTTCTTGCCATCGTGTAATTGTTGTAATCCTGTAAAATATATATAGCCATAAGTGTAAAGGGTACCAAAGCGTAGCATCAGTGGAGTAATATATTACGTGCTTCCTTTATACTAACACGCCTATGCGAGTAAGGTGTATTGCAACATTGTTGTGTGCTTTATTAAATTATTAATTTGTAAACGAAAGCATCCATTATTAATTTTCTCGCAGTGCTCCATGTAATGGATTTCTTATTACATTCTGCGTGTGTTTTTATGGACGTGTTCCTGTAAGTAATCTGAGTATTGCACTTGATGCGATGACTTTGACAGTCCCATGGGAGTGTCATTTAAAAGGGAAATAATTTACGGGCGTGCAGTTGCGTCATTTGTGAGATTCAAAGAATAACAACCGCGTATCAAACGAGAGGGTCGCTCTTATTGCATGCAGGAAGTGATGATGATGGTAATTATTTATGTCACGATGTTGTTCCAATTGATGTCATGTTTAGCACACTGGACTCGACATCCAGAGGTCTCTAGTTCGATTCAATCTGCTGACACAATGGGCAGTTTTTTTTTTAAATCCCACCCCCGACAGGCTGATTGTGGTGTGGTTGTGGTAACGTATGAGTGCTCATACTTCTCCTAAGACGTCTTGCCAGCATGGAATAAGAGGCTAAAATGCCATCTGAAAGGGGTAATTTACAGCTCCCTTTAGTGGGGGCCCTTCCTCCAGCAGTGGCATGAGCAGGCAATTGCGCGGCTTCTCCTTTATCTTTTGCGTGTTCTGGTTAATGGCTGTTCATTCATTTCATTCCAGAGCTGTGGAAATTAAAAATATTCATCGCTAAACTACAATCAATTGTGGTATTGTAAAGGGATTCTGACAGTATGACAAACGGGTGAATTTTTTTATGTTTTGTGCCAATTTGATTTTTGATTATAACTTTATGAAAAAAATAATGGAACAGAAATTACCGCTTCTCTGCCTGACCTATTTCAATTTAGAAAAAAATCAATCACCTCAAGCGCAAAGGTAACAGCAGAAAATCACTGCTAATGGCATGTGAGGGTAATCACTAGGTTTAATTGAACATTAGTAACCAAACAATTAGTTGAAATGTCTCCCACTAAGGTGGCTTCTATACTAGATATGGACCTTGTTTTTATTGAATAAACAATGTAAGCCCGTACGTTTAGAATTAAAATTTTAACAATGATAACACTATGGAACACAATTTTTGTTTCTGGGTAGTAAGTGTTATTTTCTAATTGCTTATGTTATTTTTTGTTATTTTCTTTGAACCTATCTACGTAACTTTACCAAAAGACCCAAGAATATGCCTCTTACAGAATAGAAAACGGCTTTTATTCTCCACAAACTTTGCTTTTTTGACCAGGATTTTACGTGAAGGAATAACACAAATGCACACGTTTTCTCATTGAAAAGAGGTACATTTCAAAACTTCACTGTCCTGGTCACAAAAGCAAAAGTTGTGGGGAATAATTGCAATTTTCTGTACTTTTGAGGCACAAGCAATTATAAAATAATACTTACTACCCAGGAACAAAAAAAATGTTTGTTACACGGTGTAATAATGTCAGATATTGATGTTGAATATCTAACAATAGTATTTCCTGAGATAGTGGTGGCTGAGCGATTAGCATGCTCTGCTATGAACCCAGTAACCTGAACTTCATTCCCAACCGCAGCTGATGTTAGAACGGGGACCTCCCAGACCAGATGCAATAACCGTGCACGTTGTCAAATAATTGAAGACCAGCTTGTTGGATTGGAATTTTGTGGACCTGTTTACAAGATGTTTAAACAAAAGTGAAATACCTCATTCATAAAATTATTCCTCAATCATTAAAAAAAAAGAATTCGGAATATGGAAATTATGGAACCCAGCTCCACTGAGAATTTAACAAAATACAAAACAGAAGAGGAGTCAGAAAAGGAGATACACTCACACGAAGGGTGGGAGGGGTGGGGCTGGGTGGGGAGGGGCTGGTCACCCCGTGGTGCCCTTATAAAACTCAACGTTTAACCTACTCACGCCGGCTTGTGCCCGCCCTCACAGTCGGGCATATTTGCGCAATACACCACGCCGCCGTTGACCTTGGCCATTGATTGAGCAACCCAACGTTCCTACCAGCTCCCTCCGCAGGAATGTGTTTATGCTAAAATGTAGGGCATTTAAATACGCATGCATACACTGTGTGGTGGTGAGGCAATGTTAGTACAGAAATAGAGTCGTATACCATCTTCTAGATTTGAAGCTTTCGTGACTGCAAAGATTCATATTCTTAGGTTTTTTCGGTAAAGTCACGTAGGTAAAACATCAAAATTAATAAAAAATAAAATAAAAATCACGACGTTTCGGAGGCAACACAAGTCTCCGTCATCAGGTGGGACCGTCACAGCCAGATTAGCAGCTAATCGGAGGCAACACAAGTCTCCGTCATCAGGTGGGACCGTCACAGCCAGATTAGCAGCTAATCTGGCAGCTAATCTGGCTGTGACGGTCCCACCTGATGACGGAGACTTGTGTTGCCTCCGAAACGTCGTGATTTTTATTTTATTTTTATTAATTTTGATGTTTTACCTACGTGACTTTACCGAAAAAACCTAAGAATATCGTATACCATCTGTGTGGTGCTTTGGATGTTACCAAATTGTGGTCGTGGAAGGTTTACTCCTAAACTAATTAATAGAATTAGTCAAACATCCCAATGCAGTACCCTCCTGAAAAAAGATTATTATTGAGGGTCAATTGATTTTCCTAAATAAATAAAGGGCATTCTTGTATTCTTATTGTAAAATGTAGAAAATGAAACCATATAATGTAATTCTAGATTTGAAGCTTCCGTGACTGCAAGGATTCATACTCTTAGGTCGTTTCGGTAATAGTCACGTAGGTAAAAAAATATATAATAAAAATAAATAATAAACATCATATATACTCTACTCTAGATAATGAGATGCTGCAACAAATAAGACTTTGTGACCAGTGACAATTCAGTTTTACAAATCTGGTCACACACACACACACGCGCAGTGCTTTTAACCAAGTAATACAGCGCCTCATCAGTGCTGACCTAATTTAAAAACAGTGTCTGTGTGTGCGTCAATAACGCAGTGAGTGATGTGGCAGTTCGGGCTGAAACAGTGACACTGTTTGATCTGGAACAGACTTTAATCTTCCCCCTAGGGGATCGTCATCCCATTGTTAGCTGGTAGCCAAAGTAGCATTGAAACAAATTGCCCGTTCCTGCCTCCAACATTTAACAGATATGCAGATAATGTATATACTCATCCCGAGCCCTCGTTACTTTGATAGTGGCGTTGTCTTTGAGCTGTACGCCTATTGGCGTCCTCTGGTCGAGCACCAATTGGGTCGAGGCTCAAAAGAAAGCCGTCCCTTGGTGTGGACCAATCAGTTTCAAGGACAATGAATATATTATCATAGTGTGTTTTTTTGTTTGCATTTTGACTGCAAGTATTGTGGTTAATGCAGACATTAATCTTCGTTAAAAGGTTTCAGTTTTGTTGCAAGAAATAAGGGGAAAACCCCTATTATTAGATAAAATGTTGTTTAGAAGCAGCATACGTGGCTAATGTGTTTATGTGCATGGCTAGGATACCGCTCACTTTGTATGGATGTGGGCTCATTGTGTGATTATGAGTTAGTATCCCTTCTAGGGTTGACTCAGCCCCATAAACCCTTTGGGGTTGGAAAGATACCACCGCCTGGTTACTGATGAGCAACACCCGGTGGGAAGTGAAATGTGATTTTCCTATTGTAAGACTCGTCAGCACCATAGGGACGTGGCTCATTGATTGTAAATCAGCCGCCAACAACATCATCATTGCCAGCATCATTAGCAGCAGTTGCAGCCATTGGCTCTCCGCTGCTGATTGAAGTCCCCCCTAAAGGTCCTGCCGATGTCACGAACCATCTCACTCCAGCACATGAGCTGATCTCATTTTTTGCTCCATGTCTCTGGTCGTCGTACACTCTGGCGCGTTCCCTCCTTTAGCTGTCATTCCGTCACCACTCTTGACCAATGCCCATCGGTTCTCGCGATATATCTCTACAAAGACACTGTTCCGTAGAGGTCACTACGGTGTTTATGAGTGCCTTTGATTATCCACCGTTTTGTGTTTACCTCTAAGATTGATTCCCAGCATGCAGTGCCATGCTGCTTGGCACATGTTTTAGCTTTTGTTACATTTTTGTTGTCGCTGTTTGTGTATGTGACCCATTCGTCATATCTGGTCGCTTGTAATGATTACAAACTTTTGTATTCAGCCGTCGCAGTAATATCGAGTGTATAGTCTCCTATTTTAGTTTGGGCTTGTGCGGGACACATCACTAGAAGCGATGATGGTAGGTGGTCCAGATAAACGACGGAGTGGCAATCATAGAAACCACGTCCACTGGGGAGATGGAGCGATGAAACGAGCTGGTGCGCAGGCGCTGTATAGATCGAAACACGTGCTGCAGTTGTGAACCAAACTCTCAGCCAAATAGAGTTTGCCATTCCTCGGTAAGCCTCACCCGAGTTAAGATGCTGTACGACCTAGCGATGCCCCCTGCACTGCCCTTGCTGTTGCTCAGTGTGCCTCCCGGAGTTGAAAAGATGCCGAATGAAACGAAAATACGTGAATCCTATGCCAGACGAGTACTCGTATGCATGAGCAACTGCGCCCCATTCCTCCCTCCACGGGCCACACTTTACATATTGACACTTTTATAGCCAGTCATCATGAGTATCATTCGACGTAATCAACCCACTGCTGCTTGAATACAGAGAAAACGACACAAACACGCGAGCTCTCTACCGATAAAGGTGACGCGTCACGTGACCTCGCTCCCACCATCATTCAAGAATAATTAAGCCAATAGCTAACAGACCATGCATTTATTTGCACGGAACATTCGGGCCACGGAATTATGGCACGCGTCGGAATAACGGATGGCAATGGGAAAGGCCAACTTGACCAAATTGGCCTAATCCCTTCAAAATGCTCAACACAAAAGCATATCATTATCATCGTCATCATCAAAATCATCCATGATCCATTCACTGGTGTTGGATAACTTATGAGGCCTCTCCATGTCATCACCATCCTTCACGATTTTGACATTCAACAATCCACTCAGCACCCTCAGACGAGCTGATTTCATAGCTCGATCTACGCGATAGATACCCTCTCAGGCGTATCCCATGCCTTGACTTTATAGCCAGTAATAAAGACACATGAGTTGTTAAACTTTGACATACTGTAATTTTATTTCAAACACAGTGGCCGTAACACCCTCGTGTACACAGACACTAATTAAATAGGCTGCACGCAAGGCGTTTGACCTCGAAGCACGTGTATTGCATTGCGATATTGACAAATGCGCTGCCGCAATTAATAATTTGTGCGAAAAATGTGGTTGCAGTGGCAGAAAGAGCCGAGTTTTGAAGAAAGTTGAACTGTCGGTAACAAGTGTGTCCCACAGCGCTGACACCGAATGTGTGTTGGCCTCGGCTCAGCTGCTTGAGGCATCGAAGCCGCCTAATGCTGTAGCTGAAGGTGTCACCCTCTGGCAAGAAAAGTGGGGAGCTCATTAAAACCGCTGTCATGCTATCGGGTGCGGAGGTACCGCAATGGGATGGTATTCTATAAATTGGAGTGTGCTGAATCTAATTTTTTTAACGAGTGTGAAGGAATCGTGAGCCTTACTTGGATAGGGAGGGCCTACCTGGTGCACGTGTTCCATCACTTAGGCCATTTCCCTTACCACTGCCTATATAGCATGAAGGCAGTTTAATCCCCAGTAGGCTGCTACCTCTATGCATAACCACTATGCAAGGCTGGACCCACAGAAATTCCCGTCTTATCAGGACCCTGCTTAAGCAAAGTTTGGTTTCAGGAGAATAGGTGCATTAGGGGCAGAGGTGGGACAAAGTCATTGTTATGCAAGTCCAAGTCGAGTCGCAAGTCATCAAATTCATGACTCGAGTCTGACTCGAGTCCAAGTCACATGACTCGAGTCCACATCTCATAGGTGGGACAAAGTCATTGTTATGCAAGTCCAAGTCGAGTCGCAAGTCATCAAATTCATGACTCGAGTCTGACTCGAGTCCAAGTCACATGACTCGAGTCCACACCTCTGATTAGGGGTGTAGTAATGCATACCACGGCGATTGGATGAATTGCCGTGAATCAGGGTCGCAGTTCAGGAATGAATTAATGTTTTAATATTGTGGTGAATTATATAGATTCTCCAGTGGCAGCAGAGGTGACATAAACCCATTGCCTACGACGTGCATGAATCGAAAAACATTGACACTTGCACATGTGATTTGAAGCCAGGCATTGTGAGCTTAAGAATGAACATTAATGTGCGATTTGACGCATCCTTATGCATTTAGCAGACATGATTATGTAAATATTAGCCTTAAAACAATTAAATCCTCAAATTGTTTAATTAATCGTCTCCATATTCGTACGTTTATCGTCTCGTTTTACCATCTTCTTTGTTTTCAGTTCTCATTCTCTCTGTGTCCCAATTGCACTTTTGTTTTTGCTTCATTAGCCAAATTGTAACATTGGCATATCGTGCAATACATTTTAAGCAACCATTTGTCACACACGATTCCCTATGCATTAGCATCACTGTTAATTGAGGCATCGTTGCACGGTCAACGTTCACGCGACGATTTGACGTGAACCGATTCCACACAAGCTGCGTGAATCAAACGTATCCTATTCCCACACACACGATTCTATTTCTATGCATGCATCATGAGCCCAAGAGTCGATTTTACTCCATGCATTTATGCATTGTTACATTCCCCGTGTGTATGGACACGTGCATGGAGCACATTTCCATCTACGTGAAAGGAACCTGGGTGAGAAGTTTATGCTCTATTCTAATGCAAAGTCTGCTAAGCTACCTACGATTTTGGTGTGTAAACCACGTGCATTTTGGAATTCTGTTTCGTTAGGATGCCCTTGCTGTGGCTGTCCTCGGGCTGTTTTCTTTTTTTCTTTAACCGAATCGCAAGGAATCTCACATCTTTTAAGCCCTAACACAATGAATATTTTGACTCCCTCCCTCCCACACACCCTGTGCCTTGCTCCACACATATATATATACCCAAACGAATGTGCATGCAAATGCGCGTAAACAAACCCGTTGCTTTATGATCTCGTTGCTAGCGGCTACTCAAAAGGTCACGATAATTATAATGAAAATCATGAGAAATACGAGTTGGTCAAGTAGACGGACGCTATGCAGCTAGCATGATATTGGAGGACTCGTGTGTTTTTTTTTTACGTAGCTGCAGTAAAGACACCACGTCACAACAGTCTTGCTAATGAAAATGCAGTGCTCTTACGAGTATCCTTTAAATATTGCAGCGAAGCCGGAGGAACGCACACTCGCGGCGCTATTGTAGTGTATAATGCATTAACACGCGAGAAAACTTTCCGATGCTGAATTATGCATGAAGTCACAAACGCCATTTTCGCATAGCTTTGATTTATGCAGATGTATCGCGCTATGAAATATAATAGCGCGGTGCATTGAAAAGCAAATGCTTGATAGATCTGATGACAGAATCACTAACGGCCTGGCGATGATGGAGCGGGAAAAGGTGTGCGCACACGTGAGCGCGTACGTGTGCGCACATCTCAAATCCCTCTCGAAACATATTCCCATGTCTGCACCTATTCCATCTAGGTACTAGCAAGGAAAAATGTATTCGGTTTGGGTAGGATAATAGCGTTTCAATGTCGACCGATATAATGGTCAGAGCATAAATATTTCCCGGTGATCTATTCATCACGGAATTTTATTTTCTCGTTTCTCTTTCAGAATGAGTAAATCACTTATTTGCTCATATCATGATCGTGAAAATATAGATTAGTCAGGAATAAAGAGATTACACTGCTAATATTATTTTTGAATTATGTATACGTATTGGTGTCATATATATCTATACGGAAAACTGTATTGCGGGGGGAGGGGTGGGCAGTTGCAGAAGGTTGGAAGGTTTCACGAAGATTAACCTCATACCTCACACCTTCATGGGCACCCTGAAGAGTGCAGTAGAGTGATGCACACACTTTCAGAGGGATGGATGTTGTGCGAGTCAGGCCGCCTTTACCGTGGAGAATGTGAATTGTTAATGCCAATGATGTCGGCCTACAAATCCAGGCCCCTGCCATAACATTCTGACCACACTTCAGGTTAACAGAAGGAGATGGGAGGGTCGTTATGTGTCACGTAAACCTTTAGTATTTAATTAATAAGGCCTGTTGGTTACAATGTTAAGATCATCTTTTCCTCTCAGTGATAATACATAACAAGCCTTTGCCTCTATTATTTTATTCACAGGATCAATTAAACGGCAACTAAACTAAAGTCCAGTTTCGTGAATCTGACCAGGTGACAACAGCATTTGGCACAAGCCTTGCAAAAAGAACGTTTTGAGTGCAGATCCCATCGAAGCGGTTCGGCTCGTTTGAGTAAGAAGTGACGTTGAAACTTCAACTCAAGATCTATGTGCGTATGGCACAAATGTAGCCACTGCATTTCTCTTATAGTGGACATCTGTGAAAAAAAGCTTCATAGCTCTTCGGATTCTTTCAGCATATATATACATATTCTGATTTTAAATACGAGCGGCAGTCCTTATTGATTCAAGTACCGATTTCCTGGTGTTTTGAGAATGCTTTGTGACCTCAAAGAATCCCTTTTTACTCACGTCATTACCACGTTTACCATGTTTACGCGAGTGTGCACGTTTTTTTTCATCTCGTATTTATATTCCCACGTCATTGAATGCTTGACTTTGAAAGCCTCAATAACTAAATCCCCATAACACCGTGCTGGTAAACTTTATTTTACCAGTCATTTGTGATCTCTGCATTCATCCAGGCATACGGTGATCTACTTGCCAGCTGTTAAGGGATGCCTTAATTAAGCCTGTCCGATCGTTTTCAAGAATGCACACAGCGAGTGACAGGTTATTACGACTCAAATGAGCAACTGTTTGTTGCAACTTCACAGGTTAACTCTATTATGGTCAAGTTTACCTTTGTATTTGGAAACACCAGCAGCGCTGCGTACCTAATTAGTGTGCGCGCAGAGCAAAGCGCCCATATGAATAACCAACACGTTACACAATGCAGTGTTCGTCGCCTAAACATATTGCAGTGTCCACTTGGAATTTAATATGGTGCTAATTTTGGCAGTGGTTAGTCCAGCAGTCTCTGACACCAATGGTTCACATTAAAATGAAACTCCTCGCCAGAGTGCTGTTTTCGAGATGCAGCAACTGCCTTTTGTGTGTTCGTTTGTTGTCCTTCACCTCCGATGTGCGTACGGCTTGGGCTGCGTGCGGTGCGAAAGAAGTTCAACGTACGTGCACGCGTGCATACGTACAGCAACACTCGGAAAGTCTGTTCTCTCGTGGCGCATGATAACCCTGACGCACCACGCACTCTCGACGGCTTTCGCTTCCCGCCCACAGTGTGCAGGACAAGAAAGGTCATTGGATGCCAGAGTCACCGCCAAGCTTAACGTGTGCCCAAGATCGGCCATCATATGCCTCGCGCTATTTAATGCTCGGAAGTTATCGAGTGAAAACTCGAACGGCAGCGTGAGATATTAACAAGTCTCAGAGACCATATGGCGAATTGTGCTCCCAGCCCACGACTATGCTCTAGTGATAGCATTCACGTCCAAAATGCGTGAAAAAAGAAATAAAGAACGCTGCTTGGAGGTCCAATTATAATCTTGCTGCTGCTGCAATCACCGCCTTTTGTGGTCACATTCAGTTTCTTCCTCTCAAGTTTGCTCTCCTACATCTACACTTTGCGACGCACGCTGTCACCCTGCCCAATACAACTTCCCAGCCAAAATCCACAGGCCTTGGAACAGGTTTGTTCGTGCATCGCAACCCCGCCGTGACATTGTTCTACCGCTATTAAAGTGAAGAAGGTCCAGGATTTGCAATTGCTTTCTCACGCCACTGCTGGCAGAAGGGCCCACCACAACAGGGAGCTCTTAAATAGCTCCTCAGTTGTATTCGGCCTACTCTTCTATTCTGACCAGAGGTGACCTTACCTCCTGACATGCAACCCTGCCGAGCGACAAACTCTGGGGTACCCATTCATGCTGCCGAGTTGGACATTCCTCCAACTGCCTCACAGGGAGGTCAACTCTAACTCGCGACCTCTAGATTGCGAGTCTCAAATGGGCGATCACTACACCACAGCAGCAACCACTGGGTAAATATCTGGTATTACTTTTTTACCAGAAGAATTGCTATTTAAAGTTTTCGTGACTGCAGAGATTCATCTTCTTGGTTCTTTCGGTAAAGTCACGTAGAAGGGAAATAATAAAATAATAAAAATAAAGCATAATAAAATAATATAATTACGTAATAAAATAAAATAATATAATAATATTCTGTTTTATTTTTTTTATTTTATTTTTTCCCTTCTATGTGACTTTACCGAAAGAACCAAGAAGAAGAAGAATTGCTGTTGAAAATTTATTTTTTTTAAAGAAAAAAAACGAGACGTGACAGCGTACGGTCAGCAAGGGTTGGGTCAGTGAACGCGAAGGGTACAGCGTAATGGAGGAACACCAACGAGTCAGTTCGGGCTATTACTACACACGAGGACGGACGTTGTCAGTGAGAGAGACACGCGGTAGCGGGGTGATGCTTTGGGGAGTGTTGTGGGGCAGGCACACGTGGCTGTGAGGGTGTGGGGCTTTTTGAAAACATCAGTTATAATCGTATTGTATTTAACCTCATAGTGATAAGTAAAACTGGCTTGTGCCAATCATATCAGCGAGTGTGATTTTTGACTTTATATATATATTTATTATTGCTTCAAATCCTTCTGGCAAGGTTTGAGTGCCAGGCCTGAATGTAATACCCTTGGCAGCCCTCAGGACAGCGATTCTTCCAAGTCTCCCTGATTCTGTTTCTTCTGCGTCCAATATACAGGCGTCTCGACTACCGATCTTCGGCTGAAAACGCAGAGTGGTTATGCAAGTGGCCTAGATTCGAATGGCAATGCACAACTTTGGCAGCGCATTTGCCCGGATCCTCTCCTGCCACTTCTCTAAACCGGTTCCAGATGTCCCTTAGCCATGTTCAGGCATTGGCGTAATACTCTATCGCGACTGGTCCACCCTGGGGTGAGGTGTCAGCGTTTTAGGTTTTTTTTATTTACTCTTAGCTTGGAGAAACAACAAGGAACACGATCTGCGGAACCTTGGCATCTCAGGTTGAACTTTTAAAATATAACATTTGCTGTTTTTTTTTGTTTAGACCTAACATATACAAGGACTGCAAATTCTTGCCTGAGGTGTCTTAATATACACACTGGATTTTTTTAGTAGAGGTTTTTTTGGGGTTAGATCGCGTAAATATCTAAATGTGTCGTTAAACCCGCCACCACCCGACACAGCCAACTAGTAAGGGTTGTCACGTAAACAGAACGTGCCAATTCGTCACTAGTACAGCACACCGGTGTGTTGGAGAGCCAAGCTACACACATTTACAATCTGAGTACGACGTTTCGCCAGTAATTACAACCAGCTTCATCAGGCGACAGCCAGATTTGTGGAGAAGTCCACCTGTTTCGATCCTTACATAGAGGCGTAGATGTGGTGACCACACTTCTGCACTCTTGCATTATGCGCATGTGGGTATAACGACACATTTATATATTTACGCGATCTAACCCAAAAACACCCTTTTATGGATGATATTGGTCGGGAAAGCCTCCTACGTGTTAAACTGCGATTATTTATTTCACCAGTCGTCTCGAAAAGGTGTGTGTCCTCGCTGTTTTCTTCCGGTGAGGATTCATGTTTCCCTTGTGTGGTGAGAAATCGTATGGAACGATATAAGAACACGTGGAGACCTTACCTTGATTCCTCACCTCTGGCCCATACGAAACACAATGCCCGCAGGAAGCTTTACACAAAGCAACGGCTCTCACGTAAAACCTATTGATGTCATGCGACTGGCATTTGTAATGCCAATGATTGCAGACATTTAGGTTAATGCAAGGCAGAAATTCAGAAGAAAAAAAGCGGAACGATTTTTATTTTTTTACAAACTGCCACTTTAAATGAACAGATAAATTATTATTTGTTTCTTTCGGTTAAGTCACGTCTAAAGATAAAATAATAAATTAAATTAAATAATAGAATACGACGTTTCGATTGCATCAGGTGATGATTGCTTGTGTTGCAATCGAAACGTCGTATTCTATTATTTAATTTAATTTATTATTTTATCTTTAGACGTGACTTAACCGAAAGAAACAAATAATAATTCCTGCAGCCACGAAAGTTCTAAAATTAAGATTGAACAGATAAACTAAAAATAAATTGTATGTGGTGTTTCTGACATTTGGAGGACGCCTGCCTGCGGACAGTGGCAGGGCTGAGTATGGTAGTAGGGGGAACCATGGCATTTTTCTTTCTAGCTCAACCCTCTTATCAAATCCACACCCAGCAATAGATGAAGGTGCAGTCCTACAATTGCCTTGTTCATGCCACTGCTGGTTGAAGGGGGAAAACATATTGGTAGAGGAGGGAGTATCCACACTTTACCCCACCATATACAACATGCCAATCACCTAATTTTGGTGTTATTTCGCATTATTTCAACTGCCGCACCGAGTAATCGAATTGAACTGACGTTCTCTGGGTTGCAATTCCAGTGTGCTAACCATTCCAGCACATCATCTCCACAACCCCCCCTCCCCCCGCCAAATACAACATGAACATATTTAATCATCATTCACCAAATAACAGTGTAATGAAACTTTTTTTTTTGCACAATGTTGTTAAAAATTGCATAGAAACATTGTGCATTTAATTCATTACCTTGTAGCGTCCAAGGTTCAAAGCCTATTATGTGGCAGCATAAGGTTACAACCGCTGCTGCAGAATAAGCTGAAACGTGTAAAACAAAGCCGCCTTGTGGCAGTTTAATTTGAGGACCCTGTGCTCAGCCCGTGGCAGGTAAAGGGGGGTTACTAATGAGAGTGGAATGATCGAGCCCCACTGACAGCTGAACTAATGGCTGAAGCACCGTGGTGACCTCCTCCGCACCAATAGGCCATAAAATGTATAAAGACAGCCCATTTCACTGCAGATTATCCACTGTGGCATAGCTTGGTATCATGCACTCGGGGTCCGTGGTGAAGATTTATATGAGCGTTTTGCTCAGGACTTCAATTCTGCCAATACGAATGATTCATGTTGTTAAACAGGGGAACAGCCTAGGTGAATTTGGGGAGAGGAGGACGAAAAGGGCCATCTAATTTAATTGCTGTTTATGAGAGATGTACTAGACGCAGGCGATTAACCTAAACCCTCTATACTTGTGCCGTTGAAAAGCATTTACTCTCGCAATTGCCTAACCAAACCACTTAAGGGAACTTAATGGAGATGTTTCAGGCCATGTCTAAAGGGCTCTCAACTCTTCAGGCTCAAATGGATTGTGTTTCATACTAAAGGAGTCAAACAGAGAGAGAGAGATAAGCAATACTTTAATGTTATACATCCTAGTTATAACATTCACTCATCATGCTTTGATATGGAGCATTATGGATGAAAGCAAATAATAGTGCAACTTCGTCCCATCTTCACATATGGATAAAACGCATTTTAGACCAGCGGCCTATTATGATTTTCTGACCAATGTTATCAAATAGCAATTGTTTAAGTGAGTAAACTCTGGACAGGTTTCGATCTGAGTCTCATCACATCAGTTATTGGTAAGAGCACTACATATACAATATGGGACCTCAATATACACAAAAAAACTATTCCACGTAAATCATTAGATATTTTTACGATGGTCTAAAATATGTGTCCATGTGGTAGACACGGTTGATTTTTGCTCATATATTTTTTTCATTTCAGCAAAATTTGGAGGCAGGTAAGACCACATTGAGTGACATATCACAAATTAAGAATTAGCGAATACTGCAATAGTGATAAAAACATATTGTCAGCCCAAAAGTAAAACAACTCAGCATGTAATGTATAAATAAATATAACAAGGACTGTGTTGGCAGCAGTTCAGAATGTTCTGATAAAATGTGATGCGTTTAGCATTGTGTTTTGTGCTCACAATGTACATGAAATGACCTAGAATTTCTGACAAGGTTATGGGTTAGAGTTAGTATGAAAGAGAGGACAGAAAAGATGCAGGAGCAATCTTAAGTCTCATTGCCATGGGCAACGTGCAAGTGTGAAAGATGCACAAGGAAAAAGGAGTATGGGGACAAAAATGGAGAGATGGGAAATTTGAAATGGATAAGATGAAACGTCAATTAGTTCACAGTCTTGCATGAAAATAAGCATTTCTTGTACAAACTAAGTTTCTCTATAATTGTTGCATGACATGAAAACATATTTTTTTATGCTATGAGCCTGATTTATATAGCTTTTCAAACCATAATTCTACCACTTAGCACACCGATGGATGTTTTTCTTTTTGCACAAAAGCAAAGGAAATCTGCATTTTGTAATTGACGAGTGGCCGATTCTGCACAAAATATAATTTCACCAATACCCATGTCACGATGTGATATGATTGGTCGAACCGATCCATCAGCTAGGCGATCATACTGATGTCAGCACCCTATGACCTCTATTCCCACTGCCCCCCCCCCCATCCAGCTAGTGATTGGCTGCAGGGTGCTTTTTGGGGGTGCTACCTATTTAGCATATAGAGAATCAAGCCAAAAAAACTGCTTCGTGAATTGAACGGAATCTCTCTTGCCGAAATGTGCAGCTCGGGCAAGAACAATTCTCGTATAGATTTTTTTAGATTTCAAGTAAATCAACTCCAAATTACAGCGGACATAATAGGCGGTTGTGGTATTCGTTTTTCTAAGTACTTTTGAAGAGGTGTAATTATTGAAAATTACTTCTAATCGCGAAGAGATATGAAAATAAAACTGCCAGTTCTTTAGCTGTGAACATTTTTACAAAATAAATTTGAAAAGGCTGTACATTGGTATAGGGTCCCCAAGGTTCTTATGTTCTAAGATTCCAGGGGGCATATATGTAACTCGCCTTTTGCCCATCCAAGGACGGGTGTATTTCAGTAAATCTGAAACTTGCAAGCGAAAAGCAGACCGCGTAATCCCTTGTTCATCGTAACGTCCTTTTTACTTCGATGTCTCAGCAGCGTTACGGAGATCGCGTGACGTGACGGTTCTGCCTTTGTAGTGAGGGTTGTAAGTTGACGCTGAGGAGGGGGGAGGAGGCGCCTCGCCCCGCCATGTGGAGTGACGTCACCTGCGAATTAATATTATAGGGGGGGTGTTCATTTGGAAGACGTCACCTCTTCATGATTATTAATGAGGGGGGGATCCTTGTGAGGACGTCGCCTGTTCATGATTATTAATTAGGGGGGGCAGGTCCATGTGGAGGACTTCGCCTGTTCATGCTTATTAATAAGGGGGGGGGGGGTGCTACATGTGGAGTGACGTCACCACACTCATGATTTTTAATTAGGGGGGGAGGTCCATGTGGAGGACGTCACCTGTTCATGAGTATTAATGAGGGGGGCTGTCCGACGTGGAGTGACGTCATGCTCGGGACACACAGACATTCTTGGCTGATTATAGTAGTAAATATATAGCATGACTCCTACATTTTTACATCCATTATCTGTGTTAACACTTCTGCGGTTAACGTGCAATGTTTTGTTTGCTATTTGTTTCCCATTGGCAACGTGGTAGCCAAAATAGCGGTTAACGTGAGTTGCTCTCACGTGCATGCAGAGCATCATGCATGTAACAGCAAAAGGGAATATATTTCAATCAGCTGATGTGGTGGGGCACAGTGTAGGTATTCAATAACGCTGTAATGTTTCACCCCAGTCGACATGTGGGGTTGTGATCCAATTATTTTTCTTTCACACTGGTAGTGTTTCTAGTGGCAGCAGTGGTTACATGGACCTATTAAATACAAGGTTTACTCATGAGCATAATAATCAATAAAACATATATAAATTGTTGCTTAAATCCACCATGAGCATCCATACGCACTGCCAAGATCTGTGAAAAGGTGCTGTAAAGCTCAACAAATTCCTCCACTATAAATACATTTTATTATTCTGAGTCTGAACATTAGAGACAGTTGCACCAATATATGTTTTCCAAACTACATTCCAATTGTGAGATTGGCATACTAATTATCATCATATGTGTTAATCCAGGAAAGCCTTTCTGAGTCAAAAGAGATTTGTTTTAGTTTACAGTAGGGGGCGATGTTGCAATGTCTAATTCCAATTGATTGATTTACAGGTAATTGTTTAGCATAGCGATGTTTGCGCCCACACCGCTTGCATTGTGCTTTTGTTTTAGCCATCGTGGCACATGAGACAAGGACGTTTCCAATCAGTACAACTCTGCAAATAGCAGTGCATCACCTCGTGTCAATAGAATGGCAATTGCAAGATGACGTCACGGAATTATTTTTTTAAGTCATTTCAATTGACCTCTATCCACAACAATGGAAACACCCTTCAGCGCCTTAACAATATGTTTCATCGCACGTCCAATACAACCATAATGTTGAAGCCGCGTAGCGGGAATTCATCCCATTAAAGTGAAACACCCAATTTTTCGATTTAAAGCTTTAGTGACTGCAGGGATTCATATTCTTGGTTCTTTCGGTAAAGTCACATGAATATGAAACAACCAAATGAAATGTGACGAGTCTTTTTTTTTGTTTGTGCGCTCATTTGTGACCAGGCTGAGACCCTCAACTCTCGTAACTTGAATCGCCAGTTTAAGCGGAGTCGTCTCCCAGATTCAAAACACCCTGGATCTCAGTTGTGCTTGCGCAGTGCTCTGACCCCTGATCCACTCATCCAACGTATGGTCTTAATCTTACCATATTTTACTGGTAGGAACCTCCTGGTTACACCAGCCCATAGGGGATTATTGTATCCGTCCGTCCGTCGTGCATCCAAAAATGGGAGTGGTGGGGCTGAGTGGAGAGGGGAGGGTGGGTAGGGGTTGGGTGGGGAGGGGCTGGGTGGAGAGGGTGGGGAGGGGCTGGGTGGGGAGGATGGGGAGGGGCTGGGTGGGGAGGGTGGGGCTGGGTAGGGGGTGGGAGCGGTGGGGCTGGACTGGTTGGGGAAGAGCTGGTCACCCCGTGGTGCCCTTATAAAACTCAACGTTTAACCTACTCACGCCGGCTTGTGCCCGCCCTCACAGTCGGGCATATTTGCGGAATACACCACGCCGCCGTTGACCCTGGCCATTGACCGAGCAACCCAACGTTCCTACCAGCTCCCTCCGCAGGAATGTGTTACAGTCCCTCAATATGTAACAAGCACCTTGTTTTTTATGAGTTAGTGTGTGGAATGGTAATAAGAACATAAAATTATTTATCAATTCGGAATACTTTGCAGCTGCTCTATATTCATGCCTTGTTGATATTCATTCTGTCAACAATCCCACATGAATATGGCTTTGCCACTGCATTCATGAGCTTCATAGCTGTCGCATATGTCTCCGCTCCATTATGCGCGGCTCTTGTTAATTAAAAAAAAACGATCACAGATTTTGTTTTGTCATCAATAAATTGATTTCATTTCAAGAAAACATGCAGTAGATCTGGAGCGATATTGGACCGCAAATGCCCTGGTTCTGATACGCGATGAGTCAGGGAGTCAGGCTGGCGAATGCTTAACACAAATCACTTCCACCCTGTTAGTCCAAATTTATACAAACCTTTAAGGTAAGGGAATGTAAAGAAAATGAACACACATCAGACTACGCCCTGCCATCTCAACTTCATATGATATGGCCCCATGAATGCTAAATGCACATAACATATAATTGTTTGTTAGAGTTGGAAAATGGATACAATGTATTTCAAGATTGGCTGTAAGTTGGGCCTGGGGATTGGACCATTGACCTGATGGACAAAGTGCAGCCCCCTCGGCTCGCTGCCTCGTGGTTTTCTTTCCGGCAAACATGCAGAGAGCGTCGATAATAATGCACACGCGCGCCACGGGGTTTTCTTGTATCTTCTACTTATCCGTAAACCCAGGCCGCCGCATTAATTTTTGATGAAAGCACATTTAATTCCGTGCCCATTGTGAGCGGGCTGCTGGAGGGTGCTCATGACAAGAGCCACTGCCGTGCGTCGGATGCGAGCAAGCGGTGCCCTCCCGCGCAGTTTGCTGCGTCGGAAGCGACAAACCCGGGGCGAGCGGTGGGGTCAGGCACCTTCAGTGCCACCTCTGGGTCTACGTGACGACCGGAGCATTCGCAATGCAGTCAGCGGTGGCGTGAGGCCATGTGAGGCTGTCTCTTTTCTTCCCTCGAGTACGTTAGTTACTCTGCCCTTCACCCTTTCCCCCACATATACATATCCATGCCCACGTACCAGTAGTCGCAAACGGGTTTTGATTCCTTACCCGTACCCGTACCCGGCCACACCAGGGTCGCAAACGGGTACCCGTACCCGGCTGTACCCGTACCCTACCCGTACCCGGCCGGGTACGGGTAGGGTACGGGTATCGGGTACCTGATTGCGACCTCTGGGATGAAGCCATGTTGTAGGCGCGGGTGGGTTGAGTCTAAGAACTTGAATTGTGAGAAGAGACAAGACGTTGGGAAATGAGTGACAAACGGTTACTCACCAGTGACTCACGGCCTACCCGTACCAGGGTCGCAAACGGGTACCCGTACCCGTACCCGGCCGGATACGGGTAGCCGGGTATCGGGTAGGGTACGGGTATCGGGTACCCGGTTGCGACCTGTGCCACGTACGTGGCCTCCAGTTGGGTCTGGCAGTGAGTCCAATTTGCCCCCCCCCCGTTTCATACGGCCCTGTCGCGTTGAATATCGGGTTGCCGTTCGCGGAGTTTCTGTTAGCACCAGTTTTGTCATTGGCATATTGTACCGGGCTCTCATTGAGTTTCAATTCTGATAATATAAAATAAGAGATAGATACAAGATATGGAGACGTAGTAAGATGCGCGAAATGTAGACTACGATATAGATGTAATGAGATGAGGGAAGAAAAATGCATGTAGGATAAACTTGAGTCAGATTTTTGGGATGTTTTCCATGTGAGCCTTTTGCATATCAAAGGACTATTTTTATTTCTCTTGATTTGCTTGAGCTGCTTGGGGCCCTCAGCCTTTTACATAGCTCTGCTTTTGTTTACTGCTGCCACTGATTGCACAGTAGCTCACTCAGGTCTATCTAAAGCCATGACAGCATACTGCTCATCATAGAAAACTTGCTGTGAAATGTCCATTCCTCTTAAAATGTATCGCTGATGAAAAAAACGTTAAATACAAAAAATATATTCCCACCACTTGCAAGCAATAATAGGGTATTGAAAGACAAATGTGTGGCTCGTAGATGTAGAGAACATTTTATCAGTGAATGTGTCAGGCAACACCCACACTTTGCTTCGAGCTGTTTTATAAGTAAGTCCGGTGACGCTTAGCGTTGCAGTGAGAAGTTTGTCTTCAGATTCCGTGACGGCAAACCAAAACAAGGCAGGCAATGCCGTGCCTCATCTGTGGACAGGGGAAAATGATTCGGAAAGCAAAATCCATGTCGCTTCTCGGGGGAATTGGGTCTCGTGCGTGAGAGCTCATCACTGGTGCATTATTAATAAGCATCATCTCTGCAAACCAATGAATCAATTAACTGCTGCCATGGTGCAATGGTTACAATTTAGAGGGTAGCCAATTTGCTACATTTTCCGGTACAGCAGTAGAAACTAATAGTTTGTTTACTCATACCATGCGCACTATTTACTGACTCTCGAAGAGAGAGAGAGAGTGCGACTAAGAGGCTTGAGGAACCACGGACACGTGGGCAGACAGCCATGCAGTGAGCCAGCACCAAACATTGCCGAAGCTCTGCTGCCTTCAATACATGAAGGTGATATCGGCCATTTAATGTTCTCCTCCCGTATGACAAGTACGCGCAAATCTCGCACGTCCAAGTTTAATTCGGTGATGCGTGCGATGGCATCGGGAGAATGGCGACCAATACCGCTCAGTCGGCCGGAGAGCGGGGGAAGGATGCACTTGTTTGCAATGCGGTCAATTGTCTGGTTCGGGTGGCCGCAGTCACACTGTTTGGTTAATTAACGAGTGTTTGCATAAAGGAGGTAACCAGAGCACCTCCGATAAGCATGATTGGCTATGTACTGTGCGAAAGAAGTTCAACACACATGCATACACTGAGCATCCGGAGAAAACCCACGTTCGTTAGGGGGCAACACTCCATCCCATACAGACGGAACAAGTGAGGTCCCACATTTGCAGCACTGCCTTGTACTGGCAATCCAGGATATGTCACATCCTTGACAAACACGGGAAGGGAGTTTCACAACATTTGTGCGGTGATCCACCCACCCTAGCTGCCTCCACAGTGATGGATTGCACACGTGCGCCACCACTACCACCCGGCTAATTGGCAAGTGGCTGAAATCCCCAGCCCAGCAGTATAAATAATGAATAATAGTACAGTATTATTATTAACATGAATTAGTTTTTTTCTGCAGAGTGTGTGGTGGGTAAAGTGTGGTTACTCCCACTGCTTCCAAGATGTCTGACCAGTGTGGTAGAATGTTTAACTTCTACCGGCAATCTATAAAGCTCCTTCTCGTGGAGGCACCTATCACTTGCAGTGCCGTTAGTAAGCAATTGCAGCTGTGCACGTTTAACCTCTACTGGGCAATTGAAGATAAAGTGTGCCGGGGGATTGGACTTAAAATACATTGATTCCACTTTACGTCAGAGGCGTGTCCCACTCCACATTCCTGAGAGACAAGAACATGAAGTAAGTTCTTCTGTTTTGAGCAAAAAAAAAACCTTTGTGTGTTTGGAAATGAGATTTAAGAAATGTCTGCGGATCTCCTACAATGGAACGCCCACAGGTAAACACAGACAGGACTCAGTCCTATTTCCCCTGTGAATTGATAAAATCTTGTGATTCAGGATCACAATTCATTTCAAGAATCAATATTGGCTTTTATTCCGGTTATTTGTCTTTTCTCTTCAAAGTTACCGCGATCGCACTCTCTCAACATTTATGTCACGAGATAAAGAATCCATTTGGAACTCTCTCAGAGCAACGCAACTCTTCGCCTTAGAGAATGACCCACGGAGAGGCTATGAGAGAGATCCCTCCAAGCGACCACTGGTCAACACGGTAGAGAGGGCACCACTTTCCCTCCCGCTCAGCATATGAGGGTATGGTTGTTGTTGTTTTTTGTCGCGTGAAATTAAAACCAACATTTTAATTCTCTAAGCTGCAATTCAGTCAAGATTAGTGCGGGACTAAATTGACGGGGGCTGAGACTCACTCTACTTGAAAACCCAGTCTCATCACCGGCGGCTGCCTTGATTCAAACTCAGGCTATTAGAAGTGGTCGCTGAGCACGCTGACCTCTGATCCACCCAGACACCTTTCGATATATTGTTTTACATATGCCGTAAATTATACTGCCTCTAGTGGCTACATGATGATTGACGTGAAACTAACTACATGCAACACGTGCAAATCTAAACACAATGGTCGCAAACGCAATTTGATGCATGTATTACACTGTGTAACAAAAAAAAATGTTCCTAGGTCGTAAGTGTTATTTCCTAATTGCTTACGCCTCAAAGGTACAGAAAATGGCTATTATTCCCCACAATCTTTGCTTTTGTGAGCAGTGCAGTAATAGTTCTAAATGTACCTATTTTCAATGAGAAAACGAGTGCATTTGCGTTATTCCTTCACGTAAAGTCCTGGTCACAAAAGCAAAGTTTGTGGGTGAATAATATCCATGTTCTATACTTTTTAGGCACACACAATTAGGAAATAACACTTACTACCGAGGAGCAAAAATGGTGTTACTTAGTGTTATCACTGTAAGAATCAATCGTATTCCACAAACGGATGCACCGTCCCACCCCTTCGTCTTGCTCTCGGTAGTACGTCATCAACGACGATGACGAAGTGTGTCACGTTGCTGAAGGTCAGCGGAGGTATCTCGGGTTACTGTTGAGACCGATCCTGAAGAGGCAGGCGCAGCCACTTGTCTGACAGGTGTGGACAGCGTCATCGCTGAGCCGGCGCTGCTGGTGGTGGTGTTGCCTCCAGCACGCACGACTTTCGTTACGTGCGCGTGTGTACGTTGAACTCCTTTTGCACCATACTCTTAGTTCTTTCGGTAAAGTTACGTAGGTAAAAAATGAAATTAATAAAAATTAAACAATAAAAATCACGACGTTTCGGAGGCAACACGTCGTGATTTTTATTGTTTTATTTTTATTAATTGAATTTTTTGCCTACGTGACTTTACCGAAAGAACTAAGAGTATGAATCCTTGCAGTCACGAAAGCTTCAAATCTAGAATCCTTTTGCACCGTTAACAGCCAACCGCGCTAGTCGGAGGTGCGGGGGAATGACAACAGACTAAACGCAACAAAGCAGTTCTTAAAGAAATGAGTTGTCGATCTCGATTCAAGAGTGCAAGCTCCAAGTGGCGTCCTAACATCGGAAGGAAGAGCGTTCCAGACGGCCGCAGATGCGCATCAGAAAGTGCGCAAATTGTTTGTTCGATGGCTAGCCTGAAGCCGCTGCGAGGGTGACCGGAGTTCTCCTTGACGACGTCAGCAAGGTATTGTGGTTAATTCGTGACAAGCTGTCAGCTGTCTTAGGGAAACGCATGCTACGGCGCATTGGCTGCGCGATGAGACCCTCTTAACCTGGTTACGGCCACCTTGCAAACGATCCGCTGCAGGGGGAAGAAGCAGTCAGCGGACCAAGGAAGGACTGGCCAGAGCAAAACTCACGGGTAGTTACAGTCGCTTGCCCTTCAGCAATCCGTTGCGGGCTGCTAAGAGGTGGCACTGGGCGCACACAAATCACTGCACGCCTGCCAGCAAAGACGCCCCAACGGTTGCACCTGTAAAGGGACCGATGATGGTGATGAAGGTGATGTATGTGTGGAGTGTAGTGGTTAGCGCGCTGCGCTACAAACGCGGTGACCCGGTGACGATTATCTGAACTGGTCATGGGCCTCTCCTAGGTCGACTCAGCCTCAAAAAATAAGTAGCTGGTGTGATGTGTGAACATCGTCGCTGTGGAGACAAAGGCGGTCGTGCGTGGTGCTGGCAATCCACTCCCTCGTGTGCCGTGCCGGCCTTTATAGGTCCTCGCTAACAGCACTTGCCCCAACAGACTGTGAAGGATATACGGAGGACCTTTGAATGAGTATGTACACTCAACTTCTTTCGCACCGTACGTAGCCAACCGTGCCAATCGTATATGCGCATCTGGAATGTGACGAGTCATGTTAACGTAGCTGACATGGATTGGCAATTTACAAATACACCTGAGCAGTTATTCTTGTTTAGAGAAGACAAAAACAACGAATGCGAACACCGAATGAGGGCAAAAAAGTAATGTTTTGAGTGCAGCGAATTTTTTGTTTAATATGTGGACAAAGACTAATATATTTGCCGGTTTTCTTGATGCACACACCTTTTCCGTGAAGCAACTTTTAACAGACACCTTTGAAAATGACAGCATATTATGAAATAACACTCGTATCTGACCGAAATGCTATTTGGATGACATAAGTATAGAAATTAGGATATAAATGCCTGTCAAAGGAATTTCAAAAATAGCAGCCATTATGCTCCTTTACCAGAGTTATCAGTCTTAAGAAATAAAATGGCATGAAATCTGTTCTTCATTGGACAGGGTCCCCATCATCCGAATGCATTCCATGACTCTTCCCTTCATGAAAATACATTTGAAAGTGTGATCAGAGATATAATAAATACCCAATTTATAATCACATTCATTATTTCCACTGTAAATATTTTTGAACAGATTGATATAACATGGAGGAATGTTGTCATAGGATAATGATTAGCACACTGGACTTGCAATCCAGAGTTTGCTGGTTCGAATAAATCTCCGGGCACGGCAGATGAAACAATGCTTCAAGTTTTTATTTTTTAAATCCTACTGCCTCTGTCGATCCAGAAGTATAAATAATGGGTACACGGCAGTTACTTGATCATCTGTTTTGCCTGTGGAGGGGTAAAATGTGGGGACGCCGACCTTTCCATTACGTCTTTGAAGCATGGGTGAGTAGGCCCCATGCCGTCTCGAGCAGTGGTTCTTAACCCAGGGGTGCGAGATGCCCTTTCTGGGGGTGCGAGACATGCGAGATTTTTTTTAGAAGGTAAATTATGGAAAGACAATTTAAGCACGGGCACTTCAGTACAAAAACGTTGTTTTGTCAAACCTATGTATTGATTAACATTGTCATTTTTTTAAGATTGAAAATCAAAGAGATGCAAGGTTGCTTCACAGATTAAGAGTCACTGCTCTATAGGAATCATCTGAAGCTCACTCCAGTGGAGGCCCTTCCACCAGCAGTGACACGAGCAAGAAATTGCAGGGTTGCACCATTATCCCCTTTATTTTAAAGGACACAGAATGTTGTACCACCCACCGTCTCAGCTCAAGGGGTTATCCAGGTCTGGAAAGCGATACTAAACAAGATTTAAACCCAGGTTCTTTTGCTTAGACAGCAGACGTCCCCCGCCTTCCACCCACAACAATATATAAGCGTACATACGTAACAATGTGTGTGTGCTTGCATGTCTTTGTGTGTGGTGGAATGCTGGACCCAAATGAACAGCACGCAAGAAGGCAGTACGCGTCCTTTCACTCGATCCCGTAAAGTAGCGCTAATCACTCTGATTGTGCTTATCTCAATTCCACACATGCCCCAGGTTGAGACCACAATCATGGAAATTATGCTGGTGAGTCACAAGGTTCAGTATGTAAATTGTAAGGCTGCATGTAATGTAAATAAATGAGAGAGGGTCTCGTTCAGAAAGGGGCCTGCCTTGGGATGTTTTCCCAATACCATTAGCGAGTGCATGTCATGTGGGGGAAATAACTAAGAACCTGGAGGAAACTCACGTTAAACACAAAACTCAACACACTTCATTGCCCATAAATAGAGAGGCCACTGAGATATCGTAGATCAAAGTTGTTAAAATCTGCACTTTTAACAATGTGGCATAATGAGAAGTATATGTAAAAATAAAGATCAACACATTTTAAATTGGATTATTAGTTGAGCAAGAAACAGACCTTTCAGGAATCAAAAATGTATTAATCAATACATTAATTTGTATTAAAATTAAATTATTAAGTGTTTCTGGAATATTGCATTTTGAGTAATCCTGTTGTAGTCGGGTCAATAAAACAATAGGGATAGAGAAGCTCTCAATACATTTAAGGATAAAAAGTATTTTAAAAAACATACCTTGAAACATTTACGAATATTGCAAGAAGAGTGGAGGAGGCAAGGTTTTTGTTTATTTAATATTATTTTTTATCCCTTGCTGTCCAATTTTACTGTAACTTCAAACGTGTCATTTAAACAAATATGTGCTCCAGTAGATGTTACACTATATATGTATAGACCTACACAAGAAAAACATGCTTAGCACTCAATAATAAAGCCGTAGTTTAAGTGAAGGTGAGGCGTACATTCAGTCCTGCTGGCTGAACGGTATTCAGTTTCTATATAAGGCAGCCTTTTGTGCTCTTGCTGGTCTCATAAGCACCAGACAGCAAGACAAGGCCACATACCAACTTGTGACTGAGCCGTTGGTCCGCACTGGTGGCGAAGGACACACAGAAGATGCTGGGCAAACCCATCGCCGAGACCCCGGAGGCCACAGCGCCTGCACACGATGCAACGAACCATATTGGTGGATGAGGTGCGGCTAAATCTATGGCACATCACAAATGATCACTCTGGGTGTTTTCTATTTTTTATTATCCACGTATCGGTTGACGTGAACATACTCGTGTTGCGGGAAGTTTTCCTGGTCTGCTGCTGTTGTTAATTGTTGTTTGACTTGCATCCCAATTGGATTTTTGCACACAGCGTTGGTGTACGGTGATTTTTTCTGCAATAGTTTGCTGCCTTTTCTTGGATTTTCTGTTTGCACTTAGTCACATATTCACTTTAAGATGTTTTTTGTTCATGTTTTTGTTTTTTTGTTTGTTGCGGTTGCACCCGATTCAAGAGCCGAATGGCTCACAGGGCTATACCTAATAAATGAACTTGAACTTGAACTTGCTCGTGTCGCACGCACTTGTGTGATAGCAGATCCCTTAGATTTGTGTTTCTCCAGAATGCACATAGAGGTGGTTCCTTGATGTGTTTTGCCAGTATCTTGTGTCACTTCGAAGGATATGGAATTGTTAAGGATGATTTTTGTTGAAAGCCAACTTTGATTGGTGGTATGTCTGGAAAAAAACAGCATCCTGTTTCTGTCGATGGGCTGGTTGCATAGTTTCTTCATGACCCACCATGAAGGCACGTTTGTAAGAACTGTCTACGACCTCTTTGCGAACAGTGAAGAGCCTCTTTATTTCATTGGTATTGTTATAGAAATCTCAAGTTGCTGCACAAGTGGAGGTGGAAAAACTATTCAAATTGTATTGTCCTCTTGGTGTGGGCAGGGTGTGATGACGACGATGATGATCTGGAAAGTCTGTTTATTATAAAAAATAAAATATTGTATTATTTTATTATGTTTTATTTGTATTATTTTATTATCTCCCTTCTACGTGACTTTACCGAAAGAACCAAGAAGAGGTTAGCATAGATAGAGACCGTGGTCTAGATGGCGTTAATGGAGTCTGCTCAGCGCAGGTGTTCACGAAATGTTTAAGCACATTGGGAATGGCGACATGAAATGAATGCATGCCCATTGTGAAAATAAAACGTTGAGAATGTGTGCATCGAAGGTTCTTCAAGAGCTTAGAGCATGATGTGTGTCTTCAACATTTGTCGGTAATGTATGTACATATAAACAGAACCTTGGTGATATCCAAATCGCTAGATATTACCGCAGTAGGACAGCTGCAGGCTAATACTATCCGGCAACCTGAGTTGTTCACTTTGTATACTTTTGTTAGGAAATAGACGGTTGTTTTTTTGTGGGGTTGGGATTGTGAGGTATTTGGAAGTGTCAGAAAGGGCATCCTGACTAAGTACGTTTTTTGTAAAGTGTCTTTTCTTGTTACTGTCTCACTGTATGGTCTTGGTCAACTCACCCGGGAAGTGTCACTCAGTTGTCTGAAATGCCCACCAGATAACCACTGAGCCCCACCCCCGCCACTTTATTGACTGATTTTATGAACGATGTCACGTGCCTTGAGAGTTCTGAGAGCGTCTGTCTCACGCATGAACAGGGGTAAGATGCAGCACTGCCATCTAAACGAAACTTTTTATTTCACCACGTGACGCCCACTGAGCTGCGAAGCTCTTTTTGAGAAGCGACCTGGTCACAAATGATAGACTCGAACGAAGTGGCTTATCGCGTGGAAATTTGAAGCAGCCAAAATATTCTCACGCATGTTATAAATGTGGAGGGAAAGACCAGAGGACCCGAAGAAAAATCCACTGCGACCGCGGGGAGAGAGATAAATATACAGGCGTCAGTGTCAGCATCGAATCCACGAGCTCCTTGCATACCAGGCGAGGCAATTAACAACTCACCACCTGCCAACCCCAGGCCTACAACACCTGGGCAAGAACTGGTGGCCTCGTATCCAAGTACGAACCAGCCACAATGTTGCTTATCTTCCAATATCTGACAAGATCTGACACATTTAAGGTGATTCGGTCTCAGGAATGATGATGTAGTGATTATGAAATGTATGTTGTCACAGGTAAGGTGATTTTTGCAGATGCAGTAGTGGCATATATTGAATAAGTTAAGTTTTACTGGATCATTGGCATATTACAAAGCACGGTGGACATGAAACAAATAATTATATCTTCATAACAGGGTCAGGAATGTAACTCATGCACATTTTCCCTTGTTATATATACTTTAAAAAACTCCATTACTGGAAATGTGATCTTAATAGCCTGTGAAAATATCCGTGTGATTAAAAAATTAAGCATCAAATGAGAGGGAATAGTGTTTAAACCTATAATAGTTTCAGGGATCCATTGATTAAAACTATATATAGATCCTACTTAACATTTCCTATCTTTTGAGTAAAAGACAATGATGAATGATGTGTCAGCATTCCAATGTTGAACACAATGATGGTGGAGAAAATTGCAATTTTGAGAAACATTTACTACATGCACTGCTCGTCTCTGGTCTTTGTGAGAATATCAAGTAACCAAAAGCTGACAAGTCATAATCATGAAGCCATTACTGTTTCTGATTTATAGAGGAAATTATGTGTGCTCACATAAGCATGGAAATCAATGAGCTCCCACCATAAATAAACTTCTTTTTGTACTTAGCATCATCATTGTATCATCAATGTGCGCTGTTAATGCCTGTGCAACTGATTAAAGATTGCGCTACATTATCCCTACCTTCGTGTGAACACGCTAAATTGGTATGAATTATGTGAGTGCTACACGCCCCATTTGACTGCCTCAGATAATTTCTCTTCAATTGTCTCGACCACCCAGCGCTCCCTACCTCTGTTCCAGTTCATTGTCACTAACATGAATTGCTGCTCTGATGATGCCTGTCGATATGGACGTTTTTTTCTTTAAAAAAAACCGAAACGTATACAATGCATATAATTGGGTTTGGTTGATAATGTTGGAGGTTTGAGGTTATTTTTGTATGTACAATACATCCTTTGTAAGCTGTTTACTGTCTGAAGCAAGCAGTGCCAGGCTAGAATAAATATATATTTAATTTTGACTTAAAGCTTTCGTGACTACAGAAATTCATATTCTTTGGGTCTTTCGGTAAAGTCACGTAGATAGGTTCAAAGAAAATAACAAAAAACTACGATGTTTCGATCGCAACACAAGCGGTTGTCATCAGGAAAAGGGGGTTAGCCTCTAAGGGAAAACTGTTTATAAAGGTTTAAAATGGGCGTAGCCCAAGTGTCAGCAGAATGGGCGGGGCAGATGATGTTAATGTGAGTGGTGGGCGGGGCAGCTAATGTAAGTGAGGGTCCACAGCGCCGCTCATAGTTGGTTTCCACCAATTAAAGGGCTGCCAGGTAAAAAATTAGCATGTAAATGTAAGATCGGAGAGCAGCCTCCACGGCGAGTGTGCTGAGGTGGCTATGTTAATGTGAGATGTTAGCATGTTAATGTAAGATCGCAAAGCTGCCGCCACATCTAGGTCGGCGCACGAAGGTGGCTGTAACCTGTTAATGTAAAATCGGAGAGCCAAAAATACCAACTAACATCGGAAGGTAGTAGGATGGGAACATCACAGCCAGTTACGACTTAAACTGGTTGATAACGTCCTTCCAATCATTGCTAAGTTTGTACCCATCTTCTCGGTTGAAATTATGTCTATGTCTGTATATATGGTTGGCTTCATGAGCGAATCTTTGTTGATAGTCAGTGGGTTTGAAAAGTACCTTCTTCTTAGAGAAATCAATTTTGTGTGAGCCCACTGCATTAAAACAATGATGAGCCACGGCTGGGTACAAACTTCATTGGAAGGACATTATCAACCAGTTATGTCATAACTGGCTGTGATGTTCCCATCCTACCACCTTCTGATGTTAGTTGTTATTTTCAGCTTTCCGATTTTACATTGACAGGTTACAACCACCTTCGCATGCTGACCTAGAAGTGGCGGAAACTCTGCGATCTCACATTAACGTGCCAATATCTCACATTAACATCGCCACCTCAGCACACTCGCCATGGAGGCCGCTCTCCAATCTTACATTTACATGCTAATGTTTTACCTGGCAACTCTTTAATTGGTATAAACCCACTACGAGCGCCGCCATGAACCATCACTTGCATTAACATTAGCTGCCCCGCCCATTCTGCTGACACTTGGGCTATGCCCATTTTAAACCTTTATTAACAGTTTGCCTTTAGAGGCTAACCCTCTTTTCCTGATGATGACCGCTCGTGTTGCGATCAAAACATCGTAGTTTTTGTTATTTTCTTTGAACCTATCTATGTGAATTTACCGAAAGATCCAAAGAATATACAGGGTGTTTTAAAAACACGGACCTGATTTAAAATCGTTATATCTTTGCAACCGCGAACCGCCCATGAATGAAACTCTTACCACTTGAAAGGGCGGGGCAGAGAGTTTCAAACGATTACCGCGAGATGCCTCTCCCAGCGCACAAACAGCCCCTAGCCTCAGTCATTCGCGAGACGCGCTGCCTCAACGTTGGATGGGTCGCACAGGACCCAAGACTTGGCGCTACACTCTTGGCCCCCAAGATCCCCAGACATCACCACACCCTGCGACTTTTTCTTGTGGGGATACGTCAAAGACCGTCGTGTTTTTGTGCCACCGTTAGCGACTCGTCTGGATGACGTCAAAAACAGAATCACGGCAGCGGTGACTTCAGTGGAAGAAGACACTTTGAGAGGCGTTTGGGACGAATTCAACTATCGTCTCGATGTTGTCCGTACAGCAGGTGGAGGGCACATAGAGCATTTATAAAATGGTTAGTAAAACGTGATAACTCATTAAACCGTTTGTAACTTTTTGTGTAATTGTAACCTGTTGCCATCGTGAAATATATTTAATTGTTGCTTTGTCGGATATAGTTTCCAGATTAATGGGCATTGTAAAGTTGAGGCTCATTGTGAAGGAAAATTAGAAATGTTATGCCACGGAACTTCTTCAAATACCGTGCATTTCACCCCTGGCTCTTCAACACTTAAAACCCAGACAATCCGAATGCCACTGCCTGACATCACTCGCCCCTGAAAATTAAACCACATAACCACAGTAATCCAATCTCTCCACAGACTCCCAATGCAATCACGGATCGGTTTCAGGATTACACTCACAATCTTCGTCGTCATCCTCCATGGACTCACATCTGCCTCTCTCCTCTCATCTCGCTTATACTTCATTGCAGCCAACCTTTGCTCAGTGGGAGGTTGCTCATTCCCCTCTGCTGCCCCAAAATGTCTGGGATTTATCTTCCCAACCGTTTGTAATGTTGACTCCCTGTTCATATTCAAGTCCAGGCTCAAGGCCTCCAACTTTTTAATGTGCCTATGACTGACTGCCCCTCTCGAAAAGAAAAAGCCCACTGTTTCTGTGCAGTATCATGAGATGTGGTTGCACTCAGTAGTTGTATATACACCAACATTATGCTGTATCTTATTGAGAGTTTCTGATCAAACTAGTCCAAGGTATGAAGAAAGTAGCACATTAATTATCCAAACCCCTGTATTTATTCATTATCACATTTATTTTTAATGGCAAAATAAAATTGGCTAATTAAAATATTCAACCCTCGTGACATAAGTGTGGCATTTCTTAAAGATATCACATTTGCAACAGCAACAAAAGCGTTGATGTTGCATAGAGTGTAACATGGGAACCATTTTTTGTTCATTTAGTTTAAAACCTGTCAAACGAACGTGGGCTGAACATATAGCTAATGGGTAGACGTCTTGCATTGTCAGTTGTGTAGCAAATACAGCACATATGTTTTGAATGCTAATGATTTACCAAGAAAAGCCTCACTGAGCATTGTGGACTATTTTCCAGAAGGGTTTGACCAGCTCCGTGCAACCATGATCACACAAATGATGTGAAACTCCCCTTGTCGTGGGGCATTGAGGATGTGCCCTACCACGGCTCGCCAGGAGAAGGCAGTACAGCAAAGTGGACTCATCGTCATCTGTTTCCATTTGTGCAGGGATAGAGTGTTGCCCCCTCGCCCGGGTAGGTTTTCTCTGGGTGCTCCAAGTTTCTTCACACGTGTACGAACACTCATTCATGGGCTGGAATCATCTTAAGAGAAAATCCTAATATAAGACCCTCCTTTAAGAGGGTCTTTGTACGTATGTATGTTGAACTTCTTTCGCACTGGAGGTGACCGACCATACTAATCAGAGGTGCCTCAGCGTGGCTGTCCTGGATGAATACGTACATTATTATTATGAAAACAAGTGATGTCTGATTGACAGAACCAGTGTAACCACAAAATAACACTTTGTTGCTGTTAGGTTATGTGTTAATTTTACTGGTGACACGTGTGTTCATTTTACGTTTGCAACATTAATAAAACGAATTCCAATTTCGCCCCAGATGAAGTAAGTAAAGAGCATTAACCAGGCTCCTTCAGACACTAGCAGCTACTGGACATCTGTGAAAAAGAGCTTAATAGCTCATCGTATTTATCCGGTATGAATACATTTTCTATTTCTGTGCTGCTGGCGATGCCATCGGAGAGAAGGAGAGGAAGTGCTCAATTCAGCTTCTGAATACGCTCCCAGCACATGGAGCGGAACGTCGGACATCACGCCAGATAACACTTGGCACAACCCCAAAACACATTGGAGAACTAAAAACAATTCAATTTGTAACACCGTACACATAATTGAGTAATTGCTGGCCATAAAAAATTGTATGTAAAAAATGTATAATTACACTTCTTTTAATTGCCCCCTTCTGCTAATTGATAATACTTTCAAGCTATAATTTTAATTACGGATCGCCTTTTAAGGGGCATATTATGCACTTGCATTATGTACGTTTGAATTAAATGAGGATTATGCGGTGCGTTCATTTCATCATTCTGTAAAGCACATTGGATTCCCTCTTATTTGCTGCTGTTATGCTGCACTTTGTTATCTGGATTTAATTTTCTTTGTTGGCGCTGCGAGAAGCATAATGCTCGGCCAGAAATTTATCGCTCCCAAAACTGATTAAAGGCAAAATAAATGAGGCAGCGCCAATGACCAAGAGCATTAGCCACAGTCAATAGCCACTCGCAAAGAAGCTGCTATTGTCACCGTTGTGACAATCGATAGAGTTAGGGACCAGCCAGCGACTTTCTTTTTTTTAATCTCTCACTGCTCAGCGGCACCGTTTGCGTACAGCGTTCCCTGCACGCAGGTTCGCGTGCACAGAATACATATATGCAGGTGAACAACGAAAGTGGATGTAAAAGTGTGAGCAAATAATTTAATTAATTTGCTCAACTTAGCTTATATATAAAAAAAATGCAGCTGAGCAAAATAATACATTTTGAAACATATCTCATTCAAAAATATTGCATTTAGTAGGAAGTTTCTGGCGACAGCATGGTAAAACAGACACTTTAAATGAATACAATTATTTTGTATCCGGGCATGAAGTTCATGTTCAACAAAAGATCCTTTATGTGACAGATTGTTTTTCCCTTTGTTCTCAATGTCTCAGACACCAAGAGCCTCTCTGGGGATTAGCGTTGTAAATTACTGAAACGTGCAGCATGTGTTAGGCACATGGAAATTCAACTGTGGCAGGCGCAGGATCTTGATAATGATGTTTTTTCTTTCTTTCTGCCTTCAGTGGTATGTCGTCGTTCCTTTGCGGTCATTTAGCAGACATTTTCTCCCTAATGGCAGAGCTAACATAAAAGGATTCACGTGTCATCTGAAATGTAACAGCATGCCAGTCAGCTCCTGATTCTACTACATTAGCCAATTTTATTGTCAAAGTCAATGAACTGGTAAATGCTTCGCGGTTTACGTATTTTCGAGAAGAAATACAAAGCATTGCATTTTGCATTATTCGTGTTCGGATTATTGCATGCAATATTAAGAAATTGTTTTTCAGGTTATTATGCATTGCCTCTTGCTCATGCACCGTATAAACGCAGTTGTTTGCACGCCACGGTCCATGGTGCCGTTTGGCCTTCAACGTGAAATGCACCACAATGTGGGGATGGCAAAAAAAAAAGGCTGGGTCAAACGTACAGTGCAAATGGTTATATTCACTCCACTCCATCCGAATAGAGACCTCGACAAATGAGTCTAATTGATGTCTAGTCCTGTATTACTGGACACGATTGATGTTCTTGTTGTACTTTGAAACCTTAGGAGGATAAATTATTACCATCCATGCATAGTTAGTGTTTGTTTAACCTCTTTTCAATACACCATCGTTTTGTTCAAAAGAACATTTTACAAATATTAGAAAATTTGGCTTTTTGTTGCTCGAGTAGGCTCATAAATATTTGTCATTTACCTCGCCTTTTGAATTGAAGGCACCTTCGGCAGAATTGCTAGTCATCGCTGACGTCATCATTCCTATGTATGACCTCGTGACGATTGAACCAATGGCTGAACGGCAGAAAAGTAGGTCTGACGCTAACGCAGAGTGACAGGTTTTCTTCATTTACGCGCCCTACAACTGCAATGGGCACTGTGTATTCATGCGTGCGTGCGTGAAGAGGGAATGAGCGGTGAGCTCTGCAAGCCTTTGTGTTGCCATATGGACCCAGCTGCTGCTGCATTGCGGTCACTGCTCTCAGATGACCACTTCAGATAATGGATATTGCGGAACATAGCCAGATATTAGTTTTAAAAGACATCTGGGTTTTCATTTGTAAGCCATTGATTTTCTTATTAATTCTGTCATCTGCTGAGGGCGTAATCGTGTGTTGGTGTGACCGGGTAATACGGCTTAAAAGGAAAAAGTAAAGATTGAAAGATGACCAATGTGATATCAAGCCAGTTACAAAACTGATGTGCAACTTATTATGAATTATACTGACAAAGAAGCAATCACCGGCGCGTTTAAATGGCCCCATAACGTCATCGAAATGACGTTTTTATTATTATTATATATGTCACATTGTACCAGTATATAAACATAGCTCATGCGCAGAATTAAAAACATTTTAATTATTTAACATAATTGATTTTAAATACATGACTGAAATACACAGGTAGGCTCTGCAATTTACTGTTGTGTTGTAGAGGGTCTTCACCACGCAGATTTCATCAGATAATTACATGGCCTGACCCAAAAATCAATGATGAATCGGAATATTGGCTGCGAAAAACCTACACCCACACTTACACTGTGCAATGCCAAGCACACACAGTTGAGCCGGATTTTGAAGCTGAGATCAAACTCAGATTCCTGTTAAGATAAGGACTCACGTAGAGGCAGGAGAGCAGCTGTTCATTAGGGATCCATGTGTGGTCTGATGTTTGGAGCCAGCTATATATATATAGCCCATTGCCATTGCAAGTTCTGCTCCCCTGGATCTCCTAGCCATGGAGAGAATGTCACTAGCAGAGGGATTTTGCAATGATGAGGAGAGGTGCAGCTTGGTTGTGTGGCAGCAGTTGGCTTGATCTCCGGTTGACGGCAGGCCTTCTGCCCTGCCGTCTCAATTTGCTTTTGCAGCTTGGTCGTCAAGTTGCTGCAGCATCTGAGGAGATCGAGCTTCATGAAGTGAATCCGTGACCTTTGAGGACGAACTGTCCACTCCCTCCGCTAAGCCGCTGAAAACCACACAGCATTGTCAGTGTTTTATTATTGTAGGTATTTTTTTATTTCATAGCCTCCAAGATGTCAGAAGAATGTCTCTCTTCGTTTATCTAGGAAAGCTTCGCTTGAATCTCTTTTTCGGAATGGTCCTGCATTGGGATTTTTTTTGGGGTGAGATTCCATTATCTAACGTTTGGAATGTGGCACGAAGCGTAGAGTACTGGGAAGAATAAAACAAAGATGACAATATAAGCTCCACACAGATGGATTCGATCCACTTCCACTGCTATCTCCTAGCTGCTTCCAAGGCCGAGTGGAGGCTTTACAAATGAGCACGACCCACCAACCCTCACCTCCAGAGTGGTGGATTATCAGAATCAGAATCTGTATTTCAACCGGACGAATCCGATGAGCTATGAGGCTCTTTTTTCCACAGAAGTCCAGTCTATTAAAGGCATGTGCCACCACGAGAGGTGTAAGTCTATGCATTCGTGTCTAATGGCATTTCAAGATCTCTAATGCTGTCGTGAACATGCACAGGCGTTGCAGAGTCTCACATGGGCCCACATGCAATGGAACTCTGGGTCGCCTTTCAAGCGCTTACTCGGGTTTGCACTGCTTGGCACTAGGACGAGATGAGAGCGACACTTACAGGATCACGGGTAACCTGTGGCATTTACTTTAGAACATTGATGATCCGAGTGGCTTATTGCACTGTCGTCTTCCAGGCACATCACAAGACCCAATAAATACTCTTTTTCATATAAAGCCCCACAGAATGTCAGTGAAAGCAGCAAAGCGAAAATCAACAATGAACATCAAACCATTCAGCACACCGCGAGCATACTCAGAGAGATATAACGTGCCATAGCACACGACCTCCATACTATCTCGCCGTATTTGCGCATTGACTTGTGATGCGCTGACGAATCAAAGCCACAGTTTAAATCTATTATCATGCTTAATGACACATACATCGAATCGCGCACATTATCATCAATTATTTACGACTCATGCCATTGATTTGAAAATGGCTTGCTCACAGTACATTGAGGCTTGTTGGGGTGAATAAGCTATACAAATGAGACAGAACAAATGAAAAACAATGCAAATGAGACAATACAAATTAGAAACAATACATGACTGAATATTAAATCGAATTGTGACCCCCAAATTGTGACAATAATTGAATCGCTGGGGGTGTTAAGTATAGCTCGCCTCGTGCTTGTGTTCATGGCAGTTACTTTAGTACATTTAACTGGTGATGAGAATGGCGTGTGAAAGTCACTACTGCACAACGGATGCAAGGGCACTGCGAAAGTGAGACATCGCTTTTTACAGAAAGGACACTTCTTAGGGACGAATTACGAACGTGATGTTTCAGGCATACATCAAATGTAGCAAGAGCATTCAAGCCTGTCAACTAAAACTAATTATCAAGATAGCAAAATAAAACTTAAAGATTTTCAAACGCGACTTTAATTTATAACACAACCATTATATCTCTTTTTTTTTACTTTGAAGTAATCAAATATAATGGACTTTCTTTAAGAAGTTAGAAAAAAAGCACAGTGCGAGAGTAATTGCTCTGCAATTTATTTTTTAAAGGTTCCATTCTGCAGTTCCGTGTGCTGGCTGAGGCAGTGAATATATCCCATTAATCATTCAGGCATTGCACCTCTGTACAAGAAAAGGAATGCATTCATGCCAAGAAGCAGGTTATCGCTCTTGCTCTTATTAATTAAAATAAAGCGGCCACTTGCTTCTGTAGGAGAACTAAATTTACGTCTTTGGAAACTGCAAGACTTGATGTCTTCACTCTTGTGCATTCCACACGCAGTTTCCCTGGAACGTAATGCATGGATCAATATACAGGATATACTCTATGGTATTACAAATACATCTTGTTAATGCGCATGTGCTGCAGCCAACTGATCATAATAAAACTACATTTTAAGTTTCATAATTGTATTTTCAAGCATTGCCCAGTGGCTCAGCGGCAGAGTGAGTGACTAGAAATTTGGAATCAGAATCGTTATTTAGACCGGAGGAATCCGATGAGCTATGAAGTTTTTTTTCACAGATGTTCAGTAAAACTTAGAAAGGGTGCGAGTTCAATTCCTGGCCTGGTCCTGAATCGGTTTCTTTGTGCCCCTTTAAGGTAAAAAAAAATGAGCACCACTTTGTCTGGAAGTCAACAGTGGTCAACCTATGGATATACCTGTCCCCATCAAAGTAATGTGCAATTTACTCATGCCTCAGGGCAGCGAACAGGTGATGAGCACCACCCTCAATACTCATTTGAACAGACAATATTCATATTCTCTGGTATAGCCACGTAGATAAAAGACAAATTGAAGACGATTGCTTGCGTTTCGTGATTTTGATTTTTGTTATTTTTTCTATCCACGTGGCTTCACCGAAAGACTCAACGAATATGGATTCCTGCAGTCACGAAAGCTTTAAGTCAAGAGAAAATATTTAGTTTTAAAGGTTTTGTTGCACACATCATCATATAGTCCTTAGTTACACACACGATCATATAGCTGTGAAGCAACGTAATAAATCAGAGTAGTTAGTAGTATTTGCAGGCGTTGATATTTATTTACCGAAGCAGGGTTTGTAAGAGAGTACACGTTGTACTCTATTTGTGTTATGTGCAAACATCACGAGGGAATGACAGATGTTGTGATCACGTGGGTTTTTTGTTAAACCAAACAATCGATCATGGAAAACTGACAATCGCACCACTCTACAATGTGTTTGATTGGTTTATTCAAAGAGAAAGCAACAACACATAGACACACATTCATGATCAATAATCTCACATGTGACTGCATGTCACCTGAATATAAGAGCGTGCTATACCCCTAAGCGACCTAGTCATACATGACAATAGTCATGTGTCAATGTTCTGGCTGCCATATATGAAATAAACCTGACCTGGGGTCAGACCTACAATGGGGCCATTATTAGCTTTGTAGTGATGACATCCACCACAAAGTCAGACCTGCCGCGATTTTATAGCCATATTTGCAGCACTTTGTGTACATAGGCCATTTATGAGCTGTGTTCAGAAGCGATCTTGTCTGTCATACAGAAACAAAGAAAAATAGGCTTCTGATTTTAAAACAATGTTTACTTTATACTCTTAGGTTTTTTCGGTAAAGTCACGTAGGTAAAACATTAAAATTAATAAAAGTAAAATAAAATAAAAATCACGACGTTTCGGAGGCAACACAAGCGTCCGTCTTCAGGTGGAACCGTCACAGCCACGACAGCTGTATCAAGTGGCTGTGACGGTTCCACCTGAAGACGGAAGCTTGTGTTGCCTCCGAAACGTCGTGCTTTTTATTTTATTTTACTTTTATTAATTTTAATGTTTTACCTACGTGACTTTACCGAAAAAACCTAAGCGTATGAATCCTTGCAGTCACGAAAGCTTCAAATCTAGAATGTTCACTTTGTTCATGTTGTAAAAAATGCAGAACGCAGCATTGCAGGTAAAAAAAAACAATTAAAAAGCAATCCCTATAATATTCCAGAACATTCACCGCATATACACCTCACTTCAATCATTGTATTTATTTCATTCATCCAGAAGAAATGTGTTTTTGCCACTGTGCGGTAGATGGCATAACCGATTCATTTACTTTCATGCTCTTGTTCTTGAACATTTGCGTTTGTTTACATATCATCGTCGAGCTTGTTATTTGTATATATTGTGGCCGTATTCATGCAGGGATTGTTTCCGTGCTTTTGCACAATTCCATCATTGATCAGAAATTCTGCCCAAATGATTCCACTGTATTTATGTCACAGTTTGTTTATATATATATATCTCTATAAATATAAAAAAAATAATGCCAATAATTTTCTCAGGAAAGCCTGAGTCTCATATTTTTTTTTTCTCGAGGGTCCTGTATTGCAATGTGTGGTCAATTCCGATAATGAATGTTTATTTTCTGGGGATAATATAAGAGTACCCGGAGTTTCATTATGTGAACTGAGTCTGTTGCTGTCCTGCTATCTTCTAATCACATCGAAGCCTACATGCTCAGGCCTATAACACTCACGCACCCAAGCATGCTGGGTAATTTGGCCATCGGCGAAACGTATGGTCAACGTGGTTTTGTTTTTCAACGGCGTGATCCCATTTACTGGATGTTTTCATGTCACTTCAATATGGAAGCATTTGCACTGATGGTGTGCATTGAACTATATTGCGACTAACATGTCAGCTGCCACTGAAATTGAAATATTTTTTCTCATGATATTTAATTATTATTTAACTGTCATTTGTACCCAGAATCTGGTGATTTTCTCTTCTATATAAGCAACAATATAGTGCACGCATCGTGACCTTTATATATTTTTCATCATCATACTATGATTATTTCATAGTCGATTGCATCACGAACGGAGCTCACAGTGATGTTTCAGGAGTTAATCATGTTTGGGGGGGACGGGGATGGAGTATAGGTGCTTCGCAACCGTGTTGCATATTAATGTCATTCCTGCATTTATGAGATTTCAGCAAGAAAAGAAAGGGTTAAGCCTGAAAATTGCGGGATCATGTCGATAGCAAAGTGTGCTTGGTTGCACACAGCGTGGATGATTGTGTAACGGTTCACGCACTGTTACTTGTAATCCCAAAGGTCACTTGTTCGATCCTTCGGTGCGGCATTTGAAATCATTTGTCTTTTATACCTCCCTGCCTCTGTCCACCCAGCGGCGGTATGCGTGAGCGCAATCAGGGTGTGTGTTGATCGGCAGCAGGTATCGTGTGGTGGGCTGAAGCATGGGTAACTCTCGCTTCTTCATAAGATTATCAAGCCCACGTGGAAGAGTAGGCCAAATACCCTCTAGAGGGGCTCTCTAGAGCCGCTCATCTCGTGCAGGCCCTCCCGCCGGCCCTCCCGCCGGCAGTGGTATGAGAAAGCAATTGCTGGCTGCACCTTTATCTGTTGTACGAAATATACGAACAACATAGTTGTGTTCCTGGTTCTCTCGGTAAAGTAACGTAGATAGAAAATAAAAAATAAAAAAAGCAAAAAACCCAGGACGTTTTCATCGCAACACGAGCGGTCTTCATCTCCGCCTGATGAAGACCGCTTGTGTTGCGATCGAAACGTCGTGGGTTTTTTGCTTTCATTTTATATTTTTTGATTTCTATTTACGTGACTTTACCGAAAAAAAACAAGAACATGAATTCCTGCAGTCACGAACGTTGTTTAAACTTCATAGTTGTGTTTCAAGTAGTAATTTTTTTACTTTTCACATTAATTGTATAATCACTCACAAATGTGCAAAGTAGGATTACGGTACTTTCAACAAAATAGGCTCAACATTGAGCGTTACACTATTAACGTCGTGTCCCTGTATCGTTCCCTTTGGCTGGAGTAGCTGCACAATGTTTGCTGAAGGGAATGCAAAGCATAAGTGGCACCTGTGAGAGGAATGAAACACACCTCTTAATCTGTTCCATCAGCTCAGATATCGTTGCATTCAACAAACGGGCCATGCTTTTTGATTGGTCAACCCTTCGCTAGCTATTTATAAGCTAATCCTGCACAATACAGTTATTGGATTGTTTAATGTTTTATTATGCTCGTTATTACTCACTCTCCCCTCTGAGCAAAGTGCGAGAGGGGTGGGAGGGATGGCAATCGGCTGCACAGAATAACACTCAAATTAGCATAAACTGCTGAAGCAGTTAATGGAGATATCTGCTCACAAGGTAAGCTTTCGGTCAAAGTGAGCATAAACATTACATGAATGAATGACACGTGCGAGTAATTTTCGCAAGCGGTGAGGAGAAAAACAACAGAACAAATGTTGCCATCACAGCAGACGTATTTGTGCTTTCGGTGTGAAGTGTTTTTTGTTTGCCTATACACAGTTGCTGAGCACAGGGCCCCAAAAACTGGGTGGTCAGGAGGAGCGCTGTTGTACCATTGACCAGAGGTGTGGACTCGAGTCATGTGACTTGGACTCGAGTCAGACTCGAGTCATGAATTTGATGACTTGCGACTCGACTTGGACTTGCATAACAATGACTTTGTCCCACCTATGAGATGTGGACTCGAGTCATGTGACTTGGACTCGAGTCAGACTCGAGTCATGAATTTGATGACTTGCGACTCGACTTGGACTTGCATAACAATGACTTTGTCCCACCTCTGCCATTGACAGATGACGTCAGTCTTTTGTGTGTGTTGACCCGCAGTCCCATCCTCCTGTATGCATTTACAGCAGCTGAGAGGGCAGCCTGTGGGGCTTCTGGTGTGTGTGCTACAAGAGCACAATCATTCGCATACTGTAACTCCAGGATGTGCTCAGATGATACCTTCATTTCAGTTTGAGTCTCGGATGAGGTGGTTATTCTGGATGGCCATGTTGTTCCAGTCTGTTCCCCAGCGTTCTTCCGGATCTGGATGAGATTCTAGGATGACGATAGAACGAACCCAAAACGGGGATCCGTAATCGAGTCAGTAGTGAGATACATTGTTGAGGTCTTGGTTCAATGTGTGTTGAACTGCTTTTGCAATATACGTAGCCAACCATGTTGATCGGAGGTGCGAGGGAAGGGCAACAAACTAAACACAAAACAATCATGCGTATGTGGTTTTAATTTGCAATAAAAACGTGTAAATTCCTTCACAGTTTGCAGGTCTATGAAGATATTTGATGGCAGAATGTTCCCCAGTGATTTGGTGTTGGTTTCGATATCCAGTTTGATGCACATTGCATTATTTAATTCTGCATCAACCAGTTTTGTGTACGAGCTCCCAGACCAAGCTGAACCACAATACTCTGCCACTGAGTCGATCAGAGAGTGGGTGGCATTTCGCAGCACATCACTTGAAGTGCCCCAGGTCATTCGTGCAAGTTTCTGGAGCCCAGAGATTCTTGATTTGGTCTTATTACAGATTCATTTTATGCGGGGCTTGAAGGTCAGGCTTCTGTCCATGGTAAGCCCATAGATATATTAGTGTGGGATCATAGTGCACTGGGCACCACAGATGGACACATCAAGCATTGTATCTGCTGCGTAATTGTTCAAGTGGAAAGCACTTGTGGTGGTTTTGGAAGAGTTTGGTCGAAGTCTCCAGCTATAGAAGTATGCCTCCATTAAAATGAGACCTGCTGTTTGAGTATTGTAAATGGTCTTGTGAGGTTTGTGCCCTATGCAGCAAGGGCTATGTCAACTGCATATATGAACTTGTGAGATTATTTTTCGATTTAAAGCTTTCGTGACTGCAGGGATTCATCTTCTTGGTTCTTTCGGTAAAGTCATGTAGAATGTAAATAATAAAATAATAAAAATAAAACATAATAAAATAATTCTCACGACGTTTCGGCCACAACGCAAGCAGCCATCCTCATGTGAAGAACAGGTCTGTCGATAAGACAGACCTGTGAGATGATGTACATGGCAGGTCACTTATATATGTGTTAAATAGTGATGATGCTAGTTCTGAGCCTTGAGGGAAACCAATCATACATCATTCTCTTGCGGCTGTGTTTACCAGCGAGGTGTACCATTAAAATAAGGTTGCTGAACATCACGTCCATTTGGTGAAACGTAAGGAAGCATCTCATGATTTTGGCCAGCTTCAACAGCAGGTCATGATGCCAAAACAGTGTCATGGGCAGCAGCAGAGAGGTCATTCATTGCCGTACCAGTCTCCTGTTGATGCTGGAAGACCAACTTCAATAAGGGTGGTGAAGGCAACGATCTGTGCGTAGCAGCTACGACCGGTTTGAAATCCGGCTTAATCGGAAGGCAGTCGGGGTGGGAAATGGGGGAAAGTCTGGCAAGCGTGGCTCGTTCCATCAGATTGAATGTGGGGGACGAGAGATATTGGCCCTGCAGCTGGAGGGCACATTTTGCGGTTGTCCAGGTTATTCGAGTGGTGATTAACAGTGAAGTATCTGCACGTTGAGCAGTTAAATTTATGTTACTTTCTGCTGCGATTTATTCAACGAATAAGATGGAGGGAAGGGTATGGTCACCTGCAGAGAAGTTGATCACGTTGTGAGTGGAAGATCGGAGGTCATTAATAAATGGACGAAAGTATGTTGAAGACAAAACAGATACTTGTGGAATTCCACACCTAATGGTGACGGAATTAGATTTGCTACCAACAACAACCTCTGAGTTAGAAAGTTCGAAATCCAAGCTTGCAGATTAGAGCGGATGCCAAATGATGGTAGCTTGGCAATTAGTGTGGGATGCAACACACGATGAAATGCTTCAGAAATGTCAGGTGTTCCTGAAGCCAGACACTTAGTTTGAGCACGACGTGATAAAACCAAGGTCAGTCGCCGTGGAATGTCGTCTGAAGGCATGACATACCTGGGGATTCACGTAATTGGAGTCTTACTCTTGCAAATTGTTCGAGCATTTATTATAATGTATTCTTTGTGTTGCATATTTTGAACGTTTTTTTACATTTAATTTCTGCGAAATTATTGAATGTTAGGTTATTTTCGTCTTAATATAAAGTACGTCTCTTATATATATTCATATTGTCACTGATTTTAACTCATTTGCAATTTTATATCATGGTCCAGTCTACCCTTGCTATTAAAATGTAGAAATTAAAAGTGTGAAAGTTAAGGTGTGGGGAATTGTATACATATGCTGTATAAAGTAGAAATATTAATATTAACCGTGCTATAATGGTTTGAACACTAGACTTGCATACCTGTCAATTCATACGGTTTACCCGTATTCTTGTACAGGAAAATTTAGTAAAAACAATTTTTGTCTATTTGTTTGTGTTTCTCCATTGTGATGGGACTTCGTAGGATGAACGTTGAAATGTATAAGGGCACGGGGTGACCAATGAAGTCTGAATTGGTCTGTAACAAGGTAGGCACTGATAAGGGGGTTGACAGGTATGGACTTGGCATCTCGAAGTTATCGGTTTGATTCAATTTCCCGGCGTGGTAGTTAAGAGTTTTAAATTCCCCCTCCCTACCTCTGTCCGCTCACCAGTATAAATGGGTTAACCGCAGTTATTCAATCAGCAGGTCGCATGTGTAGCCAGCGTGGAAGAGTAAGCCAAATACCCTCCAGAGGAGCTCTCTAGAGCTGAATATGGTTGGGACCCTGCTGCCAACAACAGTGTCGTTAGCAAATAGTTGCAGGGCTGCCCTAGATCCATTAAATTTACATTTTAATTCATTGTTTGTTCTAAAATCCAGCGAACATTAAATGATCAATGCAACGTCTGTTTCAAAGGCGGGTGGCGCAGAGATCAAAGATCTGAATGCTTAGCCAGCACCGCTGAGACCCGGGTTTAATTGCCGGCAGCCGTGTGTGATTAAACCCGATTTTCTAGTGTAGCGTGTTCATGGTCTCAGCCTCGACACCAACGACCGCACAAACTACCATCACTTTACATTTGGTTCGGGTAATAATTTGGCTACAATCAATGTTGGTTTAACTGTCGGGTGACACATATTACTCTCCGATGCAGGGCAGGGATGAAAAGGGCTGCCGATCCTATACAATGTATGTATGTATGTTGAACTTCTTTCGCACCGTATGTAACCAGCCGTACTAATCGGAGATGTGGGGAAGGTCAACAAACGAAACACAAAAAGCAGTTCTAAAGAAATTCTTTTTCAATCTAGATTTAAAAGTGTATAGCTCCCAGTGGCTTCCTAATATATCGGAAAGAAGAGCGTGCCAGACGACCGCAGAAGCACATCTGAAAGCGCGCGATGCAGTGACCGTCATTGTTCGATGGCCAGCCAAAAGCTACTGCGAGGATGACCCGAGTTTGTGTGATGGTTCATGCTCCTTGACAAGATCAGCAATGCATCGTGGTTCAATTGTGGCAAGCCTACTTTGTGTTTAATGAGTGCGACCTTACACTGTATTTGTTCGGCAACACGAAGCCAATGCAACACAGCGAGCACCGGACGGATCTTGCAGTACCCGTGACGACACGTGCCAAAGAATGTTTTACATGCTGCAGCTTTCTAAGGTTTTTTTTTTGCCAGACATCACGTAGAGTAGTGAGTTGTAATAATCCAGCCTTGTCGATACTATGCTACACGCCACCGTGTTGGATATGTCAGGACACAGCCAAGGGGTTTCACTGCCCTGCGAGAGATCTCAATGGGTTCATCTCATGACATGACACCGTTGGCAAATTTACGATAAAACTTGGGGAAATAAAAAAACATAAATACTAATTAAAAGCACTTTTTATCACAATCTATATTGCACAATCAACCACCCTTTAATGATGTATTTACAATAATCCTAATTAGTTCATGAACTATAAAGTCAGAACAAATTATTCGTAAAAATTTGATAACAGTCAACTATCTGCCTCTTTATGCGAGCCAGTTATTAAGCTGATCAGGAGAGTGCCAGTTGGTGAACAATGGGTTTGGGTCCATTTGTCACATGATGGCATGCATGTCTAAATGCAATGTCTGGCCGCTCTTACCCCAGAGCACTGGCAAATGCCAGGCTAAAAGATTATTTTGGTACTGTGCTTGCAGTGGTGGGGATGCATGGGGAGTTGGTGGCGGCTCAAATTGGCTCCAGTATGAGGTCACTGGATATAAATTCAAGCTAGGCGAATGGGTAATTCAATTGCAAAATTAAATGTGTTCATTAGGGGTGAAACAATTATTTGATATGTTGATTGATATCAATCAATATCACAAAACATGGGTTATAATAATACGTATTAATACATATTTTCCCCATTTATATATGTTGTATGTGATTCGTTCGCAATGTACGAAACCAAGAGACACTCCCATTCACCGCTTTATATGTAAAAAAAAACTATTAAATCTGGAATTAAAGTGTGTCCACGGATGGCCAACAATTGATGGAATCGCCAGGTAAGCAGGAGGGGGCTTCGGTGGCATGGGGGTTGTGGAATTCGTTGACTCACTCACCCACTGCCCCAACCCCCATTGTAATAATGCTCGCTACCAGGGATGGGAATGACTCCTGTTCCCAGAATTGTATCCTTTTTCCTATTATTTAATGAAGCATTTTGTAGCATACTGCAGCTAACGGTACATAAAAGAATGATAGCACCAGCAGTAAGCTCCGTATGGCGTTCCCACGAACGTGTCAGTGTTTTAGATGCAGGATGCAATGGACAGTGGTTGAGCAACTAAAATGTCGCGAGGGTGTTTGTGAGTCTGTCGGGGGACGGCGGTGGGGGGGCGGCGGTGGTGGGGGGCGGTGGTGGGGGGCGGTGGTGGGGGGCGGTGGTGGGGGGCGGTGGTGGGGGGCGGTGGTGGGGGGCGGTGGTGGGGGGCAATGCACATGTGTGGGTACTGAGTCGGCGCCAGAGGTCGCAAACGGGTTTTGATTCCTTACCCGTACCCGTACCCGGTCGCACCAGGGTCGCAAATGGGTACCCGTATCCTACCCGTACCCTACCCGAAATGAGTGACAAACGGTTACTCACCAGTGACTCACGGCCTACCCGTACCCATACCCGTACCTGGCCGGGTATGGGTAGCCGGGTATCGGGTAGGGTACGGGTATCGGGTACCTGGTTGCGACCTCTGGTCGGCGCCTGTTGCGATGCTGGGTTCAAACCCCAGAGCGGACAAACTTTTTTTGTCCCAATCTCTCGAGCCCAGAGAGCCTCTCTCATGTGTGGAGAGTTCGATGGCTCCGGTGCACTCGCCCATCCCCAGATGACTCTCCAACAACAACAACAAAACACTAATCCTGCCCTCCTCCCAGGGTGCAGGTAGATACCCAACTGAGAAGTGAGTGACTCAGAATCTGACTTGTGTGAAGAGTTATACGATTCAGCTGCCACTCCGCGATTGGTATTAATCTTGGCGTGGCAGCCAGGGCCAACTAATTAAAAAAAATTGTCAAGTATTGTGAGAGATGTATTTCCACATCCTTTGAGCTACTGTATTTACCCACAATATAACTGCTTAAAGTAGGTGGATTTCATCATGATGACAATACTGTGCAGTGTTAAAATTTATATATTTCAGTTCATCAACCCACGAGCCTCCTGGACTGATGTTTCCCAGCAGCATTTGTTCCCAACAGCTAAAACTCTCGAGCAAAACAGCACATATGTAATGCATTATATACTGGTCCCTGCATGTCGCGAATCATTGGGGCTCTACTTTGTTATTTAATGGTGGGTTATTAAATAAGGGAGCTATGCAGTCCATGTACATGTGGCACATTTGGAATGGACGCTCCTTGAATTATTTTCCTCGTGCAGCAATGGAATAAAGTGTGGTTTTGTGAAGGTAGGTCCTTATGTGCTGTGCAGTAGTACATCAATGCACGTGGACACCAGCATGCGATACTGAGCCGGGCCTGTAGGTGGTTGGCAGGGTTATTGAGTAGCCTGACCTGTACACCAGCCACGTGGTTAATGGCGACTCGGTTGAGAACTGCTGTGTGTAATATACGTGCTGTTGCATTTTACAAGCAAAGGACCAAATCTTATTTTCATAGTTATTTAAATGGTCTAGTCTTTAAGCTTCGTTTTGAATTGGTAGTTTGTGATATACAGTATTCAATATGAGGGGGTTTAATACTGTACATTGTAAAGTGTGATGTATTGTAGTAAATACTGGTAATTATCTAATCCTAATACTGTTTATTCTATAACCATGCCCATACACCCAGAGTATGACTACTTGCAATGCCATTAAGAATAGAACACATGTGCAGTAGTAAGTTGTACAATAGTGAAAGTACGGTACGTATACAGTACAGATAATGGGTGTAAGATACCAGTCTAAGTGTATGGTATAGATAGACATACAGCTTAGGATTAAAGTAATATTCGAATAGTGAAGTGTAAAGGTAATGATTAAAGACAAATATGGTTTATCAGTAGTTGAGGATTGCTGTGACACGTGTTGTTGCATTTGACAGATTATCACAATAAATGTGTTTGCCCTCGATTTGGAGCACTTGCCCACGTCCTTCATTTGGATTGTGCAGCATGAACACAAACCCAAACGAAAAAGTATGTTAAATGAAAGGATATGCCATCAGGATTATTATAATCATGACCTAAATTCGTCTTTACCCATATTTTCACGAAATTATCGTCGCAACAATTCACAGATTAATCAACTAGTATTGATTTTTAATCTCGCAATGAAAGCGTACATGAGCGAATCAAATGTTTTCTAATGTGTATGTTGCATAGACTGAGGTCAACTCAGTCTATGCAACTCAGTCTAGCCACTAAAAACACTAATTCAATGCAATGTTCATCATATTGCTGATTTGAATTGATATACCTCTGCTATATTGCATGGTAATAATAATATACGATTTCATTATAGAAACCAATGCAAATCCATCGCTTGATGTAGGCCTCCCCATGACTCCTGTCATTGGCGTTGTTTGACCACACTTCACCACTTTGGTAGGGTAGTGAAGTGGGGAAATCTAACCCAAGTCGCTGATTCATTGCTCACTGTGTTCACCATCGCAACACCTTTCTCCGTGTTGCTGCGATGCTGTATTAATATGCAAAATTATTTTAATTCAGAGTCGATCGCCTAAAGCCATCAGTGGGGACACGTATTCGAACGTGGGCCAAAGTGTAATTGGAGTATTTTAATAATGGAAACATTTTACGTAGCCTATGACCAAGTCACCCGGAATGCACCTTTGAGATCTTGGAAGTTAAACAATTTAAACCACTTGATTCTGTACAGTATATAAACTAAACTAAAACTAAACTATTTTTACACGCTTTTATTTTTACACGCTTTTATTTAACTCACTCTGTTGTTGTTGTCGTATCCTCAAATCTTGTAACTAAATTTTAACCCACTTCCCAATGTGGAATCGACTGCAAACTTCGTATACTTATGTCTTACTGATAACAATACTATTTTCTATAATAAAAAATACAAATTTCTAAGCAATCTTTTTACACGATTTCTATTAACTCACTCTGTCTGTTGTTGTCGTATCCTCAAATATTGTAACTCAATTTTAACCCACTTCGCAATATGGTGTCGACTGCAAACTTGGTATACTTATGTCATACTGATGGCAATACTATATTCTATCAATAAAAATAAAAATACAAATCTTAAACCATCTTTTTATATGTTATGTTTCGCCTTGGGTCTAATTTTTCACGCTCAACTCACGTTGGCTGTAAATCACCACGGTTCCTTACGTTATGGCAAGCCTGGGGGCCACTTCCAGGAGTCGTTGAGTTCTGCCATTACTCGTACGGTACATTTAATTAAAGCGTGTTTGAAAAAAAGTATTTTTTAATATTACTTATTTGTTATTTTACCAGTTAAGCACCGCTGAGCTATATAGCTCTTTTTCAGAAGCGACCTGGCCACAAATGATAGTTCAATGAAGTGGTCTATCATGTGGAAATTTAAAGCAGCCAAGGCAGTTAACATCTCGCCACTGTGGCGGCCAAGCAGGTATGAGCCTGGTTAATGCCTGGATGAGTTGCCACCAAGCATAAAAACACATGCTCTTGGTTACTGAAGGATTGGATTTTCAGAAAGGAATGCAGCACAATCCAATGTACTACTGCAGCGTGGTGAAGTATGGTAAAAAAAAAGCCTTAATCCACATGGTGCGAGGTGGCCATCAATCAGAAGTGGATTAAAATCAAAAGGAACGTTACATGTGCACATACATTGTATACTGTATAAAGCAATGTATGTGTATGCGTGACCATATGTTTCAGACTTTTTTGAAATGTCAAATGTGATCAAAAACATGCATTCAATGTTGCATTTAAATGTTTTAAAAGCCAGCTTTGCATAATAAGAAAAAAATTATATTCATGATGTCCATTACATGTAGCATCAGAAGAACATCTGTATTTTTGTGTTGGCACATATGTGGGCATCAGTTATTCAACCACTGCTATTGGTGTCTAGGGATCTCATCATTCTTCTCTTCCCTGGATATAATGTGGAATGACAGCGATGATGAATCCTGATAGGCTCTGACTGCTCGTTCGTGCGCATGTGGCAGGGATGCGATTCATACTCACACGAAGCTGTGCAACGAGGCTGCACTGGCATATATCCATTGTGTGCCAAGCAGAGAAGTGTGGTGCAATAAATGCATGGTAATGGACCGAACAGATGGCTTTTGGATGAGCAACACTTCTGTTTGCAACTGTTGATGATTTGTTGGGCATTTTACCTACAGGAAAAGGCTGTACGATGGAATTTGGTGTCCATCATTTGCTGATTTCTCGGTCTCTCCATATGGCTATTTGAGGCTAGTGAAACTCAAAACCTCTTCATAATCCAATTGGAATGCATTTCACTGCCAAACCTACAGGGTGGTTTCGGGAATATCTGAAAATGAACGAGTTTGATCTGTATATAATTATACAAAATGTGCATAAGCTGCGACCATTCTGTATAAACCAGCAGGTTGTAAGGGATGGGAGCGGTGGCACATTGGTTAGTGCACGTCACTATGAATCCAGTGACAATAGTTCCTGGCTACGGCCAACATCAGTGCAGAGTGATATCTGAAGTAGGACCTGGGCCCCACTTTCACAAACCCACTATTATAGCACGGTGATATGTGGTGACAGCTCGAGGAGGCCTTTATGCAGCAGTATATTGATATCAGAATATGTATTTACACTCGAGGATTTCGATGAGCGACACAACTCTTTTTCACAGATGTCCAGTAGTTTGACAGATGTCCATATAGGGTTTAAAATAATGATAACACATAACCACCTTGTATTAAATATGAAATGATATAGTTTAGGAAAGTTTAATAAGTAATATAACATAATTTACTTGTTTGAACATGATTTGTATCGTTCTCATACGCTTTTAAATAAGTTATGTCTGAAGTGGAATGAATAACCCCAAAAAAAACTTGTTATTAACAGATATTAGATGAAAAAACATATATAAAGCATTTTATTAGCATTCATAGCTGCAGACTTGGCATTCACCAAGGCAATTAATTCATAGAATCAAGCCATTATTTGCACTCTGCTGGGTATTTGAGCTGTCACTCATGCTGACGTGCAGTTAAATGAAAAGGCCTCTGCTGCTTGCAAAGTGATAATTAGTGAGTGCTAACCAGCCTGGAACTTAAGATACTAAATTACAATATCATTTACGGCTTCCTGTCTTGCCTTCACACTTTCTCATTTAAATCCATTAACAAGGCAATAATGAGGCCATGGCGTTCTCTGGAAGAAAATAATTATATTTTTTTATGGAGATTCCATATTGAAATAAAAAAAATGTGTTGAACAAGAAATAAATAACTTAATACATTTGTAATTTGGTGCAAATGTTTAAACGTGCAGCATATTGAGACGTGTACCAGTCAAAATAACACGATTGTATTGTATGCATTGGATAATCTGCCGTTACTTAAATCCTAACAATGCATTTTTTATTGGCATTTCACCAATTTACATATTTAATCATGTAATAAAAATATATACAGAGTAATTAAAATAAAATAAATAAATACATTTATCTCGTTCGCTCCCAAAGAGTTAGATCCATTTTCATTTAAGTAGTAAGCTACTTTCTTATTCCCCACGGTAGTAGTGTTCCATCACACATGTTGACGCCGCAGTGTCTGACAATGTAATCTGGTAAGGTCCTTGCAAATTACCAGAGGTGGGACAAAGTCATTGTTATGCAAGTCCAAGTCGAGTCGCAAGTCATCAAATTCATGACTCGAGTCTGACTCGAGTCCAAGTCACATGACTCGAGTCCACATCTCATAGGTGGGACAAAGTCATTGTTATGCAAGTCCAAGTCGAGTCGCAAGTCATCAAATTCATGACTCGAGTCTGACTCGAGTCCAAGTCACATGACTCGAGTCCACATCTCATAGGTGGGACAAAGTCATTGTTATGCAAGTCCAAGTCGAGTCGCAAGTCATCAAATTCATGACTCGAGTCTGACTCGAGTCCAAGTCACATGACTCGAGTCCACATCTCATAGGTGGGACAAAGTCATTGTTATGCAAGTCCAAGTCGAGTCGCAAGTCATCAAATTCATGACTCGAGTCTGACTCGAGTCCAAGTCACATGACTCGAGTCCACACCTCTGCAAATTACCCATGCCAGGTGTGTCCAATAAAGGTAATTGACAGAGTCGCTGCAATCAGAATGATTGTCAATCTGAAAAGAATGCCTCTTCAATTACCATTATTGAACATACACCTGGTGTGGATCATTTACAAAAGAGCATACTTACATCGCTTGCGCAGCGGCCAACGTGAGGATTAAAAGCCACGGCCCACGAGACGTAAGAGTAATCATTATCGTAGCTCGCTGTTTGCGTATGCTTTTTTTCTGAAAAGTTGCGGCAAGCACGGCGAAAGTTGTTTTTTTTTTCCTGTTGTTGCTGAATAATTAGCAAGGCTGCATCGTGTAATGTGCCCGAATGCTATCACGCATATGGTGGTCTACATTAACGACATTGTTTGCGAGAGGAACACTTGTTACCGTTAAATGTGCGTTGCTGTACATGAATGCCTATTGGGTAATTATGGATGCGGCATTCACACAAAAGTTTGATATAACATAATATAGAGAATAAATTAATACAGGATACGAGTGAGTATAGTTCTTGTTGTGTCTAATTTGTTATGCTTCCCCCTCCCGATTTACACGGTTGTTGTGAAAGAAGTTCAGCATACATACATGGTCGAGTACTGTGACATGGTAAACTGTGCTATGATCCCAGTGACCTGAGTTTGATTGCTTCCCTTCACCGTTTCTTTACCAATCCACACTGGCATAAATGCCATATCACGTTCAGACGTACACCTCCCCCCCCATCCCGTGACTGACGCAGCAACGAGGAGGCTTTCATCCAGCAGTGGATTGACAGAGGGATGAAAATAATATGAACCACGGGGATGTACTGACAGAAAAAGATAACCTACTTTTAGGAAGGCTGGATTGACGCAAGGCTTGCCAACTGACAAGTCTGCCCTTATGACAAATCCACCATCCCGCCTGTAACATTTACAAATGAACCAATGCACTCAGTACACACTAGCACGTATTTCATATATGATTCATATAGAGTGCTCAACCAGACTCTGGCACTGAGAATACAGTAACGTCGTTTGATGCACCCGTGCTAAAGATACACGTTGCAACTTTCCTGAAGTAATGTTGTTCATACCAGTGTTTTTATGTATGCATTTTTTTAGCAATAGCAAAAGAGAAATACTTCCCAGTGGATTTGCAATAATATTGTCCAATAGGTTAGATGTTTTGTTTTCTAGTTTTATCTTACTGCGTCATTGTAAGCAGTCCCCTGTGCAGTTGTTCCACCTGAATACATGGTTTTGATAGTTGTATGCAGTGTATATGAATTATTAAGGTGTTGGACTGTGAAAGCCTGCATGTCTTCATCAGTTTTCACTTAATCAAATGCTTTTGAAAGTTTACAAAAGCGAGGCATGATAGTATTTGATACTGATTCGTTTTGCAGAAAATCGAATAATGTATATGTAGCATAGTAAACAGGTATTTTATAAATAATAAGAAAATCAGAGAACCTCGTCTGGAAAAGGGATACCAGGAAACACCTCTGGAGCCAGGCCTGGCGGTGGTGTTTGGTGGAGATGGAAAGATACCGACTAGCTATAGTTGGTCTCACCTCCACACACAGCATTGGCACTGGAAGCAAACTTCTCCATCGGGGGTGGTCTCTCTCCTATTCTGGAGTAACCCCTGGTGAGAGGCCCCGGGTAAGTGTGGGGATACTTACAAGCCTCTGGCTGGGTGCTGTTTAGTTGGAGTTTGTCCCAGTGGATGAGAGGGTCACCTCAATGAGACTTCAGGTGGGTTGGATCCATCACGTCCGCTGAAGTCACTGCGGCAGTCGACGGCCTTCGTGGGGGCAAAGCTGCTGGGGTGGATAAAATCCGCCCAGAGTTGTTGAAAGCGCTGGACAGTGTAGGAGTGTTGCGGTTACCACACCTTTTCAATGTTGCATGGAAGGCGGGTACTTTACCTCTGGATTGGCAAAATGGGGTCGTGGTTCCCATTAAAAATAATTATAACCAGTAAAAACAAAGTTTTTCACTATAAATCCTTTATATGCGTGGCGGCTAGAGTCCTCTCGTCCTCTGGCTTGAGATGGCTGCCACCTATGGGTCAGATGATTGCATTGCACCATTAAGCAATTGGTAATTAAATATAATATTTTTGTCCTAAAAAGTGTAACATTTTTGAAAAAAAATTTCACGAACATTAATTGTCACGCACAACGAGTCTGTGTGGAAAATGTCAGCTCGATTGGATCACGGGAAGTGGGTTAAAAAACGACCGAAAGATTTGCACGGTCCTAAGCAAGCAAGCAAGTGAACTTAATATAAAGGATTTATAAGTACAACCCGTAAAAACAAAGTTTTTCACTATAAATCCTTTATATGCGTGGCAGCGAACTTAATATAAAGGATTTAAAAATATATTCGCCTGTGGAGGACACGGGGATCGATCCCGCGACCTTTGGCATGGGAAGCGAGGGCGCTACCAACTGCGCTACTCCGCCACGGCCTGTGGAGGGGTTACGCTCTGGGCTCTTATACTGTGAATGAGTTATATTTGAATATATGTAAAATAATTTTTTTTTGCCTAAAAAGTGTAAAATTTAGGGAATTTTTTTTCACGAACATTAATTGTCTCGCACAACGAGTCTGTGTGGAAAATGTCAGCTCGATTGGATCACGGGAAGTGGGTTAAAAAACGACCGAAAGATTTGCACGGTCGTAAGCAAGCACGCAAGCAAGCAAGCAAGCACGCAAGCAAGCAAGCGAACTTAATATAAAGGATTTAAAAAAAGAGGACCAGAGGTTGCTCTCCAACTACAGAGGAATCACACTCCTCAGCATCCCAGGTAAAGCTCATGCAGGAGTGCTGGAGAGGAGGCTCTACCCAGTGGTCGAGCCTCAAATTCAGGAGGAACAATGTAGGTTCCTTCATGGTCGTGGAACAATGGACCAGCTCTTTTCCCTCTCACTAATATTTCAGGGGTCATGGGAGTATGCTTCTCCAGTCTACCTCTGCTTTGTAGATTCGGTGAAAGCATTTGGCTGTGTTCCCCACAATGTCTTGTGGGAGGTGCTGCGAGAGTATGATGTACCGGTGCCGCTTTTGTGCGCTATCCGGTCCCTCTATTTCGGGAGTGAGAGCCGTGTCCGTATTCTTGGTGTTAAATCAAAGTCGTTCACTGTGGGTGTTGGACTCCACCAAGGGTGCATCGTGTCTCCATTCCTGTTTGTGATTTTCATGGACAAGATATCAAGGCGCAACAGAGGTATGGAGAGTATCCATGGAGGTGGTGTTGCTGCTTTTTGGAGATGATGTTGTCCTCTTTGCCTTGTCAGTCTGAACGGTTTGATGCCAAGTGCGAAGCAGCTGTGATGAGGTTCAGCACCTGCAAATCTGTGATCATGGTTCACTCCTAGGAAATGGTGGATTGTTATCTCCAGGTGAGGGGGGAACAGCTGCCCTTAATAGAACCTCGGGTCTCTTTCATAAGTGATGGTAATTGGGAGCGGGAGATCGGCCGGCAGGTTTGTGCATCATTCGCAGTGTTGCGGGCGCTGTACCGTTCTGGGGTAGTGACATGGGAGCCGAGTTCTTGAATAAAGCTCTCGGTTTACAGGTCGATCTACATTCCCACCCTCACATATGGTCATGAGCTTTGGGTAATAACCGAAAGGATGAGATCGCGGGTATAAGGGACCGTAATGAGGTTTCTCCGCAGGGTTGCCGGGCTCACTCTCCGTGATCGGGTAAGGAGCTCGGTAATCTAATAAAGCCTCAGAGTCGAGCCTCTGTTCCTCCGGATCGAGAAGAGCCAGTTGAGGTGGTTCTGGTACCCCGTAAGGACGCCCCCCGTAAGGACGCCCCCCGGTAGACTCCCCCTGGAACTCTACCAGGTAGCACGTCCCACTGGCGGAACTAATGTCGCTCAGCTGACCTAGGCATGCCTGGGCCTTCCCCAGGAAAAGCCAGAGTCTGTCACCAGGGAAAGGGAGGGTTGGACCGCCTTATCCAACATGCTGCCGCCACGACCCTCACCAGGACAAGCGGATTGAGAAATTAAGGAACAAACAGTTTCCAAATCAGATTCTTTGATCAGTTGTAATAAACTTCTGCAAATGATTGACACACCGAAGGGGCTGCAAAGTGGGATTTGAAGATACATATTAACAAAAAGCTAAATAAAAAAAGTCGATTCTACAAAAAATTAATGAGAAGAGGCATAACAGACTAGAAAAATATTTGTGTATATATTTATTTGGGTCTTTCGGTAAAGTCACGTTGATAGGTTCTAAGAAAATAACAAAAAACTACGATGTTTAGATCGCAACACAAGCGGTTGTCATCAGGAACACGGGGTTAGCTTCTAAAGGCAAACTGTTTATAAAAGTTTGAAATGGGCGTAGCCCAAATGTCAGCAGCATGGGCGGGGCAGCTCATGTTAACGTGAGTGGTGGGCAAATTATCAAAAGGCGGTTAAAATCATTGCAGGGGTGCTTTTGTAGAATGTTTACTTGATAATGAGAAGCAACATTCCAGCCAGGGATGGTGGTGACTATACGTGCATACGTAATCCAGCACTGTGGAGGCAAGGGTTGGTGGATTCCACACGCACTGCCAAACTCCCTTCCCCTAGACGAAGAGGTGCCGCCATAATCCTGGTTATGGCCACATGCGGCTCCTGTGCAGTTCAAGTGAGGTTTGATACTTCAACATAACTTCATTGGAAATAGGAACAACTTGAGAAAGAGCAGCAATGGCTTGAGGCACTTGCCTCCATGGCAACAGAGGCAGACACAAGTACTCCCAGGGCCCTCCTGCAGATATATAAAGAGTAGGGTTTAAAAGTCAACTTCGGCAAGTGAAGCAGCCGCGTGACCACCCCATGTGACTGCCTCATGTGGAGTCGTGCTTGTCTTGTCGCTCTTAGACATATGAAGCTGTTTGTACTTGGCTCCTAGGGTTGGTAGAAAGTCTGAGATCACTGAACAAATGGAGTTGCATACACACCCCAGCAGATACTGCGATGGAAGTCATTGCAAGAGCTTCTTAACGTGACAAGGTTGTACAATATTATCACTGTTAATTACGTGAAGTGTCTACATCGTTGCAGACATTATATTGTGGGGTTTGCTGAGGCTTGTAATTTTTTGCTACATTTTTCAAGGCGGGATGTTGCACACTATTTGAAGAGAGTAACACAGTTACGTGAAGGAAAGCAGTACCATTGAGCTTAAGAGACATATTAAGTACATTTTAAGCGAAAGGAAATTGACAAACATAGGCCTGATTTTGAAAATAGTTTGAAGTGATTATGGGTTTGTACTATCCTGGGTATATTCCGTCAAATTCTATGACGAGTGTGCCAAGAGTATCCAGAAAGGTTACCTAATTACAAAATTACAGCCGCGAATTCAAGGCTCAGCAGATTTTTATGTTTGTTAAAAAAGTAAAATATGAATTGTAAAGGTTAAGTCAAGATCATGAGGTTGTCGTGGCCAATATCTTGAATGCTTCCACACCTCTCCAATATATCCTACCCCGCAGTTTCCATGAATGCTGCACGTGACAAAATCTTCACTCAATTTACATGTGCAATGACCAACACTTGGAGTGGAATGGTGCATTGACCTATCAATTAATGTCCGTTCTTATTCTTGACGGCACACGCATTGAAAATGTGTAAGTATCAACATTTTTCGATTTTGCTTACGTTAAATGTAATGGATTTGCACGACCCCCTGCAGCCACTATTCACCGCAATATTGAAAGAAAAGGAATCACCTTAATCCTCAAATTGAATTGCAGCTATGAATCGCCCAATTCATCCAATCGCCAGTGGGTGAATCATTACACCCCGATATGACACTGCCACCGTTCACATTTTTACATTCCCTTTCGTTTGAATGAGTACTGCAAGATCCGACCATGTCTGTCCAGTGCTCGCTGAGCTGCATTGGCTTCTGGTTGCTGAACGAATACATTATGAGGTCGCATTCATTACACATAAAGTGCTCCTGTGCCTCCCCTAGGTCGACTCAGCCTCACATGAGTACCTGGTGCGGTGTGTTAACATCGCCACTGGCGAGACAAAGGCGGCCGGGCGTGGTACTGCCCCCCCCCCCAGGCCTTCATAGGTGCTCGCTAACAGCACTTGCCCCAACAACTCATCAAGGCTATACGGGGGATCTTTGTCTTTGTGTTCGCATCTGTGAAACAATACGGTAAGCCCCTCTTGGGAGAACGCACAGAGGGATTAATGGAGGTGAGATTCCCCGCAGGATTGAACGCGAGGGACAGAGCTCGACCAAATTACGAGCCGAGGCATTTCTGTTTATTTAGTCACAGTCGGTTTAGTACATTCAGGGCGACACAATGCAGCGCTAAGATTACTGACCTTGTGCCTTAGCCGTTGCTTTAGAGACAACATAGCACAGCAAAATATAGAATACCTATAATGCAACAGTCGCCTCGGCAGTGCATAATATCAGTGGATGGCAATTTGACAATGGTGTTTCCTTTCCATTAGGCTTTGTATTTCGAGAATGCACTTGGCTGACATGACAGCAAGCAGCCATAAGCTATACATTCCCTCCTTTGTCGGAAAGGCTCCTTATATCAAGAGAACAAGTATCCAAATTCCAATGCTATAGCATGATTTCATGTTTTTTTTGCATTGTTGTTATAATGTTTTCTCAGTCAATCATTGAACCGACATTTTTTGTAATTCATTTCATATTGTTCAATATGAAGGTGTTTGAGTCATATCGCGTAAATATAAACGTTTCGTTAACTCACTTGCACCAGACACAGCCAATTAGTAAGGTTAATCACGTGAAAAAATGTGTCAATGCATTACTACTTCAGCACACCGGTGTGTTGGAGAGTAAACCCACATTTGATCCTAATGGCGGTAACCAAATAATACAAAATGGCCGAGGCAATTAAATACTTTATTTCTGGGACACCATTTTTTTCAGGGGTGTACTGCACTCCGCGACTGGGGTACCAATCAATCCAAAATCAGTGCTACTCCGCGATGTCGAAACGCAGCGAGGACGATTGCGTCGAAACCCTGAAAGCTCGTACGCACCATGGTGGTGTATCGTGTACAGCCCGTCGAGATGAGTCGATTGCAGCATCGCCGATCATCAACAAACTAAAAATGACTGCATCACGGATATTATGCGAGAGCCGGGATTACTATGGTACCCCGGGGTTCCGCCATAAGGTTCATTTACAAGTTGAGAATTCTAAAAAAAATGCCTAATGAAGATGGTTGTTGTAATCACCAGCGAAAGGTCGTACTCAAATTGTAAATATTGTGGTGTTTCTCTCCAACACACAACCGGTGCGTTGAAGTTTTTACTAATTAGCATGTTGTTTTCAAACTACAAACCTTACTAATTGGCTGTAGGGTGCAGGTGGGTTAACGACACATTTATATTTACCCGATATAACCCAAAACCCTTTATTGCGAATAATATTGATTGCGAAAGCCTATGTGCTAAATTTATTTCGCATTGATCTGAGGCGTGGAGCAGTGACGGCAGTTGTTGCACGTGCACTGCGCTATGAACTCGGCGACCTGAATTCAATTCCCAGCCATGACTAACATCAGTGGTGCGTGACGTGAGAACCGATCCAGCACCCCCTTCTCACCCCCGCTCTCTCCACCTCCCTTCACCTCGCCATATTGACAAACTTCGCAAATTGTGGTCAAGTAAGCCCCATGGCCGACATGGTGTCAGGGTTACATTTTCTGTTGGTTACTAGAATTAAACATTCTATGTTTGAGTCGTAAGATGTGATTTCCTGTTATGCGTGCTTTGTTTCTTTGAAAGATGTGAACAAATGTTGTTTTCCGTCACATTTGGGGGCGTAATTGGAGACTATATTTTACCCTCATTCATCCACAGCAACGACTCATCACTTCCGCTCGGCTATCTTCAGATGAATGCGGATATCATAATTAATGTACCGTCATGCAGGACGATGCCTCTCATCCGCTGATAAACAGAGATAAAACAATTAATTTTACACCACTGTCCAGGTGACTTCTCTTATCTGCAGATAGGCCCGGATAATAGGCTGAATTAAGAGCTTCCAGAAACCACTTTCAGATGACTCATCTACAGATAAGCAGGAGTAATAAGAATAATTTGCCATGACTTCCTAATGTATTTCTATAATCCTCAAAAGAAAAGTGAATAGTATCAGAAATTGATACATGGTTAAGAGGAATTTACGTGGATTTTTGTTAAAAAATCAAAACATACATTTATACTGGAGGAATCCGATGGGCTTTGAATGTAAAACATTTTACACATTATCCCTAGGCACGAATAATGGAGAGGTTATTCACTACACAGCGCACAGGCTGGGGAACTACAACCCGTGGACAGGGTGACCCAGATCGTGACTTTACGTCGCCATGTATATGTCTCCCTGGATTGGAGATGGCTCCCACATTATATTTATCCATCACTGCAAGCACGTGAGCGCGAGGCGCGCAAGACACGGGCGTCGCCTTCGTTCGATAGTGGTGAGACATCGTGATATTTTTTTTGCGGGATTTATTGTACAACGTTAAGGTTGTGCTTAAGTGTGCAGCCGATCGAAATAATTTACAAGTTGTATTCAGTCATCACGAAGGAAAACGTTTCCCACCACTCGCTGCTGAACTAAAAGTAATCTATCATTTATTTTAGCAAGTAAGGCCGACTGAGCTGCATCGCTATTTTTCTAGAAGCGACCTGACCACAAATTATTGTTCAACGACGTGGCTTATCACGTGGAAATTTAAAGCAGCCAACTACCCCAAAACGCATGTTGATTCTTAATGTTGAAGGGGTATAAACCTACGCCGCCGCGGGGAGAACATGCAAACTCCAAATATACAGCAGTAGGCGTCAGGGTCGGGATCAAACCCACGACCTCCTGCATACCAGGCGAGGTAGTTAACATCTCGCCACCGCCACTTCCCATAAGCAAAAGGTAAAGGTGCAGCTTGGAAATGTCTGTTGGCAGAAGGGCCTTCACTCAAAGCAGCTCCAGTGAGTCTCTATAGAGGCTATTTGGCCTACTGCCCCACGCTGGGAAGGACGTCTTGAAAAGAGTTGGGAGTACACGCTTCAGCAGACCACCGAACGTGACCTGCCGATCAACACACCCGTGCTGTAACCCACGTGTAACCGCTGGGTGGACAGAGGCAATGGAGGTTTAAATAAAGCTGCACCATTGTTTAGTGCTGCTTCGCATGAAGAACGAACCAGCGGCCTCCGCATAGCGAGCCCAGCGCGCGCGAACCATTACCCAGCGGCTGCATCTCTACAGTACTGTTTATGAAAAAAATATTTTACAAATTAACCAATGTCATCAAGCAAACAATTAGCAACCTTCGTGGCTAAAATTTGAGGCTTTTAAAAGTTGTCGTCCGAGACAGCTGTCTGTTAAACGCAGTGCAAATGAATAATGTAACCGACTGATATTCAGCTTCGCAATCTTCTGCTTTGAGGTTGAGTGCTGACCAGGTGCGCCGTGATCCCAGTTAATTAAAACTCTTCGCTGTTGACGGGGCAATTCGAGCAAGGTGTTGGCTGTGTTTATTAGTGCAGCCTTTGAGTCCACCTCACCCAGGGCTCTGTCAAGCAGTGTCATACTCTGCTCCAAGTGGCTTTGGCACTTAAATGATTATTTTTACCCCCTCATTTATTGACTTAAGAGTGCCTTACATTGGCTAAGTATAACTTATGATGTCATGGCTGTACAGATGTTTTGTCATAAGGCTGTTGTTATGGAAACATTTCATACAGAGACCTTCATAAATTTTAGTTAAAAGACTGTCCATGCCATGCACATTTCGTATTCCTTTTTGACCACATGCATGATTCTTTTTGATGTGCCTCACGTGATCACAAATTATTTCATATAAAATTCCGTATATCATTATTTCCGTGAGAAAATTGACAGATCTTTATTTAGAAGTGCCAAAAAATATTTACTTGGTTTGATATCCAGGTCTTTTCTCTTCTGAATGAAACCTAGAAAATGTTAGCTTTGTCTCAAGGAGAATTTAGCAAGTAGCTCAGTACAAGCACAGGAAAAAAAACTGAAAACCGTGCAAAGAATCATGGAGATAAGCATGCTTAGAATGAGATTGAGATGCAGAAAGAGGAACACATGAATTGGAGACCATATGCAGGTTAATGGCATAATTCGAACTGTTAGGTAAAGGGAATGGGCTGATGGAGAAGGTTTTTCAGCTATTTGAAAGAAAGCAGCAGGCCCACTCCCACAGTCGACAACACCCCATGTCCGAGAATGAGGAGGCTTACCATAGCCTACACTCGGAGGTTCGTAGAGCCATGCAGATATGTAAGGATGAGTGGTGTCCATGGGTTGCTGAGGTAATAGCAACTGCCTCAGTAGCAAACAATGACAAATCACTCTTTAAAGCCATCAAAAAAGTAACTTGCAGTGCCACACCTATGGCCATGCTTGAGCAAAAAAATGGTGATGTGATCTCCCACCCCCAAGAACAGATTCTCTGTTTTTTTTCAGCAAATCTGTGAGGTCTTGGGGGAAGGCAAATTTCTCAGCTCAAACAACATTTTGGGGCAAAGGTGCGGTTGACCCTGCTGGGGCTGCGGTACTTCAAATATTTGAGGAAGTAGCCACTCCTTGTGAGCGGTTTGCTAATGTTCCATCTGTTGAGGAAGTGTGAAGAGCAATCCGGAGCTTGAGACCAGGTAAAGCGTTGGGTAGAGATGACCTCTTAAATTAACTGCAGAGGGAGGGTGGTGTTTGTGTGCAGACTGCCGATGTGACACCATTTAAACCGTATGGTCTACAGAACAGGTTCAGCCAGATTGGAAGGATTCCCTGGTGGTCCCCTTTTAAAAAAGGGGGTCGCACTAATTGCAACAATTACTGGGGCATCTCCCTCCTCAGTTCTGGCGAATATTATTCAACATTACATTGGCAGACATGCGGAGTAAAGGCTCCAATGTGGTTTCAGACTTGGCTGGTCCTGCACGGACGCCATTTTCCCTATCTATATGCTCCAGCAGGGGAATAGGGAATTTCAACAGGACCGACATCTCTGCTTCATTTACCTGGTCAAGGCCTATGATGCCCCTGAATGCCCACACACAAACACGTCGTGCAGGTATGCGAGAAGGAATGGGAACCTATTGGTCAGTTCTGGTGTTGCATGGCAACTGCACGATGATGTCATTACCATCTGGCAGAATCTCCTCGCCTGATTGGTAAGATTTTGAGAAGTAGACTTGCAATCCACCCATGAATGCAGGTAAGGTTAGCATTCCAGCCTGCGCATGAATAGTACAAAAAAAAGTAAGTCACAATGGCAAATTATTCTCCAGTGATGGAATTTTCCACGACCGTAAAATTTGCCTCGTAAATGAATTTCACCCCAGGTTTGAGAGTATAAATGATTACCTGGATTTGTATTTTCCAGCACTTAGCAATGTGGTGTGTATGCTTCGGTTGTGAAATATGAATTCTCACTGGAAGTGCCATTTTATTACAAATGGCTTTTTTTTACATTATGTATAAATAAATCGAATGTTACCAGTTTTCAAGAATAAATGTAACAAATGTATGGATTCACATATTTTTCAAGCTAATTAGATATTGTGAAAATGGAATGGCTTTTGTTGAATTATATATAATGTATATTCAATTATGAAACACACTATGAGGTTCTCTGTGGAATTAATAGATATATTTTGAAGCATATATACCCTAAATTATTTCCTTTTGTGTCACTGTCCATGAATCACCACTCAACTCGTGCTAACATGCTTTATATTGCAGCAAATGTTGCTATTAAGCCATATAAGTACCAAAAAGAGAAAAATATATAATATATACAATGAAAACAGACAGCTCCAACACGTTTTACATTAACTAAATTATTACCAATCTGAAAGCTCTTGCTGCTACGATGCCTGCATTTGTAACACTATGCTGTCATAAAATCAGGAATAAGTTGTACTCTTGCAAGACTAAAAATGTGTTTCACCACAGGCATAAATAAGAGCTACCGGTAATGTACTTAACTTATTTTTTTATATGATGCGTATATTCATATGCTGCTTATGTTGCATGTGATGCAGATTGAAAATGGTTTATGTACGTAATCGTTTCTTAATACAAATTACGGTTACAATATATTCAACCGCGTTTTGCCTGAACATGAAATAAGACATATCAACAGCAGCAGCAAAAACAAATTACAGGTTCAGGTTGATATTGTGGGCATTTGAAAGCAAAGATCGATAAACAATTTAACAAAATTATCAACCATCAATGTCGCTGAGAGTGAACAGAGACAGAGTTGACATCTTGAGCTCCTGTCGGTAATCTGTGCAAGAAATACGGCTTTACAGGTGTGACTGAAATTTTGCAAGGAATGTCTTCAGCTTTCAAATTGATGTTTGCCATTTGAAAACGAAGTGAGCTATTCATGAATAACCAAAAATATATATATACAATTTGGATGTAATGGGTTAAAAAAATAAGTAGTATGTCGACAATTATGTTCAAATGCTGGTAGGTGTTCTTTGCAATATTCATCCTCAAACGGGTACATCGTGTGTAATGGCATGTGCTGTGTTTTTTTTAATTATTTTTGTGATTTTAATATATTGTCTCATTTTTTTGTGTGTGTCAACATTTTGTAATACAGGACACAACATACACCGCTGGCTGTAAAGGATACTTTTTTAAATCAAATTATTAGTTTCATGGACAGAAAAAATATTCTCAATATGAGACCTCCTTTACCAGTGGCAAAATATAGTAGTAGGTTTTTACCCTTTAAACTGGTACAAAAGGTGTCAGTTTTGTACCAGTTTAAAGGGTAAAAACCTACTACTAGAAAAAATATTAATCACAAATATTATGACATTAATAAATGAAACGTAAACTTTGGTTTAAAAAAAGGCCATTTAAAAAGTGTATTGATTTAATTTGTCAAGCTACTGCGAAATAAATAATTGTAACGATTAAAATGAGGACAGACCTGGTGCAATATATGATTTTGTTAAACTAAAACTATGAACTATGTTAATTTTTCCTGGTAAGGCCAATTGAGCAGTGTAGCTCGTTTTCAGGAGCTACCTGGCCACAAATGATTGCTCAACGAAGTGGTTTATCACGTGGAAAGTTATTGCAGCCTAACACTCTAAATGCATGTTGATTCTAAATGTAGAGGAAAAAAACTGGAAGACCTGGATAAAAATCCACACGACCACGAGCATACCATGCAAATTCCAAAATATACAGCCGGCGTCAGGGTCGGTATCGAACCCACGACCTTCTGTATACCAGGCGAGGTAGTTAACATCTCGCCACCGTGATCCTGTGTAGCCCCTTTAAAAATACCGTGAGTCAGAGGCAAGCTCCTCGCCACAGGCCAAACTGGCTTTGCCATGGCTTTGCCATGCACAATATGCCCCTTGCCCCACCCACGCCGACCGAAAATCTCTACATCTCCCCCTCACGCTAACCCTATTTAGCATCGGATTAAAGCAAAGATGTCAGGAACTGTTACCTCAAGATGCACTGGCTGTCAACATTGGCAGGTAGGGCTCTGTTGGCTGATTGATGTATGGAAAGTGTTGTCTGCTATTGGCCAATACCCAATTTTACAAATTTGCTCAGTGCTGCAAAATAACATTTAACACCCCAAACAAGAAATCAGCTGAAGTCACGCCATTCATGCTCATTAACTCTTGAACAACGTACATTGTACAAACACGTAATCAGGACTGTAACATCGTCGTCACTCTGCCATTTGATTTACCCAATTCGTTTTGTTTTCCAAGATATTCAGACGAAAAACTTCAAAGGTCAGATAGCATTGCCTATTGGACACATGGCAAATCAGATATTCTGATATAAATCACATATGGCAGAAGAGAAAATCAGAATGATATATATTGGATAGTACATGCTTCGAAGGGCATACGTATATTACATACCTGCAAAAAATATTACCTACTTTTCGTGCTACAAAATTACCAAAAAAAAACCGATAAACTACATTGTTTATTTAGTATGCATATTTTTATGAAGCGATACTCACAAACGGATGGTTTAACATTCTTTATATGCTTGATTATTATTAGCGATTGTGCTACTCGGCAACAATCCCTAGCGGGATGCATCGCCGAGGCTATTTGCATCTTGTCAACATTGTTTTCCGTCCAGAAGACCGCGAGTAAAAAAATAGAAATTAACATAAATTTTGCTCACAATATCTTAACCCGTGTCCCCAAGGAATAGAGGTCATGAAGCTGTGGTGGATGTTGTGGCTTTCCGAGGGGAAATGTGGGGAGGAACATATTCTGTACCTTTTTTATGCGCGGGCCTACCCTTTGTTAATGTAGGCGACATCTCAGCACCACGTTGCATCGCAATTAGGTTGACGTTGTGGCAGTTTATTTCGTAGAGATTGAGACGCGAAGGCCTTTTTTTCGACAACTAAAGAAGGGAGAGCTAGGTGATTATAGAAGGCGGTAATGATGAACGAGAGTGAGGGGATTGATAAAAGTGAGGTGACTTCATGGATCATTATCAAAACTTTAAAGAATTGCCGCCAATTTGTAACAAATCCCAACACCTGATCGCCTGACAGTGGCCGTAATGAAACAACACACCTGCTCATAATAACCTCCATTTTCCACCGTCATCCAAAGATGTCGACATTTGAATCGCTCTTTGATCTTTTCTTTTGTAAGTTGAATGCAATTGGGAGCTTCTGTAGTTGTACATATCCGGTTCTGCACACACAGTGAACCAACGGTAATACAATTATTTTCATAAGTATTAGACTAAAATGGACTTAATGTGTACAGGTTAAAAAAAAAACTAAAGTAAAATCCACACACATTTAAGTGCGCTCGAAAATTAATAAGTAACCTTGCAGAAGCGATGCCATGGTGCTGGAAGATCGTGCAAATGCTTGTTTAATAATAATTTTCACAAACTGCATTGTGTACGTGCAATGGCTGGGGACCGGTCAACTATTGTACAAACTTCTCATACCCATGTATATGCTGGCTGGGGGGGGGGGGGGTCCAATTAGTTGTTCCCACGAGGAGTTGCAAAACCCCTGCTGCTCCTTCCGCCTTCTGCATTCGTTCATGCTGTTTACTATTTGCGTTGCCCGAGTTGCAGCCGGCTGCTTATTTTAACCAAGACAATTGCTCTTCCTCTGGGCGAAGATCAACATGTGCCTCGCGATAGCTTATGAATTCTCATCTCGCCACATGCACCGATAGTCCAGCACATCGTCGCTCGACCCACACTCCGGTATATTTGAGTTAATGCTGCAAGGGCTGAGAAATCCACATGGCAAGCCCCTTGCTGCCCCTGTCGATGGAGCATGCGCTGTCACGCTCACAATATCAAGACTCCACGGGGTTTTATTTTGCTTTGCCATTTTGCTTATTTGCATGTCATTGTTTGATGTCTGCTCCGGCATAACAAGCTAAGATAGCTACTTTAAAAAAAAAAGGCTGACGACCTATCAACCTTCCGCGGTCGATAAAGTCAGTTCCTCTTTTGTGGGGAAGTCAAGTCGTTGTCACATGGAAAAGCTCACCCCCCCCCACCCCCCAGTCATGTGAATGAGGAATTTCGACCAATGGCTACGTACAGGCTGTAAGCAGGAGATTAGCACTGCCTCAATGCTCATTTGAGCACGGAATGACTCTGACTTTTTTGAAAACACGAATTATTGACTTTCGAACACCTATTATTAGAGGTATTCAATCGATGCCGGAATAACTGTAAGCCTGCTTTATGCTTGATTACCCCAAAGATTTTCATTATCCACCGCCCATACCTGACCATCTGTGCTCATTCTTTGACGTCTGAAGGGGATGCGGGCTGACGTGAGAGTCAACAGTGGAAGAGAATAATAAGAATGTGTGCAACAAACATTTATATGTGTGAAATCACCACGGTGTGGCATTCCATCCTCTTATATGCTTACTGGTAAATCACACTGCAAAATAACAGTTATAGTTTGAATGGTGAAAATGTCTAATTGTCTACGAATCTCAAGATGCCGCACAAGCCATACATATACGTATATAAGCAGTGCGTTCACACAAATACTAAAACTAAGTTAAAAACACAGGAAGATTGAACTGCATTGCAGCAACCACGTCAGCCATCTCAAATGCCATTACCACACAGATGGAAAATTGCACAGCGACAATTCATGATCGGGATACTGCCGTGGGATAACGGTTAGCAAACTTGAGGTGTCATCTTGAGGTCACCAGTTCAGCTCTATCTCCTGGTGCGGCAGTTCAAACGATGGGGATTGTTTCTTAACCTTCCCCCCCACTCCCACTTCTCTCCACCCAGTAGCATAAATATGTACAACCACAGTTAGTCGATAATTATCAGGGTTGGGTGTCATATTCTTGGTTCTTTCGGTAAAGTGACGTAGAAGGGAAATAATAAAACAATAAATAATAAATAAATTTCTCACGACGTTTCGATTGCAACACAAGCAATCGTCATCAGGTGTGAAAACCACAGCAAGAAAATTTGCAAAAAAAGTGATAATTGTATTGTTTTATTTTTATTATTTCCCTTCTACGTGACTTTACCGAAATAACCAAGACTATGATTCCCTGCAGTCACGAAAGCTTCAAATCGAAAGGGTTGGGGGTGTTCATCTTCATGGTTCTTTCGGTAAAGTCACGTAGAAGGGTAATAAAAAAATAATAAAAATAAAACATAATAATTTTTTTTTTATTATTTCCCTTCTACGTGACTTTACCGAAAGAATCCCCGCAGTCACGAAAGCTTCAAATCGAAAGGATTTCGGGTGTTTTGAGGTATAGTGAGGGGTACCCTCTACCCCTTCAAATACGTCTGCCCAGCGTAGAAGAGGAGGCCAAAATATTCTGCAGAGGGGCTCTCCAGAGCTCTCCCTAGTGGAGGCCTTTCTTCCAGCACTGCTGTGAGCAAGACATTCCTTGGCTTCACCTTTACATTCGGTAAGAAACTCACCCCTGTCTCTACGACTGTAAACGATGCATCCAGACGTCTTCATGGGGGCGTGCGGGGAATGTAGCCATGGTAAGGAAGATTATTCGCAATCATAGCTGTGCCCCATGATGATGGCACCTGGCTGCCACGGGCTGAGCAAACATTTGGAAAACACGCTGATAGCATTCACCCGTTGACCTAGCAAAACAAAAAGGCACCGGTAACTAAGAGACGCGTGCGTGAGTGGCTTACAGCACAACGCACCCAACATGAGCAAATGCATCTCTCCGCACTTGCTTGTTTACATAATTTCCTTGGGATATGCAACGATCGGTCAGTGCGTGTGGACCTGTGTGTGTGTGTGTGTGAGGGTGGGGGGGGGAAACAAAGACTTTTCATTACAGCCTAACTTGTATTTTGGTGCAGAGCAAGGTCTGAAGAGCATTCGTGCATGCGATGCGTGGGAAAATGTTCACCTGTGACAGAATGATATTTGGGAAGGGGAGTCTCGCTGGGTAGAATGATGAGCTCAATAAAAATCAGATGCACTGCCGTGTTGGGACAGCACTTTCATCTCTGCATTAATGTTGACACTGTTTGCAGAGTGTGAAGCTGAATGTGCTTCTGGAGACATATTTTTGCCACCTCTCTCTCTCTCCTCGCGTATACAAATAGCACATCCTGCTTGTTGTTTGTGACAAACATCGCCTCCGTAGCCCTTTGCCTCGGATGAACTGCTCTACATATGCCGCGGAGTGCTGGATGTGCAATATTCAAATTCCCCATGTAAAATCACGTTAAACAAACTGCCTCTATACATTTTCACAATTGTTGCATGTTGTGAAATATTACATTTTTTTGAAAATCAACAATTAGAATACAATAAAATTTTATTTAAGTTTATATTTTTTTTCCCTTTTGCACCCAAGGATATTCCGATTGAGCCCCAAGTGATGGTTGTCGAACATCAAGCAGGTATTATTTGTATATCTGAGGAATTGCAAACTGGAGCTAGCAGTGCATCATCATCATCCTGTGTCAGAGAACAACCTTGGAAGAAAGTGTCACAAAACTACTCCTGAGGTCAAATCAACATAGATCCTTCTCGCCACACAAGGGGTACACCTTTTAATTATCTGCAAATATGCTCCAAGCGCATGCCAATCACACCGAGTAATGTTTAGTCTCAGGTCTGAAAAAAAAACCACTCGTGATAAACCTAATTACATGTGTTTATTTATTGTGCGGTTATCAGTGACCAGACTGAGACAGCTACAATTGAGAACCCAGTGTCATCGTGGGTGTCTGCCCAGATTTAAAACCACGATCTCAGTGCTCTCGGCACAACGTTCTGACCCATGAACTATCTGAACACTTTAAGCATTTAAAATGTTACGTAATAAAAAAATATATCCCCCTCCTGCCCCTTATCAATTATGAAGTAATTTACTAACAACCTCATCCGTTTCCATGATATTATGTATGCACGCCTATTGAACTGCCCATTATATTCACAAATAATGTTTTACTCGTTTAGGACAAAGAGTGACAATTTCTATTTTTCTGATCTCACGCAAACACACAGTATAAGGTTACATTATTGTTGAATCATGGCCCTTCTCGAATAATATTTTGTTATTTGCCAATGAACCAGCCATGACAACAGGTTTTATGGCCACACATTGGTAAAACACAGGCTTTTCACATGCACCTGCCTGCATCCTGCCTGGCCGTGATCTGAACAGAGTATTCACAGAGCTCTCGCAGCCTCACGACCCTTGATGCCCGTGCATTTATGAAAGATGAATAGATATGGAAATGCTTCCTAATGGGTGAAGGATGTATAATTTGAATACACACAGCGTCTAAATGCGGTGCCACATTTCAAGACGCTGTACAAAAACATTGAGCAAATGTATTCTGTAGATCGAGGCAGCCAGTCAGAGGTAGAGGAAAAACGGAGGTCTTCAACCTGGACTTAAACAGGTCCATGGAGTCGACAGCGCAAGACGACTGGGGATAGTTCTCTGTCGTGGTGGTCGCAGAAGAAAATGGCTCCCTCGCTACTGTACGTAGGTTCAGAGCCGGCCCTAGACCTTTGGGGGCCTTAAGCAAAATTTGGTTGGAGGCCCCTTTGATGTATGATTTTTTTCACCCACGAGCTAGCAGTGACTCTAGGGGGCCCTCTGCTGGCCACGGGGCCCTTTACAATTGCAAGGGTCGCTTAGTGGCTGGGCCGGCTCTGCGTAGGTTGAACTTCTTTCGCACCGTAGGTAGCCAACGGTGCTAATTGGAGGTGCGGGAGAATGACACCAAACTAAAGCTACCCCCACCCTCTCGCCCGTTGCGGCAGCCCGCCCCTCCCACCCTCCTCGGATTAGCCGAGCTCACCCACCCCTACCCTCTCTGCTATTACATTCACTTGCAAATCCCCCATCCCTAGTCCCGCCCACTTACCCTTGGGTTGTACCCACCACAAACGTATTTATCACCTTTGGTTGCAGCAGCTCTCTCGCTACATTTCCTCCTGCCTCAGCAGTCCGCCTGCTGTATTGTTTCACCTGAAGACGATGGCTTGTGTTGCTATCGAAACGTCGTGATTTATTCGTTATTTTTTTTCTATCTACGTGACTTTACCGAAAGAACCCAAGAGTATGAATTCCTGCAGTCACGCAAAGCTTCAAATCAAGATTAAACACAAAAAAGTAGTTCTAAAGAAATTTATTTTCAATCTATATTTAAAAGTCTATAGCTCCAGTGGCTTCCTAATATCCTCATATTGAAAGTAAGAGCATTACGGATCCATAAGAGGTTTTTGGGTTAGATCTCGTAAATATATAAATGTGTCGTTATAATCCGCCACCACCTGGCATTCCGGATGGCCGCAGAAGAGCATCTGAAAGCATACATGCTGGAGTGAAGAGTGGATGGAGGAGAACCTTGTACGGTGTAATAACGGTGCATTCAGTAAGATCTTGTAATTGATCAAGAACTGGTTTGGGAGCAAGTGGTGGCAGTCAGGGTTCAGACGGAGTATTCGGTCGTGTGCTCCAGTTTATAAGTCGTAACTTTAGTTGTAATTATATATGTATGTATCTGAACTTCTTTTGCAATGAATGTAGCCAACCGTGCTAATCGGAGGTGCGGAATGTTTTGCACGAGCCATTATGATCTATAATTCATCTCACCAGGTGGCTCAGTGGTTGGCACGCAGCAGAGGAAAGTAAAAGTGCAAATCCTGATTGGAAGTCAACTAAGCCCATTGTCGTTCCAGACTTAGAAAAAATAAATTGTCCCTTGTATAGTTGGTTTGTCGTTGGTGGAAATCTCACCTGCTTAAAAAAAAGACCAGCAAACACCAAAACCAATCACCCAATATTGTTCTCCTATGGATAGGTGCACCATTCCGTCGGAAGGTATAATTTCCACCACTGGTTCAGAGCTGTAAAGATGGAATTAACACTGCCGCATGCATTTTGAGCAAAACAGCATTTTTACTTTTTCGACTCCCTACTGTGTAGTATATTTCACTTGCTTGTAATTTAATGAACTACAACACATCCTTGCATCTTCACCTCCAGAAGCAGTGAGAATGTATTCGTCACGAAGCACAGATGTTCAAAGCAGCTTAAAAAAGAATAATCTTCACGTGCTGCAGATGTTCCAATAGCCATCAATGCAATTGATGGTATATAGAGCATCTTAAAAAAAGGTTTCTTGGCTATATGGATGCATGTGTGTTTGTGTGTGTGGAAAATGATTGAATAGGGTCGACAGCAGCCAGAACATAAAATGGTTGCGAGCTTAAGTGTTTCTTTTTCTTCCAGGTAACGCCGAGGCTGATTGGAAATGTAATGCACTGATGGTAAACACAGCTATGAGATTTTTTTCCCCGCCCGCGATATAACATCCTGCAGTGTGATACCGCATTACACACGTGGCCCTCGATCCATGTGCTACGTGCATATGCCAGGTGAGCTGGAAATTTAAGGCTATAGTCCTCGACGGTATGCTTTCTGTAAGTTAATTTGTAGCTTTAGAAGAATACAACATTTTCTTGTGCAGGAACAACATTTTAAATCAGAGTGTTTGCGGCAGAGGCGCCGTGTAAATTTGGCATTTTCAGGGCAGCGCAACCACAAGAAATTTCACTTTCAGACATGTGCACGTTATTGTGTAATGTTTTCTTTTAGATTATATATTTTGATGGGAACACAATGTCCTCACCAAACATAACCCAGAAAACGGAGAGCAGCCAATTTATCACTACTTTTATTCTTCAATTTTTGTCCATCTATTTAGGGGCTGCTGACATTCAGGTTAGCAAGGGAAAAAGGGCCATTCTTTACGGCGTTTGCTGCCTTCCCACACACACATATACAGTGGGGCTCCTGAAATATTTATTTTACACTTTGCGACCCCAATCCTGTGTGTGAAACTGCTGCTTTGCGTGCTGTGATGGGCCGACCCGGGAGAGGCCCCTTTTAGGTGTCGCATCTGGTTTCATCTGCGGTGCATCATCAACATTTTATGAACCGATTAATTCACCCTATAAATATTCCTAATTTTGAAAAGCAAATGAAAAAAGCACAGCCGACAACCCCTGAGCCGTAACCCGACAAGACAATTTTCGAGAGTTAATGGTTTTTCTTTGTTTTTTTTTCCAGGAATTTTTTTATGTTTTGCTTTGTGGCACGTGAATAAACGAGGACGGACAGGCAATACAATGCGGACCAATTTCAAAAAGTTCAGAATAAAGAAAATGCAATGCCAAAAAAAGGTCTTAATTCTCAATTTCAAAGCAACCCTAACTGATGAAGACGGAAGCTTGTGTTGCCTCCGAAACATCGTGATTTTTATTTTATTTTACTTTTATTAATTTTAATGTTTTACCTACATGACTTTACCGAAAAAACCTAAGAATAGTATAGAGCATGCTTATCAAGATAACATTTGATGTCATCGTGAGTACTTCTATCCGTTCAGTTCGTGAGCGCGCAGCTTCTTTTCACATGACCCAGTGTGTGCGTGTATGGGAGTAGTAGGTGCAGCAGTCGCCTTCACGCAGCGTAGCTGTATTGATTTGGAGGTAAAGAAAAAACCACAGACGATGTCAGAACTTCCAGCATGCTACTCAACCAGAACCAATTGGGTGTGATTCTTGATTGACAGCATCATTACAGAGGCTTTATGCTTTGCTGCCTTGATCTCTCTGGGTCATTTTGCCCTGCGTGCCTTTTGCGACAACTGAATGGTGTTTTGTGTATGCATGACTGGAAAAGTATACAACGTGTAAAGAGGTTTTTTCTTTTGTAAACGTAAAAAGATTTCACATCTGAAGCCTCTTAGTCTTCACCTCCCAATGTATTGAATTTGCAAGGCCTTTCAAGTAAATGCAATCTTTAAGATTATGCATAATATCAGACCTATATTAAAATTCTGAATCGTCGGTTTTTATATATAAGGCGAGAGTATAAATTTCAATATGATGTTGTTACAAAATAACCCAAAGGGCTTAATATCGAGACCGTATAAGCGGCGGTAAATAACATTCTTTGACCACAATCCGGCACACCGTGTTTATTTTCTTCCTAAAAACAATGACTGCAGTTATTGCAGCTTCCTTTACCTGCAATAAACTCTCACCCTACCCATCTCTAATCCCACTCGCCGCCTTGCTCCCCGTCTCCACACTCAGCCTAAAAGCCCTTGCTCAAACCTGGGGCGACCACCACCGCTACCCCGCGTCCCTTGTGCCTTTGCTATTCCCTCCCACCTCAGTCAACCCGAGGCCCCCCCCCCTCACCCGTTTGCAAAGCCAACTCAATTTAACCGCTGGCAATAACTCCCTCAATAGCTTTGTCCCAGGATGCTCATGCTGAATTTTCCATTTACATTATGTCAAGCTGCTTTGAGGTCCCATAGGCACCCACAGGCCAGCTCTGTTATGGACTTTTAATAAAAGCTGAACCCTGTTGAATGTTGCTGCCGAACTCGGGGAAACAAAATAAAGAATTCCATATCCCGTGGTTGTATTTTTTACCGTACTCACCTCTGGGAGTTATTGAGCCTTATTACGCTACAGTCGGATCTAAAGCTGTAACTTTTACATCAAATTTAAGAAAGCGATTGACTCAAATTGTAATGTGTCTGGATCTGGCCACCTTATTCAGGAGGACCCTCGGTGAGTAAACTAAAACACGCCATCCATACAGGCCGTATTTATCATATTTGTTTCATCACTTGAACGTTTCACTTCTATTTATATTTCCCATATCATTTTTTTTGCATATGGCAGTGCTTTGGCCAGTTTTCCTGCATCTCATATTGTCGGGTCAAAATTGTGCAGGTTGTTATTTCATAATAAGGAGGTGTCAGTGAAATCCCATTTTTATATCAAGTGCTTAGCACATATTGATCAGCTGAACTGGAACAACATTGGAACACTACTCTTTCATCCTGCCTAGAATGATAAAGCCAAGTAATATCATTAACATTCACGTGGCAATGTCATTTCTGCCACTTTTCAGGCATGTGAGTCACTCCATATATCAGCGTGCGTACCAATTAGTAATCACATTGCCGTGTGGGTCATGAGAGGCCCTATGCGCAGGCATTAAGCGAGTCATGTTGACAATCACAGATACTGCCTTGAGGAAGAAGATAGATTTTTTTTTTTGGCGGGGGTCAAATCAATGCATCATTTCCCTCCGAGCAACTTACCCAAATGATGCTGACCTTTTGCCGTATTGTTTAAACACTGCAGCACCACACGTACAAATGATACGACTAAAAGTATCACAATCGATATTTAGCTCTGGCTCCGGGGATTAATTTTGTTCTGTCAAAATATTCCAACAAAACTCTTAACGAGTCGAGCGAGACGGTGGATGCGTATTTGCCGTTATTACACACAAGTGCATCTCAAGTGATGTCGAACAATACTCGACTACGTGTTTGTGGCCTTATCCAATTGTAATAGCACCGTTTCCTGATCCACACGAGCTGACTCGTATGTTCAGTCACATACAAGTAAACCCGTAAAAACAAAGTTTTTCACTATAAATCCTTTATATGCGTGGCATCGGGGCGGCTAGAGTCCTCTCGTCCTCTGGCTTGAGATGGCTGCCACCTATGGGTCAGATGATTGTCTGGCAGCATTAAACAATTGGTAATTAAATATTTTTAAAAAATTCCCTAAACAGTGTAAAATTTTTGAATTTTTTTTCACGAAAATGCATTGTCACACACAACGAGTCTGGGTGCAAAATGTCAGCTCGATTGGATCACGGGAAGTGGATTAAAAAACGACCGAAAGATTTGCACGGTCCTAAGCAAGCAAGCGAACTTAATATAAAGGATTTAAAAAAGAATCAGAATCTGTATTTAAACTGGAGTCATCCAATGAGCTATCACGCTCTTTTTCACAGATTTATAGATGTCCAAAAGTCTATGGCTCTGATCAAAATACAATAATATGGTTGTCTATGTCCATCAACCATGGTCAATCCACTGCTGGATGAAAGCCACCATCGCACAGAATCCCCTGACGGCTGATTGTATTGCTTACAACTTCAACAACAATATGTCTCTCGGACACGTTACATTCCTTGCCTGCCACTCCATTATGTATGTCGCGTGCAATTTGCATCGGGTCCTCCGATTTTTCCCTCCACATTTAGAAACATTCCTTTACAGTATGTGGCTGCTATATGAAAACCAAAAAACATTCCACGCGATAAGCCACTTCGTTGAGCTATCATTTGTGGCCAGGTCGCTTCTGAAAAAGAGCTATGTAGCTCAGTGGGCCTTACCTAATAAAATGAAAAGTTTATTACAGTAATCCCTCGCCACTTCGCGGTTCAAGTTTCGCGGCCTCAGTGCATCGCGGATTTTTCGAACTGATTTAAAGGCCTCATTATACCTGTGCAATAACACCATCATCATCATTCATCATCACATTAATCGAACTGCACAGGTCTGTCATCGTCGTCATTGTCATCGTCATTGTCATCGTTGTCGTCGTCATTACTGGAGTCAAGTCTCAAGATACTACTGTCATTGGTGAGTGTAAAACACCATAATACGTATCGTATGAGAGAGAGAGACAGAGTGAATGTATAATATTAAGGTTTTGTAATTAAATAGATTTAAGTAAAATATATATATAAAGTATAAATATACATATTTTAAACATTCTGGTACCCACACACACATTTACGGAAATTCCTAGGGGGCCAATCCTACTTCGCGGATTTTCACCTATCGCAAGGGGTTCCGGTCCCCATTAACCGCGATAAACGAGGGATCACTGTATTGTTGACCATGTGCCGTGTCCAGCCCACTTAGTTTTCTTAACGTTTCTTTGAGGTTGAATGACATCATTAACCTCCACGTGTTCTTGAATCAGTGTGTTGCTCTTTCTGTCTCAGCGTAGTGCCAAACATGCACCTACCCATGCTTCTTTGCACAGTGCTCACATTATTTACATTATTGACCACATTTCTGAATCAAATATCAAAACATATTAGTGGGCACTGATAAAAGCATTCGTCTCTGGGCACATCGATATGCTTCTGTTATGTGTCACTAAAGGCACGTCCTTCTTATCTGCCTTTGCCTGTTTAATTCCTTCTTGATAATATAGCAGCCCGTGTGGCTGTGAAAGCTTGTGCAGTAGCAGGTAAGTCAATTGAACACATGTTCTCCATCGGTGGAATCATAGCAAGTAAAATATTTCCCATTGGCATTCAATTCTTTTGTTTTGCTTTCAGCAAAACTTTTTTGTAATGATGCCTCTTTTTTGACGCTGCTGCCCTGAAATGGCATATCTATATGTTTATTCTTGGTAGCACATTCAAGAGGCTTTTGCCATTGGTATGAAAGGCATCACAGCAGCATATGTGATGAGGCTGAATGATCAGACACACGTGTTTTGGAAAATTGGTTCGTAAGAGGGAAAAGAAACAAGAAATGCAACATAGAGAAACTCAAAGTATATTATGTCCTAAAATAGAAAATTACACAATTTTATCCCATTTTCTCCATATTTAAGAGCTTCCCATTCGCTTACCAATCAAAAACAAAAGACAGATAGAGAAAGACATGGATTCAAGAACAAATGCAGATTAACGTCATCAATCAAACCGTTGAGAAAAGCAAAGTGTGCTGAGGCAGGAAGTGTCACTACGGCACGAATGATGGCTGGTGGTCAAAAGCTAACGACAGAGTGGCCGCCGCCAAAAAGAGAGGGGACATACCGAGAGCATGTCCATCGTGGAGATAGGGTGATCAAATCAGCTCGTGTGTGAGTACTCGGTGCATTACCACACGTCGAGGCATCGTGTGAGATATCCCGCAGGAGTGAGCGGACGGCTCGCGATCGGGAGGTTGCCGAATTTAATTTCTGGTTCGTTGGTTGACAAAGTGCCGCTCTGTAAGGGAAGTCAACAGCAGTGGTGGTGCCGTTGGTAGGAGAGACTCACCCCTGCCATCGGAAAGTGGAAATTACCGGGCTTGTAAACGGGAGATGAGAGCCACCTCATATGGCTCTTCTGAGCAGGAAATCACTTTGACTCTTATTGTGAGAGACGGCGACGGCTTGGGATGATCATGGTGATGAATCATACTATTGCTGATTTGTAACCTACAAGAAAACAGTTGCTAAATTTAATTATCTGTTCGGCCCTCTTGAGGCCATAGGTTTTGCTGATCGAGGGGAATTTGGTAAGCTCTCTTTTCCATTGCAATTGATGACTTATCATTGTCTGTTAAATACAACTTTTAGAATTTGATATCACGGAACAAGGCATTTTTAAACATGTTTTTTTTTGTTCAAACAACATTTTAACACAAATTGAACACTTTCACGTACAGTACTTAGAACAACATGCAGAATATTCACGTAACACTTTATGTAAAACAGTGATATTACGATACAGACAATTTTATTTCTATTTTTCAACAACCTTATCTCGATTGTGCTATCGGCATCATACGATGAGATGAATAATCCCATTGGGATATCTCGCAAAGCAGTGCAAACCCTTCATGTTCGAGAACTTCCCCGTGGCATTGTGTACCACAGAGCTACTTCTCACATCTTTTCAAGTGACTTCTTTAACCGCAGAGAAATTGGAGCAGCACCTTCCCACCCACTCTGCCACTGAGACTTGTTTGTTGCTGGCATAATGGTAAACCGATATTTTAATCATCAGAGCTGGAAAAAGTGCAAAACGAAAGTGAAGATGATTCGATATTTTTTTTTTTGCTCATGATTGCAGTCACTCAGGGGCCTGTTGAATCACGTGTGGCTGAAGCCCAGATTTAACCCAGCTCAAGGCTCTGCCACTCTGAGCCACCTGGCAGCCTGACTATTCACGTAACTCTTGATTTACAAATGATTCAAAATGCCAGTGTGTCGTGATTTTTCTTCTTGGTTCTTTCGGTAAAGTCACGTAGAAGGGAAGTAATAAAATAATAAAAATAAAGCATAATAAAATAATTCTCATGACGTTTCGGCCACAACGCAAGCAGCCGTCCTCAGGTGAAACCAGGTCTGTCGAGGCGACAGCGTCATTTCAGACGTCGTGAGAATTATTTAATTATGTTTTATTATTATTATTGTTACTTTCCTTCTACGTGACTTTACCGAAAGAACCAAGAAGATGAATCCCTGCAGTCACGAAAGCTTTAAATCGAAAAAAGGTGTCGTGATTTTATCAATTATCACTATAGTTGCAATGTGGCACAAACTAATTTGCCGTTGCATGAGACAATTATTCATCTAAAAGAGGATCAGTGGAGCAATGATTAGCACGCTATGAACCCATAAGCCTGGGTTCAATTCCTGTCCCTGGCTAATATAAATTTACGAATTATATCTGAAATGGTATTGGGCTTCTCTTTTGAAGCATGTTAAAACAACCCTGATGACCGACACGGCGTGGAGTGGCCTTCATCCAGCAGTGGATTTGCAATGGGCTGTGAAATGTTATTGCTATAAACCTCTGAAATGTTAAGCATATGACATTGCGAAAGTTCAAATGTATTCTAAACTTTAATGTTCATTATTCTTGCACATGGTTCAACTGGTTTCATACATTAGGAGATGAGCAATATAGCACGGATGATCTGATTTTATTAGATGGACATTTTTATGCCTTTGTTTTAATTAAACTGTAGCCTACAGGATGCACCGTTTGCCAACTGGAAATGATCTGTCAACCAGAAAAAAATATATATATATAATGTGAAAGATTCATAGTGATAACAAAAATGGCATTTCATTTAAAAGTTGCACACAGCACATCCTTGTTTAAAAACCCTTGTCTATAATGCGGCATATTAAGACTTGTGCCATGTCGTGCACTTTTTTGTTATTCTTTTACCACATCTACGATTAACACAGTTGGCTATGTCCGGTCCAAAAGAAGTTCAACATACAACCATACCCACGTTCTTTAATACAATAATGATTTTCATCCCATTGGCAATCCACTGCTGAATGAAGACATCTCCATGCAATGGTGACCATACTTCACCGCACTGGGGCAGTGCAAGTTGCTGAAGGAAGAAGGAGGAGAAGCCAAGTGGCTGGTTCAGTCGCCGGGAAATGAACTCGGGTCAATGGGGGTTCATAGTACATACTCTTAGTTTTCTCGGTAAAGTCACATAGGTAAAAAATGAAATTAAAAAAAATATTTTTATTATTTAATTTTTTTTTAATTTTAATTTCATTTTTTTACCTACGTGACTTTACCGAAAAAACTACGAGTATGAATCCTTGCAGTCACGAAAGCTTCAAATCTAGAAGTTCATAGTACAGTTCGCTCAAACAATGTCCAACCAATATCTGATCTGAAACTGATATACTATAAATATATACCCATGCTTTGTGCCGTGTGGCCTTAGGATTACTCGACTGAAAATGATGTGCTCATTACCTTCCAATTGTGTTGGGTTTTGTTTGCCATCTTTCACGTTTGTTTCTTCCACTTTATCCTCCGAAGCGCCATCATCCCATCTAAGAGCGAAAGAGGGGGATTTCTCCACACTCTGGCAGTCGCCTGATGGGGCTGGTTGAAACGTTGTACTCGAATGGTAAATGTTGTGGGTTTACTCTCAAACACACTGGTGTACTGAACCGGTGACTAGTTGGCATGTTTTGTTTACGTAGCACACCTTACTAAATCGGCTCTGTTGAGTGGTGGCGGGTTTAACGTCACATTTCTATTTACGAAATCAAAACCACAAATCTCGATTATGGATATTCCCATCTGTTTTCCTGAGTTTCCTAGTGAGACTTTCAAGCGTGTAATGGGATAACTTCCACAGTTATTGATCCCTCATTACATTGCTTGTGTGTGTGTGTTCTGTTTTCTGATAATGCTGACGGTATTTAAAACACCCTTGCTTCCCCATGTTAGCATTCTTATTTATTTTTCACCGCCTTAATTACAAGAGCAAAGTTGCTTTTAATAAAGAGTTGTCTTCCACGGACCACATGGTCTACCATGAACCAAAATGTCTACACAGGATACTTTCATTCAGATTCTATAGAAGGCAAATGCATGTAAAATAACATTAAGCTAAGCTTTTGTAGAATGTCAAAAGACATTTGAAGCATTGGGAAATGATGCAGTCATCCAAGCTCTTACAAACCAAAAATTTGAATGAATAGAAACACTTTTGTAACGTAGCAAATATATTTATAAATGTGAAACTGAGTTTGCAAGAATATCAACTGCTATTTTTTTATATTAATATTGATAAGAATAAATAAAGGCAAAATGATGAATGTGAAAATATTAAGTGCTTAACATTTCTAGACTGCAAAATCATTATAACAATCAATGGTAAAAACAAAATTGAAGGCTACACAGTGGGGTTAAATATAAACAGTATCATGATAAAAGTGACCTACAATAAGTTCACTGAAGACAGAGAAACACGGGGATTGGGGAAGGAATTCAAATGCGAAATATAATATCGACTGTTAAGAGAGATAGAGTGAGCTTAAGCAGCATGCATCGCTCGAAAAGAAAGATAGCAGATGGATGACACTGGTGATGGAATGGCAGCAAAAGGATGGAAGACTCCCAAGAGGATAAACACCGATAAGCTGGAGTGATGAGATCAGCTGATGCGTAGGAGCAAGATGGATTGTGACATTTCAGGACTATGAGCAATACCAATGACATGGGGAACCCTTGAGCAACCAGTGGATAGAACACGGAAACTGATAATACTGATGATGAATTACTACACCGATCATATACAGCCTTTTGTATCAAACATCCGGTTGGAGACTAGCCAACGAGAATGTAAAACATTTGTAAAATGTATCACAGCGAGACGTAAATGTACCGTATATGTGTTTGCATTTTTTACGAACTTTTGTCAAACCATTGGTGGATGAAGGCTTCCCCATACTAACGGTCATGGGGGTGGGGGGGGGGGCAATGTTGACTATATTTCACCTTGCTGGTCAGCGCGACTTGGTGCAACAGAATGAACCCGAAGACCGGCTCAGGTCGCCGGGTTTGTAGAAAAGTGTGCTCACATCAATTTTTATTTTATTTTGATTTAAAGCTTTCGTGACTGCAGGGATTCATATTCGTGGTTCTTTCGGTAAAGTCACGTAGAATGGAAAAAATAAAATAATAAAAATATTCAATAATAAAAAAAATTATCACGACGTTTCGACTGCAACACAAGCAATCATCATCAGGTGTGAAATCCACAGCAATTATTTTTTTATTTTAATATTTTTATTATTTCCCTTCTGCGTGACTTTACCGAAAGAACCAAGAATATAACATCATATTTGTTGCGGTAAAAGCAGTCTACCGCATTCTTCTGACGAACATTTGGCCTCACAGCACGGACTAATAAGTACTCCCTTCTGCTGTAGACTTTGAAGCATGTTATTCCATTTCTTGTGTTAATTGCACATTAAAGCAATGGTGGCGTCGAGGTTCACACGGCACACCATGTGAGTGGCTGCCTTGTGAAGCACACCCATGTGCATCATTCTCTGCGAAGAAATACAAGGCTCTTACCACGCTATAAAGATCATTTAGCTTGAAGTGGAAATGTTCTGGATTGTATTTTAACCAAAGCCAGGGCCTTTAGCACCATTGTGAGGATTTTTTTTCCCCCAAACAAAAAAGACACGTGCTTGTGTCACTTCTAGTCTTTTGAGAGTCCATTTACTGCGGGGAACAGTCTAAACGTATCCTGATATCCATCAGAAACTCGTCCCTCACACACCACACTAAATCCCCATTGGCCATCACAAGCACTGTCTTGTTGGTACAGCTAACTCTCCCACACCGAGGTCCCTAATCTGCTGCACAAGGTTATCATCGTCCACAGACATGATCAATCCGCTGCTGGATGAAGGCATCCCAATATACGACGCCGTCTTATTGTTCCGTGATGTAATAATGCACCTTGTACTTGCACACACGAGCTGATATTATTGCTCAATCTTCCCAGTGGACGTACTCCCGTTCAGACAATTTTGTAAAGTAGAGGAGCTAAAAAAAAAGAACACACTCTGATTTATCAAGTAATATAATTGCGAATAAACTGAGCCGAGAATGAGTGGTGGCGCAGTGGTTATTGGAATGCACAATGAGCCCAGCACTCTGAGTTTTAATTCCAGCCGGGGCTAACACGAGTGGCGAGTGGTAACCGCAGCTGGCCCTGTTCTCTCACACCCCCTTCACCTACCCAGGGTGATCGCTGTGGTGAAATGTGGTCAACAAACCCCATGACCAACATGGTATAGGGGGCCGTCCATAAATGACGTCACGCGATTTTGGACGATTTTTTGACCCCCCCCCCCCCACTCGTCACATGGCGTCACAAAAAGTCAGACCCCCCCCCTCAAATATGACGTCACAAAATTCTGCCCCCCCCCCACCCCAAAAAATATATAAAACTTGCTTCAAATCGCTTTAAACTATTGTCATTGTAGTGCGTATTTAATGTGGCGCTGCACTATGATGGTGTAGGAGAAAACATTTATGAGAAAGTCTATTTAATTAGGTAGAACGTGTTGTCTATATTTATTTAAAGTTGCGCATTTTGATGTGATGTCACATTTCTCAAACCCCACACCCCCATCGTCACACATCGTCACAAATGTCTGACCCCCACCCCCTAGGTGCGTGACGTCATTTATGGACGGCCCCCAGGGGAGGCATTTACCCAGCCGTGTTTTGACAAAAGGCTGAACATTATTATTATTAGACTAAGCAATCTAAAGCAGCAATTGCAGGGAAATAAAAACTCAAACCTCCATTGCAAGCACAGTTATTGAACACAAATACCGTATAGAAACCCATTTTCTCTCAATTCCATGAAAAATTGAGGATTTTTAATGTTTGTTGCGCATTTGGTTGTGTGTGTGTGTTTACATGTTTTACGAGTGTGTGAGCGTCGGGTCGAGCTGTGCCGCAGTAGTCGTATTTTTTTTGTCTTGCTTGTTGTTGTAACTTTCTGACCCGCCCCTACTGGACACCTGTGAAAAAGAGCCTATTTTCTCCAGGATAAAAAAAGATTCAGATTTTGAGCATTTCGCACCCTGTGCCACGAATCCGGCAGACCTGCATTTGATTCCTGGACAAGGTTAACATCAGTGGCGAGTGATATCAGAACCTGTCTTGGACCGTCCCTAGATCGACTTAGCCTCAAATGAGTGTACCCTGAGTGGTGCGTAGCAAACATCAGAACCTGGGAGACAAAAAAAAGTGGTGCTCGCCACACCAACCCCTCGAACGCCGTGACGGCCTTCATAGGTGCTCGCTTAACAACACGTTTCCCAACAACTTGTGAAGGTCACGCAATAACGACAGTTGTCTTTTGCGTAGTGGCATGTGTACGTCTGCATGTCCATGTGTGTCAATTCCATACACCACGGCAGAGGTCGCAACCGGGTACCTGATACCCGTACCCTACCCGATACCCGTTTGCGACCCTGGTGCGGCCGGGTACGGGTACGGGTAGGCCGTGAGTCACTGGTGAGTAACTGTTTGTCACTCATTTCCCAACGTCTTGTCTCTTCTCACAATTCAAGTTCCTAGAATCAACCCACCCGCGCCTGCAACATGGCTTCATCCCAGAGGTCGCAATCAGGTACCCGATACCCGTACCTTACCCGTACCCGGCCGGGTAAGGGTAGGGTACGGGTACGGCCGGGTACGGGTACCCGTTTGCGACCCTGGTGCGGCCGGGTACAGGTACGGGTAAGGAATCAAACCCCGTTTGCGACCTCTGCACCACGGCTTGCTTGACTTCGAATGAGCAATGCAGTGGCCGATACAATAAACTGCCCAGGACAGACACAACGCCACGCAAGCATTCCACGGTAAAGTCCAATCAAGTTCCGCGGATCACTCCGCTTCGCGCTTCAGGACCAGCTTCTCTCTCTCTGTGTATACGGCTTGGGGGGACCGCTGCTGGCAAAGAGGCGGAAAATTCCGCCAAATATTTCAAAGCAGCCGTTTCTGTCACTGTGGCAATAAATGCATTTTACACGGAGGCACGACGTCGAAAATGTGGCTGGAAAAGGGTGCGTTGCTGTTTGGGGAAGAGGAGGAGGAGGAGGTCGTGAGAGGCCAAACAAAGATAGATGGGTGCATTTAATATGCCAAGCTTTCTCGTACATCATGGCAGAAAAAAAATCCCCCCCCCCACATCCACCACACCATCCCCACCTTTGCATTAATGCAGTATTTCAGCATCGTTGCTGTTAACCATTTCGACGATGTTCTCTTGAGCAGTTAAATTTCGACGAAGCGTCACTGCTTGCTTCTCTGTCGTCGTAGTGCTGCTCCGTATGGCTCAGTCGTCACGTGGGCGCTAATTAAGCAACTCACCGAGAGAGAATATGTCTCCTCTTGCACTACTGAAGTGGACGCAAGTTGTCATTTTTAAATGGTGGCCTGATTTGCCGTGCAGACAAGTCGTCGGGAACGCGCGGCGAGTGAAATGGGCATTCGCGAAACCTACCTGACTTTGCCAAAATAACCAAAGAATATGAATTAATGTAGTCACGAAAGTTTGAAGTCAAAATACCTCGAGCTCTCCTGTGCAGTGTGTACCGGCGGTGTTGCTACGTGAGCAGCAAGTTGTAGGCCTTTTTACAATACGTCTGCGACAGAAAACTCCATGTCTATTACAGTGCAGTTAAATGTCAAGATTGACTGCCGTTTGAGTGAGGATCTAAACTGCATGTTTTATTTGTGCAGATGTTATTTAATTGAGTGAACAAAATAAATCAATATTTTTTTTTCTCCAGAAAACATTTTAGTTCAAAGTTTGATGGGGATATGTGTATATATATCAGATACATTTAAAAACACATTCATGAGGATAATATGCATCAGTGTTATATTCTCATTTTATTGGTTTGGTTTTTATTTTATGGGCTAATTTAAAAGCTATTTGAGACTGGCTTAATAGGATGCTTTTTATTGCAATCGTTAAATTTGTGTCACTAAGTCATGCAGTAGTTTTGCTACGGCCAGAAATCTTCAATCTATTGATTTGAACACAGTAATGTCAAGTCAACACAAATCCCAGCATGCACACTGACAGTTTAGCTGCTGCAGATAGTGTTTTATTAGACACTCTCAGCCAGAGCCGATGTCAATTTGAGTCGCAATTTTAGTTTTGTTTTGTCATAGTCTTAGTCTAGTCGACGACAACCTGAAGAAAATGTTTGTCAAGTCCTAGTCCGTGGGTTTCATTTTGTAAATTTCTCAAGTCCAGTCGATTAAAATGGTAAAAATTTCGTTCACGTGTAGTTTTTTTACGTGGGTGTGAAGGCCCACAAAACGACGAAACTCAACAGATTTGCTAGCCCTAAAGGTAAAAAAAATATATTTCATAGACGATGTTTCGGGCAATGGGCCTCATTCATAGCAGATAAGAATAGTCAATTGTGTGTTTCGGACCATGGCACATTCTTCGTAGCACATACAGTTGATGTGTTGTGAAAAATTAGCCATTACCAAAAACGTTGCCTTCAAGGCAATGTGTTATTGCCTAATATTGTCAGATGAGCCAATCAGTGAACTCAGTATATTTATAGCCAATTACCATGTTGATCTTCTTCAGCAGTCTCCGATAATGTTACAAACGTTTCTTCGTCTGCATCTTCACTCACACCAGTTAATTGCATCGAGTCATAGCCAGCCATGTTTGTGTATTTCATGGGGAGTCAGTCATCGTCATGTGCCGATGATTTTCATCCATTGACAATCGTCGCTGACTTGAATAAAACACTTCACTGACGATCGTTTTCATCACAAATTTCGTTCACAAAATTCAACACCGGCCAGAGCCTTAGGATTTCCTGGGCCTTTTTGCTGTGTTTCATTGGCAATAATGCATCACTGTTCTTTTTTTGCAATTTCATTTTGTTAGCCTGACTACATACATTTGAGAAGCCATTCCAAGACTGAAATGGGTATTAAAAAAAAAACAGCTAAAATTGTCAAGTGATGCCACCCAATAAATACTACTGTGAAGGGCAAGGGGTGACTACCTCAACTCTAATTTTGTGTTTATGGTTGAAGAACCCGAGTTTGCAGTGTGGGGTTGTGAAGTGAAGGAGAAACGTGGAACCGGGCAGGGTGGGGCAGGGAGGGGGCACTTGAGCCATGGAACTGCTCTGGGACAGAGCATTTGAGAGATGGAGAGAATTTTGGAATGGATCGATTTAAGAAACGAGAGATAAAACTTCCCATAATTATGGTGGTAGAGCTGGGCTATCCAACAATGACTGCGGCAGAGGCTAGAGCTTGGAATGCATTCTCTGATGTGGTGCGGAATTTCCTTGGGAACAGGAGAGCGGACAACTATCGAGAGATTGTGGAGGAGCTGCTCTTGCGTTTCCAAGCACTTGGATGTAGAATGAGCATCAAGGTTCACTACTTACATAGTCACTTGGCCCAGTTTCCAGAGAACATGGGTCACGTGAGCGAAGAGCAAGGTGAACGCTTTCATCAAGACATTAAAGTTATGGAAGAACGTTACCAAGGCCGATGGGACTCAAACATGATGGCAGATTACTGCTGGTCCTTGATGAGAGACATTCCACAAGCTGTACATCGGAGATCGTCAAAGAAGAGGTCGTTTATGCAGATGTAACATCACTATTGTGAATGACCTTTTTGTACATATTTTTCTTATCTTCACAATTCAATTCTTACATGGTAATGTGCATTCACTCACATTGATATGCAGTCACTCTCACCACTTTGTGCTACGGCTCATTAAATGTTTGTTTCATTATTATTGTATATTGTATGTTATCTTATTCTTGTATGGATGTCTGTTTAGCTATTAGTATATGAGCATACATTTGCTGTTTTTATTGAAAATGCAACATTTGATATCTCAAAAAACCTGATGTGATAGAAAAAAACTGATGCCAGATTTGGAATCAGCACCCCAAAATTACCTTATAATCGTTGGAATACCTTATGCCAGAAAAAGTGTGTTGACCAGTGTAATTGATAAAATATTAACTGAAAGAATAAACAATTGCAATGTTTTAATGTCAGTCTTAAAATAAATTAAATAACCGTGTGTCCTGACTTTTGTGCCACCCCTGTATATCAATGCATGCTGAGCACAAATCTATCAGTGAGTGGTGACCTTCAGAAATGCTCAAGTTTTGTAAGTGTTACTGTGCAACCAATGTTTTCGCCTTTCAATAGTAAACATCACTGCAGACACAATGACGAAACAATTGTGCATTCAGCACCAGGATTGTTTTGTTCGTATTTTGTTACTCTTAGGTTTTTTCGGTAAAGTCACGTAGGTAAAACATTAAAATTAATGAAAGTAAAATAAAATAAAAATCACGACGTTTCGGAGGCAACACAAGTCTCCGTCATCAGGTGGGACCGTCACAGCCAGATTTGCTGCATCAAGTGAGGTAATGATTCAAAATGATTCAAGATGTAATCCATTGCCTCACTTGATGCAGCAAATCTGGTTGTGACGGTCCCACCTGATGACGGAGACTTGTGTTGCCTCCGAAACGTCGTGATTTTTATTTTATTTTACTTTCATTAATTTTAATGTTTTACCTACGTGACTTTACCGAAAAAACTTAAGAGTATGAATCCTTGCAGTCACGAAAGCTTCAAATCTCGTATTTTGTTGTTGTTGTTGTAACCAGTTTTCTACGGAGGGATCAGGTCCCCATCGAAAATTAGCAATATATAGCAACAGCTACAGATTTTACAACAGCATTAAATAACCTCTTCTTGGTTCTTGGTTCTTTCGGTAAAGTCACGTACTCTGTCTACGTGACAGACCTGTTCTCCACCTGAAGACGGCTGCTTGCGTTGTGGCCGAAACGTCGTGAGAATTATTTTATTATATTTTATTTTTATTAATTTATTACTTCCCTTCTACGTGACTTTACCGAAAGAACCAAGAAGATGAATCCCTGCAGTCACGAAAGCTTTAAATCGAAGCATGAAATAAATTTGACATCCTGCATCAGCAGTGCATTGTACAATGGCAGCAGTAGCAGCAGTCTGGCATCAGGTTTTCACGATATAATTCAAGTTTTTTGCCTACTGTTGTATCTTCTGCTGCTGCTGTGTGAACTGCTGCTTAATATTTCCCGCTGCTGCAACACAATTTGCCTTGTCTACATCAAGCGGTTAGCATATAGTCACAATCCGTGATTATTAAATGTGGATTGGCTGGGGCGACATTCACCATACTGTTACGCTCCCACTCCTAATTCGTTGTTTGCCTTTGCGGTCTACGGAGACCAGGAGGAAGGAGGGTCATCTGAGCAACGACTGGCTATGAAGTTACGTGCGCCAGTCGCGCCCGAATAAAATTAACATCTGAATGTTCACATTCCATTTGCATGTTTCTTGAGATGGGAGCTGTAAGTTTCATGGTACGAAGTAGCATGATCCTACGGCCAATTTGATCGTAGGATCATTTGAACTTTTCATTTCCATAACTGGACAGCAATGAACCAAATACATCGGTCTTCAGACGCAGGCAAGCTGCTTACGAAATGTGCGAAGCAGACTTGCGATGTTCGAATTTGTTCACCTTATTTGGCGCATTCTGTGTAATTTAGCAGGTTACCCGGACCACGTACCTCAAGAGAGGTGTATTAGATGGGGAATCCAATAGCAATTAATTAGGTTCAAACTGAAAATGCCCATTAGTATGCAAATGAAGTGCAGGCGGTGCATATTCTTCCACGATGCTAACAACACAAATTGACTTGCATTTCTGCATACCCTACATCATTGCATGCCGCAGATAGGAACCTCTGTACCATTACATATGATTCATAAAATACGTGTAACCTTAAGCAGTACTAATTGGTACCATTATATTATATTACTCCTAAACCTATCATTGCTGTGGGTGAAATATAAAGAAAGTTATTAAGCTCATCCAAGTGCAGCATCTTATATGAAATAAACAGGTCACCAAAGGTCAATTTGGTTGTAAATGTTGAACATAAGTAAGTTGTTTTTTAAGTGATAATATATTTTTTGTAAAAACTTCAACATTTGTGTCTCGTGAAATTAGATTAATTTCACAAGGGAAGGAAATATTGCCTGCAGATGTGGTTGTGAAATTTGAACACTGGTGTGCATGCAATATGCTATACTGTTAATGGTGTTGTTTGTATTAATTTCCTGATCTGCCACATTTTGAAGGCAAGCGAGTAATTTGGGCCCCGTTATTTTACAGCTCTGCTTGGCTTTCTCGGCTCAGCATTGTTAATTTCCAAAAAAAAATTATACTGACCTCAATTTCAAGTAAGAGATTAAACACAATGTCTGCAGCAGTACATATCTACCCACCATCATAGCTCATCAGATTTCTCCAGGTTAAATAAAGTGAACGATTCAATTTCACACGCTGCACTTGATACGTTTGCCTCGTTCGCTGATTCCCAGCTGTCTCTAGCGTATGTGAACATAACGCATCGCCATTGACAAACACTAATGTTTGTTTAATGTATATTTGTATGTTGAACTTCTTTCGCACCATACGTAGCCAATCGCGCTAATCGGAGGTGCGGATGAAGGACAACGAACTCAGGGAACAATGTTGATAAGATCAAATATCGTTATACTCAGATAAGTACGTTGTTTTGTGATTTAATCGAAGCCATTGGCTTTCATCGGTATTTTTGGTGAAACCATTGGCTTTCAGTTTCACTCATGAAATCTGCCTACGGCTAAATAATTCGATTCTGTGACTGCCAATGTCGAGAAATAAATCCACACATATCTTAATGGAATTTGGAATTTGCATAAAATGGCATCAAGAGGAGACAGTGTGGAACAGTTGAAATGTGATAATTCTCGTGTGAGTGTAACTTTCATCTGTAAACAACTTAACAACATATACTCTTTGGTTTTATTCGATAAAGTCACGTAGGTAAAAAATTAAATAAAATACAAATGAAAAACAACTAAATTAGTTGTTTTTCATTTGTAATTAATTGTTTTTCATTTTTATTTTTTATTTTATTTTATTTTTTACTTACGTGACTTTAGCGAGTAAAACCAAAGAGTATGGATTCTTGCAGTCACGAATACTTCAAATCTAGAACGTAACAACAATCATATTTTGATTGAAATGCGAGCTTGTGCTTTCGCAACAGCTCTCGAATTTTTGTAAATGCCTTATTTAATTGGCTTGAAGGAACGCCAACTGTTGTATTGCCTTGGGTCTTCCCATGTCTATTACCTTAATTACTTAATTTACTCTTATTGTTTCGGAAACCCTCAGGTGTCGCCCATTAGATGACCAATGCGACCAATAAGAGATACCTTGCATGTTAACTTCGTGGTGGCCAATCAGGACAAGATATTGCTCCCTTCTGACGTGAGATGTGTGTGTGTGTACCACGAGCAAAGACAAAGGCAGAGGGAGAGCGGTGGTGTAGCGGTCAGCGCTACGAACCTGGCGAGCGGAGTTACATTAACGCACACGGCTAACACCCAGTGACGATTATCTGAACCGGTCCTGGGCCTCCCCAAGGTCGACTCAGCCTCAAATGTGTACTTGGTGCGGTGCGTGGTGTTGGCCACCCACCCCCTCGGTGCTCGCTAACAGCACTTGCCCCAACAGTCAGTTGAAGCTATACGGAGGTCTTTATCTTTGTTTTTTTTTACCGCAGGCACTGCATTTTAATTTACAACAGCTCCCAACGAAGCGCCTTCCTTCTCAGTTGAATATTACTTCACACACAAGCTCCAATTGTACGGTTAATTTGGCATTCGTTGTAAGACACGGCACATTTTTTAATATCAATTAATAAGTCGACTGTATTCATATAGCGCACTTCACATCATTGAAGATGCAATTTACATGGATGTCCAACACATCGAATATATAGAATAAAATACATTAATTTTAACATGTCAACAAAGCAGTGCAATCTAGGCAATATAGAATTGTACAAGCTCATAGTGTTACAATTGATCACATTTACTAAACACGTGTTAGATGCTTAAAGTAATACGGAGTATTCGTTTCTGTTTAGTTGCAAAGCCTGCGTTGTTGGATGTTGAATAGAGACTTAGCATATATTGTCCGAGGTGAGTAACTTTAATATATATTGTCAATTCCATTGTGGTATTATGCCCTTTCTTTCTACAAAGCGAGTTGAAAATAAGTGAGTGGCGCAGTTTTACATATATCGTAGCAAAACTACAGATAATCAACGAAAAGTTTGTCTTGGGATAAATTAAACATCTCGTAAGCTCAAAATAAGTTGTATTTTTCTAATTACGAAAATCACGTATGGATAGTATAATTGTTGCTGTCAGCAGGCTGCTGTAAATTCATTTTGTAATATATGTGCAAATACAGAAATTGTCTCACTTTTTTGTTATTAAAAATTATAACCCATTATTACGTATTAAATCATTCAGCATCGCTGCAGTTCTGATTACCTGTTGTTTTTGTCAATGCCTCATTAAAAGTTAATGAAACATTCCTATCGTACGTTTGCGAATTCAAACTACTACCACCGACGTCTATCTGCCTTGCATAATTAGTTTGATTTTAAATTAAGTTAACACTTATAACTTGAATTAAAATATTAGTCTCAGTTTGGTATAATACTAATAACAATAATAATTATGACAGGGTGAACTTTCACTGACTCTCAACGATACTTTTCAGGAGGGTCTTGGCGTTTAGATGTTTGGCCAATTCCTTTCACGAGTGTCTGGCTTCGTGTGAAAGTAAACCAGAGTACCTGGAGAAAAACTCAGGCAAAAGAGGGGATAATCATGAAAGCTCCACACAGATGCATTCAATCATCTTGTGCTGCTATCTCCTATGCACCGCACACGTGTAATTTACCAACCCTCGCCTTTTAAAATAGTACATCATAAACAGGATGTGTTAAAAACCTGTACGTAAATGTTCATAATCTAAATTGGTGTCACTTAAAGAGGATAAAGTATGAACCACACGGTACACTTATATTCTTAGGTTTTTTCGGTAAAGTCACGTAGGTAAAAACATTAAAAAGTAAAATAAAATAAAAAATAAAAATCACGACGTTTCGGAGGCAACACAAGCTTCCGTCTTCAGGTGGTACCGTCACAGCCACGACAGCTGTATCAAGTAAATGAGAGATTTCAGGAGTTACCACTGCGTTTATATAATGGTTGGAGAAGGAAGGTGGGGCAAGGGCCGCATACTGTACTTATTATTAATATGGTAAGGTGAGGCTTGAGACTAAGAATAGACTGCATGGTACAATTAACCATAGAGTATTTGTGTTAGGGTGAGGCCACGTGGTGGTAGTTTTATTCCAAAATTATCGTAATTAACCCCTCCACCATCTGACAAGATTGCTATGTTTCAAACGATCTTATTCACATGTGGCCCATGTATTGAGATCACATTCTGACCAATAATGCCCCTCCTGCCGCCGGTGGCTTGAGACATAAACATCACTGAACTTAGCATCAACATAGGGCGACACATCGCTCAAACTGCTTTGAGCTTCGTATAGGTGTTGTGAACTCAAGGATCGAGTGATTTCCCAGTTCACTCATAATGGAATGCTACACCGTACAAATTTTGCTTTGTGTAAATGTTTGTTTTTTGCACACATTGATGTCGTTATTCTCTTCCACTGTTGACTCTTACTTCAGGCTGCAACCCCTTCAGACCTCAAAGAATGAGCACAGATGGTCAGGTATGGGTGGTGGATAATGAAAATCTTTGGGGTAATCAAGTATGAAGCAGGCTCACAGTTATTCCGGCATCTATCGAATACGCCTAATAATAGTTCTTTAAAAGTCAATAATTCGTGTTTTTTTTTAGTCGGTGATTTTGTGCTCAAATGAGCATTGATGCAGTGCTCATCTCCTGCTTTACAGCCAATAGCAGTGGGGAAAATTCCTCATTCGTATGTCAGGGTCGAGTTTATCCATCGAACAATCACTATTGACTTCCCCACAAAGTGGTACTTATTTTATTGACCCTAAAGGGATGATGGTCTGAGTCGACCCACAACCATGATTTTAACTTGCAGACGTCCTATTAAGAGCTTCACGCTGTACTGCTGAGCCACCTGGACTCACCTTGATGGTATTGGAAATCACACTCATTCACTTGTACACAGAGCAGTGAACTGACAAGAATAAGCGTGATACCCCCACTAACATAATAGGGATAGAGGATAGAGAAAAAACAATCAAATTATCTACAAGTTTCCCCCATCAAATTTCAACACGCTTATTGAATAATATGTTAACCCTCTCCCCTGTAAGATGTGAAGCAATCACTTGAACAATGTTCCTAATATTAAATTACCTGTAGAGATAAATATTAAACGTAAAAAAATCAGTGGTATTTATGTGAATGGACCATACTGTACATTGCCCATACGTTGTTGATTTGGTGAGACCCATTCTGAATCCTGCTACACCTTGCAAATTAAAGTTTCATGAAAAATAATTACATGGATAAAATTACAAAGAATAATGAAGAGCACTATCATAAAAAAAGCCGTGAAATGTGTGCAAAAAAGCAGGGAGAAATGTATCTTTGGAATTACAATGAATGCCAATTAGAGGGACCCATGGATTTGAAAACATGCTCAGATTAATTACACCTTTAAAACTGTTGAGAAAAGTAATCGGGCTTGGGCAGCACTTGCAGCTGGAAGAAATGATGGCTGCTGGATGAAAAGAACAGCTGAGAGGTAGCTAAAGGTATTAACATGCGCAAGGGGGCACTCACCACGGAGACGGAGCGGTGAAATCGGTTCATGTTCAGGCACGAGATTAATTATCACATCACATGATCGTGACAGCTGGTGGCAGTTTGGGGAGGCCGTCATCCAGCAGTGAATTGACCACAGTCGATGATGATGACAGTCAGCAGGGTTGCAGTGCCGCGGGCAGCTGTTTAATTTAATACACTCGCATACGAGAATCGGGCGAAAGACAATAAGCATCATCCCCACAGGGCTTGTTTCCCTGAGCCCTGCGGATCGCCAACTGTCGTGCTCAGAGAAGATGGCCTGCATGGTGAACTAATATGTCCATTGATCGGGCTGTGCATCCATGGCTGCTGCAGAAATTCAACCACTCGCGATTATTTCTGAAGCGTGGCAATGTCTGTCTCCCACACCCGTGTAAACAAGCCGTGCCACCTCTGCTAGTGCCAACCGATAAGCACCACTTTCAGGGGTTTTTTTTTCTCTTCCAGTGAGATCAAGGATAAGGTGCAGCACTTACAATGCTCGCTCACGCAACTGCTGACGGAAGAGCCTCGAACGAGTGGAAACTTTGGAGAGCCCCTCTAAGAAGGATGTTGGCCTACTCTTCCGTGCAGGCCAGATGTCTTGGAAGAGGTGTGTCCGCAGCTTTCTCCACCACATGCGCGACCCGCCGATGCCACTGACTGTGGTTCCTAGGAAACCTGCACCATTGTCTCAACCATCTTCTTAGGTTTTTTCGGTAAAGTCACGTAGAAAGTAAAATAAAATAAAAAACAAAAATCACGACGTTTCGGAGGCAACACAAGTCTCCGTCATCAGGTGGGACCGTCACAGCCAGATTAGCTGTATCACTTGATACGTCGTGATTTTTGTTTTTTATTTTATTTTACTTTCTACGTGACTTTACCGAAAAAAACCTAAGAAGATGATTCCTTGCAGTCACGAAAGCTTCAAATCTAGAATTGTCTCAACCGTCGTGCCAAGAGGGCTGTATCTGGTTAGATAAAAAAAAATGGTCTAGTTTAATTTCCAAATATATTTTAGGTGATTTGTATGTCTCTCCTCTAAATTGTGTCTTGTAACTTTGTGACCCACCCTTAGTGGACATCTGTGAAAAAGAGCTTCATAGCTCATCGGATTTCTCCAGTATAAATACATTTTCTGATTCCGATGGGTGTTGTTCAGGTATTCATTTGGTGGGCATTTTTTCTCAGATCGCTTGCAATTGACCAAACGATTTGAGATTCATTGAGGCTTTTCTGGGTAAACAATTGGCATTGTTATTATATGTCACCGAGATGGGCCCACTGAGATTCAGGTTATCAACAAGAACGGCACAAAAAAAATATTTCTATATGGTACAAAAAAGTCTCAGCATAATAGTTAACAACACAAATATAGCCCTGTTTAATTTCCAAATTTCAAATTGTGTTATATAGCTGTGAGAATCTACTAAATATATTTTAAAAGCCACAAATTATGCAAATATTTCGACTTGTGTATAAAAAAACCAGATTGGGATTCAATGCAATTAATCACCTTTTTTATGATTAATAAATTAGAAAATCTGTTAATGAAAATAAACTTTTGGCTTTGACACAACAACGCTTCATTGCAACACGTGACGTCGCTTCTTTGCGTTTCTTACTCAGGAAAAAGCACAGCCCTCTAATTGCTCATGCCCCCCCTCCCCTCCCTTGCTGGTGGAAGGGCCTCCACTTGAGCGAAAAAGGTTTCAATTTGGTGTTCTAACATCTAACACTAGTTTGTTGCCATAAAAAAGGGGAAAACCTATTCTCATATTTTGGGACTGGCAAAGGAGGTCCCATGATGTAGCTGCTCAACCCCGAGCTCTCATTACTCTGATAGTGCATTGTCTTTGTGCTGTACGCCTTTTGGCGTCCTCTGGTCTAACGCCGTTTTGAGAAGGGGACTCAAAAGAAATCTGTCTCTGGTGTGGACCAATCCGTTTCAAAGACAATGCATATATTATACTGGTAGGAACCGCCAGGTTACACCAGCCCACAGGGGATTATTGTGTCCGTCCGTCCGTCCGTTGTGCAGGGAGGGGCTGGGTGGGGAAGGAGGGGCTGTGTGGGGAGGGGAGGGTGGGGAGAGGCTGGGTGGGGAGGGTGGGGAGGGGCTGGGTGGGTAGGGTGGGGAGGGGCTGGATGGGGAGGACTGGGTGGGGAGGGTGGGGAGGGGCTGGGTGGGGGGTGGGAGGGGTGGGGCTGGGTGGGGAGGGGCTGGCCACCCCGTAGTGCCCTTATAAAACTCAACGTTTAACCTACTCACGCCGGCTTATGCCCGCCCTCACAGTCGGGCATATTCCATGTCCAGAATTCCTGCCATGGTGTCTTGGTTAGCACTCTAGGCTCGCAATTCCAAAGGTTACCGATTCGATTTGCCTGCATGGCAGCTGAAACAATTCGCACTTTTTTCGTATAACCCCCTTGCCTCTCTGCACCATGAAGTATGCAGTGTATGGGTACACCATAGTCGACCAGTGGTGAGGTAAAGTGTGGGTACTCACACATTTTGCAAGTAGCCTGGCAACTATGAAAGAATAGACCAACACACCCTCCAGAGGGGCTCTCTAAAGTGCCCTCTAGTGAAGATCCTTCCACTAACAGCGGCATGCGAAAGTAATTGCAGGGCTGTACCTTTACCGAACATTAATTTAAACAAACAATCGTAATCATCAACATACTTGTGCACGTGAATTGCATATGTTTGATAACATTCAAAGTACATTATATATATGATCATTATACTTACTGAAATTGTTTCATCTCCGTTTACAATTGTAATTTGTATCAGTATAAAACGTGTCATTCTTAAACAATGAATTATAAATTCCAGAAACATGGCAGAATATGACACTCTTTAGTTTGTTTATGCAAGAGGTGCAGTGTTTTCATAGACAACATCGGAGTTTATATTGCAAATGAAATGCATATTATGTTGCATAACCATAAACCTGGCTGAAATTACTTTTCGTCATATTATAAAAAAGAAACAACCACGACACGATGATGAATGACTGGTTTACTGTTGTTGATGGCAACTGTTATTTCATGAAATTGTCAGCACATTCCTTGAGTCCTTACTTATTCTTGCCAGACATAGGTGCCGGAGACAGTGACAAACATTGGAGCTTTTTAACCTCGACATCAACAACTGCTGTGCACGCGCGCACTATGGTGCTGAAGAGTTCACCAGATGTGAAGTTTACAATAATAAATATGTAATTTACAGCCTGTTGATACCTGACAATGCTTGTGAATCATAATGGGGTTCACGTGAAGTCACAAATAAACACCTTCATGAAAGAGCCGATGCAGAAGATCCACACAAACCGTGGCAGATGCCGGACATTCGATGCACAATTCTAACGAAAAAAAACTCTCCGGGCGTACAGCTGTTGTCACCCAGAATGCACCTCGGAACGTATAACGTAGACTCAATGCCCAATTCGCAAATACGAAGAAGGAATCCCATCGACACACGCCTCTACTACTCCCGATGGACTGATCTGGTAAAACCACCTCAATGTAAAATCATAGTTGTGTCTAAACATCTACATACGCCATACGAAACATGATCTTGTTGAGTATGATCTTGTTATCAATCTACCGTTTCTGGCATTCGTGTTATTTGACTATACCTCACCATGCTGGTCAGAGTAGGTTTGGTGAAGGTGGGGAGGGAGGGGGGTGTCCAGGATGAGTTCAGATGTTACTCACCACTGATATTAGCCTGGGACAGTAATTGGACAGGTTCATACTGAAGTGTGCGAACCAGTCTGCCACCACGACATCAAGACATATACCATGAAACACAGGGCTATACGTCAACAAGAAATAGAACACCGAATGCAGCATTTGTTGTGAAATTCCAGCTTTCCATTATCTTGGCAAATATTGAGTAAAATTAGTCGTGCGATATAATTAACATTGACAGCAGAAAAAAACATTCGGAGTAGAAATATGCGAGACTCTTTTTATAACACAAATATAACAGAACTCTGTGTGTGAACATTAACGGTGCCAGAAGGAAAATTCCGTGTTAAATTAAGGAAATGCCTATTACCGTTTTGCAATATTAAATGTTTATTAACTTCTCGACTTTGGTCAAAGGCTACTGGAAGTGCAGTATTTTAAGCTCTTTCAGAAGCTGCACAGTCACTTGTTCAAATTTTCCCTTTTAACTTGGATGCTCTATTCAATTGTTAATTAAAGGCAGAATGAAAATGCATCATTATTACGCAAAATGACATCTTGTGTAGCATTTACGGTTGCATGATGGTCATGATATTCCAAGGAACGTTCAGTTCTATTCGTTGACCCTCATTTAGGCACATTGTTAAGTGGGTAAGAATGACTAAAATAATAACAACAGCAATGTACAGCCCTTTGTCATCCACGACTGTTTGAGGACCACCCCACACCATGTAGGTGTAGTTTGGGTTGTTTGACGCCGTGTTGGCGAGTTGTTATCTGCCTCGCCTGGTATACAGGAGGTCGTGGGTTCGATCTCGACCCTGACGCCTGCTGTATGTTCGGAGTTTGCATGTTCTCCTCGTGATGGCGTGGATTTTTCTCCAGGTCCTCCGTTTTTTTCTCTCTCTACATTTAGAACCATGCGCTTAGAGTAATTGGCTGCTATACATTTCCACGCGATAAGCCACTTTGTTAAGTTATCATTTGTGGCCAGGTCGCTCCTGCAAAGGAGCTATATAGCTAATTGGGCTTTACCTGGAAAAGTTTTGTTTTAAATAGTTCAGTAGAGTATATATTTTACCATGTTGGTCAGTACAAGTTGGTTCGGATATCACATGTTCTTATATTCGATGTGGGCCGGTATCGAACCGAGCTCATACTGCGGAGTGTTAACCACTGTGCCACAGTTTCCCCTTTGAGGGTCAGTATTGTGTTTTATCTAGGTTTAAAATTTGTTTTGTATAACAACAACAGCATCGGTTGTCATATCCTATGAAGCTACTGTAAAACTGTTTATGTAGTACATTGAGGTTTGTTGGAACAGTGTTTGTTAAGGTAGCTGAGTGCTGAGATAATAATTTTTTTCTGGATTTTTAAACCATTTGTGGATAGCTATTCATATATATCTCCAATACACCGGTGTGCTGTACTTGTAACTAATTGGCATGTTCTGTTTACTTGACAAACCGTACTAGTTGGCTCTCTCGGGTGGTCGTGGGTTTAACGACACATTCATATTTATGCGATCTTACAAACAAAATATTATGGGTATACATGTATCTTTATTTATTCGCGAATTAATATTAACGTGAATATTGGGATGGCCAAACTCAGGCCACTCGGTGCATCGTGCAGAGCACTAACGGCTACACCACCCATGGTTATAATGGGGCAGTAATCTTTTCACACATTTGTAGGAGGTAATTTTCAAGTTGGGTATCTGAAACAATTTTTTTTACCAAATTACAACCGAGAGTCCAATTTAATTTGGCAGCAGCAAATATCTTGAAATGTCAATGAGTAGAAGGGAGATATCACGCCTCATTTAGTCAACATGAACATTGGGGCACAATGATTCCAGTGATGGCAGCTGCATGCAGCAGATTTATTTGTGAAACATATGCGTGAAATGCGAAAACAAACATCTCTGGGTATTTACCTAACATTTCCGTGCAAAATTAGAAAACACCATTTGAGGGTTGCAATGCAATAAACTAAATCGTGAATTCATTTCTGTATGGAAATATATTTTACCACTATGATTATTTTTGGTATAAACAAACCGTCGTTTCTTGCCAATTTCTTAAAGTATTAGGCAGCCAGGCCAGGTTTTTTCATTATTTCACTGCATTTTTGAAGGGCATTTGCCAAGTTTAAACTTTACCGTGTGCTGGAGTACGACCTACTTGCTTAGAACCTGGAATTTGTATGTAAAAAAATATATGTATATTTAAAGAAGTGTTGATCTTTATAGTTCACATTTCACATGTAACTCTGAAACTAAATGCGAATTTACTTGTCGTGTATTCGTGCATACGAGTCATGGAGTGCTGCCATCGTATTAGCAGCTGTGCGACGCAAACATACACACTCTCAGATTGTCATTTCTTATATGAACATGATGTTATAACAAATATATCTTAAGCTTTTTTGCACATTCGACAAATGAACCTTATGGCGGTACCCGTGATGCAGTCGTTTTTAGTCTGTTGATGGTCGGCGATGCGGCAATCGACTCATCTCGACGGGCTGTACACGATGCATTATTCAAAGTAGAATTTTCCGATAACGGATTTTTTTATGCTGATGTTTGGCGTTTCGACATCGTGGAGTAGCGCTGAATTCGGATTGATTGGTACCCCAGTCGCGGAGTGAAGTAACACTCCTTGAAAAAATAGTGTCCCAGAAATAAAGTGTTTAATTGCCTCGGCCATTTTGTATTATTTGGGACCCCGGGGTACCGCCAAAAGGATCAAATGTTTCAAGTGACTTAACAGCTACAATGTCTGCTTCATATTATATTTTATAAATTGCAAATGTTACTAATTAAGTTAAAAACAATATTTGGCAAATAGGCAACGACGAGTGCTTAAGTTTTGTGCTCATTGAGGAAATCCAATTTGAACTGAAGAATATATTTTACATATTCTTTGGGTCTTTCGGTAAAGTCACGTAAATGGTTCAAAGAAAATAACAAAAAACTACTACTAGTGTTATTTGTAGTAGTAGTAGTTGTGAACCATCTACTGTATGTGACTTTACCGACCCAAAATAATATGAATTCCTGCAGTCTCGAAAGCTTTAAGTCAAAATTTATTTTACCTCTAATAATAGGGGTTTTCCCCTTTTTTCTGGCAACAAAACTGAAACCTTTTTTACAAGGATTCATGTCTGCATTAACCACAATACTTGTGGTCAGAATGCAAACAAAAAACACACTATGATAATATATGCATTGTCCTTGAAACTGATTTGTCCACACCAGAGACGGCTTTCTTTTGAGCCTCGTCTCAATTGGTGCTAGACCAGAGGACGCCAAAAGGCGTACAGCTCAAAGACAATGCACTATCAAAGTAATGAGGGCTCGGGGTAAGCATTTACATCATTAGACCTCATTTGCCAGTACCAAAATATAATAATAGGGGCTTTCCCCTTGTTTCTGGAAACAAAACTGAAACCTTCTTTTTATGAGGATTCATGTCTGCATTAACCACAATACTTGCAGTCAAAATGCAAAAAAAAAATGCAGACATGAATCCATGTAAAAAAGGTTTCAGTTTTGTTGCCAGAAAAAAGGGGAAAAATCCTCTTTTTATATTTTGGTACTGGCAAAGGAGGTCTAATGATATATTTGACCTATGTTCATATAATACATTATTAGTGAAAAGTATGCTATTTTAAACCATATGACTTTTGTCCTAAAGCATACACTTACTGTATTTTAAACTCATTTTTCTCGTTGAGAAATGGTTGCATTTAAATTAAGTGAACGCGCTACTTTTTTTTTATCACCTCAACAAATACCAGTTCGTAATCACCGGAGAAACGTCACAGTATGCATATTGTGACTGGTGTGGATTTACTCTGCAACATACCCGTGTGCTGTAGTAGGTAATTGGAACGTTTTGTTCACGTGACAAACCTTACTAATTGCCTCATTCGGGTGGTGGTGGGTTAACGACACATTTGTATATACACGATGTAACCCAAAAACCTTTATTATGAATAATATTGGTCGCGAAAGCCGACGTGTTAAATAGAAGTTCATTTTTACAAAAATCCAAAATATTTTTTTACCTCATTACATTTGCTATCAATGTCACATTTTCTGTGACCCATTTACAGAAAATGGAATTAAATGAGGAGCACGGAGGGAGAAAACATAATCTTTAATTCACACTTTTTTAATGTGCTACCAGACTGGAGCCAACAGCCCACTCATTTGAGATATGGAGCAAGCGTCGTGTTCGCGAGAGATTCTGAACCCTTCCGACATTTCCATAATAAGTTGCAAGCAAATATATGCAAGCGAGTGTGGAGTGCTGCATTGTAGACTTTCCAGAGGAAATTCTAACATAGCTCATTCAAAATAAGATTATTCTCGCTGCAGAAAAAGCACAAGCCTATCAGCTAACAGCATGCACACACACACACAGACGTACAGACAGACATTAATCGGCTTTGCTCAATCGCATAACAAGAAACAGCGCTGCCTGACTTGCTTCAAATGTTATTATGTTTGACGGCTGTAACCAAGCTGTATTTCTGCTGCTGGTCTGAAGATGACCCAACTAGTGTGAAATTGAGGTTGGGAGAGGGGGGTTTATGGATTCCGAACTCATAATTGTGAAGAAGAAACGCGCTTGCAAGAGATGCAATGTTCTAATTAAATAGAGACAACTTACTTCGCTTTCATTGCCAACACTTGAGATAACACGCTCTGTCAGAGGCTCACGTCAGATGAATACGATAAGTACCCTAATTGTAATTTCATTTGGCTGACTTGGCGTTAGATAACCTTCAATCCTTGGTTTGCACCAGAGCCACAATAAATAGGATCAATAGTTCTCTTTGAAACGTGCATTCTCTCCAAATAAAACGCAACATTGCAAAATGTGCATGGCTCCTTTGAAAGTGTAACTATATTTGTCTATTTCATCTTCAATGGGGAAAACATTAGCATCAGCTGCATTCATTAGTGACCAAACACTAAAATTAATGTCCTTTTCATATATGAAACCAAACAATCCCATTCATACGTCGTTTAAACATTTGCAGTGGCTATGTCAGAATTCGATCTGTTGAAATGCTTTAAGAAACATACTTTGTATTTATCAAATTCCCTTAACATTGTGCGATAATTTAATATCATCCCTTGCACATCATGTAAGGCTCCTCCTAGATTCACGTGCATTTCAGTTCAAGAAAATTGTGAAGCAAATGTTCAGTGATTGAGCGTGACACTATTTTTCAAGGTATTCCACGCCTTTAAATCAGAATTCACGTTGCAATGCTCTTAATGCAAGAGGCATAAAGTAGCATTCTCCGAGACGTGTGTGTGTGTGATATGCAGCCAATTCAGGACATCTGCTTTCAAATCCTCCATCGTACCCTAATCAGATGTGAACGAATCGTGGTTTTCCACACTTCCAATCACCGACACGGAGTTGTGCCCAAATACCGTGGGCACCATCGAAGAGGTCGTCCAAAATCGACTCTTCTGCACGGATCACGTTTGCGGGTGACACTGCACGTAGTTGCAGGAATGCATCCTCATCATCAATTGCCGACCGACGACCGTTTTTAAAGATTAGGCACCGCTCCAAGGCACTTCTGCCCGATAGACACTCATATCACTGACCTGCACAGCTAGCCTGTAATTTCAGATGGTTTGACGTTTTCCTTCATCAGAAACACCGGGAGGCAACACCGCCGCGCGCTACTCTTTACTGCCAACGTGGAAATAACCACCTAATATATCATATCTCATTTGTTACAATTGCAGAAGTGGGGAAATGAAGATAAAACAGGTTTTTTTGTGTGTGTGTTTTAACCCTCACAGAGATGTGACTATACCTCTTAGAGCCCACAGCCAGTGGTGAAGATGCGAGATTTCTATGGTGGGCATTAGCGCATCGATGGCACCACCACTGTGTTGTCTTCCCCACAAAGTGATAGCTATTTTATCAACCATAGAGGGGTGATGGGCTGAGTCAATCACCAACCAGGATTTGAACTTTTAACCTTCCAACGGGTGAGCCACCTTCCTGAAACTACCCGAGTACTTGCAGGGTACCTGTTTATTGCATGAGAGAATGTATCATTGTGGTCAGTTCACTGCATTAATTAACTGGATGTGCTGTCCGTTTTATTTCCAGTTTTGAAGGGCTCTAATGAATATATAATCACCGAACAGCAATAGCAATGAGCAGTCACCACAAAGCGCCTCCAGATAACACAGTTCCGACAGCAATATAGTGTGAAACATTTGCCATTGTGGTCTGTAAAACGTGAAAACATAAATGGTCTTCAAAATTTAACACAGCCTCGTATGTTTTAGAATTGTTTTTTTCCCCCGTTGCACTTCTCTCCTCGTTACGCTGCTTCTCATTCGGAATCAAGAATGTCACCGTTGCATGCAAAGTAATGTGTCAGCCCCCTGTCCGCACCCCCCCACCTCCCCGCCCCATCTCTCTGACATGAGACTCTTTGTCCAAATGCATCTCAGAAATGCTTGTTCCTTCTAAAGTATGCTAATGGCTCGACGCATGCCGAAGGGCTCGTTGTGCCGTGGCATTTGATGGTCTACTTAAACAGCGCCTCGGTCACCTGTCACGCGCCACTTCTGCCGGCTCTCGTGACACGGCCACGTCAGCAAAAGCTGGCATGTTACCAAAAAAGAAGTTCAATATACATACACGCACAGCAAACCCGAGTCGGTCGTTGTCCGTCATTGCTGGCGCTTGAGTCAAATGTTTTTTTTTTATCCTTTATATTAAGTTCACTTGCTTGCTTGCTTAGGACCGTGCAAATCTTTCGGTCGTTTTTTAACCCACTTCCCGTGATCCAATCGAGCTGACATTTTCCACACAGACTCGTTGTGCGTGACAATTAATGTTCGTGAAATTTTTTTTCTCCAAAATGTTACACTTTTTAGGACAGAAATATTATATTTAATTACCAATTGCTTAATGCTGCCATGCAATCATCTGACCCATAGGTGGCAGCCATCTCAAGCCAGAGGACGAGAGGACTCTAGCCGCCACGCATATAAAGGATTTATAGTGAAAAACTTTGTTTTTACGGGTTAATTTTTTTCTTCTTCTTCAGAGAGGCTAATTGACGTTCTTTGTGAGAACATCAGATTGCAAAAGAGTAGACCGTAAGTCATTTCCATAACACTACGTGCATGTCTCACCATTTATAGGCGACATTTGTATATATGTAGTCGGGGTGGTTTAGTGTTGTATTGGTATGTATGTTGAACTTCTTTCGCACCGTACGTAGCCAACCGTGCTTAATCTGAAATGCGAAACTGCAAATTCCAATCTTACAAGTAGAGTTCTATTAAAAATAATGTGGTGAATGGGAGATGGTTGAGTTATTTAAATTAGTTAATTAAGGATCATATCCGTGAAACAAAATCAATTCCAGGAATGTTAGTAATTTGAGTCACTGGAGAGATGGCTGCACAATGCCATTAATTAGGTGTGACTAAAATATTGTTTTACATTCGTCGACTTTGTGCTGCCTTGCCAGCATTACTTTTTTTACCTGCGCAGAAGCCTCGCCAAATATAACCATTACCATAATAAAGCATCAATTACATGTTTTAATCAAATTTGTTAATCATTACAGTGACATATTTTCTCTTCTCAAAGAAAAATATGGACCTGCCACGTTTGAAAAATGAGCAGAGTGATCTGTCGATATTTGTGTGTTTGCTGATGCCGTAATGAAATTGGAGGTGCCATTCCACTGGGATTAGTGACGTTTGACTAATGATGATCGCCTATATGATGCCATTAGACAAAGGGTATGCATCACAGTGTAATTTAGTCTGTCAACTGTAATGCCACATGCTCTTCTGTTACATCCAAATTAATGTACGGTTAATGTTTCGCAAAATAGATGCGATTTTCACGTGCAGTTAACATTGTAAGCAAGCAACAAAATGCGGAATCCTATGCGAGGGACAAATCACGTAATTTAATACTAACGATATGTCCATGATTAAATCTCTGTAACCCAATTGATAGCGAATATACAATGAATAACACATAATACTACGTGGTATTCTATACACGTGTCTGTTTGAAATATTCGGTCAGCGAGAGTTAGCATTCGTGTAGCCTCACTGAAATACACCTGTAGGTTAAATGTATGACCCGATGAAGGCACGTCTGTTTGGAGAAAATTGATTTCCTGAAAAATGCGCGGACGAAAGTGTGCATCTCAACGCACAGGGTCACAATCACAGTACTTTATATCCAGGCAGGGGAGGACGTCATCGCCGCCACTAAATTCAAGGTGTGCCACGTAGTTAAATAAAATAGCATGTAGTGTTTTAAAATAGGATACATATTGAATTTGCACAACCGGTAAAGTAACGCATCAGTATCCAATGAATCACATAATAGCAATACGTAGCGTGGTGTGCATGTTTTTATTCATTTTTTTTTACATCGACTGTCATCAATGCTCACCACGTACAAATAAAACCTCTCCGGTGCCAATGGAAGTGCTTTTAGTGTTTAGTTTGATGTCCTTCCCGCGACCTTCGATCAGCAATAGTAGGCTATGTACGGTGCGAAAGAAGTTCAAAATACATACAAGTGGATGAGTCCAGTGATTTTGGAAAGCTGAAATGAATAGTAAAACGCTACATACCAATGAGCCTAACGAAGAAAGTGTGTGATCAGTGCGCACTACTTGCCGCGGCCTAACGGGTTAGAAACATTTACAAAAAGTATAGAACAAAAACCAAACAGTGCGCAGAGACGCACGGAGAGAAGTGCGAACTTTGCAGTACATTGAGAGACGTAAAAAAAAACACATGCCTTCGGGAAGACACACATGTTAGTTGCTGTACTTCATGTAAACTATATATAAAGGGAAGTGGACTTGGACATGTCAACAACGAAGGGCTAATGGTCAAATCTGGCTGTGACGGTCCCACCTGATGTGTTGCCTCCGAAACGTCGTGATTTTTATTTTTTATTGTTTTATTTTTATTAATTTTAATAACGTGACTTTACCGAAAGAACTAAGAGTATGAATCCTTGCAGTCACGAAAGCTTCAAATCTAGAAATAATAACGGAGTGACTACCGAGGAAAGGAAACATCCGTAAGGGCGTTCACCAAGTAGACGGAGCGATGAAAGCAGTTGGTGCAGGTGCCAGGTGCTTTACCACATCGCAGGATCATGGGGGTTGAGTGGCGGTGGCTTGGTGTGCCCTTCATCCAGCAGTCGTTCGACCATCGCTGACGGCGGTTGAAAATCTTTCACGGAAAGTGCGATAAGATTATTTTGCAAAGTGCAATTTTCTCATAGCAGTAACGCCGGCATACTTATTTAGCAGCACGTAGCCGTAGACAGGAAATGATGTCAGATAAATTATGCCGCATTCTCTTTTTTTTGGGAGAGAGAGAGAGAGAAAAAAAATCCATTATCCAGAGCGCCACGTGCTCACAGCGGGACATTAAATCGGAACGGAAATCCCGATCATTTGGATGCAAATTGGTCGTTATCCTGCGAGGGTGTTTCTGTTTCAAATTAACTGTTCAGCCTGGGGCGTGAGAGACACAGGTTGTTGCTTGCCTCCCCCCCGACTGGAAAACATCGTCATACGGACCCCCACTCGACCGTCAAATTGGCTGCGCACCCCCGGTAAATTGTTGATTGATCAAATATGGCATGAAATTGCCTTCCCCTCCCCCCCCACACAGTCGTATATCACGCAGGTGTTAGATGATGGTAGTGTTGGCGAATGTGACAATGATGATGATGATAATCATGTTGAGCATTTGAGAGTTTAAATGTCATGCCATGCAGAATGCGCGCACAGCATGGTAATCGTAGTCAAGAATGCAATGTTATTTGCATCACATTTCTTCCCCCCTATTCACATAAATGTCACATATTAAATGTGTGTACAATGAAACCGATTCTACGGGGTGGATTAAGTAAAGAGAAGTACATTTTTTGTTTCGGAGGGGGGGGAGGTGCAATTAAATAAATATATATGTTAAGAGAGCACAATTTACAAAATCATAAGTGCAATTGCATTACATGTATCTATGTTGAACTTCTTTTACACCATACGCAGCCAACCGTGCTACTGCCTGATGTAAAAAGGCATTCTGCATTCGTACAATATAGCAATGCGATATATTTCATCATCGGATCGATATATTTCAGATTCGTATTTATTGGCAAAAATAATAAAATTTTGGCTAATATGTGCATGTAAATGAGCCAATTTGTTCAATATGCTATGCATACTAATTGTTCATCTGTCATTTTGCTCAGGAGTGGCTGCCTGTGGACATAGTGAGATTTAAAATGCTCTCTCTCTCTGTACATATACATATGATGTGTGAGCCACACATTCCATGGACATTGTCTCTTGGAAAATGTACTTTGTCGGGAAATTAATTGAGACACCCACACAAGCAAGGGTCTGTCTTCATGTTACAGATTCAGGTGTTTTATTGCCATTTTTGAAGTTGAAAATCGATTAACATCCATGGCTGCCACTCGTTTTGGTTCACTCTTAACCGTCCTCTCTTTTGTATGCGCGTAATTACGTGCGTGGTGGACTTCTTTCGCACCGTACGAGGTAGCTGCTGTCCTGAGGAAATGCGTCGGTGTTCCGACGACATTAACGGTTCCAGTTTGCGTCAGTTGCGGGCTTCAATAATACACCACTCAAGACAACACAAACACATTTTCTTGGTTCTTTCGGTAAAGTCACGTAGAAGGGAAGTAATAAAATAATAAAAATAAAACATAATAAAATGATATAATTCTCACGACGTTTCGGCTACAACGCAAGCAGCCGAAACGTCGTGAGAATTATTTCATTTTATTATGTTTTATTTTTATTATTTTATTACTTCCCTTCTACGTGACTTTACCGAAAGAACCAAGAAGATGAATCCCTGCAGTCACGAAAGCTTTAAATCGAAAGAGAAATATTTTATTACGTTTTATTTTTATTATTTAATTATTTCCCTTCTACGTGACTTTACCGAAAGAACCAAGAAGATGAATCCCTGCAGTCACGAAAGCTTTAAATCGAAACAAACACATTTTCCAGGTATTTCATGGTTCTCCTTCCCGTGATATGTCCCTGCTTTTCTTTTTTCACCTCACGAAAGGCAACCCAATTGACATTGCATATAAGGTGAGTTCATCTTGTGCCTGATGCACCTTCATCATCTTGAGTCGAGCCGTTATGGTATTTTGAATTTCAAAGATTTGCTTATCTTTGCTTTACCTTGTTAAAAGAACATAGGTCTATCCAGCTTCAGCGAACAAGTAGAATATGACAATGAAACAAGTTTGTACCTGTTCACATCCAATTTCCCCTCACTTTGAGAAACACATCTACACGTTTTGACCTCAAGCTAAAAATTGTCAAATTCCCAATCCAATACAGTACAACGTTTCAGTTTATGTGTGAGTGATGTCACCTCGTGGTTGGTGAGGCCACAAATCTGTTCTTTGTTCATCTCAGAGGAGTTGTTCAGATCTATTCTCAGAGAGCACCGCGTATTCCCAAATCCATACAAGCACAATACATTGTTTCACGTCTCACAGCTCATGCTGCTGTTATATAAGTACTCAAGTTTACCAACTCTGTACTATACTCTTAGGTTTTTTCGGTAAAGTCACGTAGGTAAAACTAATTTTAATCACGACGTTTCGAAGGCAACACAAGCCTCCATCTTCAGGTGGCACCGGTCACAGCAGTGATTTTTGCTGTGACGGTGATTTTTGCTGTGACGGTGATTTTTGCTGTAACGGTGATTTTTGCTGTGACGGTGATTTTTGCTGTGACGGTGATTTTTGCTGTGACTGTGCCACCTGAAGACGGAGGCTTGGGTTGCCTTCGAAACGTCGTGATTTAATTTATTTGTTTTCTTTTTTTTAACCTACGTGACTTTACCGAAAAAAAACAAAGAATATGTGGATCCTTGCAGTCACGAAAGCTTCAAATCTAGAATCAACTCTGTACTGTTTGAAATCCTCTTGCCCAGAAGTCTAGAAACACTGTCAAATTTGAACACGTATTTTGTATGTACGTTGAACTTCTTTCGCACCGTATGAAGCCAACCGTGCTCAATGTTGCAAACGGGGCACCGTATTCCTTGATTAATGATGCGGATCAGAGTTGCAAAAATAATATTTAGTTCCGTGACACTTTTAACGTGGGATTGTTTGCGCGACGTTGTGAAGACGTACATTCCCCATCCCTTTTGTAAACTGTGCATGCTCAATCCTCCAGTCTGTAGACAATATCCCATCATGACGTGTGCCCACTGCTAAGATGATGTCACGACATTCAATGGCAAACATCAACACTTGCAAAGCAAATGGTAAGGGCTATATGATAATACGAACAGTAATTACTTGCAGGGGTGATGGTGGTGGGGTTTGGCAAAATAGGCACGAGAAACACTGGAAGACGTGGGGCGATGGTTGGTGCTCACACTGTGAATGTGCACGCTCACAGGAAATGTCAACACTTGCTTTAAGAGCTGTCAGCAGTTCCGCTGTGTTTTTTTTTCCATTCTGCAGAGAGAAAAAAAGGCACGTAACATTGAACATGTAATATCTGCAGTCCTGTGTATAAGGGGCCGTCCATAAATGACGTCACGCACCTGGGGGGGGGGGGGGTCAGACATTCGTGACGATGTGTGACGAGGGGGGGGGGGTTTGAGAAATGTGACGTCACATCAAAATGCGCAACTTCAAATATAAACAACACGTTCTACTTAATTAAACAGAATTGTGATCATCAATTCTGTGCGAGTAAGTATTTGCCAAGCTGAATAAAAAATCATCTGTCATCACATACATTTGGATTCAGCAATGAAGACAGCAGTGGTGTTCAGAATGTGAGATTTAAGGCAAAAGCTGTGCACATTTCTTACATTTCTTCAACGTCAGACATGCTCTGTCTATTGCTCGATGAAGGCCTTCCCTGGCCAACGCCGTTTGACACAGCAAAGCCATCAATATTCTGCCGTATGCAGCTGATCTCATCCCTACATCTCGGTGGTGGACGCTGTTGTTGTTGTGAAATGGAGGCACTCAACGAGCACACTAATGCAAGCGGAATAGGCATCCACGCACTGTCAGCGCTCCCCACGTAAGTTATGCCTCGAAATCTTAGTTGACAACGATTTCTAATACGTGTACATTTTTTGTAATCGTTGGCCCTGCTATAACCCGCGCATTACCATTTTGGGCCATTCTCTCTTTTTCTCAAGTTATTTCAGCTTGCATATTTTAATAAACATATTAACTCTTGTCCATTACACCTGCTATATTGCTGTTTGCCACTTGACATTTTCAATTTCCGTAGGCCTGTGCTCAGCAACCGTGATTTTTTAAAATACAAATGCCGAAAAATTATGCTCAGAATGATGGCATTTGTTGTGCGGAATGTGAATCGAATGTAATTTCACCAGAGACGAGGGGAATGATATGAAAAACAGCGATAATATTTGGGTGCAAATTCGCATCGTATAGTTGGTTGAAGAATTTTATCATTTAGCAAAACAATACATGCATCCCTGTAAGCAAGCCATTTCTTTACAATGAAGAGGAGGAGAGACAATTGGAAAATTACGTGGGTCAGAAGGTGCAAGTGATGCAAGTGGAAGGAAAGAGATCAAGAGGAAGGCAGAAGAAGAGGCGGGGGGCGATGTGGTGCGATCGGACACGGTGGGCCCGAGGAGCGGAAAGAAAGATGGCGCACGACAAGGCAGCGTGGAGAAGGTTGGCAAGGACAACAGAACACCGGACAGCTGCCACTGCTATTCAGTGGCCTAAGATAAAATAAAATGTTTCGCTCCGGATAATCGCTGCAAAGTATGACCTGTGTTTTGATTTAGTGCGCTGATCTTAAAGGTGCATTGAACAATTTGATACTCCGACTGATGCTCCTGATGTTGTGGAGTGACTCATGCAGCCAGCTCTGGCTGCAGGGTCTGGTGGTACATGTTGTTTCTGTCGTTTATTGTGAAAATTCGGTCACAGTTCCTATGGTCACTGTGACATTGCTTTTATGGCTTTATTTTGGTGATTTCGAAAAGTTGTTTGGTTTGGCCATGTTTGTTTGTTGTAGTACGGAGTGAGACTGATGGCCTTAATCTAAGTTGTCTTGTGGTTGTTGTTGTTTGACTTGCATCCGACTGGGATTTTTGCAAAAAGCGTTGGTGTACGGTGCTTTTTCTGGAATTTTTCCTCTTTTTTTTCCTGGATTTTCAGTTTGCACTTAGTCACATAGTCACTTTAAGATGTTTTCTTGTTCATGTTTTTGTTTTTTGTTTGTTGCGGTTGCACCTGATTCAAGAGCCGAATGGCTCACAGGGCTATACCTAATAAATGAAACTGAACTTGAGCGAGTGGGAGAGCAGCGTGGAAGAAGAAATATAAAGAAGAAAAGGAAGTTCCAGATCTCACACTTGCAGAAGTGATCGCCTCCCTATAAGAAGATGTCCCTGCTTGGCAGGCATATCCCCTTGCTAAGTACATGCTCCTTAGAGGGGCATAATGTAGATTAAGTGGTTGCTCCCAACATCAGCGGTTGCATTTCTATTGACAAGAGAGACGTGAGAATAATGCCCATTGCTCAGGATGGGCAGTAAATCATGATTAACATTGCTACATTGCTTGACATCGGTTCAATAACTTATAAGCACTGTCTCAGCCAAGAAGCAAGTACAAGCTGCAGGGTGTAACACGCAGACTTATAGCCCAACAGTTCAGTGTTAAATCAATGTTTTAAAAGGTCCTAAGTTTGGCATAGTGCTTTGTTATTTTAACTTTAAAGTGCACTGCTCATATGTATTATTTTATTTCTAGAAGACAATAATTTGCTGGACAGTGTGCAGCAGCTTAGTCTGTCAAACTTACTAAACTAAATGTTAAAATCGTGAACGTAATGGCTATCATTTATTGATAGTACGTTTAAATGGGACTGATAAAGCAAAGATGGTCGTTCCCAAAGCAGCGGATTGCATTATTGCCTCGCAGAGGTGATATTTTTCAAAATGAAAACAGAATTCACAAGTCAAATTATTTTCATTGCAAAAGAAATAGCCACTGTCCCATTCTGGCAGATGGAAACATATATATATTAATATACTGCTTTGATTTCGAGGGTTGTGCTGTGATGTCCAATGTCTTTTTAGGTGGGTTGTAATGCATGTTGTTTGGTACGATGTGTGACATTTTTCTCCAGATGCTTGGAGATTTTTTTTTAGGAAATGAACTCAGTTCCTGAAATACAACCGTTCTCTCAAAACAAAATGATGGGTTTCAAACAACAAAATCCAAATGGGTAAAAAGCACACAGCCTTGGTGTATAATGCAGGAAACCAACATCATTTCCTGAAGAAGTACATTGTGGTCCTATTGCCTTAGATCACCGTCATTGGGACTCATCAGTATAGTATCGTCACCAATGCTCACTGCTGCAAAGTCTACCTCGGAAAACGATAAAACACGGTGACCCACAAGTCAGGACACAGGGCTATTTCATTTATTTTAACACTGTCATTAACACAATTAATTGGTTTTTTAATGCATATTTGTTCTCTATTAACATTATTCGTATCAATTTTTTCAGATGACATTCACAAAAGTCGGCCAAGAACCCTGAATTAATTGAGAGAGAAAAACGTAATTAAAAAATGTTCAAAGATTACACCTGTAATCGTAACAAAAAGTCCTGAATTAATTTCAAAAGATAATTCATACATGCATTAATGTGAATGGAAGTCCGTTTGAACATTTGGTTTGTTATGCATAGATGTTGAACTTCTTTCGCACCGTACGTAGCCAACCGTGATAATCGAAGGTCCCCCACTTCCACACTATGGGCCAATGATGAAGCTTGATGTTTCCACAAACGCTGCGAGCAGTCGCATTGTCGGCCACGGCACAGGAAGATCAGAGTCCACTCCATTGCACTGCCGTTGCACAATCAGGCGTTGGGGCTTTCAGCCCATTGGGCCACACAACTTCCGGTTGGTGGATATCATTTAGAGAGACAATTAATAACTTTCCTCTCGGAGGCTGCATTAAGTCCCGCTTTATTTTCCACCCTATTGGGCACACACTAATGCACCGAAGCAGGCACTTATCCCACTTTAAATTAAGTAGTTGCATCAGTTAATGTGAAACTAATGATACCTGGAGGCTATTTCCATTGTTGTGCCCCCAATCGTACGTTCTGAGCTCGGGTCACTTGCTTTCTCGGTGTCCGCCACAAATTGTAGCTTAATCCTCTGGCACGTTTTTTTAAAGAGAAGCAACCCAGCTGATGGATTGCGAATATGACAACGCAACACCATTTCACGCTCGTGCTGCTGCTGCTGCGTAGCCCTGCGATGTGTTTCCAAGTTGTACGGCGTGTTGTTTGGTGTGATGTCCGACGCTTCCCTGCACGTGTTGAGAGCTTCCCTTCCAGGAACTGAATGTTGAACTTCTTTCGCGCCGTACGTAGCCGACCGCGCTAATCGGAGATGCGAGGTGAGGACAAGAAACTAAACGCAAAAAGCAGCTGGAAAGAAATTAGTTTTCAATCTAGATTTGGACGTCCATCGCTCCAGTGGCTTCTTGATATCGGACGGAAGAGCGTTCCAGACGGCCCACGGAAGCGCATTTAAAAGCGTTCGATGCAGTGACCGTTTTTGTTCGATAGCTCGTCAAAAACCGCTGCGAGGATGACCGAAGTGAGTGTGATGGATTTAGAACGGGAGTGGCACAGTAAGCACAGTAGGCTCCCACATGCCACGTGCAGTGGTGAGTCTCGAAGCTAAAGTTGTAGCTTAAAGGTGAATGTTAATATTTCAATCAACACTGCATTACAGAGCTGGTTTTGAAATAAACAAGTTTGTATGTAGATCATGCACATACTTTCTGGGAGAAAGGCAAATACAATGGCTTGCATTTTAAGTTGTATTTGAATGTGTGCCCTTTAAAGGCACTGCTATTCAATAGAATAAAAATAAGTTGTGTAACCTTTCTGTAAAATTAGATACTTCTTCTCATAAAAAAGAATTACTTTACTTTCGAATGGACTAAGGTCATAGGGTGTGGATCATCAGCATTTAAGCTCCCTTCTGGGCTTTTGTAATAGGAAAGATAAGTTAATAATTAGTAGGAAAATTATTCTCCAGGGAATCTAATGCAATTGAGGTGTGCCTTACGTGTCCAAACCCATATCATGCTGGACACACTGATAGTTAACATGATATTTAAAACGTGTGAATTTGGTTCATGTTTCACAAAAGATACGGCAATATTTTAACACCCAAGCGCTTACTAAATGGCCAAATAATGTTTTCGGCAACTTTTTAAATAAGCCTGACACAGTGACCCTTTGAACTGAGGTTTGATGCGTGGCATAGTGGTGAGCACACTTCTCTGTGAGTCCAGCAAACCGAGTTTGATTACATCCACAGTTAACATCACCGAGGAGTGATATCTGGGTTGTTCCTGCCCTCCGCTGTGTCGCGTCCTTCACACACCCGCAGTCACTGGGATGGTGAAGTATGGTCAAACAACCCCTATGAACAATGCAATCAGCTGTTGTTCATCCAACAACGGATTCATACATTTGTGAAATTATTTTCTTTCACTTATCAGCCACTAAATAATTCAAGTTTCAATGTCCGCATACATACATACGTACATACCAACTAAGGGGCCGTCCATAAATGACGTCACGCGATTTTGGACGATTTTTGACCCTCCCGCCCCTTTGTCACACGACGTCACAAAAAGTCAGACCCCAACCCTCAAATATGACGTCATAAAGCTTTGTTTCCCCCCCAAAAAAACCATGCTTCAAATCGCTTTCAACTATTGTCATTGTAGTGCGTATTTAATGTGCCGCTGCACTCTAATGTTGTAGGAGAAAACATTTATTAAAAAGTCTATTTAATTAAGTAGAACGTGTTGTCTATATTTATTTAAAGTTGCGCATTTTGATGTGACGTCACATTTCTCAACCCCCCCCTAGGTGCGTGACGTAATTTATGGACGGCCCCTAAGACAAAGAACATGGTAACGTAGTTGTGTTCTTGTGGTGAGTGGGAGTGCGGTTGTTAGCAGCGCTTTGGCCAATACTCGTGACGAGTATGTGAATTGGTCCTGGGCCTTTCCTATGTTGACTAAGTCGAACTGGATGCCTTGTGTGTAAACATCGCCAATGGGGAGTCAACAAAGGCCGGGCCTCGTGCTAGCCACCCACCCCCTCGTGCGCCATTATGGCCTTCATAGGTGCTCGCTAACAGCATTTTCCCCCAATATTATTTTAAGGCGATGAGGATGTTCTTTTTTTTCAAGAACTACTTTTTGTCCATACTGAAGCACTAAATAGTATCCTTAACAACACATCTGTTTGTTATGACTGGGGAGTTTTGTTAGTATTCCCTCTAAAAAAAAGATAAATAAAAGATCTATTCAATCAGCCACGTGGGCGAAAAACTGGTTATGAATTAACTAAAGCTCCACACATGAAAGCACCTTTTATCCATACCGCTGGACAATGAAGATGGTGCCAATAGCATACGAGTGTGCCCTCAAATACCCCTCACGTATATATTTTTGTGGCACTGATTAATAAAGAATGTACAGTTAAATAGCAAATTGTAATAGAATTGACTAAATAAATAAAAGAGCCTGCATATGTTCACATACGCAACAGTTTTTGAAAGACAAAAAGGATAAATAAATTAAAATAAATGACACATTTTCATTGCATTTATAAAGGATGAGATAATTTTACGGGACGGGTGTTCGCAACTTTTATTTGTTATGCATTGTATTACACGTCAACCTACTTATACACGTGTTAACATCACACTTTAATAATTCAGCAGCCAACACGTGACTTTACCGACAAAACTAAGAGTATGAATCCTTGCAGTCACGAAAGCTTCAAATCTAGAATCATTCATTCTACCCATGATTGCGCATTTATTGCTTGTAGGACTAGTGGATTCAACCAAGCTGAAATGTAAAACGATACAAAAAATAAACAAGAAGAAAAGTGTAACTTTCCCTGGCGGTGCCTTTTGAAAGGTAATGCAATGCTCGTGTTACTCGCACCGCTGATAACCTTTAAAGTCGCGCCTTGCAAATGAACTTCACAGCAAAATGCAGCAGCATGGTGGCGGCAAGCTTTAAATTCTCTTCACACCCGTTCCACATTTGTTTCGGTGTAAATGACCGGTCTCATTCGCATGTTATGGCAGCAACGGTGCGCTTTGCATGTGGCAAGAGAGCAAGAGGTGACTGTCAAGGGATTGTGGGACATATTAACGTTATGAGGTTGTGTTAATGAAACACCGCCACCAAGTTCACGTCTTTTTACGCTCTTGGCTCGAGTGCCTCATTTATGCTCGTACACACACTTCGAACGTGCGTGATCATTAAGCCTAAAAGGCACGATATATATACCTGCTACCATCAAAAGGGCCAGTGTATGATCGCGGCTATTTAAATAAAGGGCAAATGCTTCAAACATTGCGTACATGGCCATTGTCATCAGAAACTGTTATTAAATTGTGCGTGAAATTTCCCTTTATTTTCACACATCTCAGTTTTTTTATATTTAAAATTATAGCCTCTTGAAAAATTACCAATTGCTCGCTGGTTCGACATTTCCGACATGACAACTGAAACTTAAATTTACGCGATCTAACCCCCGACAAAAAACCTTTAGTAGGGGTAATATTGGTCGTGGAAGCCTACGTGGTAAACAACTGAAACTATTGCTTGGTTTTCTTTACATCCCCCAAACTCTGTCGACCCAGTCAATGTGAAGCTCCCTCCTCGTGGAAATCCTTCCAGTGGCATGAGCGATAACATTGCAAGGCGACGCTTTTACCTTATCAGCCACGTCGTTTGTTGTTACATTTATAACCTAATGTGATTTTCCACACCTCCAATTTTCACGGTTGGCAATGTACGGTGTGAAAAAAGTTCAACATACACTAAATATATGCACTGATGTGTATTTTTTTATCATTTGGGTGCATCAAGTTAACTATATTTAAGTTATTTACTATGCCCAATTGCACTGCCAAATGAAACAAATACGCTTTCTGTTATGCACTTATACTTGGAATTGACCAGAACTGCTGTTATATTATTTATATATATATCAATCTTGGGAATACCAACAATAATAGTTTACTTGGTATATAGTTTTAGTATTCTTCATGGTAAACTTTAGTATTGACCAAAGTAATGACTTGAACTAACGTACTGTATACATTTCATCACACTGCTATGCAGATTAAACCTCAATATATTATCATAGTTTAATAGCACGGACCAAAGTGTAGGGATTATGTCAATTTGAAGTTTTTTTTATATTTAAATTGGCCCTCCAAGACACATCCCACCAGACACAACCTTTAAGCTAGAAGCTCATGAAAGTGAGTTTTCAATCACATTGGCATTCAAGAGTGGTACCGATTTATAGTATCATGCAAAATGCGTTGTCGTTCTTCTAAGTTATGTTTTATAATGTCTATTTATTTCAGATTCAAATACAGCTTCAAAGACACGATCATTGAATGTATGTGTGAGTCCTCTCGAATCCGAAGTGCTGATCTCAAACGGTGCGAGGTGATAACACACTTAAACAATTAAACACTCATGTTTTCACAGTCCCCGGATAAATTTTTGTTTTAACAGTCATTTAACAAATATAATATTCACTTCTTCCTCTGCTACCACCACTGGATGGAGCTCCATCCTGATAGCCGTCCACGCTCTTTATCCCCTGCGGCCCTCCAAGTCAAGGCTCAAAATCTATTTTCTCTCTTTTGCCGATCTATGGATGAATGTCTCTTTTCTAAAGCTGTAAAGGGTATATTTATCATTCGAATCCAGAGGCCGCCGATTAATTCTCCCGGCATGGCAGTTGAAACAATGGGGCGAGTTTCTTAAATCCCCATCCTCTGTTCACCCAGCAGGATAAAGCATGCGAAATACCACCTTTCTCAAGATATCTGTCCAACATGCATGCATGTACGTTGAACATCTTTCCCACCATACGTAGCCAACCGTGTGAATCGGAGGTGCATGGAAGAGAAGGCGAAATGCCCTCTGGAAAACATGTAGGTGGAGGCTCTTCCTCCGGCAGAAGCGCGAGCAAGCAATTGCAGGGTTGCTCCTTTACCTCTTGTATACGTGTCAAGTACAGCCCATTGTCATCTACTGCTGCTGGATAAACGCCTTCGCATGCGATTTCAGTCATGGGGGGGGGGGGGGTGTTATTGGGCCATACTTCACCACGTTGGTCAGTGTGGGTTGGTGAAGGGAGGGCCTAGGACCAGTTCAAAAATTGCTTGCCGCTGAAATTAGCCTGGAGCGGGAATCAAACTCGGGTCGCTGGGTAAAAACCGCACTGTGTTGGCTACTGCACCACCGCTCCGCACCACATTGCATGTGCATGTACGAGTCCTCTACCCACGTGATGCATGTTCCGGTGTTTTGAACAGCGTCTTGAGATGATGCGTGCAGATACCCTTTGAAACCAAAACTGTTTGTATTTCATGCCAATACATTTAGTTGACCTGTGCCACTTGTTTTGTCTAACACGTAGCTATTGACAGTGTAGTAACCGATAGTGGAATAGTAGCACCCATTACAGTTTCAAACGAATCATAAATCAAATGTCATTGATGATTTAAACAAAAACGTAATCACCAGAGCATATTTCAAGAGCACTTTATAATTGTATTAAAGGTATATAAGATGAAAAATTCGCATTTCAAATTACTTTGAAATGTGCATTTTTCATCAATGTTAGGCATTTAAACTTTAGAGTAACCTTGTTTCGAATTGTAAAACAAAAATCTATACATATCCGGCATCTTTCTCGGTCAGTTCACTGCTGGATGAAGGGCCTTCCAAGCTGACACCGTCTCTCACGATCCTGCGCTGTAGCAATCTACTGAGTACCTGCACATGAGTCGATTTTATTACCTCCCCCCCCCACCTCCTCCATGCTCTAATAGAAGTCCGTTCGGACGCATTCCATTCCTTGGCTACCACTCCGTCATTAGTCTTCCTGGATATCTGTGAAGAAAAGCTTTACAGCTCATCGGTTTCCTTCAGTATGAATACATATTCTCATTCCCAATCTTGACCATTAACCATCATCCCTTCTAGCGATGTCTCCTGCCCCAGCGCACTTACTTTTCTTTACAGTTTGGATGATCGCATCGACATGCGTATCTCCTCTAATCCACGTGTTCTCTCTTCTGTCTCTCAACGTCAATCGCCAAGTGTGCCTATCAATTGGACATTTTTGTTGTTGTCAATGACCATCTATCTGAACCATACCTAACAGCGCATACGCACCAATACAGATATTTTAAAAAAACATACATACGCACCAATGAAACGTACTTAAATACTTGATTTTAATGTAACAGGTGATGCTATTCCACGATTGGTGCTTTGGTACTCAAGGGGGCTCTGCCCATACCTGCAGGGCGAATTGCAATGTGCAGCACTCGACTCCATTGCTTCAATTGGGTGCAAGTGTCGCGACTTGTCCCATGAGCAAATTCCGAGGATTTGGCCTTCGGCATTGCAGGTTCATTGCAACATCGGGCAATGAAACTTGACTGAGATGAGACGAGAATTTAACCTGTCCCATCAGAAGCTCTTTCATTTGCAGATATAACAAAGCTCCCCCTGTTAGCCTCCAATCAACTGCGACTGGCATTGCTATGCAAATTGTGGTTAAATTTCGATTCAATGCTTTCGTGACTGCAGGGATTCATCTTCTTGGTTCTTTCGGTAAAGTCACGTAGAAGGGAAGTAATACAATAATAAAAATAAAACATGAAAAAATAATATAATAATATAATAATAAAATAAAATAGTAAAATTATGAAATTATATTATATATTTTATTATGTTTTATTTTTATTTTATTACTTCCCTTCTACGTGACTTTACCGAAAGAACCAAGAAGACAAATTGTGGTTATTAAATGTTTTATTGAATTTATACATTTTTAAATATATATATACCTGTGGGACGATTGTTAGAATAAATAAAATCTTCACCGCTTGTATTTGAAGAGAAAAAAATCATCTAATTTTGTTAAGCTGCAAACTAATGCTAGCTCCCATGTGTGTCTGTACATGTGTGTATGTGTGCAGCGGTTAGCGCGCTGCGCAATGAACCCGGCGACCTGGGTTCGATTTCCGCTCATGGCCAACACCAGTGACGATTATCTGAACCGGTCCTGTGCCTACCCTAGGTCGACTCAGCCTCGAAATGAGTACCTGGAGCGGTGTGTAAAAACATCGCCACTGGGGAGACAAAGGCGTTCGGGCGTGGTGCTGGCCACCCACCCCACGTGTACTATTCCGGCCTTCATAGGTGCGCGCTAACAGCACTTGCCCCTACAGTCTGTTAAGGCTATACAGGGGATCTTTGTCTTTGTGTGTGTGCTTAGTGTGGGGAGTGATAGTGCAGTGGGTAGCGCACCGCACGACAAATCTAGTGACAACATTTTTAACCGGTCCAGGCCATCTCCTAGGTCGACTCAGCCTTAAAAAAGTACCGAGTGCAGTATATGTACGGACAGTCCTCGACTTACGAACGGGTTACGTTCCTGAGATCCGTTCGTAAGTTCATATGTTCGTATCTTGGAACGCAAAATTTTATTATACATATGATCAGTATTAGAATGTGTTCTGGCTCAACAAAAAAGGGAAACATTGTTAAACTCATAGATTTGAATAAATATTGTACATTTGCATGTAATACTGTAAAACATACTATACAGTAAATATAACTTAGAATAAACAAAAACGAAAATAAAATATCGATTTTATTTTCAACCTACCTTGAGTCCTGATGCTGCCTTGCTTGCCGGAAGGGGCGTTTCCAGGATGCTGGGACTCGCGGAGCACCGCTCCGCCGAACAAAATAGTTTCACGGTTCGGTCCGTAAGTGCGACCAAATGCTCGCAAGTCGCGGTTCAAATGAATGACATCTTATGGCGGTTTGTTCGTAAGTGCAGTAATTAGTCTGTCAGATGTTCGTATCTCGGCTACTGCCTGTACATCAGCACTGGGGAAACAAAGGTGACCGGGCGTGGTGCTGGTCACCCACCCTCTCGAGGGGTGAGTTGGCCTTAATAGGTGCTCGCGAAAAGCAGATACCCCAACAGTCTATTACGGCTATAGGGGGGATCTTTGTCTGGTGTAGGACGCGCTACCTCCACCTGCACCTGCCACTGATTATACCATCTACGACAAAAAAAATAAAAACCTCACACAGAACTTCGTCACAACGCAACTAAACTGTTGCAATTCTCTCCTCTATGGCCTCTCCAAATGCCTCGCCTTCATACTCCAGAATTCCAATGCCGCTGTTCTCGTTTATCACACCGATAAACGAGATCACGTGACCACAATAGTGTTCTTAAATTCCCTCCACTGACTTCCGAAAATGTCCTGAATCAACAACAAGATCACCCTCACCATCTTCAAGATCCTCCGTGGACTCACCCCCACCTATCTCTCCTCTTTCATCTCACTATACTGTCTCCCCCACACTCCAGCAACCAAGGTCTTCAATCAAAGTCTCCATTTAACCTCATAGCTACCCTGCTGTCTAGAACTCCCTCCCTCTGGTCATCTGCACTGCTGAGTTATTTCACTGTTTAAGTCCGTACAGAACACGCTCTTGCTTCCCTCTCTGTGACTGTTGCTGCTATTTTAAGTGCCTTCATGTGCACCATTAGCAAGCTTTCATCTCCTTTCCCTCTCTGCCCTGCTGCTGCTACCGCGTACAAAGGAATTCCTTCGCTCTTATTAATCGAATTTCGATGATACTGCATTGGCAGTGGTACACGAGCACAAGTAACAATACACTCCACAGGTTTGTCACAACGCCGCCTTGAAAGGAAAAACAATAGAGTCGGCGACGTTTTGATAAATGTACAACTTTCATGGCAGGTAAACAGAGAGGTCATTGAGCTAGAGTTGATAAGAGTGAGACTGCAATTTACACCATGGAGCCTGATAATTATTAAAGTTGAGAAAGGTTTTCTGTTCAACGGTGTTTAAATTGCCATACGAATAGTTAGCCATTAGTAGCTATTAACAGACGAATCCTCCGATCATTAAATATGCATGAAGCAATTCATATTGAATGTACAATTATAGAATGTTGCTGGCACATTGCATTATGGGTAACCCTTATTATTTTACCAACGCCCTCGATATGCATGACCCCAAATTATTGCACCATCTTGACAAGCAGTTGCATTGAGATGTGTTATGCATCAAACTGTATTGCATATTAATACCTATGGGTCTCATGCGGCTATAGCTACTCAAGTAAAATTCGTATCAGATATTGCAAACTCGATGAGACTTAAAGTCTGTTATGAATGCGATACAACCAACGTTCTTTTAAGTATCTATCCATGACATTATCTCAAGACTTGTACCATGGTTGTTACTGACCAGGAGTTAAATAAATAGACGTCAAATATTTTATGCATGCGCCAATGTATTTTGTTGCCGTACAAATGTTTACAGGATAGGATGCCAATTATTTAGCATATAATCCCACTTTACAATTATTCAAGAAGGCAGCTGGGAATGAGTATGTTATTTATAACGAGCAGTAAGAAATTCATATTTTCATGAGCTGTGTGTGGACAAAGTCTTAGCTTTGACAATATCTCTCCAGTGAAGTTGCTCTTCTGTTTATTACAATTTCCCTTCAATAGCAGGCGGTTGTTGATTTGACAAAAGTCCTATATCTTTGAGCTCACAGCGTAGAACTTTTGAGCTTCGTGGTTTTGCTTTCACTTGATGTTTTATTTAGCACCTTGAAAGCTCTTGCAAACTATTTAATTTGTCAGGCTCAATAAAATGCATTTTTAAAGTTTCAGTTTAAGCAGAATGCCATTTTCTACTCTCTCTTTTCCCTCGCGATGCGTGCGTTGTCAAAGAGCAACACGCTTTGCCTGAATGTGCTTTCAGCGTCAGCCCATTAATTTCACCCATTCGCTTACCAGGTAATGTCCCTGCTGTGATATCCGTCTTGTGACATTAATGTGGCAACCGAGCACAATCCCAGTGCTCATGCTTATTTGGATAAGAGTGAGATCATGAAAGTTGTGTCCAAATTCACAATAAAGTTGTTCTCATTTTCATTGACCTAGGAGAGTCCTCTGTTAACCCGTCCAGGATATGAACTTAGAGCCTATTGCAAGCCACACACCCTACCGATGCACCACCCTGACAGTTGTGACACGATAAAAGGTAAAGGTGCAACCCTGCAACTGCTCGCTCATGCCAATTCTAGCGGTAGGGCCTCCCTTAAATGGAGCTCAAGAGAGGCTCTCTGGAGTGTATTTGGCCTTCTCTTCCATGCTCCCCAAAGCTCTTGGAAGAGGTTGAAGTATCCACACTTTTCCCTAACAAATATGACCTGCTGATCGATTGTGGTGTATCCATTTTGTTTTTTTACGAAACTTTCCGCTTCATTTCAACTGCTGCACCGGGAGATTGAATCAATCTGGCGACCTCCAGATTGCAAGTGACGTGTGCTGACCATTACACCACGGCAGGATCCTTCGTGGCATTGCGAAGATTTGTTCACAAAACCATCAATTATTTTGACCGTTCATTATTAAATGGTGCATCGATACCATTGTTGAAGGGGGAAAAAAACATTGCACTGAATGAAGCCAAATTCAAAATCACAGCTTTGCCTTGCACTAGAATGACGGTGTGCAGAAGCTGTGTAGGTACTAGAGTCAGAAGGCAGCAACAAGAACACTTTCCCATGCTAAGGGCCTCTGTGCAAACCTGTCACAAAATCACGTAAGTCAAACTGCAAGCTGGCATTTTTATTAGCACACACGGGATGCGATCCCATGCTATTAATACAACGCCTTCGTTGTGACCGCAAAGCAGCTAGCTTTGGCTCTCCTCTAGAACTCTGCTGTGTGAGGGTGCATTTTGAAGGGTGCGATCGTCGGCACGGGTCTGTGTCCAGGGTTATATTTTTGCAGCCTTCCAATCGCAGCTAATTGCTTGAGGTGCTTCCAATTGCAGCCTCTGAGGCCACGTGCCCGGGGCATGGCAGGGGGGAGAAAATGCCACAGCACAGACACTTGGCAGACGGAGAACTTGAGGAGCCGGTCAAACACTCGGCTCCATCTGCCGCGCAGAGTGTGTGCCGCCACGTTGTAGGAAACCGCCGTGGGTAAAACGAAGCCCAACGCACAAGGTACGGGGTATGGAGCAGAAGGCACCATTTGTAGCACTCCAGAAAGCAGCAATGTTGAATTTGAGCCGCCACTGACATGGGGGTCAGATGGGATTTCTTTGCTCATGCGCTGGCAGAAGACGTGCACAGTAAGCAGACTTGGAACGACGCGGTTAGCAGCCAACGACACTTTGGGGCAGAAAACAAGCGGCGTCGTTGGTTAACCGCTGATTAGACCAGCGTTGGCACTCCGTTTAAGCTGAACGTAAAGAAAAAGCAAACCAAGAAGACACGTACAACAAGCATAATCTGTACACGATTGTAATACATATTCAAGTACATACCTCCTAACTTTGTTTTAATACGATTCGAATCTAACAAATGCATTTCTTCAAGACATTAGTGTGTAAAATGCACATTCGCTTCTCTGCACGTGTAGAGTAGATTTGTCGTGACTTTTATCAAATCCCATACTGCAAACAGCAATTACACAGGAATATTAAAGCAAAGTGTTGCCTCCTGTGTTTGTATATATTACTAGCTTGTTTTCTCGTCCTAGGACGGAAGCTGTAATATTTACGAAAAAATTGAGCAGAGTATAATTGCATATTGTGTAAATTTAATGGCAGTGAATTTTGCACAAAAGTACGTAATCAAACACTTCACTGCATTTCACTGTAGCACTGTATTAATGGCAGTGAATCTGGCACGAAACTACGTCATAAAAATCTCACTTCATGTAACTGTAGCACTGTATATAACGGACCTTCAATCTGTTCAAATTAACTGCTCTGATACTTTATTCTCTTCTGTGTTCGGTCACTGAGGTTGAAATAAATTGGAAATCGATTGAATATCTGGAAAATCACCAAGAAATGTCTATTTTACTATAATGTAGAAGCATAAATTAGACTTACTTTTTGTCTCAAGTGCTTAAGAAATAAAGACACCAAATCCACTTTGTTGCTGCGTAGAATTATTTATTAGATTCACTTTGAATAACGAAACGTGAAACTGGAAGCGAATTTGCAAAAAAATATTTCCACTCGACCTTCTGAGTGTAAAAATCCACCCGCTCATGAATAGTAATCACGGGGGGTGCGGCATGTGGAGTGACGTCACACGCTCATGCATATTAATGACGGGGCGGGTGCGGCATGTGCAGTGACGTCACGCGCGTTACGCACAAACAGACATCCTTGGCTCATTATCGTAGTAATGCCTCGTTAAAAATCCTTTACAAGATTCAGCAGATCTGAGCATTGCATGGATAATGACTAACAAACCATTTTTCGTTGCCGTATTTAGATGTTCTTTGCTTAATGACATACTCAAGCCTAGGGTAAAGAGCAAATTTCACAATATATGGGATATGAAGTCAATAATGGTGACCCATTAACTGCACACCTACCGACATGTACTTAGAGCGTCGTGCATCTGAAACATAACTGCAGTCACGTGTAAGTGGTGTGGAGCGTGCACCAAGCAAACTGTTGTGATGACCTGAAATTCCGTAATTACACTTGCACCTAGTTCACATGCCTCATTCGCCCAACGCCTGAAATTAAGACTCTATGCAGCCAGGGAAGACGAAGGCCCACTTTTTTCACTTGACAGTAAATGTGCGTGTGTATGTGTCAAATGTGGGGGAGCGGTGGCGCAGCAGTTAGCATGTTGCGCTTCGAACCCGGGTAACCCGAGTTCAATTCCCGCTCATGGCCAACACCAGTGACGATTATCTGAACCGGTCATGGGCCTCCCCTAGGTCGACTCAGCCTTTAATGAGTACCTGGTGCAGTGTGTAAATATCGCCAACGGGGAGACAAAGGCGGCCGGGCGTGGTGCTGGCCTACCACCCCCTCGTGTGCAAACAGCACTTGCCCCAACAGTTTGTTTAGGCTATGAGAGTAGATCTTTGTCTTTGTAAAAGCTGTCGATGCAGCCCTGCATGTTCATGCTCACACTCGTCCTGGTGGAATGGGCTCCAGTCGAGGGAGCCCGAGCGAGGCCTCCCGTATTTTTGTCCTACTTCTTCCACACTGCTCAGACGTTTTGGAAATGGTGTAAGTGCCCAGAACCCACCGCACGTGACCGGCTGTTCTACTAACTCTGGTGTACACATGTATACGTACGTGGTGAACAGAGGCGGAGCTTGGGGAGGGTTAAACAAAAAAAACGCATCGTTTCAACTGCCGCGCAGGGAGATCACACCGGTGACCTTGGGATTGCAGAGTGTGCTAACCATTAGACAATGGCAGCATCCCATCTATAAATACATGTTGAAATGTAAATGCAATATTGGGGCATTTATTTGCTTGGCATACATCATTTATTTGGTGGCTGATGGGCCCATGGACACTTGTGCAGCGCATGGAAGGATAATGCTGTAGTTCAACATGGACAAGGCATCATAGAGCTCTGAGCAAATAAATGCGGCTCAAATGAAATGCCAGCCATCAGTTTGCTCAGCCGCCAAATTGACAGCGTGACGGCGGCAAAATTATCGATGTGGTTTCTCATAATTTTAAAACAGTTATCCTGCAGAGATGCTTGATTTTTTTTTCTTTACAAAATCCATTCACTTGCCATGCATGACAAAACGGGGCGGTCTGTCATGTGCGGTTGATGCCCAACTTCTTCTCTCTCAAAGAACTGCTTTTGTAATTCTCCTTTCTGTCCGTTTTCATTTGGTGTGGAAGTTTTGGGCAATGTGAAGTTTTCACATTTAATATTTAATGATAACTGGGGAAAGGGGGTATGTTGATTTTTTTTAAAAAACATGTTTATTTTAGCTGGCTTATATTTCTTTGGAATCAATCAACAGATGTGTGTTACCATGGTTATTAATCTCACAGCAACATTGCTCTATTGATCCACTTCATGGGAATCACATCGAGTGTATTACATAGGCTGTGCCTATTATGCTGTATAAACGTAAAAAAAATAGATGGCATATCGTGGTGACAAGCAGCAGTATTAAATTCACGCCCAGAGCTAGACAGTGCAGTATATATCATGCTAAAGCACAAACAAGCAATATTCTATGTTGGGTAGTTCAATAAGTCAGCCGCCGATGTGCATTATAGGTCACTGCTAGTAGAGTATCTAAAAGGGCCTGTTGCCTGTAAATTGTTTCAGCCAAAATAAAAACATGAAATAGCCAATAGCCTCTGATGCCTTTTTGTGAATCCCATTTTGCCGTAATCTGTATTTGAAATACGAGCGTCGGGGAAGCAAATAATAACTGATTAAAATTGTGTTGTGCTTCTGCCTTTTGTTTTTCCCTTCAGTCAAGGTCAGGGAATCAATAGAAACCAAAAAATGAAATTCTTCATTATTATGTTTGCAACTATTTTTGACGTCCCACCGGCACATGAGAATATATCTCATCAACTAGCAGATTCGTTTGAGGTGCACGATTGACCCAAAAGACAGACACGTGCACAGCTTGGCACAACGGTATTTGGCATTGAACGGCACAGTAATCTAAGTAATTACATTTAATTGACCAACATAGTATCATAACCTCATAAGTATTGCTCATTTGCAATGCTTGACATCAATGGCGTTAGCCACGATGATCCTTAGACCTTGATTTGTAAAGCAAAATGCATTCATCTTTCATATCTGGTGCATCAAACTTTGTACCATAGAGGAAAGGAGTGGGGGGGAGGTTAAAATCTTAATTTTAGAACTTTCGTGACTGCAGGAATTATTAGGGAGGTTAAAAGTTAGTTTTGCTATTGTAATACATCGCTCAGGGGCCACGCTGTTAACATCATGCGAGTATATTCAAATAATGACACGCCGAGGTCTGACTCAATGTTTCCTTAATGAGGCACCCAGGTCACTCGTGTTGCTCTCATCAGCGAGTGTTCCTTTCTTAAAACCCCCGGTGTGGACGCTTACACTTTGAACCGCTGAGACTCATATCTGATTACTCCTTGCAGACTTGGGGAATGAGAGTGTCTACTTTTGAAAATTAATACAGTATTTATTTTCATTTCCCACGATGCATGGCAGTGTAGAGCCATTTACAATATTTAATAACCTTCGAAATGGCACACACACAAAACTCAGACTTAAGGAACAGTCTGTGCGTATTTGTGTGTATATATATAAATTTCTGCTTTTATTGATCTATTTTTCATTTTAACAATGCACAACATTGTGGTAATGTTTATGATAAACAAAAGCCACGGAGCCTGTTGCCTGTTGTGTGTGTTCTAGAAAACAATAATTACATCCAACGCCTAATTGCGGTAACCCCTGGGAATTGTCAAGTCCAATTATTTTTTTCACCTCTTGAATAAATAACTCGACGATCATAGGATGAAACAATGCACAGAAGTTGTGAAGACATCTTTTCAGAGACACATTTATCCTCGGAAGCATAGCCTTAATTTACTGAATTGTTTATTAAATATCGTGTGGCCCTTTGTACTCCTTCGGTGGCGACTTTTAGCCTGGCTCGTTTTGTAACAATGCAGCTTTTGGGTTGCTACTCGTGGTGTAATGGTTACTTACAAAAGTGCTTCTGCAATCAAGAGGGCACCGGTTCGATCTCCTAGCATGGCAGAAGCAATGTACACGTTTCTTAACCCCCCCCACCATCCTCTGGTCACCCAGTAGGATAATTGGGTACACCACAGTTCGTTTGATCGTGTAGTGTGGTAAAGTTCAGTTACAAAATGAGACCTTTTTAGCCAGCATCAAAGTATGAACATTTAAATATTTCAGAAAAGTTCAGTTACTCCCACCTCTTCCAAGATGTCTGGCAAGCATGGAAGAGTAGGCCAAAATGCCTTCCTTGAAAGGAGCTCTATAGAGTTCCCTCTGGTTGAAGTCCTTACACTAGAATGGTATGAGCAAGCCATTTTTGAGTGGCACCCCTACCGATATCGTCAGTGCACTTATAAGGATTCTAAAGATGAATCTGTGAGCTCTTTTTATTTCTAGATTTGAAGCTTTCGTGACTGCAAGGAATCATATTCTTAGGTTTTTTTCGGTAAAGTCACGTGACTTTACCGAAAAAACCTAAGAATATGACTCTTTTTATTTGCTTGTGAAAAAAATGCCATAGTGAACTACATTTAAAATTAACTCAACAAATGAGGATTTAGCAACTATCGTTTGGAATAGTTATGGACACGCCTTGTACAAATACCTTGCTACTGACGTTAGCTTACGGGCTGGGACACAAAGAAATAAAATAGCAGTAAAGCTGACACATTTAGTTTCACGTTTTACATCTTGCGCAGATGCATTTAATGCTGATAAAGCACGTGCAAAAAATAACGGCAATAATACATTATTTAAATGCTGCAGACCTTTTTAAGCATCCCCTGAGAGTTTAGACCGGGAGTGGAGCAACGTGTTAAGTAGCTCAGTCTGCCTCAAGGTAACAATTCACTCGATTGTAGATTTACATTGGAATTAACTTTACAATTAGTTTTTTTTCTCTCATATATTGTGCTTAAATTTAGACGCGCACATTACTGACCGTGTCAATATTTGTTGTGAAAACTCCGTTATGATTTAGTCTGCGTGTTTACTTTACCTTGGGTCCAGCACTCACACACACACACGCGCACGTCTTTTTTAACAAAAATATGTTTCCGCTCATCGATGCGCTATTGCCACCTACTGGCTGCACTGTTTTCGCGTCGTGGAGAGCGTGCCACGTTTACATTTCGCTGCAGACGCCTTTGTTACTCTACTGCTGAATGGATGTCTCCCCATCTCACACACGCGCACGCACGCACACCGTATCTTATCGTGGGGACATCGCTTTAAAATCGCCCAGAGGGCATCGGTGACGTTTGCGCTGTGGCCAAAGACCGAGTGACGTCACTAGCGAGTGACGTCTGCTCTGGCTGGGAATCAAAAGCGGGGTTTTGGATTCACAATGCAGTGAAGCTAATCACTGCACCACTGCTGAATTTCAGAGAGCGGATAACAACGTCCAAAATGCACACTGCAGTGATTATTATCATTCATCTTCCATGGTAGCTCGTTTCAAGTCAAACCTTGTGTTGGGTACCATGTACACATTTGTTGATTTAGGTAACCAATAACCATCATTGTTATGGTTGTCAGCCAAAGCCAATCCACTGTTGGACAGAGGCCTTCATAAGTCACCATAATCTCTCACGAGCCTGCGATGTAATAATGAACTAAAAACTATTTTTTTTTATTTTACCAGATAAGGCCGACTGAGCTGTGTATCTCTTTTTCAGAAGCGATCTGGCCACAAATCATAGCTCAACGAAGTGGCTTATCACATTGAGTTTCAGAGCAGCCAAATACTCGAAACGCGCGTTGATTCTAAATGTGCAGGGGAAAACCATAGGACCCGGAAAATATCCACACGAAGACAGGAAGAGAGAGAGAGACATGCAAACTCCAAATATAGAGCAGGTGTCAGGGTCGTGATCGAACCCACGACCTCCTGTATACCAGGCGAGGTAGTTAACATCTCGTTACCGCGGCGCCAATCGAGCCAATTTCATTACTCCATCTCCTCAGATAACGTTCTCTGGGATGAATACCGTACCTTGGCCATCATCTCTTTGAGTGATCATGTCCTGCCCAAGTCATTCTCAATTCTCTTCACAGTTGTGATTTTATCTTTAACCTTGCGTATGCTTTCTCTGCTGAATCAAGAAGAAGAATAAGAATGTACATTAAACTGGTGAAAATACACATGTAATACATATATACATGTACAGCCCTTTTATCAATTCAATGTTGGATGAAGGCCTCCCCATGCCTTGTAGGGAGTGGGGTCGAGTTAACTAGATTTTCACCACGTTGGTTCACAGTGTGGGTTGGCGAAGTTGGGAAATCTAGATCTGCTAATATTACACAGAACAACACAAGTATTTTGCTGCAGTGCCTTTTGCGGTCTGCCACATTATTTATGATAACATACACACGTGCCCTTTAAGAAAATGGTAGCGGTGAATGTATACAGTTTTATATATATAACGTAGACCGTGGTTCAGTAGAAAGACCTGTTGAACTTCAACAATTAGAATAACAAAAATAGTACCTGTAACTCGCAACAATTTGCAAACGGACTAAAGTTGAAATGGGATCCGAAGGCTTGGAATATATGTAACACCAATTTCACAGCTCAAAAACACGATGTTTTGGTGTTTCACTCCATTGCTGGCGATGGAGATGTCACACTTTCTTCTGAAAATCATACTAAAATTTAATTTATCGCCGATGCACGAATCAGGAACACACTGTCCACCTTGGAGAGAACATTTTATCTCCCCCCCCCGCCCCCTCCCCCAATATATATTTATATTTGTGCTTTTACCTAATGGAATGAAGATAATACGTGAGGCCAATAGGTTAAGTGCTGTTGCATTAGCTTTAGGGGCTGTGAATTGTCATCTCCGTGAATGCTGTGAGAAAGCAACACCGCCGGATTGACGGTCTGTGGTTTGTGCCAGACGGGAGTGCAACGCCCTCCATTCATTTATTCTCTTGGAAAGTTCATGAGCAAGCAGGTGATTGGGCCCGTGCTATAAGTGGCAAGCTGATGATCGGCATGCTTTTGTGATTCTCAAACATCTCCGCAATCTTATAGTGTATAAGTGGCTTAGAGTTTTCAATCACTAATACTGCACTCAGCAAACCGCTGTGTGTGTATTAAATTGCATTTCAGCGACGGGAAAAAATACATTCGAAATTACAAATTACCGTTTCTTCGAGCTGCCCAGGCCCATTTACGACGGTCCATAAACTTCTGGCAGGAGCAGGAGTTCTCCACTGTTGGCGATCAACAACATCATCATCATCATGATTGTATCTAACCTGATTTCAATCCTCTTCATTCTCGTGCCTCCTCGTCCTCCATCACAGCATGCCATCTTTCCTTTTTAAATCCTTTATATTAAGTTCGCTTGCTTGCTTGCTTGCGTGCTTGCTTGCTTGCTTGCGTGCTTGCTTGCTTGCGTGCGTGCTTGCTTGCTTGCGTGCTTGCTTGCTTGCGTGCTTGCTTGCGTGCTTGCTTGCTTACGACCGTGCAAATCTTTCGGTCGTTTTTGAACCCACTTCCCGTGATCCAATCGAGCTGACATTTTGCACACAGACTCGTTGTGCGAGACAATTAATGTTCGTGAAAAAAAATTCCCAAAATTTTACACTGTTTAGGGAAAACAAATTAAATATTTAATTACCAATTGCTTAATACTGGCAGACAATCATCTAACCCATAGGTGGCAGCCATCTCAAGCCAGAGGACGAGAAGACTCTAGCCGCCACGCATATAAAGGATTTATAGTGAAACACTTTGTTTTTACGGGTTTACTTTTTCTTGCTTCTCCTCTGTCCCCATTACCTTCCGTTAGCATTGCCACTGCTTCCGATGAAATACTGGATAAATGCAATGCGGATATAGACGATCAATTAACTGCGCCTCCTGTAATTTATATTTTTAAAGTGTCAATTGCTTTCGGGTGAGTGTGTACGTGCGCATGTTGAACTTCTTTCGCACCGTACGTAGCCAACCGCCCTCATCGGAGGTGCGGGGGGGGGACAATAAACTAAATAGCCGCTAAATTACTCATTACAATTAAAGATACCAATTACAAAGTACAATTGTAATTTTAAAATACATATACGTAGAATTTTGATAATTCGTGATATATGAGCAGCTGTAATGCCGTGACACGTGTGTGTGTGTGTGTTTCACAAACCTCATTTGCCTAAACCCTGAAATGAAGCGCCCAAGCAAACCACACAGAAGGAACAATTCTGATTGTGAGGGATGACAAAAGCTAATAACGTGTCTATTTGTGAACGGGTTTGTTCACAAGCAGGTGTTTCAATGGATCTCCGGTGATTTTTTTGCTTTCCATTATTCACGGTCACATGGGGGTGGGGGGGTGGGGGGGGGGGAGATGTATTACTTGAATGTAAAAAAAACCGCAAACGAATGTGTTTATTTACACGCATTATATACATGCATTAAAGTTAAAGACATTAATTAGGGCACTATAATTTGTCAAATAGTTGTTTTTGTTATTAGTTGCAGTGTTTCATTCTCAAGAGGCTGCGCTGGTTTGGTAATGTGCATGAATGTAACGTGCGGTGTTCGTGTAAACGTCGCGTTATGTATATATATATGCGGTGGCGTCGCGGTTAGCGCGCTGCACTACTGATCCCAGCAACACGAGTTCGATTCCTGCTTATGGCCAAGACCAGTGATGATTATATGAGACAGTCCCGAGTGGGCCCTCCCCAAGGTCGACTCCGGATTAAATTAATATTTTGTGCGAAAAGAATAATTGGCACTTCTAGAGCGCATTTCACCCGGAGGTCACCAGGTGCTGTGCGCGCACACACACGCGCGCAGGCTCACGCCAATACAATCAAACCCCAAAAGAAAGGGTTCAAGAAATAAAAAAATAAATATGCAAAAAAACTAGCTTTCAATGCACATGCTTTTATTTGCACTTTAAAGTCAACTAAATAAAATTCGATGTGCTGAATAAAAGTGGGTTGCTTCCTTTTGATATGTTTAATTTTGTTTATGCAAGCCAGCCACTTGTATTCGGAACATCACATTTGATTAATTCTGGGTGCAAAATAATGTATTTTCTACTTTTGAGTGCACTAAAATTGTGTCCATTGAAAAACATGTTTTTACCGAATTTATTTTAATGTTATTCTTGTAAAAACTATTTGTATAAGGACATATTCATTCCAAGATCTCAACCCAGACAATAACAATAGTTCATTCTTGCCTGTATAATTATAATATATTTTAAATAGTGCAATAATGAAGTCAGTCAAAAATACGAAGAAACCCAATATCGGCAGAAGCTGGACCGGTTCTTTAAATTAAATCTTAAATCGTCACGCAAGACGGCAAGTCTGTGTACAAATGTTCAGCTCGTTGGGCTTCGTAGATACGAAGATATTAAGCGTCAAATATTTGAAAGAATACAAACAGACAACAGGGCAAGTTAAATAAAGGTGTGTAATAAAAGTGTGTAAAAAAAAAGCCCATAAACATAAGAGCGTCTTAAGGCGCGATTTAAATAAAACGAGGGAGTCAGCAGAGCAAACGTCCAGTGGAAGTGGAAATGCACAGCCTGGGGGCCACACGAGAAAAGGCCCGGTCCCCCATCATCATCGCACAAAGACGTGACCTTGGCACACACAACAGGCCAGGCTCAGAAGACCAAAGTTCTTTTGTTGGAACATGGGGGCGAAAGGGGTCTTGTAAATATAAAGGAATAGCGGCTCCCTAGTGGCGATGTTTACACAGACAAAGGCAGCCGGGCGTGGTGCTGGCCACCCCACCCCCTCGTGTACCGTGCCGGCCTTCATAGGTGCTCGCTAACAGCACTTGCCCCAACAGTCTCTTCAGGCTATACGGGGGATCTGTGTCTTTGTCCTCAATGCTGGCTCATCGTAAAAAAAAAACACCATGGCATTCAAAGGTTTCATTAACGGTATACATTTAAATTCATTTAAAAAAAATCACCATCCATGTTTTATCCACTGCTGAATGAAAGCCTCCCCATGCCATCGTCACCCCACTCAGTCCTGAAATTCCATCGTGGGTATCACCTCTCTACGTCAGTCTATCTCCGCAAGTGGTCGTTCTCCAAGGCGTTATCTCTGCTCTGGCTGCTACTCCGTAGCCAGAGTTAACCACCAGTCACCCCCTCGTGTGCCGTGCCGGCCTTCATAGGTGCTCGCTAACAGCACTTGCCCCCAACAGTCTCTTCAGGCTATACGGGGGATCTGTGTATTTGTCCTCAATGCTGGCTCATCGTAAAAAAACACCATGTCATTCAAAGGTTTCATTAATGGTATCCATTTAAATTCATTAAAAAAAAACATTACCATCCATGTTTTATCCACTGCTGAATGAAAGCCTCCCCATGCCGTCGTCACCCCACTCAGTCCTGTAATTCCACCGTGGGTATCACCTCTCTACGTCAGTCTATCTGCGCAAGTGGTCGTTCTCCAAAGCGTTCTCTCTGCTCTGGCTGCTACTCCGTAGCCAGAGTTAACCACCAGTCACCCCCTCGTGTGCCGTGCCGGCCTTCATAGGTGCTCGCTAACAGCACTTGCCCCCAACAGTCTCTTCAGGCTATACGGGGGATCTGTGTATTTGTCCTCAATGCTGGCTCATCGTAAAAAAACACCATGTCATTCAAAGGTTTCATTAATGGTATACATTTCAATTCATTAAAAAAAACATTACCATCCATGTTTTATCCACTGCTGAATGAAAGCCTCCCCATGCCGTCGTCGCCCCACTCAGTCCTGTAATTCCACCGTGGGTATCACCTCTCTACGTCAGTCTATCTGCGCAAGTGGTCGTTCTCCAAAGCGTTCTCTCTGCTCTGGCTGCTACTCCGTAGCCAGAGTTGACCACCAGTCATCGTCCCCTTCAGCAGCGTGTCCTGCCAAGCGTTCATTTAGAGTCGCAACGTCGCGTGCAGTGCTCGCCGAGCCGCATTGACTTTGGGTTTGCCAAAAACGAAGAGCTTACCAGGTCGCGCTCATTGCACACAACAAAGTGCTTGACACACGTGAACCGCAATACGTTTGCCGATCCCGTGAAGGAGCGTAAACCATCAAGCCAACTCCGGTGGTCATCATCGCAGCAGCCGCTTTTGGTTTGCCGTCGAACAAAGACGGTCGCCGCATGGCGCGCTTTCAGATGCGCTTCTGTTAGCCGTCTGGAACGATCTTCCTTCCGATCTTAGGAAGCCACTGGAGCTATGCATTTTTTAAAATCTGAATTGAAACCTCATTTCTTTCGAACTGCTTTTTGTGTTTCGTTTTTTTATCTGTCCAGCACACCTCCGATTAGCACGGTTGGCTACGTACAGTGAGAATTGAGTTCAACGTACACACGCTGTGATGACTTGTGTGTTTTCCCTAATCCGTGTGTTCATATTTCCGTCTCTCAATGTAAATCCAAGAATGCGCCTCGTCATGCCTCTACGCAGTTTTCATTCCACATTCGTCGTCAACGTGCAATGTTTCTGATACACGAGTCGTAGCAGATACATCCAAATTCAACGAATGTCATTCGCGGGCACACTGGCACGTCGGTGTGTTGCATTTTGGCAGCTTTGCCGGGTAGTTTTTTTTCTCCCCCCATTTTAGTGTCAGTTCAATACTAAGAGCGCGTGCTCTTAATATTTAGAGTATCCGTCGGTGGTCACGTGTTGAGTTGCGCGCCGCTCAACTCGTCTCGGTGAACAGTCGCCACGCAAATGCGTTGGGGCTGGGTGGGAGGTGGGAGGGGTGGGGCTGGGTGGGGAGGGGCTGGTCACCCCGTGGTGCCCTTATAAAACTCAACGTTTAACCTACTCACGCCGACTTGTGCCCGCCCTGACAGTCGGCCATATTTGCGGAATACACCACGCCGCCGTTGACCCTGGCCATTGACCGAGCAACCCAACGTTCCTATCAGCTCCCTCCGCAGGAATGTGTTGTTGTAACTTCCTGACCCGCCCCTACTGGACATCTGTTAAAAAGAGCTTCATAGCTCATCGGATTCTTCCAGTATAAATAAAGATTCTGACTAATAGGTGAGCTGCACAGAGAACCTGCTCAGCAAGGCCCACTGATAACGGCGACTTGATGAATTACAGGCTCATTAACCTCTTATCGCACTGCGTAAATTATTCACGAAGATCACTGGGGAGTGGAATAGAATGGAATGCGGAGGCCAATCAACCACAGGAGAAAGCACGGTTCAGGGAAGATGTCTTTACGATCAACTATGGAGGTAATAATATCAATCAGAATCTGATAAGACGAATGAATATCAAATGCCACTGTGCGCTCTGTAGATTATTTTTAAAAAGGCATTCGACTGAGTGAAAATATATACATTACCTATCTCGCACGCATTTGTCTGTAGAACATTGATTTAGAAGGCCCCATTGGCCGATAGGCCTAATATTTTGCACACAGATCTAGGTCTCTTTTATTTATTCATTTATTTATTGTTTTTCTGTTGTTGTTGTTGTTGTTGTTGTCATCATGCGTGAGTTCTGTAAGCCTCTGGATCACTCCGTGGGAATATTTCCTGTCACAATTTATTGCCGGCATTCTTTGCATTCATTCTCATATCAAGCGACCCATCGCAAATCACTGCTTCCGACTCCGCTGTCGTCAGCAGATCGAATATTTGACAGCAAATGTCACATTAACAGGAAATCTCTCCAAGTGCACCGTGATGAAGGCAGCTCTCATGGCAATTCTTAATTAAACAATGAATAACCTGATTATATTAACCTGGTTTGCACTGTGATTACATACTGTAGCTCGTCCGACATTGAGTTTGTTTTTTTCAATTGGGTCACTTCTACTGCACCACAATGGGAATACTAAATGTGGTTGCCACCTGTCCAGATTTTTCCAAGATCGTCCTCTTTTTTAGGTAGCTATCCATGGATTCCGTAAGTCTTGCTGGGGCATTGAAGGTTGCAGTATACGTAAGTTGTGTGCTAATAAAACGCCAAATCAAGGCAATATATTGATATGTAATAACCCCCTCGTCTGGTATTATGAAATGTTTTTTTTCTGAAACCTTCCATGTCCCGGTTTATTGTTTCTCAGAGGCAGCAACCCTATTCAAAATCAAGCACAACACAATTCAATAACATTTGCACTCTGATGAATAATGCGCGTTTGGTGGATTTATATTCGCAATGTGATATGAACATTTTGCAATGGAAATTATAATTCCGTCACCAACCTGCACCACGGACCAGAGTGGTGAAGTGTGCTCAAACAACTGATATAAACTAAAACCACAAAACTAAACTATATTTTTTATTTACCAGGTGAAGCCCATTGAGCTATACGTCTTTTTTAGAAGTGACCTAGCCACAAATGATAGCTCAACGAAGTGGCTTATCAAACACAACAGTAGATATTACACTACTGACGATGCACTCCCCAAATTTCACCAGGCTCACTGTTCATGAACTCTTGGAAGTGCTTGCACAAAGGATAGTAACATCTCATCCTGTGTTCTTGTAATCAGCGTAGTCACTTGCAAATACCTCTTCGTCCGTATTTTTTAAATATATAAATACATCAATTTGAATAATGTGATTTTTTTGTGCTAAGAGTTAGAACCTACTGAATTGGGTGGATCGGTCGGTGGCTCTTTGCCACGTAATATCTACACCATCAGTTCTTAAGTGAGACACCACGGAGCTTTTCCTAATATTTAAACAATTTGAATTTCTCGAGCAGCACCGCTGTGCAACCACCTGCTCGTAGAGTCAGTGGAAGTCGCTTCCGTCTGTCCCCCACCCGCCTACCCACCACTGCCCCACCGCTTGAGCTAGAGTGTTGCCAAAAAGGAGTGCAAACACCACCACTGACACACAGACTGATCTCTAGATATCCCTCGAGGAGGAGGAGGGAGGTGGGGGAGGGGGTTCAATAAATACATAAAAATTGTCCTGAATCCGCCAATGCATTAGGGACGGTTTTCCTAACTCCTTTGGTTGGGGAGTTAGGAGAGACAATTTAAACTGGCTGGATGCAAGAGCTGGCTTGTTTGCGGGAGTATTAGTCATGTTATTATGCTGGGCCTCACGGTGGCGGGACGTTAACTACCTTGCCTGGTATACAGAAGGTCGTGGGTTCGATCCCCACGCTGACGCATGCTGTATATTTGGAATTTGCGTGTCTCTCTCCCCCTGGTCGCGTGGATTTTTCTCCGGATCCTCCGGTTTTCCCTTCGTTTAGAAGTAACATCACGCGTTTATGGTATTTGGCGGCTATAAATTTCCACGCGATTGGCCACTTCGTTGAACTATCATCCGTGGCCAGGTCGCTTCTGAAAAAGAGCGAAATAGCTCAGTGGGCCTTAGTTGGTAAAATTAAAAAAAATAGTTTAGTTCATATATCTAAAACCAGAAATAAGCAGGACTCCACCCGGCATCTCCTCGTAAGTTGTTGTGGGATTGGCCACCTTCGTTTTTTTCCACCACTTCCTTCTGTAGAAGGCTTTGCACTCCCTCCCTTCCTTATCCCACCAGCCACTTACAAGTCCCTGTTTGTGTTTTCCTTCCATCTCATCTTCTCGCTCCCTCTCCTGTATAGTTTTTTTTTTACTCTATGGATGACGTTTCTTGCCTTACTCCGCATCATATTAGGAAGCCACTGGATCTATACACTTTTAAATCTGAATTGAAAACTCATTAATTTAAAACTGCTTTGTGTGGTTCGTTGTTTTTTCCTTCCCCGACACCTCCGATTAGCGTTGTCTACATGCGGTGCGAAAGAAGTTCAACATACGAGCGTACATATGGCAAAACCATACGATTATTGCTTCCCTGGATTTGTTGACAATGATGCGTGCCGCCAGTTTTTTTCTGATGTCCCGGTTCTGTATCTCCACGTAAAAATAACTAACTAAATAAAATATGTTGGGTCCATCAGACCATTGTGATTTCCAGACAAATATTCTCCAACAGCATTTGCTTAAGCAAGCAAACTCTGGACCGTTTTTTTTTTTACCTTCTGGGTCTCATCAGCAGTCACGTTTATCTTCTTGGTTCTTTTGGTAAAGTCACGTAGAAGGGAAGTAATACAATAATAAAAAATAAAATACAATAAAATAATTCTCACGACGTTTCGGCCACAACGCAAGCAGCCGTCCTCAGGTGAAACCAGGTCTGTCGCCTCGACAGACCTGGTTTCACCTAACAGACCTGGTTTCACCTGAGGACGGCTGCTTGCGTTGTGGCCGAAACGTCGTGAGAATTATTTTATTGTGTTTTATTTTTATTATGTTATTACTTCCCTTCTACGTGACTTTACCGAAAGAACCAAGAAGATGAATCCCTGCAGTCACGAAAGCTTTAAATCGAAATTTAGTCACGTTTATGTTTTATATATATGTGTTTATCACCCAAAGCTGCAGCTCAGTTCAACAACACCGACTCACTTCTATGCCTTGGGCATTAGCCTCAGAAGCCACGCATATAATCCATGCAGGATATGTGTTGAGTGAAGCATGCTTTTTTTCGCATTAACCTATAAAAAAACGAGTTGCAAATACTTTGTTGGCATGAGTGCAAACGCACAAATAACAACAACAACAACAACTCAACACATGCATCACTAAAATAAAGCCTTGAAAGCAATTATTTATTTTATTATGCGACATTTCAGACAATGGTCCTCCTTCATAGCAAGTGCTGGCTGTGTTTTATTTGTTTTATATAACAAGACATGTTTGATCTGTTGAGTATGTTTCTTACTCATTTAAGGGTTTATTATATTCCCAAGTGCTCCATGCATTCCATTGTATTTCTATTAATATGTATGCTGTGCACGAGACAAGCACAATGGAGTACAACACTTCATCGATTGCAGAAACACTTCGTAGTCGGGTGGACTTGTTCGGTCTTTGCAGTGACCATCTGCGTTTCCAGGCGAAGTGTTGAGTCGTGCTGAAAAGGTAAATTCGAGGGTATGTGAAAACAAACATGAAAACGACAACGCAGCTTGCACATGCAATTCGCGTCGTGTGTTTGCAGACTGAAGTGCAGAAATTTTTTTAAAGCAATGCTCCCTGTAATAGCTGTGTGTGTGTTACAGCCCTAAATAATTGAAAACCAAGTTCATGTGGGAGAGAGGGTTGATATACATGAGCAGCCTCGTAGTGGTCGTGGTGGTGGGGAGGTGGGGCATGGGGTCTGCTAAAAGCTCAGCCCCACTTCTCAAGTCGAATCGACTACGGGTCAGCCTGATGAGCAGACCTACCCAGTAGTCTTCTCCATGTAGCCTCTCACACACACAAAGATCCCCCGTGTAGCCTTCAAAAACTGTAGGGGCAAGTGCTGTTAGCGAGCACCTATAAAGGCCGGCACGGCACACGAGGGGGTGGGTGACCAACACCACGCCCGGCCGCCTTTGTCTCCCTAGTGACGATGTTTACACATCTTACCAGGTACTTATTTGAGGTTGAGTTGACCTAGGGGAGGCCCAGGACCGTTTCAGATAGTCGTCACTGGTGTTGGCCGTCAGCGGGAATCGAACCCGGGTTTCCACGCTCACTCACACACACACACGCACACATGCGCACACAAAAACAAACGTGTTTTTTGTTAACACCGAGTTTTACATGTTTAATTATAATTAGTATGCTTTGTTTAACGAATCGAACAATCTGTTTTGTATATATATTGTTCTTTTTTTTTGGGGGGGGGGGGGGGTGTGGTTTCATATAAACCCTCTTGGGTTTCCAACCTGACCTGCACACCTTTTAACTTTTTTTAATCTGCACTGTTTGTCTATCATTTGTCTGTTTTGTGCGAATAAATAATAATTCGCTGGTACCATTTTGCGTTGTATGACACCAGCGGCAATGAAGTCACGGGGGGGGGGGGGTGTGAGAGGTGGAGCAGATTGCACGATAGACGGATTCGTATCGCATGGTCTCTCATTCTGTTCAGCGTTTAACATTTGTTTCAAGTTTGTTTACCATTGACCGTCGTGACGTGCACCACGCACCCTCAGTTGTCGCGTGCCTCCAACTTCAACGGGGTCACGCTACGCGTTGAGAATGTTCTTCTTAGGTTTTTTCGGTAAAGTCACGTAGAAAGTAAAATAAAATAAAAACAAAAATCACGACGTTTCGGAGGCAACACAAGTCTCCGTCATCAGGTGGGACCGTCACAACCAGATTAGCGTTGAGAATGAGCATTTTTCTGTAAGATTCACCATTCGCCTTTAGAGGATAACTTATCTTATCCGTTACCCTATTAGCCATGATTCCGATTATTTGCGTGAGCTATAGAGTCCGCAAAATTCATGCTAATATTTCTATTATTTTACATTCTCTGTGATAATTACTCCCCCCGCCCACCCCATTAATAAGTGGAGTACATGTGCGGATTACCTCGCGGATAATAGGATCCACGATTATGACCCCCACATCACAACAGGTTTTAGCAGGAAAATCTTTTTTAGAAACCTTCAAAAAGGACGCCGATCTGGGGCAAAGTAAAAAAAAAAGATGCTATTAAATGATCAATTTCAATGGAATAAAATTATATTCTCATTACTTCATTTTGAATAATGCGTTACAAGGTTGCCTATCAAATGTAATACACCCCCGCCTCCACCCAAGGTTGGCATAACAGTGGTTTCAATGATGCTTTGATTCCACTCTGTAATATAATGATTGTTGCAAGACCCTCCCATTGCGCCTGGGTAATATTTGTAGAGGTTCTTTAGCGGAGAAAGAAGACACAAAGCTTTTGTCTACCCATTAGTAAGTGTGGCTGATCAAACAAAAAATAAAGAAAAATCCATGCCAAGAATGTATATGCAGCAAATACAGTATGTATTTGGTTACATTTTGACTTTAAACTTCCGTGACTGCAGGAATTCATATTTTTGGTTCTTTCGGTAAAGTCACGTAAAAACAAAAAAAATGTAAAATATATTTTTTTATATAAAATAAAATAAAATTGTGATTTTTTTTTGCTATTTTTATTTTTTTTATTTTAATTTTATTATATCATTTTTTTTATATTTTATCTTTTTGTTTTCTATTTACGTGATTTCACCGAAAGAACCAAGAATATGTATTTACTTTTTCCTGGTTGAACAAACAGCAAAGCTATTACGATAGCTGTGGTAAAGGGAACGGAAGAAAAAAAGTTTGCCAACATATTTAATGTAAATCGGAATATATTGGGCCAAGTTTGGAATTAAGATGTGCTTTATATTGCCAACGAGCTCACGCCCTAAGCAGGATATGGCTTGCAGCACGAGGTTTCGTGCTATTATCATGCAGCTTTGATGCCTTGGGGAAAAATGGTCTTGTTCCCAGAGAAGCAGATAATAAGGGCGATCGCTCAATGATTTTCACCAGCCGCCTCTGCTTTGCTCTGCTCTATGTTCTCCAGACCTTGCCGCCATGCCTCCAACTCCCCACACACGTTTTTCTTCTTGGTTCTTTCGGTAAAGTCACGTGACTTTACCGAAAGAACCAAGAAGATGAATCCCTGCAGTCACGAAAGCTTTAAATCGAAATCCCCACACACTCTCACTCTATCGCCCCCCCTCCACCCACCTCTGCCACCGCCATCCCCCAATCTCCACAAAACCCGCATCATCATCATCAGGACCATCAAAAACGTCTTTTGTCCACTATCCTCTGATTGGACCACCTTACGGTTACTGACCTCGACTGGGCTTTGTGTTTCAAGAGATAGCAATACGAGCATTATAATAATATATTACTAATGAAAGTGTGTAAATGGAATTGCAAAGCTGGAAGAGGGCCCGAAAGCAATTGGCCATGTGAACGAGGTAATCATGGGCATTGATTGCAGTCTAGCATGTAACCTTTTTTATGCTGCAGCTCCAACTAGGCAAGGTTGCGCATTCAAATATTCAAATGAATGTGGAGAAGCTTTTAATACCCCAGTGGGGCTATGTTCGGAAAATGCTAATAATTAGTTACGTTACAGTACATGATAATTGCAAAGTGTTTATGCAATGAATTTATAAGAACTTATTAGTGAAGAGACCCACGCTCAATACTGTATTGATCAGTCAAATCAATTTGGCCAATGATGTATGGCCTGAAAAATGAGATTGAGTGGACAGTTTTCAAAAATTGAGAACTTGCAGGAAAGGAAATGAGACTTTCTCAAGAAGAAAGTCAACATTATTTATTTGCCCCCAATAAATTTACTTCGTAAGAAATTCAAAGCTTAAGCATAAAAACAATCCATTTCAAGAATTATATTCCAACTTCGGTAAATTACCTTGAAATAACAAATCTTTTGCAATTATGTATATTTAATTGTACGCCTTCACGTGTACAAATTGCTCGTATTCATATGTTACTATTAGCCTTTAAAGAAACTATATTAAATGTGGTAGACAAAGTTTTATGTGATTCTGCCTTCTTTTTCACTGCACACACCTCTAAAATAGCAGCCAATAATAAGAAACTAATACTGGTGTAATGTTTACTCACACTTGCCCTAAGGAGAGATATGTAGATTAATGATTAAACTGTGAACTGCTTTACTTTCTATCTGATTGCATCAAGCAACAACATTGGTATGCAGGAACTTTCTGTCCTGATGTGTTGCGTAGCGTAGCCAGTGAACTGAACAAGCGATGGATGCATTGGGCGTGTGCCATTGGTGGCCTGAGACACACTTGCGTACAAAAAAAACACAGCAAGAAACGGAATGAAATTTTCCGCATAGTTTTTAGCAAAATCAGCTACATGCAATGCAATTAGTTGCTGAAGAGAAGAAACAGATCGCCTACCCGTTTCCCCCACCTTAAATTATACATCTGCATATAGATGTACGCATTCATTTGCCTTGTGTTCACGCTCGCTATGGTCCGTACATCTTATTATATCTTTCTCGAGGGAGACAACGAATAAAATATGACCACACATTTCTGGAAATTCCTAAGACTGTGATACATATTCAAATTATTCCGTGAATTTAAATTCTGTCATTTAAGGGCCCAGGACTATGAAACTATTCTCCAGCCTTAGACGTGCATCCCGATTAATTTCACGGTTTGTTAGTGGCCAATAAAGTATCATGGAGCCCAAGATAATCTTCTTAACACGAAAGGTCAACACAGTGCAGTGTGCTGAATCGAAAAGTCAGCTTTTCGCACGAGCACCTCTCAGCAGCTTTTCTTAACGCTCCAGCCCTCATAATGTATTGTGGAATAATTTCGCGTCTAATGTGGGGCGTCTACAAAAAAAAACACAAGAGAAGCCATCGCGGGATTTTTTTTTCTCCATTCTCGGTGCATGTAATTGTGCTGCCAAAATACAAATGTGTGTTATTTCAAACAAAACCGATCACAAGAGACGCATGCAGGCGCGCCCCGCACACACACACACACAGGCTCTACGCATTCACGCGCTAATGGTTTTTATGCATGCCTTCTAATGGCTTAGAGCTGGGATTCGGCAGCTTTAACCCCACCTTCACCTCGCAATGCTGTAGGTCATTATCAAAGCATGCCCTCCGCCATTAAGCGGACATTAAATATCATTCCACTGTGTAACGATTTTTTTTTGTTCCTGGGTAGTAAGTGTTATTTCCGAATTGCTTATGCCTCAAAAGTAAAGAAAATGGCTATTATTCCCCACAAACTTTGCTTTTGTGACCAGGACAATGATATTTTTTTATTTACCTATTTTCTAGAACATTCCAGATAGATTCAGTGCCGAGTAAACTTGTAGTAACTTCTAGAACATTCTAGAACTTTTCAGTAATATAAATAGTAGTATAAATACAGGGGCCTTACGCCCACCAGTTCAGTTTAGTTCCAGCTGCCTAAGTGGATACATGTCTGCATTTTTCTGAGATGGCATCAAGAGGCTGCAAGCATCCGGCAGACGCATTTTGCTATGTCTGTGGCCAATTTATCAAGACAAGAGCGAAAAAGTACTCTGTGGAAGCATCTGCTTAGATGTGTGAGGCCTACAAGGCATATGCCTGTCAGAGATCAAGACAAACCCTGGGCATTTCATTTCACCTGCGAGCAATAAAAAAAAAACTCTGGAAGGTAAGATGGACAATTGTTGCTCGGAATTTGACGTTATAAAATTAGTTTTAAAAATTTCAATTGTAAAAGTTTTGAATTTTAAAATGTTTAACAATTTTCAATGTTATTGAAAAAATATATAATATTTGAAAAATGTTGCGAGAATCTCTTACACATTAGTCATGGGTGAAATACATGTATTTTTGTAGGATGGTACAGGGGGGGAAAGAGACCCATGAAGTTCGATATCCCGAGAATTTGGTGGGAACCTACTGACCACTCAAGCAACTGCTACTTCTGCATGGTGAACCCTTCCAAACGTCGGACTGGCAAGATTGCACCTGCTATCATGCTTGCATTAGAATATATAGATCAGTTCATATTTTGATGGTATCATGTGGTAATGCTCCATCACATCTTTTAAATCTATTACGCAGTGAATATTGAACTGAAGCTTGACTTAAAAAAAATGTAATCTCAAATTAAATCGCAATCACATTATCTGTCAGAAAAATCGCAATGAGATATTTTCCCTAAATCGTTCAGCCCTACTCCCCGTTCCCACTCCTCTGGAGAAAGAGCAGCCGTCTTTAAAATAGAGCAGAAAGTCAGTGAGCGAGGAAGACGTTGTAGATCCAGATGACAATTTGAGAGGTGAAGCTGAGGAGAGAAACCAATACTATCCCAACCAAAAATACCTCAACAACTTGATCAGAGATCTTGGTCTCACCAAGACCAATGCCGAGCTTTTGACGTCTTGGCTCAAGCAGTGGAACTGGTTGAATGAAAGTGTGCAATTCGCAGATCAGAGGAAGCGTCACCAACCTTTTTGCAGCTTCTTCACCCGTCAAGATGGGCTCTGCTTCTGCCACAATGTGACCAGTCTGTTCGAGGCAATCGGAATCGCCTGTAACCAGAATGAGTGGCGCCTCTTTATTGACAGCTCATCCAGGAGCCTCAAAGCCGTGCTGATCCATAATGGTAACAAGTACCCATCTCTTCCCCTGGCTCACTCGGTGCACCTCAAAGAGGATTACAACAGCATCAAGACTTTGCTGGACGCCTTGAAGTATGATGGCTGGGAGGTCATCGGACACATCAATATGGTGGCATTCCTGATGGGTCTCCAAGGCGGTTTTACCAAGTTTCCCTGCTATCTTTGCCTTTTGGACAGCAGGGACACCAAGGCGCACTACCACAGGCGGGACTGGCCACAGCGGACCGAGTTCTTTGTGGGGAGGAACAAGGTCAAGTGGGAGCCACTGGTGGACCCCCGGAAGGAGCTGATGCCACCACTGCACATGAAATTGGGCCTTATGAAACAATTTGTCAGAGCTGTAGAAAAGGAGTCGGCAGCCTTCAAGTACCTTCAAGACTTCTTCCCTAAGCTGTGTGAGGCAAAGGTCAAAGCCGGTGTCTTCGTCGGACCACAGATAAAGAAGATCCTGGAGTGCAATGGATTCCCCAAGAAGCTCACTAGTAAGGAGAAAGCGGCTTGGAACAGCTTTGTCACAGTGGTTCGTGGCTTCCTGGGCAATCACAAGGTCGAAAACTACGTGGAGCTGGTTCAAAGCCTTAATGCTCATCTTGATAAATTCAAGGAGAACATGGGAGCGTACTCGGAGGAGCAAGGCGAGCGCTTCCAACAGGATATACCGGACTTTGAACGCCGCTACCAAGGACAGTATAACGAGAACATGATGAGAGACTACATTTGTGGGCTGATTCGTGAAAGTGATTAACATTATAATCGTAAATCTCGAAAAACTACTCACTTCTAAATCTTTTATAGTCATTTTTGTATTTCTTTAGTATAAATACATGTCAATTTCGATTCATATGTCGTTTTTTCTGACTTTATGTGAACGAAAAGACACAAATTCGCCAGTTTTCTCATTGAAAATAGGTACATTTTAAAATATCACTGTCCTCGTCACAAAAGTAAAGTTTGTGGGGAATAATAACCATTTTCTATACATTTTAGGCATAAGCAATTACGAAAAAACACTTACTATCCAGAAACAAAAATTGTGTTACATAGTGTAATCGTCCAGAGTAGGTCATATCCTGTTGGGGTAATGGCTGGAAATGTACAATTTTATAAGTGTCTTCTTGCGTTCTTGCCAAAATAAGATGCCCCATTTCAGAACACATTTAAACTTCATCTTGTCCGAATCATCATTGACGATTAAGTTTAAACTTTCCATCGATATCTTCCACGTCGTAAAATGCTCGTGTTTTATTTTTTTTTGCAGGTAGCGCACGATAGTATCAGTAATACATTTCGAATAAAAGATGTTTAACCCACCCTAAAAATTGTAAGGTTCAATGCATGACAATTTTTCTTGTCATACTCAGATACAAACAATGTTATTCAAGCAACAAACACACGGGTATTTTTTTGTTGACTTGCTTTTCCATCATAGAAAACGTTGGCATATAAATGTAACCGTTTCCTATGCAATATACATATACAAATAGCATGCATGTATAAGCTGGGAGCACTTAGAGGATCATAAAAGAATAAGTAAATTAATGATAGTTTATTTCGCACGTTTCAGAAAATCTCAAGGCGCTTTTCATCAATGACAATGGTGGAGAGGATGGCTAAGAAGTGGCTAATTTAAAACTGGAAATTATATCTGAAAGAGAAATTATTTTACGTGAAGGTCCCGACGGAACCAGACTGCCATGACAGCCTTCGGCAGAAAGGCCCGCAGTCCGAATTCCATGGAAGTGATGGCACCAGTGATCGCCCATGAACTTGAGCTTCCATCTGACATCCTAAGGGCACCACAGTGGCTAGGAGATGTTATCTCTTTCGTCTGGTATGCAGGAGGTCACGGGTTCGATCCAGACCCTGACGCCTTTATATGTGGAGTTTGTATGTTCTCCCCATGGTCGCGTGGCTTTATCTCCAGGTCCTTCGGTTTTCCCCTCCACCTTTAGAAACATGCGTTAAGGTGATTTGGCTGCTATAAATTCCACATGATAAGCTACTTTGTTGAGCTATAATTTGCGGCCACGTCGCTTCTGAAAACAATAAGTGACCTGGCCGCATTAGCTAAGTGGGTCTTACCTGGTAAACTAAAACTAGTAGTAATAATAGCAATAAACCCTCATGACAATTGTAATTTTTATTCACGTAAATAAAAACCCAGATTTATTAGACATGACAAATCGTTCTAATTGGTTGTGTCGGAAAGTGACGGGTTTAACAACACATTCATACTTACGCAATCTCACCCAAAAACCTCAATTATGGATCATTCATGAATGGTAAATGTAGCAGTTGTGAGAAGACTGGCTGGCTGGCAAGAGGACACTAAGGCTCTTGCGTGCCTTTAAGTTGAGACTTGCAGGCTGAGTCTAAAACCTACATCCATTGACTGCCGAGAAGAAAGGAGTATTGATTTTTCAATAAGAAAGCCTCTTTTGTCCCTTTTTATATTTCAAGCTCAGGCGGCAATACGAGTGAAAAGAAATTGACCAAAAGGAAACCGCAGTGGAAAGCTGAGCATCTCTGTGGGTGCTATTGCGGTTGCACTACAAGATCAAAAGTTCAAATGTCGACGGCGGTTTGTGAACATTGTATACGGACAGGAAACATAGCATTCATCTATACAGTTCTAAAGATGACCTGGATTCTTTTTTACACGAACATAATTTTAATATTGGGCCAACTCAAGTGAAGGCCTCGGCAACTGATAAAGTAGGCGCTAAGACATTCAAATGAAACCTTTAATGAACCTAACACTTTTTGTTCTTTTCATTTGAATATTTTTAATGTCACCCAATGTAAGATTCCAGAAATGCCAAAATATTTCTAATATGCTTTGGAAATGTGTGGTGGTTATATTTTTTACCGTGGAAAATTTATATGAATACTTTTCAAAACATGTAATGCATTTCAAATCTTCATTTTTTGCAATTTGTCTTTGTTAAATCTTTATTTTGGACAGCAAATGTTATTATTTCATGTTATCTATAGCTTACATCACCGTATTGCTTACATTTCTACACCATCTAATGCAACTAATAATCATTTATATCCTTGGTTTTTTCGGTAAAGTCACGTAGAAGGGAAATAATAGAATAATATACATATAAAACAATAAAAACTCTCACGACGTTTCGACTGCAACACAAGCAATCATCATCAGGTGTGATATTCACAGCAAGAAAATTTGAAAAAAGTGGCGGTTTGTCCGCCACTTTACCGAAAGAACCAAGAATATGAATCCCTGCCGTCACGAAAGCTTTAAATCAAAATTGAATAATCATTTGTTTTTATATAATGCCCTCCTTTATGTTGGAGGGTCATAACGCTTTGCATGCGATCGAGGACTTATATCGCATCTCATCTCAACACATTTCAAAGGGCATCCTCAGTGGCAGCTGCACTTGTGGACACACGGTGACACAGCAACCATCATAAAATTGGGTATCAGTCTGCAAAAAAATGTAAGGGGTGATGATTTGCGATCTGTAATCCCAATTGAATAATTTGAGGGTCATTTTTGTAATTTGGTTTTAAATATTTTTACCAAAACGCCGGCAAACTATGGCCTGCTCTTGCTAATGACGTCAGCTGATCTTTGATGCTCACTGTGAAGGAGAGGGTGAACGTATTTCTGGTGAACGCATCTGCTATTTTGAGTAAGGCACTGTCTTTTCACTGGCGACGTCTGTAGCTTAGCTCTACTCATACCAAAGTTGCCATGCTCCGGCAATACTATTTAACTAAACTATGTTTTATTTGACCAGGCAAGGCTCACTGAACTATATGGCTATTTTCTGGAAGCAACCTGGTCACAAATGATAGCCCAATGAAGTGGCTTATCGTGTGGAAATGTTAGCAGCCAAATACATGCTTCTTGCCTGTGGAGGAAAAAACCGGAGGACGCGGAGAAAAATCCACGAGACCATGGGAAGAGAGACACGCAAACTCAAAAATATACAGGCATCAGGGTCAGGATCAAACCCACAACCTCCTGTATACCAGGCGAGGTAGATACGATATCGCTCATGCTGTATGGTATAAGGTCTGCCAAAGAAGTAAATACTCCGTTTGGAAACATTGTTATTGTGGCCAACAGCATTTTTTGTTCATTTATATGTGTCCTGAAATGTCTGAAATAACAAGATATTGACATTGCGAAGTAATCACCATTTCCCACAATTAAATAAGTGTGTTGTAAAGTGCTTATCAAAGTAATTCACAGCATTACTGTTGTATGATGACATTTTCTTAGTTGATTGTTTTGTGTAAAAGTATTTGCAATGATTAGACAACTGCAGTTCCAATGTTAATGAAACTACAGTTGGATAACTTTTAAGTAATCTTTATTCTGTCTGGATATGCAGAAAAAAATAAGACCATAAAATGTGAAATATTGTTACACAGCGATAGGGAATTTATATCACCATAATCGTCATATCGTGAACATGTACATTGTATCGTATTGTGAAAAAATTATATCGTGACAACCCTAGCTAATAGTGTGGTATTTTGCTGAAGAGTATGGGTGGTTTATGACCATGTATGTATGTTGAACTTATTTTGCACCGTACGTAAGCCAGCCGCGCTAATCGGAGACGGGAGACACTAGGGTTACACATAGAATGGGTAGTGTTACATTTGGTTCTTACATTTGTATTTGGTCCTGACAGCACGTAAAAACCGTGTGTGAAAGTGCTGCTGGAACGCTCTTATTTTCAGGCTGATCGACATGGCGTCTGCCTCACTCGCTCCTTCACTTGGTCTGCGGCCTGTTCATGTTTCACACTCGTACGTCTCTGTTTTTATTGTGGCCACATCAACATTGCAGAGGCCGCCATCGCCCAGAAAATAATGGCCGCTCTCCTTTGCCTTGGCAGTTCTTTCCTTTGTTGTTTTCGTTTTGCATGACGGGACACTCTCTCCTTTCTCTTTTTTAGGGTCAATTAAGGACAGCGCACGGAATAAGTGAATTAAAACAGTGGCGCAAATGACACTGGCTGAATTCTTATCCACGATAAAAGAAGGACATCTGACTGTGGGTAAGATTCTCTCATCTTTCCAGAGAAAAGAGAGAAGGGACCTTTGTTGCTACCCTGAGGGATTACCTGCAGAGCAATGCCCTACAGCCACGCAGCATGATCTCCACTGCCGCAGACTAAATCTGTTTTGTGTCGAATCAATATTGGTTGGTGCACCAGCATGGCACTGTTTACACCGTCGCAATAATTGCCACATATATTCGCGATGTTAAAACTAGTTTGTTCCAATGCAAAGTTTAAAAGCAATAATCACAATGTCTATTCTTTATCCAGGGACAGCCTCGCTGAGGCCTGCATTTTAATGTTTAGTAGATTCCATTTTCTAAGCGATTGGGTTATTCGGTGGAAACAGTAGTACATGGAAGAAGAAAAAAACACACGAGGTGACGAAATAACCCAAAAAACTCCAAACAGATTGATTCAATTCGTTGCAGACTTCGTAGTTAGACGTGCTTAATTTCATTGGAAATTTCCATACTATGGCTTTAATGGAATTTGCCGCTTTTTATGAACGTCGATCTTTGACACTTAAGTGCAACCTACCCTTCCTTACTCATGTCCCTTGCACTCTCGTTCTATTATTCCATGGCACCCACAGATCAATGTTAAAATACGACAATAAACCATTTCTTGACTGTGTATTTACTTGGGGAGTAATGATTCACATCCAGCCCCAGCCCTTCCCCCCCCCAACCCAGCAGAAGTCTACTCAGATGTTTCCATTACTTGGCAGCCACTCCAACATTCGTCTTGACCATCAGCCATCATCCCCTTCTAGCGATGTGCCTTGCCCCAGCACACTTACTCTTCTTCACAGTTTGGACGATCTCATCCACTTGCGCATCTCCTCTCTGATTTGCACGGTTGCCTGCATACCGTGTGAAAGAAGCTCAGCATATATAAATACATAATCCACGTGTTTCCTCTGTGCATCTCTCAATGTTAATTGCAAGCGTGCATCTTAACGTTCCAAATTAGTTTTTTATATCAATGACCATCTTCCTGTACCAGGAAGATGATTAAACATGCTTCCTGGGCAATTATGTTAAATGTTGCAATTGAGTCACGATTACATTGGGAAATCGATCTCTTTTATCGCATTATGGTGAATCTATTCGCCTCGAGTCGCCTCTAGTAGCGAATGTGGGGATTACATAAAATGGCCTCTGTGAAGGGGTCATGCAAATTAATTATATAAAACATATATACGAACACAAACATTGATTGTCAAAGGTGTGATTCGATGCATGTATCATGGACCTTGGGAATCAATATGAATTGATTATTCAGTGCAGCCTTACACCCAGAGTATTTGCAAATGTGAAGTTGCTGATGTTCCTTTGCTTCTCATTGAAAACCCCCAAACATTCTGACAATACCCCCTGCTGAGTGGCGAACCAAAGGGCCCTGTTGGATTGGACGAGCATCCTATAGCTAATGTGGAGTATTTAAAATTCCAGCAGAAACCACTGCTGTGAAATCACTATCATAAACATGTCACGTGTCAGCCTTATGGTCTTAAATTTCATTGTCAGGACCTACGTGGCAGAAGATAGCCGCCGCCACCTCGTGACAACCCAAAATAGTTTCCATCCCGTGTCCTGCAGATGCCCCATGCCTTGAATAATTTTGAGCGTCAGACATTGTAATGCTGCACTATGGCATGAGTAGGAAACGAATAAGAAGACTATCTCAACTAAACCATTTTAATTTTTACGAGCTAAGGCTCGTGGAGCTATATAGTTCTTGTTCAGAAGCGACCTGGCCACAAATGACAGCTCAACGAAGTGGCTTATCATGAGGACATTCATAACAGCCAAAACTCCAAACACAAGTTTATAAATCCAGAGAAAAATCCACGCGACCAGGGGGAGAACACGCAAACTCCAAATATACAGGCGTCAGGGTCTCAATCGAATCCACGATCTCATGTATACCAGGCGAGGTAGTTAATATCGTGAGACCTTTTGGCTATAAATGTTCTGATAGTGGCATTGTCTTTGTACTGTTCGCCTTTTGGCGTTCTATGGTCTGACACTGGTGAGACTAGGCCATGAAGAAGGCTCTCTCTGGTGTAGGCCACATCAGTTTCAAAGACAATGCCTCAAATATTATCCGAGCACGTTTGTTTGCATGTTCACCGCAAGCAGGTGGTTAATGCAGACTCGATTTCTTGCAAAAGGTTTCTATCTGGTGTTTGAACATCGTGACGCCTGTTTTGTTGCCAGAAAGGGTAAAACCTCTCCTTATTTTTCATACGAGGAGGTTAACGTCTCGCCAGCGTTGAGAAGCTCCCCGCCACGTGAAGCAGCGCTGAACGGCATGCGGCACAGCTCGGAAAAACGCTGGGAAGCTGTTTAGAGCACACAAGCACACAACCTGCAACAGCTGTCAACTTATATATTTTTTTGTGCAACTGCATTGGCAGCGGTGCATAATAATAATAATACAAATTACCCCAAGAAAAATAGAATACGTTTGTCAATAACACTGCCCGAAAAGGAAAATAATTTCTGAATATAAAGTAAAATTTATGATATCTGACATTTATATGTGACATGAGTAAGGGCCACTGGCCAAACCGTCAGCTACATTTTTGTTCATTTATTTTATTTTATTTTTTACCTACGTGACTTTACCGAAAAAACCTAAGAGTATGAATCCTTGCAGTCACGAAAGCTTCAAATCTACAATTCAGTTTTTTACTTCTTTGGGCCGCAATATTATTGCTGAACGTGTTGAGTTTCTGCTCACAAGCACTGCGAGGTAAGTGTCCGTACTTGGTAGGGATCTGCGGTTGTGCTGTACAGCTCTTCAATTCATACGACCCAAAAAATAGACACAACTGATCGCAGATATATTGTATTTTTCTGTTCCATTCTGGAACACTTTAATTCCACAGTTCTTTGTTATGATGAACCGTGCAGAGCCCCGCAGCTCAGACAATTCAAGGAAGGATCATCCAAAGGTGACCTAAAAGTAATGTGGAACCAATGCAATTATTCACATATGGCATGGGTAAGTCTGCAACAAGGAGGCTTCACAGATAAAAAAATATAGGCTCGCAAAAGATGAAACATTTTCCTTTGTTGGCTTTCTGTAGAACTAAGTGGCTGGGATTTGCATAGGCGTAAAATCCAATGCAGTTGCCTCTGTCTAAATTGTTGTTTTACACGTGCAACTGATATAGCATGCTCCTGGCATCTTAAACGAGTGAAGGTGTTCAATGTTAATTAAAAAGAAAATTGATTAAACAATTCACTGTTCAAACTATTTGAATGCCTTGCTGTTGGGGCAATGGTGTAATTGCCCAACTGATTGTCAACCTCGCTCTGATTTTTTTTTGGGAGGGGGGTGGAGGGTGGGGGGAGGAATTATATATTTATCCAGATAAATCTTCAAGGTGCAATAATGTATCATCATAAAAGTGAAGCACGCTTACAGCTCACTCCTCGTAATTCCGTCAGTTTAGATTTCCGCCGCTGTGCAATTTTGGTGCCGTGCTTTCTGAGCTCGGTTTGCCATCGTCTGCAACGGAATATAATGAAGTGAATAACTTCTGGCTGTGTTAGCCCAGGAAGCAGACGAGTGCCCGTGATGCTTGCGGGGACGGGATCATGCCCCGTTTTGCTCTCTCTCCTTTCCCCCCCCCCTTTCGATCGTCCACCACAATTCAACCGTGAACTCTCCCGCTCAGCATCACATCCTAAATTGATCACATACCTGCTGGACGAAGAAATGATTAGTAGACTCTTACGCCCACAACCTTACCCACCGCGCTCCACCTCCCTTCCAACCTCTTAAAAATGAAGCCTTTGTCACTTGCGTGACCGCCTCTTTAATCATCTCTTGAACGGCAAATCATAGCAGGGCTGGTCTCATCAGCACGTTTGACTAAACTACTAAATGTAGTTAAATAACTTGATTCGTGTTGCATGTAGAGTTTTAATGGTGTGCCATTTGGAGATGTGTGTGCTTTTTAACGGGCGAAAATGTGCAAGGAAAGTGTTTGTGCGTAGACATTGATAAGAACAGCAGCAGCAGCAGCCATGGTTAATCAACTGCTGGATGAAGGCCCCTCCCAAGCCACCTCTCTCCTATCACTCTCCTATCACACGATTCTTTGTAATACGAAATTAATTTAATCCACACCGTAACACACCTGGCTTTGTTGGTATTACCATTGTTACGTAAAAAAATATTTGCACAGACGATATTCATTTATGAACGTCTGTTTAAATTCTAATCTCCCTCTTGTTTTGATTGTGATTTAGTTTTTGTATGTTTTTTTTACGCTTACGTTTATGTAAAATATATAAAACAGCAATCATATTTTTGAGTTAAAATCTCATACATATAGATTGCACTGCCTTTCATTTTACATCAAGTCAAATTCCCAGGGTAGATCCAACCTCCATCCTGCCTGTATTCATAAATACTCTGAGCATAGCAGTTTCCGAGAAGACTGCAGATCATATTTTCTGTGTGCGTTTTCAGAAATGCCCATAAATATCGCATATGCATAAGCACAGCAATTGCGAGCACACACAACATTATAATTTAAATTGCGCGTGTCGTAAAACAGTTTCATGTGTTATTTAAAAGTGAACTAACCTAATTCATAGATGGTCCTTTAAAATTTATAAAATGCTTTTAATATGCACTGTTCGCCATCTCCCATGCAAATTACACGTCTCTTCATTTTTTTTTGCGACAGTCTGCAAATGAATTAATGCAACATCAAAGGCTTTCTTCTCTCATTCAAAAAAATTAGAAGACAAATGCCTACGTGTAAACATGATGTCCTTGATCTCTGATTTTTTTTTCTCACAAATATAAATGACCGAATGCAATTGCTGTTGATTAGACAAAGCAAATTCGAAATAGAGCATTATGCCTTTCATGCAACCACATTTTTTTTCATAACGCGCTAATTAAGAAGGCACAACTGTGAGAAACTTGAACACAGTGAGGGAACCACACACAACTGGGACGCAAATTAAATGGTATTTGCACTCGTCGCTTGCGGAGCCAGCCTGTGCATAGAGTGTGGTGTGGTATCCAATGCCTCTATCAGATGGCAGTTTTAAGCATTGATTACTGCTCTATGTTACTGCACAGGTAGTGGTAAATTAGGGATTTCTGGCGGCCCTTGCAAGTCTTAACATATGCTTATAATGCACAATTAGCTGCTTACCGTGTAATGCGTCCATGAACGAGGCTGTAGTGCCTTCAATCACACTTCGATCGTTCTGCAGAGCTTTGGAGCGGAAGGCACGCAAGCCACCACTTATCTTTGTCAACACAGCCTCGTTCACTTGCTCATCACGTTCCCTTGCTCCCTCCGTGTTAATCACCCTCTCCTGTATTTTACTTTTTCCTTATATTTTATGCATTCCTAGTGCTCACTTCTGAACGCTGAAGTAATTATCCCCTGCTTAAGCTTGTCCTTTTAATTTTCATTAGAGCGCAGTATTATTGTTTTAATTGGAAATTCAGCTATAAACAATGGAATATGGTGACAGCTCGTGTGTAATTATTCCCACAGTTACCTATGGTTATTTAGTTATTTTAGTTTTCCTCAACCACTTGAGGTAAAATGTTTTAAATTAAATCAAAAATGAGGTCCAGCAAAATAAACGTGGGATTTTCTGTTTGAATCAATACAGAAATGTTTCAATGATGGGTTAACAGAAATTTACATTTGGTGAAATAATGGAAATGTAATTCTGTATAAGAAACACGATGGGGGGGGGGGGACGTGGACTGAATTCTAAAACCCTTGGAATCTTGATCCATAGCCAAAATAAATGAAACACTCCATACGATATGTCCATTTTTGTACTCGCTTCCCTAGAGTGCCTGTGGTCTTAAGGCTGAAACGTACTTAACGTTTCACACTTCTCGGCTTGTTTTACGAAGTTGTGTTTTTTTATATGAAGAAAGGATGAGATGGCAATAAAAAAACAGCCTCTCTGATATTTTACCTGGTAAAATATAGTCGACCAAATCAATATATTAATCGAAATTGGTTACAAAAAAAACATGAAATAATGAACACCAATGGCGAAAATGTTGAGGCTGCAGAAAATGAATCTACATTGTTGTAACTTGCAAGTGTGCAATGAAATGTATGGTGATTGCTTTTAAAAAGTGACTTTACAATGAAATAAGAAAGCCCATTTGTAGCTGGTAGGCAGTAATATCTGCCATCTTCTTGGTTCTTTCGGTAAAGTCACGTAGAAGGGAAGTAATAACATAATATGTTTTATTTTTATTTTTATTATTTTATTACTTCCCTTCTACGTGACTTTACCGAAAGAACCAAGAAGATGAATCCCTGCAGTCACGAAAGCTTTAAATCGAAATATCTGCCATGTCACGTAGTAGCACAGAATTCATTCCAAAGATACAAAATACGGGTGAGAAGGCAAAAAAAATCACGAATACAAATTATAATAAAATATATGATTTCCTGATGACAACATTTTTACAAATTTAGGCAAAGACAATGTTCTTCTCTTCTCTATCACATTTCTTCAAAAGGAAAACCACTGGGGGAATGCTCTATTTACTAAGCTTTGTGTAACATCCGCTGGCCAATACCACTCCCAAGAATGTTTCTGATGCCTCAACATATCAATCACTTGTAGGGAATTTGTCACGTGTCCAACCAAGACAATTTTTTTTTTTGCCGGGGGTATGCATGTTATTTTTTATTTTTATTTTTCCGTAGGTGTCCAAGAAAATGTGTTGCTTCGCTCGAGCCTTACAAAGCCCATGCTCCACATGCTCATTCCGTTGCTGTGGTGAACGCTGAACATTGGCCTAATGAAGCACCAGGCACATCGCGATAACAAATGAAGTAACACATGGAATGCGTTTTTCTTAACACAAATGAGCCGTGCAGTTGTGTCGAAAACGAATACCACACACTCCAATGGTAGCAGCGATCACCACCATGGAGTACAAGTGTGGGGTTTGCAAACACATTTTGAACACAGCTGGTGTAAATCGGTCCTGTTTGCAAGCCCAGAGTCCATTTATCCATCCATTATTTATGCACTTTATCACATTTACATTGCTTTCTTCCGTGTCAAAATACATCTTCCAGCACGTATTTTTTTGTATGTCTCCATACCGAATTTGACCGGTTAAAAGGTTTGGTAAATAAACTTACAGCTCGTTGCAATTCAGCAGGTGACTGTGTTGCCCCGAAATTTTGTCTGCACCTTGAATCACCGAACGGTCTCTTATACAAGCCAACAGCATGACTCGCATCTGTATCTATAACGGTCAGTTGCTGTGGAAACCTGGCCGTCCCTGTAACAGGGAAATAACTTGAATATGAGCTTCCAGTTTGCTTAAAGAAAACGAACCACCCTGCTCTATGCAAACAATGCTGCATGCGTACCTGCTAAAGAAGCGGCTAAAATAAGTATAAACAGCTCACCGTGAAGCGTTTCAAATGTTTCTACGCGTTTACAGCAAGTGACACATTGCTCACAGAGGCTGTATGTTCACTTAATGTTTTCATCTCTCAAGGTAGCGTCAGACAGCGGCACGTAACATCGCCACCATAAATCGTTAAATAATTTAATAAATGTACAAATGCACGGACGAATGTGGAGCGGCAATGTTTCAGTATTTAGGTTACAATTTTTGTAGGGCGCCTTTTTTTTATCTGTATAAAATGTGAAAAACAAACGTATGACTGCGTCAAGTACACGTATTGCATTTTTCTTGTTTACACTCCTGCTATTCCACGAGCACATGGTCACACGGCGTAGGAGCTGCGCCAAAGTGGTTAGCACACCGCGGGAAGAACCTAGCAAGCTGAGTAAAAAGATTCGCGAGCTTTACTGCTTGTGGTTCTCCCGATCACAGGAGTGAGCCTGTCAACCCTGCGGAGAAGCCTCGCTTTGGCCCCCTGTACCCGCGATGTCATCCTTTCGGTCATCACCCAAAGCTCATGGCCGTAGGTGATGATGGGAACGTAGATAGACCTGTAAACCGAGAGCTTTGTTCGAGAACTCGGCTCCCGCTTTACCACCACGGATCGGTGCGGCGTCCGCATTGATGCCGACCGATCTCCCGCTCCCAAATAGCACCACTCGTGAAAGAGACCCCGAGGTACTTAAACTCCTCCATTGAGGGCAGCTGTTCCCCCCTCACTTGGAGAGCACACTCCACCATCTCCCGGGAGGGAACCATGACCTCAGATTTGGAGGTGCTGATTCTCATCCCAGCCGCTTCACACTCGGCGTCAAACCGCTCAAGTGCGCGCTGGAGATGACAGATTGCCGAGGACGACGACATCTTCAAAAGCTGCGACGCCACCTCCATGCCTTGATATCCTGTCCATGAACATCACAAACAGGAGTGGAGACGAGACGCACCCACGGCCGAGTCCAACACCCACAGTGAACGACTTTGATTTAACACCAAGAATACGGACACAGCTCTCGCTCCAGTTATAGAGGGACAGGAGAGCACACACACAAGCGGCACCGGTGCATCATCCTCCCTCAGCACCTCCCACAAGACATTCCGTGGAACACGGTCATATGCCTTCCCCCAAGTCTACAAAGCAGAGGTAGACTGGAGAAGGGTACTCCTATGACCCCTCAAAATATCTGTGAGAGAGAAAAGAGCTGTCTTCTTGGTTCTTTCGGTAAAGTCACGTAGAATGGAAATAATAAAATAATAAAAATAAAACATAATAAAATTATATTTTATCATGTAATAATAAAATTAAAAATAATAAAATAATATTTTATAATGCTTTATTTTATTATTTTATTATTTCCATTCTATGTAATAATAAAAATAAAACATAATAAAATAATATTTTATTATGTTTTATAAAAATAAAACATACTAAAATAATATTTGATTATGTTGTATTTTTATTATTGTATTATTTCCATTCTACGTGACTTTACCGAAAGAACCAAGAAGATGAGTCCCTGCAGTCACGAAAGCTTTCAATAGAAAAGAGCCGGTCCATTGTTCCACGACCCTGACCGGAAGCAGCCTCCTCTCCAGCACACTGGCACTGGCTTTATCTGCGACGCTGAGGATTGTGAAATCTCTGCAAGTTGGAGCACAATCCCTCTGGACCCCTTTCTTTAAAATGAGGACCACAACCCCAGTTTGCCAATCCAGAGGTACTGTACCTGCCTACCGTGCAACATTGAAGAGGCGTGTGAACACGACACTCCTACAGCGTTCTCAGTCGCTGGTTACTCTTGGAAACCACGTTGTCTTTATATCGTTATAGGTTACCACGTGGATTTTGAAAATCATTGTAGTTCTTTTATATTTACAGATTCATATGCAATTATTCATCAACGACTTTCACGTATGATATATCACCCATGTATTAATCACCTCGCCTACCCCCAGGGATCTGTGTACCCCCGGTTGAGAAGCACTGCCCTACAGAATAGTCGACTAGCTTAAAAGCTTACATTGTGAGAACAAGTTTAATTGTTATTATGCGGAAAGGCATGTAAAAATATGCAAGCATGAGGATGTGGCTCATGTTTGCTCGGGAATTTTAAAAAATATATATTTAGCTAAGGCCCTAAGTTGTATTGAATACATTGTAACTGTACACATTTTCACGGATGATATATTTTATTGCACAATTGCACAGTATGATGTTGAGATCGTTGCTGAGCTGTAAAAAAAAACACACATTTTAAATCCATAACAATTACATTTTAAAGTTCTCGGTTGACCATATCTGGAATTCTGATTTGTTTTTTTCAGGTGGGAAGCTTACCAAAGGCCCTCGCTGGGATATGTTGCTGACGGAACTATAATAAATTTAAGGGCCCAGAAGCGATAGTGAAAATAAAGTCACTGGACAAAGGATGTGGTGCACGTGGCTGTGTGTGGTGGGGGAGGGCAACATAGAGATGTCATTGGGGGAAATGATTTAATTTAACTATTTTTACAAATAAAAATGTTTCCCACCTCACGATTGGAGATCTGAGGTGTTTATTGATATATAGTGGGGCGGTAGTTTCCAGCACCCCCTCCACCTGACCCCCCCCCCCACCCAGTTAAAAGAACCCCAAGCAATACCAAATAATCATTCCATCTTAATCATTGCAATTTTGAAACATTTCCCTGGCATGCTTCAGGATGCCAACCCCAGTGTCAAGACAGGCTATATTTTGTTTGTCCTTTCTGAAATCCTTTAAGTGACTGTCTTAATCGCATTGTCACTGGAAAAATCTTCAGTTTTGTCACAGGAATGATTGTTCACTGTGACTTAAATAACATATTGTCACAGTCTGGGGTATTTCCACATGCACAGCACTTGCCGTACAATGACCATATTGCATTGATTCATGAATTGTGGAGATGTAGTCAAAATTAAAACCATCATTCACAGTACTGTCAGTGATATAACTATAATAGGCTACACACTTTTTTTTGTCTCCTCTATCCATAATTTAATTTGACATTTACCTTTCAAAACTTGCCTGGCTAAGTTTGACTTAAATTGTATCTCTGTGCGTAGCATTGCACCACGTGGCACGGGCACAAGATGTTACCTTAGAATATCGTGCAGGCAGCTGACAGATTGATTTATTGAAGGAATTCATTACAGTCATGAGATGCATACATTTGTGTCTTCCAAAAAATGACGAAGAGCTACGCATAATAAATCTCTTTTCTCTTTTTACAAATCAGTTCAGTATATATAACAAAAAAAGTTAAGAAGTTATTGGTTAAATAAATGTATTATGTAATATGGGAATATTTACATCATGGGATCTCCTTTGCCAGTACCAAAATATGAGAATAGAATAGGTTTTTGTTTGCATTCTGACCACAATTATAAGGGGTTAATGCAGACATGATTCCTTGCAAAAGGTTTCAGTTTGGTGTTTTAACATCTGAACACCTGTTTTGCTGCCAGAAAAAAGGGGAAAACCTATTCCCATGAAATGTTTTTATAAAAGTAATATATTGCACATACTAAGAGAAGATGATGAAACTAAAGTGAATTGAAATGTAATAATTACAGTCCATCATTCCGCTGCTGAATGTAGTCCTCTGCATACTGTATGTGTGTTGAACTTCTTTCACACCCTACGTAGCCAACTGTGCTAATCGGAGGTGCGGGGGAATAATAACAAACGAAACACAAAATTATATTTTAAAGAATTCAGTTTTCAATCGAGATTTCAGAGCACATAGCTCCAGTGGATTCCTAATATCGAAAGGAAGAGCGTTCCAGACGGCCGCATAAAGCACGTGATGCAGTGACCTTCTTTGTTCAATAGCTAGCCAAAAGTCGCTGCTGCGAGGATGAGCGGAGTTTGCGCGATGGTTCATACTTCTTGTCGAGATCAGAAAGGTATTATGGTGGTTGTGTTGCTCATAAGGGTTGTCTGACCATACTTCACCATCCTGCGCATCATTCATAAACATACCATTAATGTTCAATGCATAATATTCTAGCCTGCCCTTCTCTCAATAAATCATGAAAGACATTGCCTTTAATCGGAATGTACAAATATTCAGCGAGGTCATATGAATGCAGGGGGTGGAGCCGTGGTCTCGTGAGTCCTAGTCACGGCTGACATCAGTGATATCACAACGAGTGCTCCTCACCGCCCCCCCCCCCATTTTTCACCAACCTGTACTGACCAGCACGGTGAAGTATGGTCAAAAACACTCTCATGACTGAGGTGGTGTAGGGAGACCTTCATCCATTGGTATATTGGTAATGCTAGAGTGTATCCTTATTATTTGATTTAGTTTTTTTTTTATAAACGTGCGTGCAGAGGTTATCCCATTTGACAAGCACGAACCATAAACACAATTGACATTCTTCTTCTTGGTTCTTTCGGTAAAGTCACGTAGAAGGGAAGTAATAAAATAATAATAATAATAAAACATAATAAAATAATTCTCACGACGTTTCGGCCACAACGCAAGCAGCCGTCCTCAGGTGAAGACCAGGTCTGTCGGGGAGACAGCGTCAATTGACATTCCTGCGACCACCGCAACTCCGATTAGCACGGTTGTCAACTTACGGTGCGAAAGAATATACTAATAGGGGTTTTTCCCTTTTTATCTGGCAACAAAACTGAAACCTTTTTACAAGGAATCATGTGTTCATTAACCACAATATTTTTGGTCAAAATGCAAACAAAAAACACACTTTGATAATATATGCATTGTCCTTGAAACGGATTAGTACACGGCAGAGAAAGCCGTCTCTGGTGTGGACCAATCCGTTTCAAGGACAATGCATATATTACACTGGTCAACACACTTTTTTCTGGCATAAGGTATTCCAACGGTTTTAAGGTAATTTTGGGGTGCTGATTCCAAATCTGGCAGGTTTTTGAGATATCAAATATTGCATTTTCAATAAAAATACAGCACAATATTTTAACACTAAAGCAGTCATTGACTCGCAACAACTTGCAATCATAAGTGACAGAGTTAATTTCGGGTAAAGTCAATGAAAATGGGGTATGCCGATAGCATAAAAATGAGATTTGATAGAGCAAATCTAAGATCAGATTTGGAATCAGCACCCTGAAATTAGTCCAAGATAGAAAAAAAATGTTTTTTTTTGTTGACCAGTGTTATCAGTGTCTTTTTTCTTTGCATTTTGACCACAATTATTGTGGTTAATGCACTAATGATTCCTTGTAAAAAGGTTTCAGTTTTGTTGCCAGAAAAAATGGGGAAAACCCCTATTATTATATTTTGGTACTGGCAAAGGAGGCCTAATGATGGGTGCGATAGAAGTTCAACGTGAAGTTCAACATACATGCAACCACGTTTTGCATTCTGTGGTAGGTTGCCACCCACGTACAGTGTTATCCTCTGCAATGTAACATATTATCCATTATGTAGATTGCCAACCCATTATACTGATCTACTCCTGAACGAGTCACCCTCCCCTGCCATCTAAAGCATCGGTGTTGCCCCTGTGCATCGTTTTTGCCAGCCAAGTGACCATGTTACACTCAATGTGCAGTGTGTGCACGCACACACACACTGCATAGACGCAGCATTACTTTAATTTGCGTAATCTGACCAAAAAAATGTCAAATAGCCAGCCTTAAGGACATTGCAAATGGTAAGTGTAAGCTTTGTGGCATCACTGCAAGCGATTGTAGCAATTGCTGTAATTTAGTAAATTGCCTCCATCAAACGCACTTTCATGGCTTCATAAAGCTACATTTTGGTAACAACAATTAAGACTTTGAAGGTCGCTTTGATTAAAAAATAACAAACGGAAAGAAAATGAGCGCTGCAATCAGTTTTCTTACAAAGAAAGTCCCGTTGCAATATATGTTCACTGCAGAAGACTTGTAATTGGTGATGGAATAAAAGGGTTATGTACGTATACTGGAGAAAAAAAACACTTTAAGTGAGCAATTAAAGAATAAGAGGATGATAATTTTCAAATGTTGATGAAGGTTATGTTTAATAGGACATGATTTCATTTGCAGGAAGCCAACAATATGAAAAGTTTGGAGTTCTGTGAAAATTCCAGGTAATAGTTTTTTTATAAATCCATTGTTACATTTTAAACGTTACTCCAACTATATTTTATTTTTCCACTAGCTACAATTATCTATTCTCCTTTCCGTATCATTCTTGTACATATTTCACGAACAGGCCACTTGTAAGCAAAATATAGAGTACGAGTTGGAACGATTTATTGATTAAAATTGATTCTTACGCCCACAAAGCTTGCATATAATTTTGCACATGAAGACCAATTATTTATGATCCCTGCAATCTATATGCAACAATGAGAATGACAACAAAAATTTTGCACCAGCCGAGAACAGAAACAGAACTCTGTCTTCCTCCCTTACTGGATTGTTCGATACCTAAATGTCGCATGGCTGAACGTCCAGTGCTTTACCTCGCTCTAATGGATAGAATGTAACATGGGACAGTCAGGTTTATTGATGACCACAATCCGTTTAGCTCACGAATTCACTCCAATCGCTCGCTCACCGGCAGTCAGTCGCCTCCCTAGCACTCTGCTAACGCTACTACCAAGGTTGTCGCGATTATTCCACCACACACGTTGAGGAATCGATCTACCAGGCCACAAACACCGAAACTGCAGGTCAGAACACGTCTCCCTTGTTTACTTACTCGCAGTGTGTGTATGTTGGACTTCTTTCGCACCGTACCTAGCTAACTGTGCTAATCGGATGTGCTTCGCTTTAGAATCACCTTCCATCATCTATTTCCACAATTCCATCGACAGCCTTTGGTCGATCCAAAAAGCTTGTCAAGACTCGTTTGGATGGGTGACCATAAAATTGCCCCAGCTATTGTATACTCTTAGTTTTTTCGGTAAAGTCACGTAGGTAAAAAATGAAATTAAATTAATTAAAGTAATAATATAAATAAAATAATATTTTATTTTATTTTTAAAAATAATATTTTATTTTATTTTTATTATTACTTTCATTAATTTTAATTTCATTTTTACCTACGTGACTTTACCGAAAAAACTAACAGTATGAATCCTTGCAGTCACGAAAGCTTCAAATCTAGAACCAGCTATTGTAGTTGTGGGGCTGCAAGGTGGCCAGGAGATGGTTGTGCTGAATGTCACCCCCTTTCTACGAGTCGATTTTCGACAGGTACTCCGATTTATATTTTGCAAATCAGATGACACTGTTGCCACCTTATCGCACGTGACATGGCATTTGCCATTGCTGACTTGGCGAATGAAATCCGGTTTTGTGTTATGTGAAACCACAAAACCGCACTTCCATGTAACTTTATTCTCTTCAAAGTAAATGTTCTTATTTCTGGAATTTGTAATGCGATTTTTTTCTAAAAACAGTCAATCATTTTTTAACACTCGGGAGTTACATATTTCTTTAAATACACGTCTTTGTTGAGTTAAAATCTTTCAACTATTCGTATGGCGGGCTCTGGGGTTTTTTAATAGTAAATTTTGTTATGCATTACCTTCATGAACATAAATGATTTATTTAACATTGGATTTTGCAGATGTCAATTTTCCACTAGGTCCATAGCTGAGAAAATAAATAAAAAAGCATGCACTCCAATGTAATCCATGAAAACGATGGTGTTGATCGTTTTTAGTATTCAAACACCCACATATTAAATGTGTGCTCTACAATCTCAAAGTGACATACAACCATTACACATTGCTGACCCCGTGCGTATTTGAGTTTGGATTCACACAAGTTAAAGCATAAGTGAGAGGTTGACCTTCAACCGCTGTTTACTTACCAATGTCGGCCGCGTAGAGAGGAGGCTGGGGGATCGCTTAAGCCCTTGGCCTCCACTCGACGTGTGCGCTAATGGTTACGGGCACGCGCCCTTTTGAGAAACCGCATGCTCTTATTGCACCGGCCGTTGGAAGCCAGTTCAGCTGAATGTGCGCTGACCCCCCCAGCTGCCCTTTTCTACCACGCGATGACCTTCCACCTACCCTCGACTGCCCCGCATCGTAAAATGGCAACGACAAGGGACAGCCCCAACATCATTGGGGGGTTTGGGGTGAGGTTGGCTGGAGGAGGGGCTGGATTCCATCTGCAGCTGAAGACTCAGCCCCCTCCCCTCCCCGACCTGTATGAATTCTAATAGTCTTTACTAATTGTTGGTTACAGAATGCACGAGAGACAAATCAGATCATATCCCCGCCACCATCCCAGCTACAGTATGAGCTTATGATTATTTTTTAACGTGATATATTGGCATCTTGGATTTTTAGGCCAAATTTCGGATTATGTTTTTGTATCTTTGAATTGCATTTCATTACATTTTGTGAACGTTCAATGTTTGCGTGCAAACTGTAGTCACATGAACACATTTAAGTATCAATCTTGATTTGAAGCTTTCGTGACTGCAGGAATCCATACTTTTTGGTTCTTTCGGTAAAGTCACGTAGGTAGAAAAATTAAATATATCACGACGTTTCGGGCGCAACACAAGCGTCCGTCATCAGGTGGGAAAGCATGGTCTGCAGTCTGTTTAAAAAGGATTGAAATGGGTGTAGCCCAAGGGTCATAAAGAAGTGGCCGTGTCTCGTGATGTTAGTGTGATAAATTAGCATGTATCGACAGTTGAATTAAAGAGGAAACATAGTTCCCGCAGTAAAATAATTACAGTTTCACTTTTTTTCATATTTGTATTATTTAAGCAAATTTGACTTCACAGTCATCAAACGACGGTCACCCGATGGCACTCTTGGCGAGACAAACGTGGAAGCGACCATGTATACATAATGTCACTTCGTATCAAACTTAAACAACATTTAAATTTTTCCAATCACACAAAATTCATGTCTAGGTCCAATTATAATTTTTCTTTTTCTTTCTGCAGATTCATCCAAAATATTGGGAACACAACCCGAGCGCCAATCGAAGTGGTGCCTGCCTTTCCTGCAGTTCTTGGTGAAACTCGCTCTCCTTCGGCAGGGTGTGGTGGCATACGCCAATAAACCTGCAATTCGGAAGTCGTCACGTTGGGTAACACATAGATCGTGCTCATGGAACTCTCGCTTGCGGGGTAATGAGGTGCCTGCTGGAAGCAGTGCAGCAAGTAGGTTTGCTGATCTATTAATGTGGAGTTTAGAAAGTCCCTCGTGCAAATCCGTTGATATTCTACATTACGTCTGGGTTTTATTGCCCCAGACATTTAGAATTCCAATTGATGCACGTAAGTATAGATTTGTTTTTATATATATGAAATAAAAAAAATGCCTGAAACACAGTAGATACCCTCATTAAAACAAAATTAAAGTAGCGATTAAAATATGAGACAATAATTGCATTGAGTTAACGATTGGCACTGCATTAAAGTTTTTTGTTTTTTAATGTGTTACATAGCTGACTCAATTCCAAAACTAGATTAACAACCGTTTTCATTTGGTGAACAGGCCGGCAATCTTCAGTTATGCAAACAAACCTGCTCGCAAATAAATCTGTCTGCAGAACTTTTCAGTGATCACATTAAGCATGTTGACGCTCACGTATTATTGTATGAATATTGTTGATTGCTTCCCCAATAATAAACTGGAAACCCCTGAGGTTCTACCACTGTGGTGAACTACAATAGATTAAAATACAGAAAGTGTGGCCATGACTACCGCCCCAGTTGTGCATTTGAGTGTGCATGCATCAATAAGTGTGTGGATGTGTGTGTGTGCCCTTTTAACTTATCCATCTGCCGATGACTGGTAACTTATCCATCTGCCGATGGCTGGTACCAGCGGTGTCAAGATCGGCCTCTTTGGAGGACGCTCGTGAAGGACGCTACTTGGCAATTAGAGGCAGTCGCCCTCGAAAGGCAGAGAGGACTGATACTTACAACAACGAGCGGAGCACCGGGTGGCTAAAGCACAAGTTGGCACAGTCGGGGGCACAGAGGGTGCATCGGCCAGTCATCTCAGTCAGTCGACCTGTGGCACCTGGCTCTGCCCCGTGACCTCCTGCCAGCGGGTGTTCAACACTTCACGTAGCCTCAACGTGCACATAGCCTGGCACAAGCGCCGTGGTGACGTCACTGCCACTAAGTGGCAAATGGCGGTTGTTGTTGTTGTTGTGCCCTTTTGCGGGGAGCGGTGGCACAGCGGTTAGGGCACTGCGCAAAGAACCCTGCGACCTGAGTTAGATTCCCGCTTACGGCCAACTCTAGTAACGATTATCTTAACCGGTCCTGGGCCTCCCCTAGGTCGACTCAGCCTCTAATGAGTACCTGGTGCAGCATATAAACATCGCCACTAGGGAGACAAAGGTGGTCGAAAATGGTAATTGCCACCCTCTCCCTCGTGTACTGGTCCGGCCTTCATAGGTGCTCGCTAACAGCACTTGCCCCTAAGGTATATTAGGGCTATACGGCGGATCTTTGTCAATGTTGTGTTTATGCATAACCTCAGGAGGGGGCAACGGGCACATCATGGGACAGAGACGAGATGGGCTGATGCGGTACAGAAGGATGTGGAGCTGATCGGACTTGTCGATGACTGGTACCAGTGTTGTCAAGATCGACCTCTGTGGAGGATGCTCTTGAAGGACTCTACTGGGAAGTTGAAAGTAGTCGCCCTCCAACAACAGTGGAGCTCCGGATGGCTAGAACACAGCACCGTGGACAGCACAGCTGGTCCATCTGCCAGTCATCTCAGTCAACCCATGGCATCTGGTTCTGTCCCATGACCTTCTGCCAGCAGTGAGCCTTTAACACTTCACGTGTTCTCAAGGTCCACATAGTCACGTGGTGGCATCACCACCACTTAAACTAAAAACTCAACAATTTGTTAATTTTACCGGGTAAGGCCCACTGAGCTATACAGCTCGTTATCAGAAGCGACCTGGCCACAAATGAAAGCTCAACGAAATACCTTATCACGTGAAAATGTATCACAGCCAAATACTCTAAACGCGTGTTTCTATATGTGGAGGGGGAAACCCGGAGGACCTGGAGAAAAATACACGCGACCACGGGGAGAGAAAGACACGCAAACTTCAAATACACAGCAGGCGTCAGGGTCGGGATCGAACTCACGACCTCCTGTATACCAGGCGAGGAAGTTAACATCTGGCACCGTGGCACTTTGGGGGCGAATGGCAGTTGTTTTTTCTAGTTGTAAACTCAAGTTGGTTGAGTTATCCATTGTTAAGCATAAAATTGGCCTGCATAGTGTGAGCACACCCTCGAGTTGTAAGTTGAAAGACACAGGACCCGGCGTGTGGTAAATGTTTTATTTCCCATTTCCCGAGCACAGCAGCAGACTTGGCCTGATTAACTTATCCATCTGATTGTTCTCAGTGTGCTTGCGTCCTGTTACGAAATTATCCCAGTGACTAACATACACATCATTTCGATTTAAAGCTTTCGTGACTGCAGGGATTCATCTTCTTGGTTCTTTCGGTAAAGTCACGTAGAATGGAAATGATACAATAATAAAAATAAAACATAATAAAATAATTCTCACGACGTTTTGGCCACAACGCAAGCAGCCGTCCTCAGGTGAAGAACAGGTCTGTCGAGAAGACAGAGTGTCAGAGTTGGGACGCATCAATTTGGCCTAACTCACTTGCGCATGGTTTTTCAGAAAAGTTCCGCGTAAAAAGAAAAAAAAATTACAAATGTCAGGCAACACTGCGGAGTGGTCCAGGGAAATGGAGATTTTGATGCTGCTTAAAAAATGTGTTTAGTTTTGACAATTTTCCACCATCCTCTTATGCAAATGAGTAAAGCTGTGAGGCGGGAGAAAATGCAAATGGCTTCTGCGTAAACAATACCGCGAGGATATGGCAGCACACCGCTGTTTTTTTTTTTATCAAGAGGCACAATGACTTGTCAAATGCGCGTCTTTGCCAAGGCCACACTAATCCCCGTACCTGCTTGCCTGATACTCGATGTGCTTACTGGCAAAATGCACGCCCAGCATTTTCATTTCACAAGCTGCTTCACGATAACAAGTGTCAAAGCGTAACCTTGTGCCGTCATCAGACGGTGTGTGATTCTGGCCATAATCCATGTGCCTTAATTTTCATTTTAAAAAGTTCGTTTCCGTCAGGAAATCCCGCGGCGAACGATTGCACGCTGCATCGTAAATTCTTTGAAACGAGATGCGGCAGCTTTTTGTGCTTTTTTTTACATAAATATTGCATGCGATGGCTCTGCATCGGAGGCTCGCATTATACGCCGCGAATAAAAGCGGCTTGCATTCACACCCCCAGCAAAAATTCCAAAGTGTTACCTTGTTTTGGTGGCGTAGTAAATACACAATCATTATACGGATTTATTCACACTTGAATAAAATTATTAACACCGTTATTCCGCGACGCCTCCGGGAGCAATATTCCACCGCTAAAACACGCGCGGCAATGATGTTGCGGAGGCGATCGGCATCGTCAGTGACAGGCTTATGAGCTTGCAAGGCAGCAAGCCTGCAGAGGACGTCAAGAATCATCACCGTCACTCTTCGGCTGTGGTGGCCTCATGAAATCGTGAACGCTTCACGCCACCGAACTCAGCCAGCGCGGCCCCAAGTCTCGCCGCGTTCCCCGCGGGGTGGAGGGGGAGGGGAGGAAAGCTTCGAGGTCACCTGCGTCAAGGGCGCCCTGGATCTCACGCCGGCTGTCACTGATATGAAGATAGCCCTAACGCAAACTGATGGCTTCATTATGTACCCTGTCGCCTCAAACCTCGGCCATGCCCATTAAAGGTGGCTAATGAGTCTTCATCGGGTTTTATTATTATGATGATGATAATTATTATACACGCATTGAAAATATCAGCTTTCTGACCACCCCCTCCATCGTTAGGGTAGGAAATGCAGTTAATGAATGTCATAGTGGACATATTTTTAAAATGGTACAGTTGTTTTTCATAATTTAACTTTGGTGTCGAATGCAGGTTGGTGGTGTGGAGGTCTGGGACTGGTTAACACACCACTGGGTACTGATATTAGCAAATACTGAGAAACTAATTTAGATTTTCGGAATAATTGCGCAGTGCAGATCTGCTATGACACCGATCTAATCAGGTAAAACATATATATAGCTATATATTACCCATTTCTTAAAGAAGAAAGTGTCTAATCAGTTCATATTACCTGTTAGGACATGGACATTAACGTATACAATGGAACACCAGCTGAAAACAGGCCAAAGATGCGTGGAGAAATATGCATGCGTGGAATTGTATTTACCCACCGATAAACATCCATTGAGCAAAAATTGCACATTGTCACATTTTCGTCTTTTGACACAGATAAAATAACAATTGGATAAGAATAAACATGTGCAAATTCGAGATTCATAAGGTATCTGTTTGGTGCTTGGACATCTTAACACCAGTTTAATTGCCAGAAATTTGAAAACCCATTCTTATTTTTCATCATTTTTGATACTGCCAAAACAGGTCCCATAGATTTGAGACCCATATTGATTGTTAACAACGGGAAGTAGGCTTGGGCAGGACAAGCCACTAGAAGGGATGGTTGCCTGCAAACAAACTGGCCTGTACATCTTCTTGGTTCTTTCGGTAAAGTCACGTGACTTTACCGAAAGAACCAAGAAGATGAATCTCTGCAGTCACGAAAGCTTTAAATCGAAATTTGGCCTGTACTTGCTTTGTGGAGATGGAGCAATACAATCTGCCCACGTGAAGATGGTTTGTTGCTATCGCATGATCATGAGTAAGAGTTATGGCTTCGGGAGGCCTTTATCTAGCAACGTATATATCATTACTAATTCTGAAAACGTTCATCCCTTTTAAGAATAATCAACAGTCACACAGTACGAGGATAAAGTTTTGCTGGCTGGCCGGCACACAGTGGTGACATCACCGCACACATTCGTCGTGATTTACGTCCACGCACCCCACAGCATTGATCCGAGTTCGTACGTCGCGGTGACGTCTAGACCCGCCCCCCCCCTCCACGCACGCAAATGCGAGGGCAGTGCTACGCTAGATACATTTTATACAGAGGCTTTGGCGACCAATATGCCTGAGGATGCTGGTTGCAAGTGATAGCTAAGCATCCGATAAATGTTGTAACATCGCTCTCCAACACACCGGTGGTGTTAAAGCAGTCATTCATGCTTTGGCACGTTTGTTCACGTGGCTGTGTCGGATGGAGGAGGGTTTACAACACACGTTTTATTTACGCCATCCAAACCCAACATGAATTATGAATCAATATGCATACATTGCAATTTGCTCTCGTACAGCCCAAAAACATACAAATGCACCTACACGTGTTATTTTGTATGTACAGTACTATGTATACATGTGAAGTTATTATGTATGTACAGTACTATGTATACATGTGAAGTTGAAATGAAAGGGCGAATCCCACCTCTATTCACTTCGTTTTATTGGACCGTGTGTAGTGTCCTTGTTTTTGTGGGAGTATTTTTTTATGTCCTAACGAGCATTTCATTAATTTGACCACTTGTAAATGCCAGCGGGAGGCCTCTATTAATGAGATGTTACGTAATTTTTTTTTATTGCAAACGCATGGTGACGTTCACATATTCGCTCACATGTGCTCAACGGTGGGATTTTTAGCAGCTGAAGTGTTTATTGGAGAAAAAAAAATCCTCGCGTAATTAAATTCAATGCATCCATGCAATGTACCAGCGCACACATTCTTTCTCTCCAGAATGCATGTATTATTATTTTTGTTCCCAAGGCAGACGCCAAAATGTAATATATTTCGCGTTAAATGGCAGGGCCTATGAATATGCAAATGTGTTTGCCCAGGACGTATGTATGACTGTGTCAGATATCGCATGTGCCCTTTCTTGGAGCTCATCACGGCGGAGAAAACCTTCACAGCTACCTTTATCCCTTGCAGACGTCAATTTAACAAAAGCGTCCGTGTTAAGCACTTCATACCTTCATGGTGTCTGTGGCTCCTTATACATTTTTTGTCATTGTGGTTATGATAGCTGTGTGATTAATGTTTGAATCCAGGCTTATCCTTTGTAAGTTTCACTATACAACTATTCTAAACTTAATAAATGGCTTCTAAAGGGGGTACATTTGTTTTGTATTAAAGACGGACAGGATTATTAAAACTATAATTGCAATATCCCTATTTTATAGTATGTATGCTGAACTTTTTTCGCACCGTACACAGCTAATCGGAGGTGCGGGGGGAAGGACAGCAAACTAAACACAAAAAGCAGTTCTAAATAAATGAGTTTTCAATCGAGAAAATTAGTTTTCAACACGTAACGATGTTATAGTCTCATGGAATGATGCTGGAATTATGCAGTTAGTTGTACGAATCAGCCCCATTGTGTTGGTGGTCGAGGGAGGGGATGATGAAGGCCGTGACGACCCCACAACCCTACTCCACCCCACATTGAAGGTTCACCCCCCAAACCCCCTTTAAAATTCTTTGAGTGAAGTGAAAATATTGGTTAGAGTTTGCCGGGCAAAATTTGGTAAAATTAAGGGATGAACATCAGGCTATCTATCGTATACCCACATAGCCAACCGTGATAATCGAAGGTGCTTTTACTATACAAATGTAAGTTTATTTTTTTTACGTCTAAATCCAATAAACTCTATTGCATTGATGTTTCTATTTAATTTCTCATTGGGTTTTATTGAAAGGGCATGTCGTCCATGGGATTTAAATAAAGTAAAATGTTGGTGTCCACTTGACTTAAAGCTTTTGTGACTGCAGGAATTATTTGGGTCTTTCGGTAAAGTCACGTAGATTGGTTAAAATAATATAACAAAAAACGACGACGTTTCGATCGCAACACAAGCGGTCGTCATCAGGAACGCTTGTGTTGCGATCGAAACGTCGTCGTTTTTTGTTATTTTCTTGGAACCTATCTACATGACTTTACCGAAAGACCCAAAGAATATGTTGGTGTCCTGTAAGCATATTTAGATATTTGCATCTGTACTCATTGCATGGCCTATCGCCCGTATCCCACTACCCTATGCCCATAGATAAGATAAATGCGCAGTTGGATAAAGGCCCGGGAGTTAATCTCCTTAACAAAATGCACGCACACACGGCGCGCAACGACACACCCGCTACGCTATTGACGCCGATTAAGCGCTGTTGTGTACGAGACCAAAAGGAGTATACCAATCAGCCCTGTCCCCAAGGGATCGCTAAGGAGCAATCGATTTTTGTCCCACCGACCTCTCTGTTTCACCGCCGTTGCCCTAAGTATTTCACCGCCAAGCGACCTGTGTTTCCGCAGAGAGATTGGCTGCCGCTTGCCATTGCTGCGAGCACGCGGCAGATCGGTCAGCGTCGCCGGCGACAAGCAGCATGGCACACTGGGCCATGTGGACGCGGCTGCGCTCTCGGCCAAAATTGGGCTCCGGCAGTGCCAGGTTTTCCGAGTAGCAAAAGTAGCTACATATGCTACGGGCCCCGCACTTTAAATGCCTTCAAGCTATCAACTCCTCTTCTTGGTTCTTTCGGTAAAGTCACGTAGAAGGGAAGTAATAAAATAATGAAAATTAAACATAATAAAACATAATAAAATAATATAAAATAATAAAATAATATCAACTCCGTTTCAGTGATTCTACACTTGCTATATTACTATAGTACTATACTGCCTTCAACTTTTATGAACGACTGGGTGTTTAAGGTTAGCGATGTGTCGTATTATCTGGCTGTATAGCAAATGAAAAAATACAATTACTTTACTATGCAAGTTAAAAATGTGTGTTTTAATATATATTTTTTTTATTTAGGGCCCCTTCATAACATCATATGCTACAGGGCCCGCACTAGCTTCATCCGGCACTGGGCCCCGTTTGGCAGCGGTGGCGCCTTTTAATTAAAGTGGCCCGCTCTGAAACCACGAACCATAGACCGGGAAAGAGTGGTAGCACATCTTCTTGGTTCTTTCGGTAAAGTCACGTAGTGGTAGCACACTTTGGTTTGGGACAAACCTGAGCCATAAGCTCAAGCGAATAGGAGGGGAAATTCGTGGCCGGGTTTGCCCCCTTTTCAGACAACATCTAAAATAAGTTAGGTCGTGATGGAGGGTCGGGAGACAGGGGACCAGCGATGAGGGGTAATAACCGCCTTCAGATGAGATGGGAGCCGGACTCGGAGGGCTGGAAGGAACACACGTTCGTCCAGGTCGCCTCTTATGTTGATATTTTCTGCCTTTCAGGTGCGATTCGGTCATGTCCGTCCCTCGCCTTGTCATCCCCTCTGCCTGACTTAAAAAAAACTACCTTTACCCCTCTCGGTGGGGCCCCGTCTGGTTCGGGCTCGCGGAGTCCGCTCCCCCGTCTTTCTACCCCCTGCTTTTCATAACCGATTAAGTTTATGTGGACGGTGTGTACACGCGACGTCGCAGCGCGATGCAACGGGCCCCGCGGATTGCCTCAATAAATAAAAAAGCAAACAAAACAAGGAGGCCCGTTCGTGGGCCGTGACTCGCGTCCAAGGATGCGCCAATTTGAACGCTCTATTTCTCGCCGCGTGCTGCAGGTCACTCTGACGCAGGGAGATCTCTGCTCAAGCCACCTCATTTCCGTCGCTTTATCCTCGTGCATCTGAGCTGCCCCATTTCTGCCAAGTGGTCTTTGAAAGGCAGCCTTTGAACCATAATGCTGGAATAATAGACCAAATCACTCAAGGTGGTCTGCAGATCACGCAATTGGGGTGGATACGTGATTCATCCGAGGCAATTTGCATACCTGCACCAGAGATAAAAAGATTGGCCGCCCTTTCATAAAGCCTGAGAGGACATACTGATGCTAGCTCTAGAGTACAAGAGGAAATATGTATTATTAATACCCAGATATACATATATATTTTTACATTTGTTATTTTAGGCCGGCTGACAGCCATGCCATTAAATATATTTTTTTTATCTTACGTTCTCATTCATGGAGCCGAAAACACGGATTTGAAATGGTCATATACATAGCCATGCAGTGTGGCACTTTGTTTCACTTTGTTTCTCTTACGTCTGACCTTCCGAAGCCACACACGCACGCACGTTTGTGAGTTACTTACATATTGTGTTTCTTCCGCAATCACCTTTCGCCTTTTCTCTAATCTGGACCCCTCCCCACCCTCCCAGTTGCTGCTCATGGCTGTACAAATATATAAATATTCTGAGTGCAGCAACATCTCCAGATTGGCCATGCTGGTTTGCCCAGAGGCGCACCGGACACGTCCGATGCAAAACACGCACAAGGGATCCCTCTGAAGACAGTGAGCAATGGGTGTCCCGGGATCAGCACAGGCAACATGATGTCCTTTGGAGGTACAGACGCATGCAGCTTGGAGGTGCAAATATGCAGAAAAAAGCCTGTCGTTGACATCATTAATTCTAACCAAAATTGTCTTCGGAGAAACAGACACAAAGAAAGTGTTTTTGATTTAAACACACCTTAATTATACAGTAAATTATACGATGATATTTTTTGGAATATTTTGGCTTGTTTTGAAACTTTACGATGCCATGCGGTTCAGTGATTTTTATACGGCAGAAGGTAACGATATATAAATGAGAAGAGACGTCGGAGGAGTTGATATGCTCTCGCCAAGGTTATGCGCAATTATGATCAAATACATTTTCATGAAAATTATGTTGGAAAAATGAAGGCAGAATGATGATCGGTGAAGGTATGAACCGTTTCTGCGTCGTTGATGGCATTGCATTGTTTTGTTTTGTTTATTTACACACACAAAATAAACAAGCGAAAGACAAACGGTGCAAATAAAAAAAGAGTGTGCATGTGAGAGCTTATATGAAAACCACACCAACAAAAAAAAGAACAATGTATAGACAAAACCAATTCATCAATCAATGAAACGTAGCATACTAATTACAATTAAACATATTTTACTCCGTGTTCGCATGTGTGCGTATGTGTGTTCGAGTGACATTTTTTGAATGCATGGCAATGAACAACAGAAATCAATTGAGGAACTTCAACAAAAAAAGGCTGCAAGGTGAGATAAATGTATGAAGATAACTCTAACCAAAACAAGTGATGTACAGCGGCGCTCGCCAACACCGTAATTGTAATAATTATCGGTGTGACGCAACTGGAAAAGACAGGAGAGTATGCATTCCTATGACAATTATTGAAGGCAGATGAGATTGACTGACCATCACTGATGGAGATCACACAACAGTAGACCGACAAAGGGAATGTAGTTATGACATGTTTTTTTGTTATAATTCAGTTCTATGCTGCTCGAATATAATGAACCACATTTAAAAATCACAAAACAAAGTGCATTCAAATGGCTTTCTGGTTATTTAAATACGGAAAGTTGATAAGATTGTCCTTCTGAACTCCACCTCCGTTTCCATTGTCCCTGATTCATCCCCTCATAAGTATTGCATAGGTGTTCAACTTACCTTTAAAGCCTCACACGAGCTTATGTATTCATACCGAACAAATATTAATGATCTAAATGGAGCTTCACTCTTACGCCAGATGGCTAACACTGTAACTTGCTTTGTTACTCAATCAGCATCAAATCATCAACTTAAAAAATATTTAATATGAACATAATTTGTGTTCTCTACAGGTAGCAAATTGCAAATGCGCATCTGCTTATCCTAGCAATGGCCCGGAACAACAACAACAACAACAACAAAAAACGCAACAAAACCGTATTCATTTCGAATCGTGCCATGGTGCACTGGTCATCGACGCAGCGTGCTTGCGTGTGCGTGTGGTTGGATGTTGCCTTGGCTGACCGCATTCACTTAAGGAGTGTGAAAGGTCAAGAGAGCCATTATTGAGGCACCGCCCGAATCATTGTTAATCCCACTCACTCACCATACTAACCTTTTACCCGGGGACATGGGTGGAGCAACACAGTTGTCCAGATAAGCTATCTCCAACCTTGATGTAGAAATCAATATCGGTGCTGTCAGATGGGTTAGCATGCTGCCTGGAAAGCAAATGCAAGTGTCATTATTTTTCACGCGCACGCTGTCTGTGTGAACAATATTATCGGAAGGGTCTTGGTTTCTTGCAGTTCCCCGATGGTGTCGATGTGGACTCTTTCTCTCTCTATCTCAAATTATAGCAGGATATCAACTGGAAGAAAAAAAACACTTCAGTTTATTGAACATGTCTTTGCAAATTTCGCATTGGCAGTCGTGCATAGGCACAAATAACAAAAACGTAACAAAATGTGTCAATGTCACTGCCCCAAAAGGACACAGATCGTGTGCTATGAAGGGTCATTGCCCGAGGCGTAGCCGATTATAAACATATACATGTATTGTTTCTTCTCGTCCTGCAACATTATCGACTGTGTTGAATTTTCATTCAATTTATAGAGTGCACAAATTCGACATTGGAGACCAATCTATACGGAGTGCGCGTCGAAAGGCATCTTTTAAAATATAGACATCCAAACTATATATTTTCTCGATGTTAAATTAGCAATATCACATTTCTGTTTGCTCCATTTTTTTGAAGTTTATTTTTTTCCGAAACGTATAGATTCCTCCTAATTTAATGCAAAACACAAAAAGTTCACTAGACGCGATCGATATCCTCCCCAAGACAGGTCCCTATTCTAAATCGAGGCGAATCAATGCGCACAACCAGACATCATCAGTCTGCAGCGTCCTCAGCCTGGGAATCAAATTACTGGAGCCCTTTTATCAGAGGTGATGAGGATTTACGCTGAGCCCAATGAGTGCTCAGTAGGGCTTAGTTCTGCACCGCTTTTTAATGGGTCTCAAATAGCTGGGAACGTGACCCACGGCGGACGAAAACCATGCGAGGAATGTTTTGAGGGTGCATGCCGTCTCCAGCCATGACTCCCGGGTTGTCGTGTAACAATCAAGGTTTACAGCGTGACTTTGACAAACACGTCGATACTGTCTCGCACAGAAATGTGTGCGAAATGCTTGGCAATGAGGGGCACAGGCCGGCGAGAATTCAGACATGATCACGGGCTAAAACACGCGGGAGATGTTCATAGTCGAGGTTGTTGGGTTAGATCGCGTGAATATAAAATGCTAGATGTGAAGCTTTCGTGACTGCAAGGATTCATATTGTTAGGTTTTTTCGGTAAAGTCACGTAGGTAAAAAATTTAAATTAATAAAAGTAAAATAAAAATAAAATAAAAATCACGACGTTTCGGAGGCAACACAAGCTTCCGTCTTCAGGTGGAACCGTCACAGCACGATAGCTATTGATTTAAATTTTTTACCTACGTGACTTTACCGAAAAAACCTAACAATAATATAAAATGCGTCGTTAAACCCGCCACCACCCGACACAGCCAATTAGTAAGGTTTGTCACGTAAACAAAACGTGGCCAATTCGTTACGAGCTCAGCACACGGCTAGTTTGTTCGACCAATAGCATATTGAAATGAGGAAACATTTTTCTTCTCGCAAGCCGGACTGCCGATGAGACCCAGGTCTAAACTGCTCGAGGGTGTGCTTGCTTAAAAATAAATGCTGCTTGATAATTTTGGACTGTAAAGCGAAAGAGGCTAATGGTCTAAGCATGTTTTTTTTTTATTGTTGTTGTTGTTGCTGTATGCATCTGTGTAGATGGGGGCTGAGATCTGCTTATCTGTGATAGATATTCAGCTCGAGGTAACCTTACTGCAGTGGGATTGCTGCTGCCTGTGGTCCTTTTGTCGCGCTCCTGAAATAAATGAACACATTTGAATCGTTTTGTGTCATACCCGTACAAAAGCAGGATTTTCATTTTTATGACAGATCTTGTGGGATTTTTTAATGTAATGTCACGCCAACACCCCTGATGTGCTGGCCCGTAATGGGGAAACGTGTCTGTCGCCGATGTTAGCGGAATGTCAAATATTGTCCTTTAAATAAGTTCACACACGAGAGATTACCCAGCATGCCCATGAGGAATATACGGCACCTCTCTGCGCACAGACGTTACAATATTGTCGCAGTGCCGTGTACACGCACGCATGAAGAGATTCGACTTTTTTGGTGAAGAAGAAAAATAAAATAACTAAATAGCAACGGGAAGCTCCCAACTGTGTGCCAGCATTAAAACATGTTTTCCGCATCCAATTTTGCCGCAACATAAAACCAATGACCAACGGCAAGCAGGACACATCAATATTAACCAATATGAAGTGGCAATAAAGAGAACGGTAACGCAATGAGGTGGGAGGGAGGGGAGAAAAACATTGATTTCCTCCGCTGATTTTCAACTGTGGTTATAGATACATCATTTTGGCGTGGTCTTTCCTCATATAACACCACAACAATTGATCTTGCAGCGTGGCGGCTCTGTATGCTTTTATTTGTCAAATAAAGCCTAATAATAATTCGTGCCATGCTACGACCGCTTTTCCAAATTAATTGCACGCCTAAGTCATCGCACGCTTTCACTCGCCGCTCTTTTATACGTTGCATGGTCACAAACCATCATGGTAAACGGCGCGTAATAATTTTTTTAATCACGGTTGCATTTAAGACGCTTTTCCGTAAATATATTGCAGCAACATGCAAGACTCCTCACAAGTTTGTTTTGGAAGAGATTTGCAAGAGCATGGTACTAAATGTCCTGGTAAATAATATTCTGTGCAAGGGAAATTACACTGCAGGGTATCTCTGCAGCCTTTGAAAATAGTTTAATCTGTCCTGTTAGCTTACTGCAGTTGTGAAAAGTACAGCCTGCTAAAATGCTGATAAAAATTCTGTTTAAGAGATTTCTCATTTCCATAAGTGAAGCCCTGGAGGAATTCAAACCAGTGTGTGGTTTATTTTTCGCATGATTGTGAGAAACCTCTTAGGTGCTATGAAAACGTATTTGCATTACATTTGAGAAAACCACACTTGCCACCAAGATATCCGTTTTATCCCTCGGAGTATTTTGTTACTTTAGAAAACTATTCCTCTCGTTCTTTGGCGCCGCATACCAATCGCCATTTCAAAATGCGCGCTATTGTCCACAAATAATGTGAACAGCACGATGCGACTGGGTAAACCGAAGCTCGCACGGTGAACAGCGCCTGTGTTTGGTGTCAGCGTGGCGAGCGACGCACGTGCCGACCGGCAAGGCCCGTCCCCCCCCCCACACACACCACTCACACGGCATGAGCGTGCATCTGGCGTGACCCTGGGCGCATGTTAAACTCAAACTCAAACATTTTTTTTTATTTTACCAGTTAAAGACGCACTGAGCTATAATACATTTTTTTTCAGAAGCGACCCCGCTATCGCGAATGATAGCTCGACGAAGTGGCTCATCATCACACGGACATTTATAGCAGCCAAAAGCTCTAAACGGGTGTTTGTTCTAAATGTGGAGGGGAAAGACCGGCAGGACCCGGAGAAAAATGTATCTGCGGCATGTTTACTGCCGACGACTGAACCGTGCAAATGCATGAGTGCATTCATAATTTAAGAGGCAAAATCGTGTTCCCAAGCAGCATTATAACCATATTTTGCATAGTTGTGTTTAATAAATTGATGCATTTGAATGAGTGGGTGTTTGTGTGTGTGTGTGGGGAGCGGTAGTGTAGCGGTAAGCGCACTGCACAACGAACCTGGCGACCCTGGTTTCATTCCCGCTAACAGCCAACACCCAGTGACGATTTTCTGAACCAGTCCTGGGCCTCCCCTAGGTCGACTCAGTCTCAAATGAGTACCTGGTGCGATGTGTAAATATCGCCACGAGGGAGACAAAGGCGGCCGCGCGTGGTGCTGGCCACCCACCCCCTTGTGTGCTGCACTGGCCTTCATAGGTGCTCGCTAACAGCACTTGCCCCAACAGTCTGTTACAGGCTATACGGGGGATCTTTGTCTTTGTATATGTGGGAGCTACGAACGCGATGTCCCAAGTTCGATTCCCGCTCACGGCCAACATTCAGTGACAATTACCTGAACCCGTCCTGGGCCTCGCCTAGGTCGACTCAACCTCAAATTAGTACCTGGTACAGTGTGTAAACATCACCGCGAGAGATACAAAGGTGGAGAGGCGTGGTGCTAGCCACCTACCCCCTCATGTACCGTGCCAGCCTTCATTGGTGCTCGCTGACAGCACTTGCCCCAGAAGTCTATGAAGGCTATACAGGGGATCTTTGTCTATCTTTGTCTCAAATGTGCCTGCATAGTCATCCAGAAGGCACATCTGGCCTCGTGGCTCAATGGTGGAGTGAACAGCCCGCAATCGGAAGGACACGAGTCCAAATCGTGGTTGGGGGTTTGACTTCGCTTATCATCACTCTGGGGTGCAATTGAACAGTCACCACTCTACACTATGGGAACCTCATTTGCCAGTAAAAATATGATAATTGGTTTTTTTACCCTTCTATCTGGCAACAAAACTGACACCTTTTTACAAGGAGTCATGTTTGCATAGACCGCAATACCTGCAGTCATAATACAAACAAAAGAACATAACTCTGATAATGTGCACTGTCCTTGAAGTTGATTGGTCCACACCCGAGACAGCTTTCCTTAGAGCCTAGTCTCACATGGGTTGGACCAGATGACGGTGCGCCTTTTGGCGTATGTGCTTGGGTACTGTATTGCACCTAATGTCATCAGATATTGGAAGCGAGACAGGGTTGAACCTGGAGGGCGCTTTGATGAGCGACTGTTTACTGGACATCTGTGAAATACTGGACATCTGTGAAAAAGAGCTTCATTGCTCATCGGATTCGTCCCGTATAAATACATTTTCTGATAGGCTGCATGGCTACCCAAGTAGGCAATAGAGCAAAGCCATGACGGCACATCAACACTCGCATTAAAATATAAAAATTGATTTGTAAAAAAAAATAACATGACATTTTTTGTTGAAACAACACATTTTTACAAATTCTTTCCAGTGACGCAGCTTGCCGGTGTGAGATTTATTTATTTCATAAGTTAAAGAGACGAAAAATGTTGACTCGCATATTTTTCATTGGCTGCATTCCAACATAATGAGCTCGCGACGCCTGTCAATAGTAAGTTCAGCAAATGTCTTGCTCCGCGAAAAGTTCAAAGAAAGCGGTTGTGTTGCCTTCAATGGTGAGATTTAAAAAAAACATCTCAGATGTTTTTCATTACTTTTGTAACCATCGCAGTAATTTATTTCAAGCGGTAGTCCACTTTGGCGCGCATATTAGCCTAATGGATGTTCGGTGTGTTTCTGAAGAGTGGCATAAACAAATCATGCCAATGTATCACACTAATGAAGCGCAAGGCATGCGTTTTGTTTTAAGGGAAACTGCAGCTTTTATTTTAAAGCATTAATGCACATCACTAAGAGCATTTCAAGGGCTTGGGTAGGCCCCAGAGGTGGGACAAAGTCATTGTTATGCAAGTCCAAGTCGAGTCGCAAGTCATCAAATTCATGACTCGAGTCTGACTCGAGTCCAAGTCACATGACTCGAGTCCACATCTCATAGGTGGGACAAAGTCATTGTTATGCAAGTCCAAGTCGAGTCGCAAGTCATCAAATTCATGACTCGAGTCTGACTCGAGTCCAAGTCACATGACTCGAGTCCACACCTCTGGTAGGCCCACCTGCCAAACTCTGACCAACTCACCCACAATGTGCCTGGCTCTTCTCGCATCTTCGAAGCTAAGCAAAGGTCCGACCACTACACGTGGAGCTTGGAAGGGTGACCACCAGCCACGCGATGCTGCCATTGGTGGCATCTCCTGCGCTCCCACATCAAAGCTCCCCAACTTCACCAATCTGCACTGACCAGCGTGGTGAAGTATGGTCATATAGCCCCCACAACTCACATGGCATGGGGAAGCAGTGGAATGGCTAAAGAACTGTGCATGCACATAATGCTGGATATATTTAAAAACTACTTCTCTTTCAGAAAGCCATTGTATGTCTTATCTCGCATCAGATGTTGGCAATTGAGTAACTGACTTGGTATAACAATGTGCAATGTTAATGCATATTTATAGGGCAATCGTGTGTTAACTACCACAATGTATAGCTATTGTTGTGATTTTTTTTCCTTCACTCTAATAAGAAAGCCAATTGGTTTGGTTGAACGCCAAAGCAGCAGCGGAACAAATTAAACTTTTAATCTTTTGGTGCAAAGGGTGATTACTTTTAATGTGCCTTGCACAGTCTTCGGGGGTGAGGTTAATTAGGCAGAACGTTTTAATTACCCAGGGTCTCGAGACAAGCAGCTTCCCTAAGTGAATGCGACACAAACGTTGAGCATTTGCCGGACCGTCCTCCTGGAAGTGTTGGCCCCTTGTGTAGATTAAAAAAAAAATATCCTTCATGGACACATCTGTTATCCGTCAACTTTTCTGATACCAGTACTCAATTAACTTATTTTTTTCTTTGGATGCCCGTATTGTTTGAGACGTCTGTGCTCTCTGAAGCAGGAGGAAAAATGTCGTTCTGCCTTGTTCTCAATCTATTTCTAATATTCTGCGCAAGACTACACAGCTGAGCTGTAATGGCCAGGTCATTGGAATAATGCAGTCAATTTCAAGGTGCTCATAACGATATGTTTAATGTTCCCTCTACTAACAACAAAAGTTGTACCATGCAAGATGTAAGGTTAGTAAACCCAAAGAAATTGCGGGTATTATTATTAAAACCGTTTGTACCACTTATGAGCTCTAAAGAGATCGGGCACATTGAGGACGATTTTGGTTGTATGCATTGAATGTGGAATGATCGTGCAGAAAGTGGACCCACAGCAGGACCTTGTGCTGGACACGTAATACTGTGCGGTACTTATAGATTCGTCGCAGGTGATTGGTACATTTTTCAGCGTAATCTTCATATGTTTGCGTGGGCGTAGGGGTGCGATGTTGCATACGTTCACTGTGGACGTGCATTGCCAGTATGGTTGGCATAATATACAGCTTATATATGCCTCTTACCCCCCCTCCTCCCCCCATCATGCGCTTATACCACTACTTCGTACAGTTTCTCGCATGCGGACATTGAAAATACAAATCGTGTTGTATCGTAAGCCCACTGTGTACGCTTCACAATGTATCCTTTTTTTGTGTTTAAACAGTATCATTTGGATGTCAGATGCAAAGCAGATTTGAGCCTGCTTAGCACTCGGACGGGTGACAAACAGAACTTCCCAGGAGGTTTCGGAGGCCTGCGACTCTGGAGGGCTTGCCAGTGTAATAAAGCTCATTGAGGCGACTTCTGGAATCCGTCTTTTATATTACAGTTTACTTCAGGCTGATAGGCAGCGTGAGAGGGACAGATATAGAGAGAGAGACGCACTGCCACGTGGCAACTCGGAGCCCCGCTCCCGCGTGGCCCCCTTCTTCTGTTCGTTCCCGTTCTGACCACGTGTCGTTCGTCTCAGCCCCTATTTAATACTCGGGTCACGTGGTACGTTTCCGCCAATCCTCGTTAGCCTGCATGGAATCTTCCATGCTCCCTCGTCAGCTCCCGGGACCACGCCCCTGACTCATCTCCCCATTGGCTGTGGCCAAAGCCAGCAGAACCAATCCTTATAGCTGTCACCTTTCCATCACGTCAGGGCCATGCCCCTAGGCTTCCCCCCATTGGCTGTAAACCAGGACCGGCAGAGCCAATCACCATGACGAGTTGTGATACGGCAGTGAGCCGGATATATCCTCATATTACACCAGGATATGGGAGCACGCACATTTGTTGAACTTCTCTCGAACCGTACGTAGCCGACCACGCTATTCGAAGGTACGGTACAGAGTAGCAGTTTCCTCACACACGAAGCCACAGGCTCATTCATAGGAATTGGCCAAACGTTCGCAACGCGCAGTTCAAGTTTAAGTTCATTTATTAGGTATATCCCTGTGAGCCATTCGGCTCTTGAATCGGGTGCAACCGCAACCAACAAAAAACAAAAACATGAACAAAAAAACATCTTAAAGTGAATATGTGACTGAGTGCAAACAGAAAAGCCAATAAAATACAGTAAAATATTGCAGAAAAAAACACCGTACACCAACGCAGTGTGCAAAATTCCCAGTGGGATGCAAGTCAAACAACAAACAACAACCAGTGTGCTCATGGGAAAAAATAACACATCTTGAGACTGAGTGAGACTTTCCTGGGTAAATAAAAATGTGTTATTATGCTTCATAATTGTTATTATTTCAGGTACAATATGAACACAAAGCAGTTTGTCTGTTCAAATGCATCAATCAACGTGGTAGATTACACGTTAGTCTACAAGTACATTTGCACTTTGCATTCCCAGCTAGTTAGAGGGGCCTTGAAAAGTCGCTTAGAGGCCATCGGGAGAGAGAGGGCAAAACATTGTGTTGGTTGTCCGTCCGTGTGAGTTGAGTTTTGGGCGCAGTAATGAGAAATGGCAATGTGTTATATGAGCACGACTGCAAAGGGTTATACCCTTTTGTCATGGATAGGACACATCCTGACACCTGGACAGATTCAAACAAAAATGGCATTGTCTGGACTCACAAGTACCCTGCCAGGCAGATGGCCAAGCCCTCGAGATTACAGAGGCAGTTCTCCCATATTCCACTGCTGAATAGTTCACGTGTTTTTATTTATAGTAAACTAATTACTGCTAAATTAATTACTGCTGAGAATTTTTTTTTCCATTCTACGTGACTTTACCGAAAGAACCAAGAATATGAATCCCTGCAGTCACGAAAGCTTTAAATCAAAATTTAATTACTGCTGTTCAGCAGTTCTACGGCTGTATCTTTCTATCTGATGACGATTGCTTGTGTTGCAATTGAAACGTCGTTATTTATTACTATTATTATTTTCTACCTACGTGACTTTACCGAAAGAATCAAAGAGTACCAATTATGCTGAAAACTTCGAAACAAAGCACAGCGCATGTGAGCGTGGTGAGAGCAGCAATGCACCCTTTGTCTCCCCGAGTGCTGACGTTCACAAAACCACAGCAGGGCATGCACGAATTTTTGGCTGATATGACCTACGGAAGGTCCAGGACAGGTTAATGTTATTGCCACAAATGTTATCAATGGCCTGGAATAAAATTCAGGGTTTTTGCCGTGCAGGTCACTCAATCACGACATCAGCACTCTCCTCTCATACTCATACGCATACACACATATGCCTTTATGTGTACACACGTTTACTTATATATATATAGATAAAGACAAAGACTGTTGGGGCAAGTGCTGTTAGCGAGTACATACACTGCGCACGATGGGGTAGGTGGCCAACACCACGCCTTTGTCTCCCTCGCGGTTACGTTTACACTGTACCAGGTACTCATTTGAGGCTGAGTCGTCCTAGGGAAGGCTCAAGACCGGTTCAGATAATTGTAACTGGCGTTGGCCGTGAAAGGGAATCGAACGGGTTTGTGTTCTAACCGCTACACTACCACTCCCCCTATATACACACACACACATACTCGCACACATTTCATATGGACGGACAACTTATGATCTTATATGTATAGATTAATGGGCCTCTGTTACAATTTTTTTGTTTTAATACGAACCATACAAAATATAAAAAAGCGTAATTTTAAGTGAAGGACGGTAATGTAATATGCCCTATTATTTATTGCCAGTGGTGTTTTGTCACAGTAGGTAATAAACACCGATTAATGCACTCTAATCCAATCTTGCCTGTGTCACTTAAGCGAATATGAAACCCTCCGAGGGAACTAATAACTGGCATAACCTTATAAACGTGTGAGCACATTTTGCTGCAATGGCATTACAACTCCATTCTCGACGCGTTCATTTCGCCCTTTGGCATCCCTGTATTGTTTTCCTCTCACACTAAGCCCTGCCGACCAGAAACACGGACGAGGGGAAAGGAATAGGTTGGAAGAGTGGAATGTTTTGACGTCTAGATATATGGCATCGAATGAAAATCCGTTTGACGTATAGAAAATGTAGCAAAGAGGTGTGAGGGTGACTGCAGCAGAAGAGAAGTCTAAACTACTCAACTAAAACTTTTTTTTCATTTTAGCAGGTAAAGCCCAGTGAGCTATATAGCGACCTGTCCACAAATGATAGCTAAACGAAGTGACTGATCAAGTGGAAATTGATAGCAGGAAAAAATTATCTCAACGTATGTTTATAACCACGGGGAAAGCATGTAAACTACACATGTACAACAGGCATCAGGGGTAGGATCGAACCTACGACCTCCTAATCAGATCGGGGCAGAAGATCTGGGTCGGCCATAAATTCGCCTAAGACATCCTTCCCACCTGATGACGGACGCTTGTGTTGCGCCCGAAAACGTCGTGATTTATTTTATTTTCTACCTACGTGACTTTACCGAAAGAACCAAAGAGCGTGGATTCCTGCGGTCACGAAAGCTTCAAATCAAGATTAAGACATCTTCATAGGGAAGGTTGTCCGTTGAGGAAAGGTTCAAGGTAGGGAAAGAGATGCACTGCACAACAGCTGAAGAGGGGAGGGCAAGACGGGAGAACATGGAGAGAGAGAGACCTTGAACCAAACACCTGCCCTAGGGTAGAGGACCCGAAGGATCTCGCCAACACCATCCCGGCTCCGATTGTCTCAGTGAGCTGGCTGGCCGGTAGTGGAGCTAGGCCCAAGCAAAGCAAGCAAAGGCTTATGGACCCCAAGCGGTCCAAGAGCCCCTCATTGATGAAAACCAAAGACAAATTATATAAGCTCAAATTAATATCATGATGAAGATATGATGATGAACATGAACAGTCAATGAATGTTTTTCACCTCTGTGTTATCTGCATCTCACTTCTCATCTCGCTGCATCGTTATGTTTGTAAACCTTTATCTTATCTCACGTCATCTCTATCTCTTGTCCATATCTCTGCTATCATCTCACTAGGATTATATAACGTGTCAGGGGGGGCAGGGGGGAGGGGAAGTGTGGGGGAGGCAATAATAATGTCTGCTTCCCCCCCCCCCCAATTGGCTAGTAGCACCACTGCAGCAAGCTTCCGGAAACACCTGAAACACACCTGGGTCAGCCGTGTTGGTCAATTATACATTGAAGGAGAGAATGAACAGCACTGGTTTTGTTTACTCTGCACTGAATACTCGCATTGGAAGCACATCTGTGTGCATTCGTGAATTTTTTATTGGCTGTTATAATGTTTACAGGAAGGCAAATGGGGCTCTTGTAACCTTATCTTCAGGCTCCAAACACAATAAAGCGATGCAGTACATATGCAGTTCTTTCAGACCTTTGTAAGAAAGTATGTAATGTATTTAATACATGTGACTAAAACAAATAACACCCTCGTCGTTTTACATAACGGCTAAATCCAATCTTTAAACTTGTGTTAATTCAAATGTTCTATTGCATTGTACTCTCATTTCAATAGCCACTCGAGGTAATGCATTGTGGTCGACGGTGAGTGGCTTCAACTTAGTATAACATTTTGTATTTAAATTCAAGTGCATTTTATTATTGGAACATTTTCAATGCCTCTGCTTTAAGTAGGGGTACACGTATAAAGGTGTTGTGAAATATATCAGTTCATTATTTAACAGATTATTATTTACATCAACATATTTTTTTGGGAGTCGGGGGGGGGGATTGTGCCCCAGTCTTCTGCAGCATTGAGGCACTGCGCTGGAGTTTTTGACAAAAACATTTTTTGGAAACTGCCCTCGACGGTTGTGGCCTCACAGCGTAGGAAGGCACTCAGGATGATAAAATCATAAAGTAAAACAGATGATTTCAGACACAAAAGGTCACCCTTCTCTTCAGGCCCTGTCATTCCATCGCCCTTTTTTTTCTCTTCAAAGTTATAAATTAAATTTAGTTTCTTTGACCATGGTCTCGCCTTATGGCTTTTCCTGAAGCGTTCCTGGTATCAATGCAGACCAGCTGCCTCAAATGTACAAATTTGGTTTGTACTTAATGCTCAAATGTGCATGCATGAAGGATGGTAACAAATGTATGTTAATGGCTGTGGAGATATGTTCCGTTATTTAATTTCTATTTGACGGTTACTGGACTTGAAATTTGACCAATTCCCATTGAAGACCTCAATGACAAAGTTTTACCTCAAGGTCAGGCTTTTTGTAAAAAATATCTTGAATTTTATTAAACAGCAGCAGTTTCATGAATGCACAGAACCCCTAGATAAGGCTGGGACACATAATGTGATGTCTATTGCTTACAGAAGAGTAGAGCAAATGTTAACATATTGCCATTCAGCGATAACAGAATACAAAATCTCAACTTCTCAAAATTCCCTGGGGTAAAAATCTTTGCAAATACTAAATAATCAACTATCAGTTCAATTCATAATGGTAAGTCAACATTCGAATTTAAAATGTAGATCTGAATGACGATTTAAAATGACGATAATTATGATCATAAAATGTAGGGCTGCATGTGAAATATACTTTACCGCAAACACCAGCCAAAATATATATTGTATTAAACATTTTTTAAATAACTTACATCATTTAAGAGGCTTATCCTGACCTACATCTGTGTCTACTGGCAGTGAACATATCTGTCCATGTTACGGACCGTCACGCGAGGCACATGTTATGAAGGGTCTTAAAATATTTGTGACCACAAGGCTCGGAGAGCCATGTGGTTTGCCCAATTGGGTTTAATCAACAGCGTGAAAATGGTAGTCTTTGCAGGATGCGACCAGGAGGCTCAGGGGTCAGACTACCGAGCGGATATCACTGAGAATCCTGGGTATGAATATGAGTGTCAGCCACCAATGTTGAAACCAGGTTCCCAAGTGTGGTGAGCGTTTGGTCATTATTCCAATCATTGCACAATGAATTATCGTATTTTAAAGATGAGTTTCCACTTAATTTGGATATTTTCCAGCTCTGAGAATCAAACATCAAATTGACGCAAACCATCCAATTGTATCTGCACCAATCGAAAGTGTGATGCTTACCTGGCTTTTCCACATTCCATGATGTTACTGACACTACTTTATTCAAAGGTGACTCTTGTGCCTGTTGTCGAGAAGTGTTACCTCTCCGAAGCGTACAAAGTCCAGCTAATTAGGTCGTTAAATAGGAAAACACAAATGTCATGATAATTAACACAGAAACCCCTACTGAGCTTGTACGTGTTAATTGTTTGGAGATTAGCATTGCCCCAGATGTTCATAAGTTTGGAACACTAGAAGGACAACACACTCACAAACCGGTATACGTACCGGGCTCTAAATTGCCAATTGGATTTGTGTCTAACAACCCAATGGGTTTTGTGTGGCACTGCTGTATCCACACTGCCAATTAAAACGGGCTTTTCTAATGGATCTTGTTGAGTGCGGTACACACACACACACACATTCCATTTTTTTTAAATGTGTCCTGTCTTGATACTGTGGAATACTAATGAACTTGAGCACGCACTCAGATGTTTGTGTTGTGTTCAGTTTCACAGTTCACACACCTTATGTAAGAAATGTGCATTACTTGTGTGCGTTTAGATGTTTTGAACACTGTTCATTTGCCCTGCGTTGTTATAAACAAGAGAAAACAGACAAGCATATGCACATGTAAGTGAACACATTTTTTTATATTCACACCAAGGCTTTGCATTGGCACATTGGAATCACAGGTTTTGTTTTATCTGTGGCGTGATAAATCAAACTATATCTGTTATTATTGCTCAAATGTAAAATTATTCTTCAAAGACCTGTGTTCATGTACATACCAGGGAGCGGTAGTGTAGTGGCTATCGGACTGCGCTACGAACCCCGTGACCCGAGTTCGATTCTCGCTCACGACCAACAACAGTGGCGAATGTTTGAACCGGCCCTGGGCCTCCCCTAGGTCGACTCAGCCTTACATTGCATTTTAAATTCACTTCGGTGGCTCACACCTTTAATTCTCTAATCCAGAAATGAATAGTTGAGGTTTGGAGGAACACTGACATTGTGCAAAACGTGCGAAAACAATGGCCTGCTTGGTGGCCGGGAGATAGCAGAAGGGCAAAGAGACTATGAAGCTGTCTATGTCGATTGTAGAACTTTGAATTGGCTGCACAGCCCCACAATTTCATTCCACGTGAAAAAATAGAACCAGACCTCATTAAAGGGGTTGGTCAGACATCATTCCAGAGCAGTGTTCTTCACTTATTTTCAGAGGGGGAGCCACTTTCGCCGAAAATACATCATCGGTGTGAGGGCCGCCACACATTTGAAACCATTGGGGGTTTGACAGCAGCACGATGATGATGGGCTGTGCTTTCACGTGTTGTTTATTGTCAGGGACCGCACGTCAGGGACCGCACTAAAGGCCACCAGAGGCCACCAGTGGCCACCAGGGGCCACCAGGGGCAACAAGGGGCCACCAGGGGCCACCAGTGGCCACCAGAGGTCACCAGGGGTCACCAGGGGCCACCAGGGTCCGCTAGTGGCTACCAGAGGCCACCAGTGGCCACCAGGGGTCAGCAGGGGCAACAAGGGGCCACCAGGGGCCACCAGTGCCACCAGGGGTCACCAGGGGCCACCAGGGGCCACCAGGGGTCACCAGGGGTCACCAGGGGTCACCAGGGGCCGCCAGTGGCCACCAGGGGTCACCAGGGGCCACAAGGGTCCGCTAGTAGCCACCAGGGGTCACCAGGGGCCACCAGGGGTCACCAGGGGCCACCAGGGGCCACCAGGGGTCACCAGGGGCCACCAGGGGCCACCAGGGGTCACCAGGGGCAACCAGGGGCCCGCGGGCCTTGCAATGAAGAACACTGATCTACAGCAAAGACATTATTTGGGAATATTGTGTTGACAGTGATCATTGTACATTGTGGAACAGATGTCTTGTGACCCTCATTTAATTCTCTAAACTTAATAAAAAAGAATTCAAGTAAGATTTCTTTCAAACAGAAACAAATATGCACATGAACAAAAAATAGCGGTCAATTAATTGGGGTCACAAGACATCTAGACCATCATATAAAGTATATTAGAATCCATATTTTTCTTTTTAATAGGTAGGCAAACGTTACACATATTTTCATATCAACTAGCAAACTCCACTGACACCTCTGTTTCAAGGCTACACTTGTAATTCCCACGTGAACCTAGCATCTTGCACTATTTAGCGTTTTCAATGAATGAACGGTCGTGTTATAGCGTGACACCCTGCACAATCTCGAGCTTTGCCATTTACGTGGCCTGCAGATTGCGGTGTGTGGCGGGGTGTGGGGGGCATTTAGGGCCGGGTATGCAACAAAAAAGTATCCCCGCGTAACAGGAGGGGTATTTTTGACCCCTCCCCCCCCCTTCGTCACACTACGTCACAAAAAGTCAGACCCCCCCTCAAATATGACGTCACACAGCTCTGCCTCCCCCCCCAAAAAAAATAAAACATGCTTCAAACCGCTTTAAACTATTGTCATTGTAGTGCGTATTTCACGTGGCGCTGCACTCTGATGTTGTAGGAGAAAACATTTATTAAAACATATATTTTATTAAGTAGAACGTGTTATCTATATTTATTTAAAGTTGCGCATTTTGATGTGACGTCACATTTCTCAAACCACCCCCCCTCGTCACACATCGTCACAAATGTCTGACGCCCCCCCCCCCCCTAGGTGTGTGACGTCATTTATGGACGGCCCCATAGAAGTGAATTCATCTCATGCTTTGCTTGCTGCGTTCATACTGTAGTTTGTTCACGACTCAGCCTCGGGTTTTATGAATGCATTTTCTGTAACCACCTTTCGGAGGGGAGTACAGCCCCTAAGCCTCACTCAAAATCCCCAGCAGAGCAACCTTGACATTCGTAACCCAACGTGGACGAACTCTTCTGGCTTTTCCCACTTTTCATTAATAAATGCATTCGCAACATTGCCTTACCTAAAGGAAGACGGAGAAACAGCATACAATAATAATACTCTCCAGCATCATCACCACGATCCACGGGCAGATCGCCCGTCGGTGTGCCACTGCACGTTGTGACATTTGTTTCAACTTGCCTCTCTCTTCGGGGCCGTCCATAAATGACGTCACGCGATTTTGGACGATTTTTGACCCCCCCCCCCTCCTTCGTCACACGACGTCACAAAAAGTCAGACCCCCCCCCCCCCCTCAAATATGGCGTCACAAAGCTCTGCCCCCCCCCCCCAAACCATATTTCCATATCGAACATAAAACATGCTTCAAATCGCTTTAAACTATTGTCATTGTAGTGTGTATTTAATATGGCGCTGCACTTTGATGTAGGAGAAAACATTTATTAAAACGTATATTTAATTAAGTAAAACGTGTTGTCTATATTTATTTAAAGTTGCGCATTTTGATGTGACGTCACATTTCTCAAACTCCCCACCCCCCTCGTCACACATCTTCACAAATGTCCGACCCCCCCCCCCCCCCCGGTGCGTGACGTCATTTACGGACGGCCCCTTGTGCCAATATGCTCGAGTGGTTGCCGCATATTTCTGGCCCCCATCTCTCGTGTTTGCTGTGAGGTTTTCCTCTCCTGCCGGTGCCGTCCATTTATCTGAACAACAACAATAACATGTGTCCAAATTAGTGCCTATTTACCTCTCATCGCTGCCTGCATCATCATCACCAGGTCGTCTTCTTCGATGTGCGACCTTGTTCTTACGTCTACGTTGAACTCTCTTTGGGTCCAGTTTCAACGCAGCAGCAGCAGCAGTAATCCTTCTGTAGCAGCGATAATTTCCGAATGCCGACATCTTATCTCTGTCAGTCTGTTTCAATGTCCGAGTCTCCATTACGCATGTGAAAATAATAATAATAATGCAATCTATAACGCGCGCAAATTTGCGGACGTAACGGCCACAACTCAGAGGCGCGGAGCCAATCTCAGAGTCACTCGAAAGCACGTGGTTGTAGAGGTGAGTTTTTAAGTGTCTCTTGAAGGAAACGATTGCGGTGATGCTGCGAATGTGCAGGCGGGATGGATTGCGTTCAGACTGTGGGGTAGCCACCGAGGAGCGGCGCTTAGCCGTGACCGTCCTGGATCTTGGTATCGAGAGGAGGTCGTGAGCCGCACTGCGCAGGCATCTGCCGTGTGCTGCGCTGCAAGTCGTCAATAGTGAAGAGAGGTACGGGGGGCAGGCAGATGTGAAGGCGTGGTGGCAGGCGATCTTGTATGTGACCTTGCTGGCAATGGGTAGCAGCCAGCGGAGGGCACGGAGACAGGCAAGTGAGTCTAGACGGGGATGAGTGCGGCCAATGACGACGCGTGCCAGGTTGCTTTGTCGTCTTTGAAGTTTTTTTTTAGGTTGCCAGTGGAGGTCCGGACTAGGACGGAGTTGCGATAGTCGAGGCGAGACCCAACTATGCAACCTGCCAATGTGTTGGCAATTTCAGTGGAGATGAGAGGACGTAGGTGTCTGAGAATGCGCGCGACGGTCATCAACATTCACCGACCGAAATTGCAAAGGTCCCACCACCGTGACGCGCGTGACGCACTCGCGCTTTGTGACGCACGTTGTGACGATCGCCGGTAGCGATGGTCCCTCCCCCCCACACACCCCCACCTCTCTACCGCGTGCGTGGCCCTGTGCATGCTTGGTTACGATCACCAGGACTGATTTCGGTGTAACCCATCCATGTCAACTCCGCCGCGTCTGCCGATGTCTCTATCCCCCGATTCGCACGGTTGGCTACGTACGGTGGCGAGAGATGTTCAACGTACGTGGGTACGTACATGTGCGCTCACTCGCAGCTGCTTGCCGCTGGAGCGTGCATATTGCGCTTACTTGCCGCTGCAGCGTGCACGTTGCACACGGAGGCTAAGCGACCGCTATCCTGCCTCTCTGCTCGCTTCAACATTGCTCCACCTTCACTGACCCGCCTCTGCTATCTTCGTTCCCGCGTCCACTACTCGCGTTTCCGTTTTTTCTCCTTGCTTTCCACCTCTTGGCCAACTGCTAGCGACGCTGCAAGTGTTCAGTCCGTGATGTATGCACTCTCGAACAGCGTTAACGCCCCCACCGACTTGCATAGCCTCGAAACCCAAAACGTAAAAATCGCTCACGAATCCGCAAATTTTCATTTCGGAAAAAAGGGGCGGCCGTATTTTATTTCCGTAGGATTGCACTCTCTGCGAATTTGATGGCATTCGGATCCGTCGGCGTTGAACTAAAGTGCGCTCTGTTGCGCTCCCCGGAATTCATTTTGCCACGCTCCCACAATGACCTTTGACCCTCGCTCTCACTGGCTGCAGGGCTTCCCTGAGCCAGCACCGCATTATGACAGCGGCACATCATCATCCCCCGTGGTGTCATCTTCCGTCGTAGTATCAGCTTCCCATATGACCACAACCTCCTTTTCACACCATCGTTATCATCAGCGTCATCTCCAACCACACGACATCCCCTGTAATTGCTACAATTCAATCACAATATATACATTCTCATTTAAAACTTGTACAAAAAACACGAATGGAGGTAATTATTCAAGGCACGATTGTCATTTATTAAATTGCATACAGACTAAATATGAAGGGTATATATTGTTTGCAAATGCCGCAGCTAAAATGTTACATTTTGACTTTAAACTTTCGGGACTGCAGGAATTAATATTCTTTGGATGTTTCGGTAAAGTCACATAGATTAGAAAAAATAAAAGTAAATAAAATAAAATAAATTAGGACGTTTCGATCACAACACAATCGATCGTCATCAGGAGGAAAAAGGGGGGGGGCGATCGCTTGTGTTGTGATCGAAACGTCGTATTTTTACTTTTTATTTTTTTCTATCTACGTGACTTTACCGAAAGATCCCAAGAAAAAAAAATTAAATGTGGTTCTGGACAGGCATTGCGGAGAGAATAAACACAGCTATTAGTTTGATGCATTTATTGCCGTGATGCTTCTAAAACTACAGGAGAGTTGTTATATCTTGCTGATTTCCCATCTTGCCACGAGCCACCTTCCCGTGACAGTCCTTTGGATCGTTGCGAGATGGAGTTTTGACCTCTCCGCCTTCTGACCACATTTTCGTTTGACCAAGATATTGCGGTCCATGACCATCTCGGACAATTTCGTCCAGATTAGTCAAATGGTTTAAGCCACGGTATGGTTACAGATGGGCACGCAAACGATATCAATGATGGGATTTTGGAGCACCGTGACCTTGACCATTTGGCCATTTGACCTCCAAAGCAATCCCAAAAGCTAAGATGTGGTTTTCGCTGCTCCTGAAAAATGTTGTCTCGACTAGTCAAATGGCCCGTGATGCACTCTGGCGGATTGGCAGATGGACACAAGGACAAACAAACGTGACACGTTGGCCAGCAAAAGAAGCAGAAGGCCCTAGAGGTGAGTAATAGGCATGGGTAGAGATTACAGGTGTGCATCAGTTAGGGGTTAAATGTGAAGAACTCAAATTGGGTATTTTTTACAACAGAGGGAATGCCACACAGCAATATAACTGGGTAAGCCACAGTCGCTTGCATAGGGTGGTGTAAAGTGTGGATGCACACCAACCTCTTCCAAGATGTCTGGCCAGAGTGGAGAAGTAGGCCAAAACAACCTCCATTGATCTCCCTCTCGCGCAGCCCTTTCCACCAGCAGTGGAGCGAGCAAGCGATTGCAGGGCTGCCCCTCTGCCTCCAGAAAGCAGAAATGTGTCACGAGTTGGGAGTTGAGTTTGAGTTGATTTCATTTGTACCGCGGATGATTCCGTTTCGCCAAGTTCCGAGGAAGACCCGTGGTGCGTGAGCACAGCAGCAACAAAAACAAAGACATTTTAAAAAAAATTAAATAGTGCCGAGGTCGAGTCGAAGAAGGCCTTGAGGAATATTGCACAGCGAACAAACGAGGCATTTAACGGTTACAAACAAAGACGCACGTGAAAACAGTGAGATCAAGAGGCGCCACAATAAGCGTTCGAGACAGATTAGACACAGGTCCTCATTTCAGCCTGGGTGATGAATCATACAAAACGTCTCCACCCAGCGCACCGCATTCACCATACCTCTCACTATGGCCGTGGATACTATTTGCGTTGTACGACCTCTCCGCAAAGGGTCTACCATGGGGGTTGAATGTGATCTTCAGTTAACCCCGATCGGTCTTATGGAATATGTCTTTCGCCACCTGCTGGTAGGAAAAGTAGAATGCATACTTTAAACAGCGGGTCAAATACGGTAAAGGGACCTGTGCTAACAGCCGCAAGGGATCGTGGCTTTTATTAATTTAATTACGCAGGTTGTTTCATGCGCCGTTGCATGACTGGGTGGGTGATATTGAAAAGCAATTTCAATGTAAAAGTATAACATTTTAACCGAGTGAAAACTCTTTTTTTGTATTTTGCCTTCGGATGAGAGCTTTGATTGCGGTGCCTTATGAGCGGTGCGGGCAGTCAGTTTATCAGAAATGGATGGGTGGTTTCGACAGCCAATTCCCGTGGGCGCGGTACTGAGCCAAGAGCCCCCTTAACATCCTGACTTCACACCCTGTGGCAGACGAGAAAAATATACGTTCACCGTCGTTGCTCGCCATGACAAAGCCACTGCTGGATCAAGGTACTTCCACAAACAGTCACCGTATCCCACAATCCTGCAAATGATCCACCCCAGAAGCTGCACACAAAATCCATGCAAAAAAAAAACCGAGTTACAAAATAGCTTTTCGGACTCTGTTGAAGTCGAGTTCCGGTAGAATATAGACATTGGGCAGTATGACTTTCATAATTATAGCGCATTCATTGCTCAATTCACTGCTGGATGAAAGGCTCCCCATGCCCCGTCACAAAGTGTCACCACACTTGTCAGTAAAATTTGCTCAAGCGGGGAGCATACCCACAAGAGTATAGTACCGTACAACAATGGATCATGCTGCACTGCCCTCTGCTACCCACTACGTCGCCCTGGAGCCTATAACCACTTGTTCTATGCACGAAGAGTCGTCCATCCCAGCACTGTCCATGCCACGCTTTCTCAGAGTGGTCAGTGCGGGTTGCCCTCGACCAGTTCAGATAATATCGCTCACCTTGATATTCGCCATATTCGAGAAGTGAACTTATGTGGCCCGTTTCATAGCGCTGTGGACGAAGCGCTGCACCAATCGGCCCATGCTGTGTCCTGATTGCAGCAGGGCAACACCGTGGCGAGATGTTAACTAACTAGCCTGGTATACAGGAGGTCGTGGGTTCGATCCCGATCCCGACGCCTGCTGCTGTGTATTTGGAGTTTGCATGTTCTCCCCGTGGTTAAGTGGATTTTTTTCTCCAGGTCCTCTGGTTTTTCCCTCCACATTTATAAACATGCGTTTAGAGTATTTGGCTTCTAGAAAATTCCACGTGATAAGCCATTAAGTTGAGCTATCATTTTGTGGCCCGGTCGCTTCTGAAGAAAGAGTCATTTGTCTCAGTGGGCCTTACTTGGCAAAATTTTAAAAAATACTTTAAATGCATAAAATACTTGTAATAGTTTTGACACACGTCCTTGTGCATACAACCATCTATATGCACTCGATTATGCCGTGTGGCAAGAAAGGAACACAATCTGTGGATAAGTGTATCGATTGACCCGATATGAGTTACAGAAAGCCAACGGTATTTGTAGTGCGCGTAGCAGCAGACCAGCAGCTCTGCGTCCCTCTCTCTCTCCTCCCTCCGTAATTTACAACGCGGTGTGTTTATGTAACCCCTCCGCCAGGGTCATGAATTGGCTCCATGTCCCCCCCCCCATCCATCCATCTCGATTGACTCCGTAGGCAAGGACTCCATCACGGACGGCTACTGACGATAGCAGGGGCAGTGCTGGAGGCGCTTCGGCGTTATGAGTGCAAGGGGCCGTCCATAAATGACGTCACGCGATTTTGGACGATTTTTGACCCCCCCCCCCTTCGTCACACGGCGTCACAAAAAGTCAGACACCCCCCCCCCTCAAATATGACGTCACAAAGCTCTGCCCCCGCCCCAAAAAATAGAACATGCTTCAAATCGCTTTAAACTATTGTCATCGTAGTGCGTATTTGATGTGGCGCTGCACTCTGATGTTGTAGGAGAAAACATCAAAACGTCTATTTCATTCAGTAGAACGTGTTGTCTATATTTGTTTCAAATTTCGCATTTTGATGTGACGTCACATTTCTCAACCCCCCCCCCCTCGTCACAAATGTCTGACCCCCCCACCCACCTAGGTGCGTGACGTCATTTATGGACGGCCCCAAAGTCAAAATAGCGAAGCTTTTAAAAACCGCCCTCGCCAAGACCGTCATCGGAGGACAATACATTCACACTGAATTTTACGACGACATTACCATCGAGATTAAGCCAGCCATTCTCAGTCGACGAGTGGGTGAAGGCCTCCCCGTGCCGTGTTCACTGATCATTTTATATTTACACACTTCACCACGCTGGTCAGCGCAGGTTGGCGAGGGTGCAGGATGGGTGGAGGTGGTGGTGGGAGGAGTCATGGGAGTGGGCAGGATCGGTTCTGATATCACTTGCCAATGATGTGAGCCGTGGCTGGTAATCAAATTCAGGTCACCCGGTTCGTAGCGCAGCGTGCTGACCACATTACCACCGCTCCACCGCTCCACCCCCAAGAGCCTTTTACCACATTTAAACCCATCGCAAGCCAAGACACGCCGCGTTATTTAAGTGTCAAGTTCCCGGGAGTTATATGCGAGATTCTGAGAATGTGTCTTCATCAATGATGCTTTACGCAACTGGAAAAAAAAACATCGTGTCTCTGTTACATTAAATAGCTAATCGCCTCTCATTTATCTAAGACTAGCTGTACCACCCCGGCTTCGCCCGGGACTTGGATTCACCACACCCGGCCGCCTTTGTCTCCCCAGTGGCGATGTTCACACACCACAGTTACTCGTTTGAGGCTGAGTCGACCTCGGGGAGGCCCAGGACCGGTTCAAATAATCGTCACCGGTGGGGGGCATGAGCGGGAATCGAACTCGGGTCGCCGGGTTCGTAGCGCAGCGCGCTAATCACTACACTACAATGCGTTACGCTTCCACGTGCGCGGGTCACGTGACAGATTTGACGTCACAGCTCACTTGCCGTGCAAAAAATATCTGCATTATTGAGCCCCCCCCCACAACAAAATAAAGTGTATTTTTTTAATGTTTGCATGGTGTACAGTCTGGAAAGTACCCACATGGCAAATTTCGAGTTTGTTGCATGTCGGGAAGTACGCTAAACATTTTGAACAGAGACATATATATTCCCAACTTTGCCTTTTGTATATATGAAGATGAAATGGATTGACTGCTTGGCATTGCAGTTGTTTATGCATTGCAATCTCTGTTCATATTCTTTTTGGATCCTGCATTCATTTTGCATCGCTTCTGTAAGCCAGGCCTCCCTCATGGGCACAGTGGGCTGTCTACTGGATATGAGCATTTGCACGTCTATATAGGCTTAGCTTTTAATTACCCCGCACCTCTGATGAGCACACTTGGCTATGTACGGTGTGAAAGGAGTTCAACATACGTACATATTACATTAGAGTCATAGACCCGATGTCCAGCCTTTTTGTTTATCCACTGCTGGATGAGAACTTTCCAACACCACACGGGCAACGCGAGTTATTTAGACAATACTGTACTTCACCACGCTGATTCAGTGCAGGTCGATCAAGGTGGGAGGCACAGACGTAGGAACACAGAAAGTAAGGTACAACACTGTATCTTGCTGCAACTTCACTGGCCTGTCGATCACGGAGCCCCACGGCCACCTGTGGCACTCTGGCATGCGTGGTGCTCACCCATCCAGGGCACCTGCCAGGCTCAACCCACAGCTTGTCCTCGCTGGGATCTGCTGACGAGATGGGCTGCATTGAGGGTGGTTTGGTTGTACGGCGTGTAGACAATGTAGACTTGTTTCTCAGTCAATTAGCCAACTCGTTGTGATCAATTTTCCCGGAGGACATTCATTTGTTGACAAGTCTCCAGTCCACATACCGGCCATACACAAAATAGGCTTTAAATTGGATCTATTGAAAGGGACACGCACAGTGGGATACACAGCCCGTAGACGAGTGCTGGTACGGTTAATTTTGGATGTTTGCATATAAATTTCAGAGTGTGCCTATTTAGATTATACCTTTTTCCCCACTTCTGTACATCTCACTAACACTCAAACCCATACAGCAATAAGCACGGGAAATCTCAGATGTATATTCATAGGCTATGGGCCAATTTCTGAAAAAGGCTTTGTTTTCAAGATAAAATCACCGCCTTACACACTATTTATGTATAGTCTCTATGTCTTATGGCCATATCACCTGGAATGCGCTCCATCGGAAGATACGCAGGGCTGATCCTGCGTAATACTTGCATGGATAACCAACATCGGAGTCTATGTAGTGGGGCACACTGTCAATTTGCGGCAAGATATTATCTCCCTCACCTGGTGTGCAGGAGGTTGTGGCAAAGCTCATGACCTGCTACGAATTATCATACAATAAAACAAAAACATATTATAAGAACAGAAGAATAAATATAACGTGTGAAAATATACAAGGTTAAAATACAAAGATAGTAAAATAATTGAAAATAATATTAATTAAATATCAATAATAAAGAAATTAAATGATGAAAACAATCGAAATATATAGTGCAATTATTTGCCCATGAAAACCTCAACGAGTCTCCCGACTAATATTCAGGGTGGCTTGTGCACTGGCGTGTTTGGCCAATTCCATTTGTGAGTATATTACAAACATTACAAGCGATCAATGATAACGTATGCACTTGTATTAGACCAAATACAAGATCATTTCACGAGTAACCCAATTGTTTTGGGTTAAAGAACTATGATGATGGATGGTGTTTTCGATGAACTATGACCGTGATGATGAATGATAGATGACACTGGGCTGTGAATAATGATGGATGGTGGCGTGGCCGAGGAAGCTCCGAGCACGTGAACCACAACTTGAGTCGCCGTGCTGAACATCACGTGGTTATAAGCTGACAACACATCGCAGAGAGCTATACCGTGCTGGAACAAAACCGCGACTCCCTACGCAGTAGCAATGCAGTATTTTCCAAGGAACTTACTGGAAGCTAAATGTCAAATATAAAACGCGGTGAAGGTTTGAAGCGTGCATTTATAACGTTGCATTTTGAATGCAACCCAAACGCCAGGGCATCCCCCCCTCCCACCACCACCACCCCTCGGCTAAATTAACAAATTCAGTGCCAATTTCTGAAAAATATTAGCTCGTGACCTGTCAAGTTCAACCACCTCGGGCAAGTCCACAAACGAGAGTGAACGCAGTGATTAAGCTCGGGCGTTTCGGTGGATGTGGAACGAATAAAATAAACATCTGTCGATGGATTAGTGATGCTGGCATAATACACACACACACAGACATAACACACACACACAGAGGGTAGCTTAGGGCCACTGGGGCTGTGTGCGTGCTCGCGCACGTGTGCATGCATCGCCCAATTTCTCGGTTGCAGTAACCCGTTGCCTCTGGAGAGATTACTTTTTTGAATGAGAGTACAATCACCGCGGTTGTTTGAGCCCGAGCCAGTGCACCTCAGTCATTAAAACCAAGCGCAGTGAACAGACCCGTGGCTCGTGATAACAATGTTGATATGGGCGCCCACAAAGAGACAAGATCAACGTCTGCTCGGGTACGGCACGCGTCTCGTCTAACCGCCTCGCGTTTACACACCTAGCACGCGTGGCGATCGTTGACTGCCAAGGCGTCAGAGGTTATGCACTGAAGAGGTCGCGTGAAGAGGTAACGTGAAGAGGTCACGTGAAGAGGTCACGTGAAGAGGTCACGTGAAGAGGTCACGTGAAGAGGTCACATGAAGAGGTAACGTGACGAGGTAACGTGGCCCTGTAATTTCTAGGGGCTGTAAAGTTCCTCTAGCCTCTCTGCCGTCTTTCTAGATTGTATTTGGCCTGCTTCTCCATGCTGGCCATCCAGCAAAGACGGTCACTGATTTGCGAGCTTTTGGATGCGCTTTGCGACCGTCCGAATGCGCTTCCTTCCGACATTAGGAATCCACTGGAGCGTATACACTTTTTAATCTAGATTGAATACTCATTTCTTGAGAACTGATTGTTGTGCTTAGTTTGGTTGACCACGTACGGAGCGAAATAAGTTCAACATGCGTACATATATTTTGGAAGAGGTGGGAGCAAGCACACTTCACGCCACCACACGCAACCTGCCGATTGCCTGTGGTGTATCCATTTATACTGCTCGGTGGATATGGGGCTTTGGGTTTCAAGAAAGTTGCCCGGAGTTTCGAGTGGAGATCGAAACGCGCGACCTCTGGATTGCGAGCCCAGTGTCGCTCACCGTTACTTCACGGCAGCATCGGCGCGTATTTAAAGGCGGCATTGATTGTGGCATGCATCGGTTCATTCATGGGGAAAAGGCGGCGTGGAATTATGGTGGAGAGCTGTGCATTGGTTTACGTTTAGAATATTTAAGCGAGTGACCTTGACGGCTGACTTTACAGTAAAAAAAAAAATCGCGAATTCCTTTTCTTCGCAATAGTAATGTAGGATCGTGGCTTTCGCTGTCGCATCTCGGGTTAGCGTGGTTGGCTACGTACGGTGCTAAAGAAGTTCAACATACGTACGTACATGGTGGAGTTGTTAAACGCTGTGACCTATTTATTATACGATTCATGCGCGCAACAGCACAATTCTAAGCACCTCTAGAGATGTGACCAGACTGATTTAATTGGCGTATCTCTCGCTGCAATCTGTCTGCAAGTTAACCAAGAACACCTACCTTTGCACCATAGGACACTTGGCCATTGATCATGGCACTGATTGCCACACGCTTTAGCGTAGAGAGACCTCGCTGATCGGAGATAATTTTGTTCATTTCTTGAGTGAAAGGGCTTTCTTATTTGGGTGCCAAACTTTAAAGTCTCGAATCCACTTGTGCAAAAAATTGCTGAGAATGTACGATTCTTTGTATTATTATTAATATTAACAACATCTATTTATAAAAATATATATATATAAGCCCATGAAATTCACATGTTATGGCCAAGGCGGTTCTGGCTCGGTGACAACAATTAATCAATTTCCACTTCAATTTACAATGAGTGGCACTTCATGGGTTAACCTGCAGTGCAAGCCTCATTGTCTGCTGTTTGTTTGCCCATTGTATTTATCCGATTGAAATGCACATCGCTGCGTCTGTAAATCTCGCTTTCGTGTCGTGAGCCACGGGATTCGGATCAATGAGTAAATCCAAAGGGCCTCGCGGGTGATGGCTTCCAGCTCTATAGACATTTTTAAACTGCTGCTTTAACGTTCAATACTCGCGAAATGTTGATTGGCTATGGCTAGGTATTTGAACGGTGCACGTTGAGATAGTGAAACAATGTTTATTTTATTTATTTTACGGGGGGGGGTGGAGGGTGGTTTTCAGGATGATTATTTGAAGTGCTGTTGGAGTGAAGTTCTTTCCATCATTAAATATTTTGCTGGCCCGAAATCCTGAAGGCGTTTACAAATGTTTTAACCGAAAGAACGTTTTACCGAAAGAACCAAGAAGATGTTTTAAAGAAGTTTGGATGCGCTTAGTTTAAAGTTGTTGGTTTGAGGGTATAATTTTAACACACAGCAGTGCATAATGAGCTTTATATAATTGCTGTTAGGCACTGACAGCACCCTACCGTGAAGGAAACGTTCTCCTGCTAATATTTGCGGTGTCAGTTTCTAACTTTCCCTCTCTCAGCATCCACTCTGCTCTTAATATTGTCCATCACCATCATCCTTATCTCTCTCTTCAGTTTGTTCTCATGGCGTGTCTCTGCCAAATTCCGCTTCAACAACAGCGTCCGTGACCTCTGTTGTATCCCTCGTTTCTTCATTTGCCTTGCTGTTAAAATTTGGTGAACCAATAGCAAGTCTGACATTGTTGATGAGACCCAACATGCCGAAACTGGGCCAGAATTAGCTTGGATACATGGAGAAGGCCAAAAAGATTCAAATATATTTTTTATTATTTTTCAGCGAGATATGCATATTTATTTATTTACATATGAATATTCCGCTCACTTCACCCTTGCTTGTCTGCATATATGCTGATGGAGTTTTTTTTTCAAGTGACAGCGAAGTGAAAATTCACGTGCAGGTGAGATGGCATGTGTGCGCGAACGAGCGGTCCCATTCCCAACTGCGACTGCCAATTGAAAAGTGCTCAAGTTAATGGCATTTATTAATCACTTTAATGAAGCGGATGGGAACGGTCACGTAGGAAAACGTGGAGACTCGGGGGGTGGGATGTGCATTTTGTGTTTGCAGTTGCTGCTCACATGATTGTTAGATCCAGACGTCACCGTTTATCAAGCAGCCAATCACAGCTGTTTCACGTGCAGAAACGGGTATATTTGATCAGCGAATACAACAATACAATACCGTTCTAGATTTGAAGCTTTCGTGACTGCAAGGATTCATACTCTTAGGTTTTTTCGGTAAAGTCACGTACCTACGTGACTTTACCGAAAAAAACAAAGAGTATAATACAATACCGTGTATATTTACTGCCCTTTATCAATCAACTGCTGGACGAAGGCTTCCCCATGCCGTCTTAATCAAAGGGGTTGTTTGACCATATTTCACCACCCTAGTCAGTGTGGGTTAATAAAGGGGGAGTCCAGGACTAATTGGAATCTCTATCGCCACCAATGTAAGCAATGGCTGGGAATTGAACTCAGGTTTCCAAGTTCATAACGGCAATGTTCAAACTGCTGCACTGCAGCTCCACCCCAGCTGATATACTGATAGCACCGTTCCTGCATTAAATGAATGTGTCTTACAGATCGTTGTCAAACGACTGCTAGTTGAAGGTTCTATCATTCCATGTCAGTCACAGAGATGTTTTATTATAGTTCACCACGCTGGTCTATTATGTAATTGCTACTATATCAACTTGAATACTGTAATAAAAATATAAAATGACTCAATTGATTATATTTTATAGAGTATTACTTTGCTTAATACTATCACCACTGCATTATTTTACAAAGAATGCATAGGAACTGTGCAATGGGCGAAACTGATCAAATGTTTTTTTTAGTTAGCACATAAGATTATTTTTGCTCAAAATGTAATGATTATATTTCCAAGGCAATTTACATCGGTAATGAGGTTTATAAAGTGTGCATTACATTCTAAAATTATTATGAGTCTGCCACTACCAAAATCTCGGTGCAAGATTAACTCCAGATGATTAATAACGCTTCTTGAGCAGTCTCAAAGGATGAATAGAGGATATTGTTTCTAGATTTGAAGCTTTCGTGACTGCAAGGAATCATATTCTTAGGTTTTTTCGGTAAAGTCACGTAGGTAAAACATCAAAATTAATGAAAATAAAATAAATTAAAACAAAAAATCACGACGTTTCGGAGGTCCCACCTGACGACGGAGACTTGTGTTGCCTCCGAAACGTCGTGATTTTTTGTTTTATTTTATTTTCATTAATTTTGATGTTTTACCTACGTGACTTTACCGAAAAAACCTAAGAATAAGAGGATATTGTGTTTGTTGCTGTGTGTGTGAGACAACGTGGGGAGTGGCAGTGTAGCGGTTAGCGCGCTGTACTCCCAACCTGGTGACACGAGTTTAATTCCCACTCACGGGAAACACCAGTGAGAATCATCTGAACCGGTCCTGGGCATTTCATAGATCGACTCAGCCTCAAATGAGTACCTTGTGTGATGTGTAAACATCGCCACTTAGGAAGACAAAGGCGGGCGGGCATGGTGCTGGCCACCCACCCCCTCGTGCGCCGTGCCGGCCTTTATAGGTGCTCGCTAACAGCACTTGTCCCAACAGTCTGTTAAGGCTATACGGGGGATCTTTTTCCTTGTCTTGTGTGTGACATTGTGTGCCCACCAGAAACAGAACCACGGAGGTCAAGGTTTCGTGGACTCCCTGTGATTGTCTCTTCCCACGTTTACCAGTGTTCATTCAAATGCAAATTTTAATTAAGTCACTGCATGTGACTGACTATCGGTAAACATGCCCCAACGTGACATCGAGAATGATGATTAAAATGAAGGTAATGGTCAATCAATTACAATGTTTACTTGTGCTCACAACATTCACATCGAATTGTTTATCTAAGCATCGATTATTTAGGATATTTTGAATGAATGTGTCTGATAACATCATAGATTTTGTACTGTTGAAAACTCTATATTTTACACCATGTTTTAATTCTCCAATCAATGTACACCACTGTAAATAATACAACATCACAATGGTAAACAAACATTTGTGAACCATGCCCGATCCTGAATAGTGGCGATTCGTGAGATCTCATTTCTTTAACAAAAATTTGTTTCACCGCTTTTTGTGTCAAATTTTTGTTGTCCATCCACCGCAACCTCCAATTAGCGCAGTTCAGCTATGAACGGTGCGAAAGAAGTTCAACGTACACAGATCGTTCGTGAATTATTAGATCCCTCGTATCCGTCGATTGTTTGTTCACGAACATGTTTCAATGTCGTTGATTTAGGTTTGCGTCTGTTCACATAATCATGATGTGACCCACTTGTGGCCAAGTCACGTGCCAGTCTTTGTCAAAGAAGCCATCCCATCTGCACTGACGCTACACCCTCCCATGGGCTATCGTGTATTTATATTATTATTACAATTGTTGGTTCATACGTCACGTTACATGTATTTTATTTATTTGTACACTATGATAATTATGTTTGCATTAGTTTATCATTCAGATATTTTAGGCAACATTTAAGAGAAAAAGCGTTGACATTTTGTTGTAGGCAAATATGACTCGTTGCATACACTATTTTTCCTAATGGTGTATGCGACGTTAATTTATTTATTATCATCTATATTTAGTATTGGTCCTGTCAACTTTTATGAATGTGTTTTTAGTCTTTGCTTATTTGTTAATTATTTACTGTTTTTATCCAGAAAAAGTGATATTTGACCAATTAAATATGTACATTTTTAATCATTACTTGTTCCCCATTTTTATTTCCTTAAAATACACAGTGATTGTACTCACTATTTGTATAACAATCAGCGTATCTATGTTTATTGTTTGCTAACTTTTACCCCCACACCCCCCCAAAAATAACAGGAGGAAGCAGATCGCAAGTCTCTCTGGCCAACAGCTTGTTCGTTTGGAAGTCACCTCAGTTCGATAACAACAAAATACCACTGCATCACATCAATTCTAGATTTGAAGCTTTCGTGACTGCAAGAATTCAAACTCTTGGGTTTTTTCGGTAAAGTCACGTAGGTAAAAAAAAAAATAATATAATAAAATAATAAAAAATTAAAACAACTCAATTAAATCACTGATTTAATTGAGTTATTTTCATTTATTACCTACGTGACTGTACCGAAAAAACCTAAGAGTATGCATCACATCACTATAACGTATTACTATGGGGCTTTAATAACAGCATTTCAGGAACGATATGAACATCCTTCCATATGTTTTACTCAAACCTTGTGTATGGCCTTTATTTACGTATTTATTTTGCCCATAAATAGGGCAAATAAATCAAATCGACTTTTCAGGTTTTCATCAAAACATTTTCAAAACGGAAAAAAAATTGTTTTAAGATTCTTTCTAAATATGGATCTTTCATACAGATATTTTTCATTAAATTGGCTCTCTCGTGCCAAGTGTATTTTTGGCTATAATAACACAATTAAATATTGCAAATATTTGGCCGAATACGACATACGTAGTTGCATTTGTGTAAAATCCAGTACACTGCATACATCTGGTAAACGTAAAAGTGTTTTTTTTTTATACAAAAATCATTTGCTTGTATTTGATTATAAGCATTTTTGTGGTCTATCGCTGGTTGCAGAATTCCTTCATTCGTGCTCACTTGCACGAAAAAGGAATTCTGTTTCTCATCGTTCTGCCCATGGTGGCTAGGAGATGTTAACTACCTCGCCTGGTATACAGGAGGTCGTGGATTCGATCGCGACCCTGATGCCTGCTGCTGTATATTTGGAGTCTACGTGTCTCTCTCTCATCATCATCATCACGGTGGCTAGGAGATGTTAACTACCTCGCCTGGTATACAGGAGGTCGTGGATTCGATCGCGACCCTGATGCCTGCTGCTGTATATTTGGAGTTTGCGTCTCTCTCTCTCTCTCATCATCATCATCATCACGGTGGCTAGGAGATGTTAACTACCTCGCCTGGTATACAGAAGGTCGTGGATTCGATCGCGACCCTGACGCCTGCTGCTGTATATTTGGAGTTTGCGCGTTCTCTCCGTGGTCACGTGGATTTACCTCCGAGTCCTCTGGTTTTTCCCTCCATATTTAGAAACGTGCGTTTTGGAGTATTTCACTGCTATAAACTTCCACGTGAGAAGCCACTTCGTTGAGCTATTCTTTGTGGCCAAGACGCTTCTGAAAAAGAGCTACATAGCTCAGTGGGCCTTTCCTGGTGAAATGAAAATTGTTTTTAGTTTAATTTACACCACACTGCCCAACTTGAGCCCCAGTAGCCATGAGCAGCTGTGCTGTGCAGTTCACTCCAATGCTGCCAAACTGTCATTAGCCAAGGCCATAAAAAATTACCCCATGAAGCCTGAGATCAGTTTCCAGGGACACTGGACCTCATGGATGAAAAAATAACATTGCCATCAGCATAAATTAATCTGAAAGTTCTGTGCCAAAATTGACATATTTAACAACATTGAATAGGCACAATGTCAAATATATTTAATGGGATACAGTATGTTTAAAATATACCTTGCCAAGGGATATTTGTGAATGGTTAAACCTAATACCAATGATGATGGTTATTAAATTATGATGTCATACGTTATTAAAACTCACCTATATATGTGTGTGTTCTTTTATTGGATACAGTATGTACATCTCTTGCCGGAGCCACAGGACTGTTTCAATTGTTCTGCAGTGTTCGTACACAAAACAAATGACACACATTAATAAGTCATGTGCCTATTAATAACCTTGTAATTTACAATAATGTAATACATCTGCATCTACGTCTGTACGTACAGTATACAAACATGTTGTCATTCAATTGCCTGTTGGGGGCCTTCCCATGCTCGTGGTTGTTTGACCATACTTCACCACGGCGGTGAGAGCGAGTTAGTGAAATCAGGGGGTGTGAACTTGAAACCATATAAACGCAACGGCTTCATCTTCTTGGTTCTTTCGGCAAAGTCACGTAAAATGGAAATAATAAAATAATAAAATAAAACATTATATATAATATAATAATTTGAGTATATAATAAAAGAATGTTTAATTTTTTTTTCCATTCTACGTGACTTTACCGAAAGAACCAAGAAGATGAATCCCTGCAGTCACGAAAGCTTTAAATCGAAACGCAACGGCTGTTCCTGCACTTGTGTCCAATGCTCACCGCATAGGCCCCTCTCAGCCCCATAACAAGCTGCTGGCAGGCTGGCGGTCACTCGCCCTCGCACTTCACCTGGCCCAACGCGCCTCCTTTATCTTCTGAGAGATCAGACGAGACTCGGCGCGTCCCCGAGTGAGTTGGTCATTGGAGTGTGTCCATATCACATGGTAGATTCACGATAAAAAAAAACAAGAGCAGCAACCTGCAATTCCAAATGAAGCGATGGTGATCTCACCATAGTGCTTGTGCCAGGCTAGGTACACTTTGAAGCTCCACGAGGTGGGATAAATCCTCACTGGTAGGAGGTCACGGGATATTTCTAGATGTCATGGGTTAACTCACCGAGTTGACTTGCAGATGCAAATTTGTAGTAGTTTGACGAAAAGTTGTTAAAGTAGTTTTATTATTATTCTGCATTACCGGTAATTAGCACATGACAAACAATGGGAAAACCCGGAACCAGTTTACCACTCACGTAAAAATATCTAGCTATTAAATGGTTTACCTCATTAACTAATACACAAAGGGAGCTGCTATGGTTTAATGGTAAGCACACTCTATTTGCAATCAAGAGGTTCCTTGAATCATCCCCGCTTCTGTGCACTCGGCAGTAGAAATGGATAGACCACAGTCAGTCGATCGACAAGTTGGGTGTGGTGGTTCCAGTATGGTCAAGGTGGAAGAGGAGACCAACAGCCCTCTAGAGCTCCCTAGTGGAATCCCTTCTGCCAGCAGTGAGCAAATCAATGGCCGCACCTCTTAACTGAGAAACGGGGGTGAATGTACCACGCGGTCACTTTGACCTGCCGCTGTGTGGTTTCGTTTCCCTCTTGTGTGCCCTTCGATGCATTCGTGACGAAAATTTCATCGCAATCGATCTCCGGTTCCTGACTTTCACAGTCGATGATCAATTCTTTAAACGATTACCGGTTCAGCTATTATTTTTACTCTTTGGTTCTTTCGGTAAAGTCACGTAGGTAGAATAAAAATATAATAATAGATCACGACGTTTCGATCGCCACACAAGCAACCGTTTTCAGGTGGGAAGACAGCTACAGTATTATCTTTTCACAACCATGCTTCAGGACTGCCTGATGCTCTCTGAATTGTTTTGAGCATCCCTTGTCCGCTCAACTACCTCCGGTCCTGTCTTGACACCACTGATTTACCTGTCTTCTCTGCGCGATCCACTAGCATATTTTGGTTTGGCCATGTTTGTTTGTTGTAGTACGGAGTTAGACTGATGGCCTTAATCTAAGTTGGCTTGTGGTTGTTGTTGTTGTTTGACTTGCATCCCACTGGGATTTTTGCACACAGCGTTGATGTACGGTGCTTTTTGTGGAATATTTTTCTGTCTTTTCCTGGATTTTCTGTTTGCACATAGTCACTTAGTCACTTTAAGATGTTTTCTCGTTCATGTTTTTGTTTCATGTTTTTGTTTTTTTGTTTGTTGCTGTTGCACCCGATTCAATAGCCGAATGGCTCACATGGCTATACCAAATAAATGAAACTGAAACTGAAAGCACCAACCTCCAGGTGGACAGATTTTGAGCATATTTTCTGATTTTGAGACTGGACGAAGGATTTCATATGACGACTACCCGGGGATTGCCACCGTAAATGGCCACTGATCAGCGTTTGAAAACACCGAACTGTTATAATCTGCACTAAATGTTGGTTTTGTATTGCAAGCCAGAGGTTTCTTTCTGCAATACAGTTTTTACATACCGGACCGTAACGTATGCGCCCAAACCAATGAATTGCATGCTCTCAATGCGGTACATTTAGTTTAGTTTGTGGTCTTTCCCCACCGCACCTCCGATTAGCGCGGTTGGCTACGTACGGTGCGAAAGAAGTTCGGCAAACGTGTACACACTTTCATTCAGCCATGCACACTGCAGGATGAGGGTCTGCATGCAGACAGAGTGCAAGTGCTGCCCCCCTCAGATCAGAGGCTGCATCACCACCACCCTGGATCACTTCTGTTTCTGAATAGTCTCAATTGATAATTGATGTTAAGCGGGGTGCTTAATCTATCATCTCACTGCACATGCTACAAAGAATCAATTCATCAATTCAAATTGATTCCTACACTGACGATACAACAATTGAATCGTGCATGTAGAAACACTCATGGTTTCTACTAATTAAATTAAAATTGCGCTGAAGCAGTTTGCATGTTATTCTCTATACTCATGGTTCTATTCCCAGCCACGGCTAACATCAATGGCAAGTGATTTCTGAACCGTTCCTAAATGTTCCTCAATTAAATGGCGGGCCAAACATTAACGCAGAGCGTCATCCAGTAATAGCACGAAAAACAATGTGCACATCGACCAAGTCGGTGAGTGAGCACGCCAAAATTAGACGAACAGTGTAGCCAGTTTAAAAATATCCCACTTTTAATACCCGATTACTGCCGCAAAGGATAAATAGATATATTTTGGGCTATTGCTAAGTGATAGGCCTCATGTGGTGGTGGGCCATAGGCTCCCACTCAGGCTCTGAGTGTACCCAGAAGCACAGCAACACACGTGCAAGTGTACACGCAGTTGCACACAATACGTAGTAGCTTCATGTCATTTTTTAAAATTAAAATGCAATTTTTAAAGTGTATCTTTACCCTTCTTGGCCAAAAAAACGAGACAAATATTGGCAGTGGTATTGGTGAAGTTGTCGCGGTACGTTTCATAACGATTTTGTTTTGGGGATTTGAAAAAAAAACAAGTGTCCCTCAGATGGAGGAGAGACAGGCGGGGAAAATCTTTTCTGAGCATGGCAAGAAATAGCCGATCGGCTCCCTTAAAAATAAATCAACCACACATTCCCAAGCACTGACCACTATCCCTCTAGCTGGACTCGTGTTTAAAAATAAATATCCGTGTATTGCGGCTGGGCATTTCATGGTTAATGGGTGCATTGTACGAAAGCAATGTTTTAAGCCGTGCAAATAAACAGAATGAAACAAGTTATGGCGTTCGAACAATATAAAGATAATGTCTTCTTGGTTCTTTCGGTAAAGTCACGTAGAAGGGAAATAATAAAATAATAAAAATACAACATAATAAAAAAATAAATTTTTTATTATTTTATTATTTCCCTTCTACGTGATTTTACCGAAAGAACCAAGAAGATGAATCCCTGCAGTCACGAAAGCTTTAAATCTAAATATAAAGAGAATGGTTGAGGCCTCACGATAAAATAACCGAGTCGACGACTCTCACACGGGACGATTTTGTACAAATCTTTGACATTGTGGCAATTTACTGCTTGAGCATGGGAAGTCGTGGAATGACCGAGTTTAATTCAATAAGACCTGTGGAGAGAGCAGCATGCTAGTTTAGTGGCGTGTATTATTCCATAAACCCGAGCATCATAAATTCACATTTTTCTGTCATGGTTTGTGGAATGAGGGGGGGGGAATGCCAGCCAAAGGTGAATTTATATATCTCGTATTGTAATGATGTAGCTTAAACAGCGAGAAGCAGTGAAATAGGAAGGAAGTCAATTTTGTGAAGGCTTTCATTATAAAGATTTTTGCCAATATCAGTCTCAGTGTTCTGGAAAATATGAGAAGGCTGAGTTTGAGCGAACAAGGTAGCGAAGCATAAGATCGCTTAAGTTGAGCTGGAATGTGATTACGGCTGAATGAAACAGCCATCGAATGGAGACTTCTCGATGAAACGGAAGAAAAAAATTTCCCTGAGAAATGCGATTTGTCCAATTTGTCCAAGAGTAATTTGCAATAAAATGATCAGCCTTAAGAACATGTATCTAATGAGAAGTATGAGTTTAATCCTTAAGTAGAAAGTAGAATTACAATTCTCTCGAATGTTCTCTCTGCACACCATGCTGGGCATTAGACATCCATACTCTTTGGTTTTTTCGGTAAAGTCACGTAGGTAAAAAATAAAATAAAATAAATTAAATCCCGACGTTTCGGAAGGCAACACAAGCTTCCGTCTTCAGGTGGCACCGTCACAGGAAAATTACTGTATCACTTGATATCACTTGATACAGTACTGTATCACTTGACGGAAGCTTGTGTTGCCTCCGACTTGCAATGAAGAGCACTGCTCCAGAGGGCCCCTTGCGGGTCCTGTGGCCTCCTCTTCGATGCTGGACGTGCGCCTTGGAAGAAGTGGGCACACCCACACTTGACCCCAGCACACATGATGTACCAGTAGACTGTGACGTACCCATTTATACTGCTGGGTGGACAGAGGCTTTGGGATTTCATAAACGTGCCCATAGTTTGAGAGATCGAACTGGTCATTATAATGACCGGTGTGCTAAGCATTACGCGAAGGCAGAATATCATACGTTATAACACTGTGCACATTACAGTGAAGTAAAATGAGTGTTTGCGTGCGCGTTGCTGACCATGAAACAATGCCCATCCAATTAACGTGTTGCATTCCATGCCAATGTTGGTCCAGTGATGACTATGACATGGGCCCAATGGACGTGCATTATACAGGGGAAGCCAGCTTTGGACGTAAAACTGCACGTTGCTGCCCGCTTTCGCAGTGGGCCGCAGGGACATATTTCATGCCAACCACATCCACACACACAGCACGTAAACGGAAGCATGCAAGCCTTGCCAACGTTCACCGCTGCTGGCGTCGTTTGCCTTGTAGTAGCAGCGATTAGTACCGTGACGCTGCGGCCATGCGTTTCACCTCTGCGCTGGTTTTTCAAATTAACGTTCTCCAAAAGGGGGAATGGACAAACACTCCCGGCACTGTTCCTCCAGGTCGACCCCAACGTGAGGTTCGTGGCTCGACAAATGTGATGAGTACAACAGCAGCGGCAGCTTTAAAGTCCCATCAGTAGTGGTGATTCAAGGAATCAGTTAACAACAAAGAGGCGGGGGGGTGGTGTGGCACGATGTAATATTGTGGGGACAACTCTGTTCACACACTCGGCAAGATTTGGGTGTTGACCGTGGTTGAACCGTAGGATTTGACGGAACGATTGAAGCGATTGCGAGGCACGTTTGGAATTACCGAAGTTGTCTGTGGTGACGTGTGGAGTGTGAATATGATTGCCCCCCCCCTCCCCCCCAGCTACTCCAAGGATATTCCTCTGGATGGGCGCAACACGAGGGACACTGCACTGCAGTACAATGTAGTGGAGCAGCCTGCCGAAAGCGAGTCACAGAATCTCCACTGAATCCCATCGCGACTGTTCGTTTTGACGATGACGTTGATGATTATGATGAAGAAACTCGGTGATAAACCAAAATCTGATCTTTGATCATTAAAGAATGTATGTAGATTGCATTCCTTTCGCAGTATGTAGCCAACCATGCCAACAGGAGGTGCAGGGGAAGGGCAACAACCTAAACAAAAAAGGTAGTTAGAAATAAATGAGTTTTCAATCTAGATGATTTAAAAGTGCATCGCTCCAGTGGCTTCCTAATATCAGAAGGAAGAGCGTTCCAGACGGCCGCAGAAACGCATCTAAAAGCGTGCAATGTTGTTCGATGGCCAGCCGAAAGCCGCTGACTAGCCAAAGGCCACTGTGATGAATGCGAGTCATAGAAGAAACCACGTGACATCAGAACTCAGCAAGCAACACGTCATGTATGTGACGGAATTGAAAAGACGTATACCCTGCTTATTTAAGAAGCCATCACACCCTTTTACGCAAGCCTGGCTGTCGTGCTGCTGACTAAGGAAGGAGAAAACCTTCGTGGTGGGTTATTGCCTCTCACACACAACCACAAGTGATGTGGCTATGGAGCCCACAGGTTGTTCGACAGCATTTGGGCCTCCGGACCGGAGGTACCGAGGTTATAGGGCAATGAAAACGAGAATTGGACAGGAAGACCCATTCATTATATGCACCAGGGTCCATGCCGACCAGGCTATGTAGTGACAAACACATCTACACATTGTTCAAATGGAGATTCTCCATGGCTCATGTGTCCACGTGCACATGTGAAGAGTTTGCAACTGTAGAGCTGCAATGATTCGTCGATTGATTAACTAAAGTAATCGTCGATTTAAAAACGGCGGCCACCCCGACGTCTACAAATCTTTATGATGCAAATTTGCGGTCCCAAGTACGTCCCGCACTACCTCCCGTCCAGCGGCACACGTGGGAACGAATAGATGTGAGACTTTTCTCCCCCACTTGCATCCGACCAGTTATTATTTTATTCAAGGCCAGTCTCCAGTGCTGTCCCCCTTCTCCTCCCCCCCCGGTCACCCCCATCACCTCCCCGCACGCTGCCTCACCGCTCCCGTGCAGTCGACAAAGTGAATGGCAGCTGCAATAATTGCACACCCACCACGGCTCCTTTTAGCACACTGAGAAATTAGTAATTTACTTTTTTAATGCAAACCACAAAAAGCTCGTCATTGGGGAATTTCCCATTGTGCTCTTGATGAGAGTACGTGTCCACATTTTTTGAGACGGAGATAACCACCGTAGGTGGCCTGGATGCAAAGGCTCTGCGGCGAGCAGAGCATCGTCTCGTGTTTTTGCGCAGAAATTATGTCAGTCCGCTGCTGGAAGAGGGCCTCCCCACGCCGTGGAGATCATTTTTATTGTACTCCACTAAAACTAGCCAGCGCTGGTTTGTGAAGGTGGCTGGTAAAGGAGGTCTCATAGTATGAATGCTTACCACGAGCTCTCAATACTCTGATAGTGCGCTGTCCTTGAGTTGTACGCCTTTTGGCGTCATCTGGTCCAACACCAATGGAGACTAGGCTCTAAGAAAAGCTGTCTCGGGTGTGGACCAATCAACTTCAAGGATAGTGCATATAATTATCATCATCAGAGTTGTTTCTTTTTGTTTGCATTTTTACTGCTTGTGTTGTGGTTATTGCAAACATGATGTCTTGTATAAAGGTGTCAGTTTTTGTACCAGTTGAAAGGGTAAAAAACCTATTACTATATTTTGCCACTGGTAAAGGAGGTCTCATAGTATAAGGTGGCGATTATATAAGTGCAATGGTGCAACACTTAATTTTGCGACAGCAATTGATTATAATGGTCCGCACACTCATCCAAGCATTGTCCAAGCTCAATCTTCCGAGATCTGACTAGATGTACAATCAGGTGATTTGGTCATTGGCGTAGGTACTGAAATGCATAACATATAGAGCGGAGCGATATCAAAATAATTAAAGTAATTTATTGCCGCTTATCGATAGGATATCTCGCTTCATCGAATCACACTAAAATTGTTTAAAAATTATTCACCTCTGTCCCCACGTATGTGCCACTGGACGGGAGGTGATGTGGGTGGGGCTTGGTGACGACATCACTTAACTGCGCTGGGCGTGGCTTAAGCGGGGTTTCCCGCATTCGTGAGACAGAATCGTGGGAGGGCCGCATTTTTTTATAGGGAGCCCGAGGAATTCCTGTCTATGACTGAATATAGTACTATTGGTCCGCAGGATTAATTAAACATGTAAAAAAAACAATTTGCACAACATTACACAATACAAATACTTAACGGGTTTAACTTCGAGCAAATAAGTAAATAAAATGCAACAGCACGGGCTGTGTTGGGGAACCTTTTCTTCATTCTGCTCAATTTCAGATTGTAAAAAAATAAAAAAAAATCATAGGTGTTCACTGCACGTACATGAAAATACCTCCTTCTGAAATTGCTCGTGTGCAAACTTATCTTGATGAAAGTTTGATCCCTCGGGGAGAAACCGAAAATAGACACAGAAAGGTCATTGTTGATAATGCGCCCCACTCATAATGACTTCATTGATCATCACTAAGCGTTGAAAGCAGCCTGCATAATAGAAGGTGCCTTATTGCAGTTCGCGGGCACACGTGTGTTTGTGTGTGTATCGGTTGCAAGTAGTGCAGCAGTTATCGCAGCTCGCTGCACTACGAACCCGCGCGACACGAGTTCGATTCCCTCTCACGGCCAACACCAGTGACGATAAGCTCAACCGGTGCTGGACCTCCCCTAGGTCGACTCAGCCTCCAATGCCTACCTGGTCCGGTGTGTAAAGATCGCCACTGGGGAGACAAAGGCGGCCGGGCGTGGCGCGAGCCAGATCACACCCTCGGTGTGGTGTGCCAACCTTCATAGCTGCTCGCTAACAGCACTTGCCCCAAAAGTATCTTAAGGTTATACTGGGGACCTTTGTTTTTGTCCGTACAATTGTCTTTCTGTGTGGTAAACTGGGGAGCAGTGGTGCAGGTTTCTCGCTTGTCATGCCTTATCAGCCAGATCCATAAACGAAGACAATGCATTGTTATCTCAATGCAGCCGTTTGAACAGTTATTAAACTTTGCCATGACTCGTACAGCTACAAACACATTACAGCTTTCAATAGCAGACATTTCATTTTCTTTTAGACCCTCGAAAGGTAAAAAAAAACAAGACGACATATTGCGGCAGCTTTCTGCTTTTCTAATGTCATGGAGCGACACCACCTTTGTTCACGTGATATCAAAATTAATAAAAGTAAAATAAAATAAAAATCACGACGTTTCGGAGGCAACACAAGCTTTTGCAATCTCTCATTTACTCGATACAGCTGTCGTGGCTGTGACGGTTCCACCTGAAGACGGAAGCTTGTGTTGCCTCCGAAACGTCGTGATTTTTATTTTATTTTACTTTTATTAATTTTAATGTTTTACCTACGTCACTTTACCGAAAAAAACTAAGAATATGAATCCGTGCAGTCACGAAAGCTTCAAATCTAAAACACGTGATATCGTCTGGCATTCTCGTGGCAGAATATGATAAACATTGCACAGGAGTAGCAGCCAGGATCATGCTCATTAACTAGAACATATCTTCTTGGTTCTTTCGGTAAAGTCACGTAGAAGGGAAATAATAATCCCTTCTACGTGACTTTACAGAAAGAACCAAGAAGATTATTTATTTTATTATGTTTTATTTGTATTATTTTATTATTTCCCTTCTGCGTGACTTTACCGAAAGAACCAAGAAGATGAATCCCTGCGGTCACGAAAGCTTTAAATCGAAATAGAACATATCTCTTATAGATTCACCTTTGTCGCTATGCATATGGAAAACCGTCGCATAATACCATTTCAACAAATAACGGACCATTGTGAAAAAGAAATACATTTTCCGAATTACTCAAAGTACAACGTGATGTTATGATGAATTCTCGTGTAGAATTTGGAACGTGCCCCCGTCTTCGTTTCCCCTCTTAGAGCGAGAACTATTCAGAGGCCCAGGAAAGTGCAGACAAAGCGGGAACGCGCCCAGAATTTGTGCCAACAAATTTCAAAGCTCTTTGGGATGTTATGCCAACTCCAGTAATTAGTGTTCATTTTGGTGGTGGCGGCGACATGAATTGTGAAAAGCATGACGTGAGTTGTGAAAATCAAAAACAAAAAAAACGGTTTTAACTTAATTCGATTTTAGGATTCATATTCTTGGTTCTTTCGGTAAAGTCGCGTAGAAGGGAAACAATAAAATAATAAAAATAATAAAAATACAATTCTCACGACGTTTAGATTGCTACACACGCAATCATCATCAGGTGTGAAAACCACAGGTTTATTGTTTTATTTTTTTATTATTTTATTGTTTTCCCTTCTACGTGACTTTACCGAAATAATCAATAATATTAATCCCTGCAGTCACGAAAGCTTTAAATCAAAATTTAGATTTTAGGAGTGAAAAGCAACCTTTAAAATGTGTAGAAAATCTTTAACGTAACGTTTCATCACCAGTTTTATATACTGTATACAGTTTATATATCATAGCACACCACCGATGTGCGTACATGATGCATCGGGGGGTTCAAAGTGTGGCGTTAAATCATTTTGAAGGTATTCAAAAGAAAAACAAACGCATTGAGTCGAGCACGTGTACGAGATAATCACAGCCTACGGGAGGCACGTGGTGGCAGCAGAACCTTGAAACAGTTTGACTCCGAGCACCCAACAACGCCGCATTCAGTACATGCCTTGCAGAGAGTGGCAGCTCCAATCGGCCAATTCCGCCGGCACACCCGGGAAAACCAAGAAGCCAACACGCTTACCACTAATCGATAATATATACGTCATATATATACAATTAAAATAGTTTGCAACATATTTGTCAATCCACTGCTGAATGATGGTCGCCAGGGCCGTCTATGGGGGGTGCGGTGCGGAGCCAGAGGCAAATCCCACCTTATGGGCCAACCGAGACCTTCAAATTATTACATCTGACGCCGTGATATCGCCCCCCCCCTAACCACGGGGCCCAGGGCAGTCGCCCCTATTGGCCGTACCATAGAGACGGCTCGAACACGATGGATGGTCTCCCCACACTTGTTTGACCACGTTGGTCAGTGTGGGTTGGTGAAGGAGGTGTAGGGGTGGGAGATGAGGGGGGGTGGGGCGGGTTCAGGACCGAACCAGATACCACTTGCCACTGATGTCAGCCGTGGTAGAAAATAGAACGGAAGAGTGCTGCATTCATACTGCAGTGATCTACCCACGAGGCCACTGCCCCACCATGTAATCCACCACTTGTAATATTTGAACTGTTAACAATATGGCTGAACCATCACGTGGACATGTTTACAAAATGTGTATGTTTCATTAAAACGCATCACCGGGGCAACGGTATTTTGAGTCAAAGTTATGACAATAACATCGTGGTTTGTTTTGTGTGCTTAGTTTGTCGTCCGTCCCGCGCACATCCGATTAGATCGGTTAGTTTTGTACCGTGCGAAAGAAGTTCAACATACATCGTTATATGTGCCACCTATGTTCTGGAATTTGGAGGACAGCAGACGGATTTGAAGTGTGTGAATTTCCTCTTTTCTACCAGATGGTGGATTTGATTGTCAATCACTGTTCGCTGTATTTATTTCGCCACTCGAATTCAACATCTTTACTGAGAACAAATAAAAAATATCAACATTGCGTTGAATGTCGAGGTCTGCCGAACATGACTCCTTTCATGTTAAAATATATCTCAGCCATGAGAATAATGACAAAGTGTCAGCCAATGTTTGGAACGTGGAGCGATGAAATCAGCTTGCGCGCAGATGCGAGGTGCATTATTACATCGCCGGATCGCGAAAGATGACCAGTTCCTTGGGATGGCCTTGATCCAGCTTCGGTTCGATCACGGCTGATAGTGATATGAATACAGCAATGAAGGGAGTGGTGGCGCATTGGTTGACATAGTGTACTATGAGCCATACCACGTAAGTTAGATGCCCGGCTACAGCTAACATCGCTGACGAGTGATATATGGACCTTAACCGTCATCAATCTGCCAATAACCAACGTAGGAATGTATGATTAATTAAAATCCATGGCTTTTAACACCGCACGCGGAGGCCTTCAACCAGCAGTGGATTGACAGCAGGCTGCAAGCTTATTGGTAATCTCTCATGCATCATGTTACGGGAAGTATACGGCGGCGCAGCAAGAGCCATCGTTGGTCTGTACTTCTATGCTGCCACATTTATGCGCCCCGCCTTCACCCACCCGCACCAGACGAGCGTGCTAAGTTTGCTCAAACAATTTCATCACCAACGTAGCGTGGCTCTCATCCAGCGGTGGATTGACCAAAGCAGCTATACATAGTCATGTAAATCAATAGTATTGTTATTATTATGATGATAAATCGGCATAACTTCCCGCGTGGCTCGCAAAACCAGCGTGCATTTGTTACCGCCCACCCCCCCCAGCCACGCATTCTCTCCGTAGCCGTCTCGTGGCTGCGCTGGGGGGGGGAAGAAAAAAAAATAATTCCACGTGGAAACGACTTCAAAGCGAAAACCCCTCTGGCTTGAGCGAGGCGCGGCGCGGCAACCCCCAGTCCAGCGCAATTGCTGCCGCCGCTGCTGCTACGGCCGCCACCGCCGCTGTTCAACGCCCCCCGGCTCGAGTCTAGGGGGCTCGCAACGTGGCGCTTCCAAATTAGTCTCCCAGCTGGGTCGGTCACTCGCGCTGACCTCTTCTCTTTCATTTAAGGCCATGCTCCTGGGAGCCCTGGCCAGACGGCCGCTTTAGAATAGCAAGGGCCAGTTTTTGAGAGACACCGATACCAGGATACAGGGGGGTGTAGCGTTGGGGTAGGCGGGTTGAGGAGTTGGGGGGGGGTAGCCGTGGATAGTGAGCGATGTGGTGGTGGTGGTGGTAGGAGGGAGGGAGAGGAGGGAGGGTGATGGGTGTTGTGTGCTCGTAGGAGTGGCTCAATTCGGACACACGAGACGGTAGCACGGATTTGTGAGCGCGTGTCTGCAGCAAGCGGTGGTGGTGGGTGATTGGGGTGGGGGGGGTGTCTTGAACGTCAGTGCATAACTTTAGCCTCGGCTAAAGTTAAGTGTTCCCACATCCTATCCAGAGCCTGCGCTGCACTGCTTGGCCGGGCTAATGCCTTGAGTACACACACACAGACAGGGGCGGCTACTGCGCTCAACGCGACCGGACTATGAGACAAATATGCGCAATTAGCGTGTAGCTGTAGGAGCGGCAGCCCCAGAGGCAAGCGCAGGTGAGGTCACCGATTATATCCGCCGCCCCACTCGACGTGTGCAGAATGCTCACGCACGGTGAAGAGTGGCAGTCGTCGTGAACTAACATCGCGCTGTGCACGAACGGACTCGAATGCCGACGCGGTTTCCAATTGCGAACGCCGTGTGGATTCGGTGCGTGGTAACGTTGCACGCTTTTTGATTGCAACGCGTGGCTCTAACATCTCTGTTTGGCACTGCATCGTAACTAAACGAGGTTTTGATTGTCTAACGCACGCTGCACGCTGTTTGGCTTGCGTTTAGTGTTTTTTTATTTGATTCGGATGGACTGCAAATCGTATCCATGCTCAAAACGTCGCCGACTTTATGCAGCATATATTGCTTGTGCTTGTTCGTGATCTGTGCTGTTGTGCAGCACTGGTAAAGCAGTTATCGCACAATTTTGTGTTATTTGTTTTGCGTAATAAAGTTTTAATGAATTGATTGCCATCGTGAACGTTGGCCGATTGTCAAGTCGGGGCCGTTCCGAATCGCGGATCTCGTTGCGTTCGTGGCGGTCGAGGAAACGCAACGTGGGACTTGGAGGGATGATGCTGTTGTTGTTATTGTTATTAAGTGTTTTTAATATTATAACATACCTGCTTCAATTGTAAAGTATTATATATCTCGCTGCCAGGAACACGTGTACGTGTTATAGCCCACACCGGTACGATAATGTAAGGCCACGTGTCGATTCATCGCTGGATTAAGGGTTCGTCCGAAGTTGTTGCGCTATACTTCACCACGCTGGTCGGTAGAGCAGTCTGAAGACGGGGGGGGGGGTGGTTCCTAGGGACTGATGTCAGAAGGCACTCCCTGCTGACACGTCAGTCGTGGCCGCGAAACGAACTCAGCTTGCAGGGTGCAGAGTTCTATAACGTGGGCCGGTGACAGCACTTTGTTATTGTTTCTTGATGGAAGGGAGGGAGGGGAGAAATGTGGTTGTGGTTGCAATTGGAATTATGCGTGACGTTATCCGTCCTCCAATCCCAGCATCTACTCTGGGGGTAGCCTTGTCTCTTTCCACCGATGGGAAAAACTACGTAAATCTTCCCTTGTCGCTACTTGCCCGAGACACAGGAAAATGTGAAATGGGTTCGGGCCATTTGCCAAATCGCATCTATACCAACACTGCACATGTCTTTATCATCTTTTGCCGGCAATGGTAGTATACAGCTATGGGTGGACGATGGCTGTGCATGATTATGTTGAACATTTTGAAGCTCGCAAGAGACAGACATTGCATATGCATCGAATCACTTGCGTAAGAATCCCATTTTTTTCCTGTTTTACGAAAACGTATACGTTGCATGGTATAGGTTCACGTTACACTCGCGGCGGCGAAATTCAGAACTTACACAAAATAATCGAGTCGAATTACGACTCCGAATTACACTTCGTAGAATCGCTAATGGGTCGTGAGGTGAATCGACCTTTACAGAATTATATCGGGTTACTAAATATGGGCGTTAGCACTTAATTGATTTATATTCATTCTAAAGGCTGACGATCAATGAATGCATCGAATTACGCGGGCAGGAAACGATGTTTTGTTTTACGTGCACAAATTATATGATGAACAGTTAAGGCTAACCTAGCGATGAAAATATACAAACGAGATAAAAAAAAGACAGAAGCAATACAAACTATGCAGCAAAAAAAGACGAGATAATGAATTCCTGTCATCGAATCATGCCAAATCATCGCATAACCGGATTAGTTGAATCTTTAAACAGAGGGCTTCATATCTTGCGGAATGTTTCGTGTCCCCTTCCCCAACCCCTCCCCGTATATTTTCTGGAGCTCAGCCCGGGATTACTGCGGCTGAAATTAATCTGTGGTTATACCCTCAATATGTTAAACCATGGCTTGCTGCCCACGTTTTTCCACCACCCAAGTTCAGTTTTTTTGTTGTTTTTTCTTACTCTATTCCCCACGTATTTCCTTCGCGGTACCTAATTAGCGCTGCGTATTGAGAGCATCCTCTCGTAAGGGTGGGAGGGGAGGCAATTGAATTAATTAACTATTCGCCGACCATTAATCAGGCATACATTAACGGCAGTTTAGGTGGAGAGATGTCCTGTGGGGGTCATTGTCCCAGGACAACGATTAAAGCTGATATATATATACACTTCACGGAAGCATAAAGGATTATTATTAGATACGCAGACACGAGAGCGCCGTGAACGCATCGAGGACCCGGCGGAACGTTCATTATGACAGCCCCAAGGCACGCGCAAATGGCAAGCGAAATATAAACACAAACGCACTCCATGGCTCGCAGCCACCATTGGTAAGGTCACGATCGGTTGCCACTCTCTCTCTCTCTTGGCTGCCTCACAACGCTTCCGACATCTGGTGCGCATTTTGTTTCAAGGGCCACATTCACCCCGAATCCGCCCGATCTCGTAAGATTTCGGAAAGCTAAGCCGGCTCGACGCCTGGTTTAGTGCGCTTCGATGGGTGGCCGCTCGAGGCTTTGCCCGGTGTTGTCAGAGCATGGAGCAGCGAGGCGGGCAGGAGATGGCAGCGTTGAGGGTCAGTCCTCTTTTTTTTTTTACGATCAGTGGAAACAAGAAGAGGCTCGGTGTATTCGGCACTTTGCTTCGTTCATCATTTCGTAATTTTTTTTATTTATTAAATTTTAAAACTTTGCTTTATGTAAACCCCCACCTCTCGCTCACTCTCTCGCTCACTCTCTCGCTCACTCTCTCGTTGTGCGGGTCGAGGGAATATCTTTTTTTTGAACTCCAATGCTTCTATGGGCGTCACGCATGAGACGAAGTATCAATTCAGAATTATTTGCAGAGAAGCGCAACCCTACGTGTTGGCGAACGGCCCACGGAAGTGGATATCACAGAGTTACGTGTGAGATTGTTTCAAGTGACCTCTGCTGCTACACGGAAGAGGGCAGCTCTTCCCCCACACACTCTGCTTTTGAAAATTATGGCAGCCATTGGTAACCGGGCAAAGAACATCAACTTAACCTTTCAGAACTTAACTCACAGGCGATGGCTTCCTGGTATTTGAACCCAAAGTCTCAGAAGCGTCAGCTTGGTGTTGTGAGCTCTATGCGACCCAGACAGCTCTTGTGGCGCTATTGTGAGAATATCACTCGTCATGCACCGCTAAAAGTTTCAAAATGTATATAGAGAGGGATTAAGCCACATTCCAACTGTAGTCTCTATCCTTTCCCCAAAGGGGGCTGCGTGGACAACGCGAGACGCGTGCAGTCGGGTCTAGCGTAATATGTTAAGAAGATAATGGACTCGTTTTGGACTCGGCAACACAAAGTTCAATTCCCAGCCACGGCTACACATCAGTGGCGACTGACATCTGAATCCATCTTGGAACTCCTGCCATTCACTACCCCACCCACCCACTGGCCAACGTGGTGAAGTATGGTCAAATAAGCCTCCGAGGCGTGTGAAGGCCTTCATCTAACAAACGAATGATTCTGGAAATTGCCCTTCTTCGTAGTACAATAGCCATTGCCCAAAAACATTACCTTTTATATGTTTCCCCCCCCCCCTCTTTAAGGCCGTAGTATTGACGAACGTACAGTGGTCTTTATTAATTGTGCTTCTCATTCACCGAACAGTGGCTCGACAAAGCACTGTGCTGTGCATTGAATTAACATTACGATGACAGTCAGCCGAGCGTCAGGAATAGCAATGCAACGGATGTCACAATGCATGCATTCAAATCAATTCTTCTGCCCAACGACGCACCGAATCGCGAGCATAATCATCTATTACTTATAATGAATGCAATTTGTATGGAACCTACCTGTGTGTGCTGTTACATTGAGGCGATAGTAACAAACGATACGGACAATAGAAATGAGACGGGCGATACAGACTGCGCAAACGAAATAGGGTATTACTAAAGAGGCATAAAGAACTGGGCAGAATGCACGAGATTCACAGTCGAAATGAAACCGAGCTAATGAGCCAAGCACGAACGAGACGGACAGAGCATAAGAGACGGAACAAACGAGGCACGACGTACATGAGTCAGCCAATACGAGACAATTCATCGTCAGCCATGATCAATCCACTGCTGCTGGATGAAGCCCCCCCCCCCCCTTCGTAGAATGTCTTAATCACTGACGGTTCTGCCATGCAACAAACAGCCTAGCACCGGATTTCATTGGCTCCATCTCTACGGTGAATGCCCTAAGGGGGGTGTGTGTGTGTCCCCTACACAACCCCCCTTAAACTCCCACTCGACCACAGGCCAGCATCAACCTTTGGCTCGTGTCCTGCACAAGCCCATTTGCGTTTTATTATAAGTCACAACTGATGGCTTTCACCGGCACATGTTCACTAATTCATGTGTTCATCTTTCCCTTTCTGTAATTCAAAGCGTACACTTACCCACGCTTCTGTGTGCGCTATTCAGCGTCTATTCCATTTTGTTTGTCAATTGAATTGAACTCAGTTCACCCGATTCATATTTCTGAGCGCGCTGACTATTGTGCAACCGCTCCCCTTTCTTACCCTAACCCACCACATCCTGTATATATATATGTTTGGATTGAATATAGGCAATCATGACCTCTGTGCCCCAGAAAACACAATTGTTCATTCAGCCTTAAGCGCAACAGCCACTCACATTGGGAAAGCGATATTGGACATGGCTTCACCACAGGTGAACTGGCCTTGGGTGTGGGAGGCACGCAGCTGCCCTGTCGGCCAAGAATTAATACGATTTCTTTGTACAACCGCAGTGCGAATCGCGGCCAAATGAGTCTGCTTTGGGTGCCCGTTGGAGCTCAACGCAACTGCCGTGCGCGCCTATCTCGCATTCATACTGTTGGCGATGTTGACTGTTTCTATTTTTTTGCTAACAACCAGGGCCATGCATGGTGAACCCTCGGCTACGGCCACGGCAAGAAACGCTTAAGAAGAGATTGTTTTGGTAACACTCAGACGGTCGAGGGTTTCTGTGAAAGTTTGGCCACGCGGTATGACCGAAATGCGTTTCCCCCTCTTAAGTGGCCAGGTTTTTTTGCTTGTTTGTTTATTTGTTTTTGGGTCGCCACTTGTTTATGAGGTTTTTTTTTCAACGCATTTCCGTGCCACTGTTTGTGGGTGTTCGTTGTTTAAGTGTCTTTCGTCACCCTACTGCTGGCGAAATGCCTCTCATCCCAAAGTGGAATTGCTCGCGCTGGCCAGCGTGCAACTTGCGTCGCACCTGGGGTGATTCGACAGATGAATTCCGCCTTTTTTTAAATGTTAACCAGCAAAGTGCTAATCGGGGGCTTAGCAGCGGCATAGTTTCGCCTCCGTTCGATTCCTGCCTTGCGGCTAGCTAACATCGAGTGGCGAGCGGCGTCTAAAGCCGTCCTGGGTGTCTATCCACTTCACCGGACCGCAACCGAGCAGCACTGTGACGCATGGTCAAACAACTAACACGACTGGCACTAGATGGGAAGGCCTTCATTCAGCAGTGGATTGAAAAAAGGTCCGTACATTCTGTATTTGATGATTAGAGAATTGACACATATATATCAGCTCAAGGGGGGGGGGGGGGACTTACAGACTGACACACACGCATCGTTATACTCTCGATATATTTAGAGTCTACGGCGATTGCGTTGCTTCAATCTGCACGGGGATTCGACAAAAACGAAAAGAATGGCGGGCATTTGTATCGATTTTGTTTTCAAGCGACGCTTCGTAGGCACAGAAGTGATGCATCATCGGCTGCACATTATGGCATGAGCGTTAAGATGCAATAGACATCACTCGGACGTCGCTGGCAAGGATGAGTTTGGTGTTTTTCTCTTTCTGCCGGGCTCACCCGACAAGGCAAAGTTCACGCGTTGACCTCGGGGGACGAAACCCTCTTTTCAGGAGTGGCAATGCCAGCAATTAAAGGGATTTTTTTCTCTCTCTCTCTTTTAGAACGCGAATTTTTTGTTGTTTAAATGAGCGTGTCGATAGATTTGATTAATGTCTCGCAATGGGGCACGGTCACTCGCTCTGCTTTAAAGCATCGCGTCGCTTCGAGCAGCCGTCGGCCGGTTTGTTGAACGCGGGGGGGGGGGGGGGTTGGAACCCTGACCGTTCCCGCGACTTAATTGCCTTTGCGGCCCGCGGTCACACGAGGCCCTCCCGACCTGAGCACTTCCTAAAGCCTCGCAAATTATATATGTATAATTATTTTTCGTTTTAAAAACAGTCATTGCATGCAAGCATTCGAGCGGCACTAATCGGATGCTGAGAGGGGAGAATATTTTCCACGTGGAAACTGCGTGTGTTCATGATATGCCCCACACCTCCGAATTAGCAATGTTGGCTACGTACGGTGCGAACGAAGGTCAACATACAGGACACACATAATTGCCCTGCTCACTCACTGTTGCCACTGCGAGACAATTATTATCGGATAACTCCGGGGTGTGTGTTAATGCTTGGCGCGCCAAAGGTATTTGTGGGTTAAATTGGGGCTTAGGAAGGAAAAGGTGATATACCTAGCCCCTGCTTTTGACTGAATCTTGACCTGCGCGTGGCCATCAGAGTAACGTCTCTCCTGCAGTGCTGCGTCACAACGCATGCAGGGCGTGGCGCGCGTTTGCTGTTGCATCCACGAACGGTGACAATCTTTGGCACGTGCACACACACACACACCGTGGACATCCAACAAGGCACGCGCAAGCACCCCATCGCAAACGATCCGTCACCTCCCACCCTCGAGTAAAAAAAGGAGTCCAATAACGTGAACGCACAACCCTGCCTATTCACTGCTGTATGGGATTCCCCACGCCGCGTCAATGATTGCGGTCGTTTGACCATACTTCACCACGCTGGTCATTACGGGTTGGTTAAGGGCGGGTGAGTGAGGGTTGCGGCGAGGGGGGAGGGTACCAGTTGGAATTTAATGCACGTCACTGGGTTGACAGCACAATGCGCCAACCACTGCACCACCACTCCTATTCTTACGTACTTATCTATCTGTTTTGATTGTGTAACATTTTATGCGTTCATTCCGATTTGTGAGGGGTGGGGTAGGGGGTATGGTGGGGGGCAGTGTGTGTTACAACCCGTTCAGATAGCACTTGCCATTGATGTCAGTCGTGGCTGGGAATCGAAGAGGGGGGATGCATTCCAATAGCGCATTGCGCTAACCACAAATATGATGTCACATTTGTATTAATGGACGAGCGTCTGCTTTCGCACACGGTTTGTTCCATCTTTAAAATGCCACAACAGAGAGATACGCACGTGGGCAATTCTCTTCACGCCGACAATAACAACAACAACAGCAACACGAAAGCATGTCGTTTATTTTCCTCGCAACAGCAAACTATAGGCCGCAAAGCGAGCGTGCTCGTGTTCCCCGCGCAGAAGTCACGTGGAGAGAAAGATGCGCGCACAATTCCCAGTGGCGCACACTGCACACACGCACACACAACACAAATGTGTCCCTATGCTGGGGCAAGTGCTGTTCGAGAGCACATGTGAAGGCCGGCACGGCGCACTGGGGAGGGGGGGTGCAGTGGCCAGCACCACGCCTTTGTCTCCAGAGTGGATGTTTACACACTGCACCAGGTACTCATTTAAGGCTGAGTCGACCTAGAGGACCCCCCACATAAGCACACATCGACACGAATGCACGTTGCACTGTAAGTTATGGCGAATGAAAGGGAACCATTGTCCCCAAGGTAAATGTTGCGTCTCATCGCAGACCGCGCCACATTGGGTTTTAGTTGATGAGTCAGGGACAACTTCTTATTTAGTTTGCATAATGTATTAAGGGCTATGGGCTAGGGTTCATGGTTATGGGTTAGTGATGAGGTTACTCTTTGGGGTTCATGGTTTAGGGTTAGGCTCAGAGGCGTAGCTAGGATATTTTGCGCCCGGGGACGAACTATAAAATTGGCGCCCCCCACCGTTTAATCACATTTTCCTATTACATCGAATAAGGAATAACAATTTAAATTTTAATGAAACATTGTATTTAAAGAAGCAAATTTATAGAAATTATATTACATGGCTCACTCAGTCACTGTCGTAGACTGGTTGATATAGTCTACAAAAAATACATTTTTCTTGATTTCACTGTCGCAAACTGGTCAATCACGTAATCAAAATCTGTTTTTTCCAATGTTTCTCTTTCAACGCTAAGAAGAGCAAGTTCGCTGAGACGATCTTGTCCCATTGAAGCACTCAAATACGACAAAATAAGTTTCAATTTGCTGAACGACCGCTCACAGCTTGCAATTGAAACTGCTATTGTCAATACAATTTGCGTGAAATTCGCAAATTCGTAAATATGTCGTCTCCATAAAACACAATAAAACCAAGAATATCCAAAGGAGTTTCTGGTAGAACTTCATTCCGGTTACTGAGCAGCATTTTGCAATCTCCAATTTATGTGAAAAGTTCGTGGCCATTGATGTCGGTGCCATAGAAATTTCCAAAATATGTGCAATTTCGACGAATTGCATCGACATCTGTGTCGGATAGAAGAGTTTTGACGTCCAGCAGAAATCCAAATTTTGTGTTCAGGTCTTTTAGTCGTAAAAACCGTGTTGACATCTCCTGTTGAAGTCGATAAAATACGCTCTTCATAACGCGCACAATTTCTTCTTCTGCTGAAAGTCCTGCATCTCTTGCCAGTTCTCCTGGCATCTTCCGACGTCGCCTAATTCTTCTGTCCACATCGATCCCCCAGGCTGTGCATCTTGTTTTGGCGTTTTCTACAGCAACCTGGCTCAAATCATCACGAAGCTTGACAAATTCATGCTCCAAAGATTCAAGATCAGTTGCTGCTTCCTTGAAATTCATAGTAGGATCCTGTAAGCGCTTCTGAACACAATCAATTTTTCCAAGAATGACATTCCAGAAAATTTAATAAAACTATGAAGTTTAAATTTAATTCGCATGCCTGTAACTGTTCTGCATCACTTCTGGTTTCAGGCGTCATAGTTACGTCCTCCGAAAATGTGTCTAGTAGCCCTACTAGTTCATCCAGTCCTTCATAGATAGCTTTAACAGCTTCTTATCGTGCACTCCAGCGTGTTTCAGGCCGTCGTAGTTTCCGCCACCAAGAAACAGGCCAGTGACTAAGGCTGAAAGACTGCACCTGTCTGTTGTTTGGGACGTTCTTCCATGTAAGTTCTTAATAGGCGCACGTACCAAAATGTAATTACATGACATGTAGGCTGTGTGTGGCGGGATACATAAACTTTTAGGTTGAGGTGTAGATTTGTGCAGTAGTTTCAGGCTGCCGCGCCCGCCGCAATAAGTTATCATGTAACGTTGTAAGCCTCATTTTGGCGCCCCTTTACTTTGGCGCCCGGGGACATATGTACCCCCCTGCCCCCCCCTAGCTACGCCTCTGGGGTTAGGGGTTATCGTGAAGGTTCATGGATAGGGTTATGAGCTAGGTACAAAGTTAGGGCTCGTAGTTAGTTATAGGTTAGGGTTGAAGTGTAGGTGCTACAGTGTTGGCTGTCGTCTTATGGGTTCGATTGTAGGCTTCGTGGGATAGGGGTTAAGGTTCAGGGGCTTTGGTTTCGGGTTGGAGTCGGGGTTACCCCGTGATTATGAGTATCCTTTAGGGGCAGTGATACCCAGCTATTGCAATCACCAGCGAAAAGTCATCCTCAAATTACAAATACTCTTTGGGTTTTTCGGTAAAGTCACGTGGGTAGAAGTACAATAAAATAAAACAAATCACGACGTTTCGATCGCAACACAAGCGATCTTCATCAGGTGGGACAACCACAGCAAGAAAATGCTGAAGTGGACGGGAGAGCTGCCGTGGAAAGAGGTTTTATAGGTAAGAGAGGGGGGAGGAGCAAGGGGGGAGAGAGAGAGGGGGAGGGTTGGGGGTAGGGGTAGTCGCGTGAGCGCTATAGGAAGAGGACGTGAGGCTGGGGGGGAGGGGGGAAGTGGGCGGGGCTAGAAGTCGGAAGCTGAGTGTGGGACACGGGGGGGGGGACAACAGATAAAAAATTAACCCGTAAAAACAAAGTTTTTCACTATAAATCCTTTATATGCGTGGCATCGGTTTAATTTTATTATTCATTTCTGTTTTTCTTGAGTAAGAGTTTCATTTTTATCACATTGGCATTTTTTATTAAATATGAAAAAAAAATTCCTAAAAAGTGGAAAATTTTGGAAAAAAACATTTTCCGAAAATAAATTGTCACGCACAACGAGTCTGTGTGCAAAATGTCAGCTCGATTGGATCACGGGAAGTGGGTTAAAAAACGACCGAAAGATTTGCAAGGTCGTAAGCGCGCAAGCAAGCAAGCAAGTGAACTTAATATAAAGGATTTAAAAAAGTGTCCTAGTAAACCGGCCGGTACCTATAGCTCTCCCGTCCACTACAGCATTTTCTTGCTGTGGTTGTTCCACCTGATGAGGATTGATTGTGTTGCGATCGAAACGTCGTGATTTAATTTGTTTTATTTTATACCTACGTGACTTTACCGAAAGAACCAAAGAGTATGGATTGCTGCAGTCACGAAAGCGTCAAATCAAGATCAAATTGTAAATGTTGTGGATTTACTGTCAAACACACCGGTGTGCTGAAGTAGTAACTAATTGGCACGTTCTGTTTACGTGACAAACCTTACTAACTGGCTGCGTCGGCTGGTCGGTGGATTAACGGCACATTTTTAACGACGCGATCTACTCCAAAGTAATATTTGTCATGAGTGATACCCAATACCGCTTTTCTCGCCACGCATATGTGGGGACAATATTCTCGGTGGTGGTAGCAAATGGGTTAAGTGGGCTTTGTTTGCACGTCCACGGAACTTGATCCCACGAACCTCTCTTGTCACACAACAACAACAACCGCCATTCGCCTACGAAGTGGCGGTGACGTCACCACGACGCTTGTGCCAGGCTATGTGCACCTTGAGGCCACGTGAAGTGTCGAACGCCCGCTGGCAGGAGGTCACGGGGCAAGACCCAGCAGGTGCCCACGGGTCGACTGACTGAGATGACTGGCTGATGCACCACCTGTGCCAACACACGCACGCACACAGAGACCTTCCGAGGGTCGGCGGTGTTGGACTCCACTCCACCATGGCTGCCGGTGAGAGCAGCAGTCGGATGACTCGTTGGCTCTGGTTCGCCGGACTTCTGCTGGCGCTCGGCGGAAGAGAGTCGGTGGCGGAGAGAGCCGGTAAATCTGAACGTATCCCGGGGTTTGAAAGACGTTAAGAGAGGAGGAGGAGGGCCCCACGTGTTTGGGTCTCGACGCAATGGGTCTCCGTACCTTTTCAGAAACATATTCAATGACAAATTAAGCATTAGGCTCCGGTAAGCACACTGAGATTTTATGAATGGAGTGTTTATCTTACAGAGAGGCGGTACAGCAAAATCCAGTGTTGCAAGTCAATGCTCCCACGTGTGCGTGGGGAGGCCCTCATCCAGCGGTGGATTGGCAAAGGGCTGTCCTGGATATCTTTCAAGTGACTCACCTGTTTCCAAATGACTGCATTGATTGATCATACGGCAAACAAACAATAACCCAACACTACATTTAAAACTTGTAATGCAGCACAAAATATCATGATAAACATTCATTCATGGAATTGGCCAAATATCCAAATGTAACAGGACCCTTATTTTTTTAAAGAATCTTGAGACTCAGCCTTTCCTGGGTAAAATAATAATACTGTACTATAATTGGCATCGCATTTCTAACTTGTCTCTATTGGGCATCTAACAGTGCAGCATTCTGCAACCCTAATTAATAACTGGCACTGTATAATTGTGAATTACTCTGACTCACAGCACAAAGACAACTTTGCAACACTTCGGGTTAAATGGTTTTGTTACGTAACCGTGAGCCCAAAGCCGTTCCATCCAACGCCTCGGTCTGCAAGCGGGTGGGCTCACAGCGAGTCGCGATCATTAAATAGTCGGGTCACGGTGCCATCAATTGATGTTGATCATTTTAAACGCTCACAGCGGCGCGTGTGGAATTGAGCGTGCGAGATCCCGATTCATCTTACGAGTTGTGCGAACGATAAGCTACCAGTGGCACGTTGGGGCTAATGAGGAGGGGGGGGAGGGAACCCCTCGTTGAAATAAAAAAAAGGGAGAGACTCACAAAACGAGAGGAAAATACAAAACGAGGGCTTTTAAATGCGACAATCGACTCTGGAATCGAATCGTTACAGTCAAATGAAATCGCCATAATTGATCGAATCGCAGCAGGATGCAGACGTGACTAGGCAAATCCCTGCCACTAGATGCTCTCCATATCCCAAGCCATCGCCATCTCCCGCAATCCTTCGATGTAAATAACACACGCAACAAAGACAAATATACCCCATATAGCCTTAACCGACTGTCGGGGCAAGTGCTGTTAGCGAGCACTTATCAAGTGCCCGGAAGACACACGAGGGGTTTGGCGGCCAGCACCACGCCCGGCCGCCTTTGTCAATGTTTACACACCGCTACACCAGGTACTCATTTGAGGCTGAGTCGACCTAGGGGACAGGGCCCAGGACCGTTTCAGGTGGCCGTGAGCGGGACTCGGACTCGGGACGCCGGGTCCGTAGCGCATCGCAGGAGCAGCGCGCTCGCCGCCACACCGATCGCTCCCCTCCTCCACCCAGCGACGACAACACACAACAGTTGATTACTTGAACCCTGCGTCCTCTTGGTCGGCGCAGACCTTTGCTCAGAGCTCAGCGAGGGAGTCGTTGAGCAAACTGCAACGGGGACAAACTTGGGCGCGTGACACGCGGCGGCGGTGCCGGCAGGCAGCGCGCATTGACGCGCGTAAGTTGACTCGTCGCGAGTCTCGAGGGGTTTCATTCTTTCTTTCTTTTCGTCATTCTTTCTCATGCGTGCGTGCAACTTGGCGCAGCAAGCCCGCGCTTCTCACCGGCAACAACTGGAAAAAAGAGAGAGAGGATCTATTTTTTTCCCCCCTGTTAAAAATGCGGAACTTATTGGCTTTGTGGGGGGTGTTGCGTGGATGACCAGGGGAAGGCGCAAAGGGAGGTCCCCATTTAAATGCGTGTATGTGGCAGGAGGGATTTTAGTGGCTTTGGGATATTCGTCGCACGTCGCCTTTGCACGCTGCACCCCCGGGGATGTGTCCACGGGGCTGCGCGCACCGAACTCTCCTCCACCTCCTCCTACCGCCGCTGCTGCTGGCAATCTCCCTGTCTCCTCGGCGCGCCGTTCCCCAGCGTCTCGACCCCGACGCGTCCCCGCCGCTCTTCGCGATGTCCGCAGGTTGTCGGAACGTGCACTACGACCTCGTGTTCCTGCTCGACGGCTCGTCGAGCGTGGGCAAGGGCAACTTCCAGAAGGTGCGCGAGTGGGTGTCCAACCTCGTGGGCTCGTTCGACACGGGCCGCGAGAGGACGCGCATCGGGGTGGTGCGCTACAGTGACAGCGCGCACACCGAGTTCGAACTGGGCTCCCACTTCGCAAAGGAGGACGTGAAGCGCGCGGCGCACAACATCAAGTACACCGGCGGCAACACGCGCACGGGCGACGCCATCAGCTACATCACCAAGCACAGCTTCTCGGAGGAGGCGGGCGCGCGGCCTCACGACTCGTCCGTGAACAAGGTGCTCGTGCTGCTGACGGACGGACGCAGCCAGGACTGGGTGCTCGAGCCGGCCAAGGAGGCGCGCGCCGCCGGGGTGCGCGTCTTCGCCATCGGCGTGGGCGAGGCGATGCGCGAGGAGCTCGAGGAGATGGCGTCCGAGCCGCTTGACGCGCACGTCTTCCACGTGTCCGACTTCGATGCCATCGACAAACTTCGAGACATCCTGCGCCGGAGGATTTGCGAAAGTGAGCGCTCTCCCCCCCTCCCCCGCACCACCTCTCTCTCGTGTTCACCTCCCGTCGAACCTCCCTCTCTCTCCCCTCCACCTGCCCATGGTTTCGAAAGGTGCGGGGCTGGTCAGCTGGAAACGTGTGCGCCGAGTGAGTGTTCACGCTCAGCAGGGGCGACGTGTCTTCTGAGCGTTCAGTGTTCATCGGCGGCAACGCGTGTACTGACTGTTCATGTTCATCAGCGGAGACGTATCTTTAGTGTTCATCAGCAGCAGCAACGCGTCTTTAAGTGTTCAATGTTCATCAGCGCAACGCGTCTTTAAGTGTTCAGTGTTCATCAGCGGCAACGCGTCTTTAAGTGTTCAGTGTTCATCAGCGGCAACATGTCTTTAAGTGTTCAATGTTCATCATCAGCAACGTGTCTATGAGTGTTCAGTGTTCATCAGCGGCAACGCGTCTTTAAGTGTTCAGTGTTCATCATCAGCGGCATCGTGTCTTTGAGTGTTCAGTGTTCATCAGCGGCAACGCGTCTTTAAGTGTTCAGTGTTCATCAGCGGCAACGCGTCTTTAAGTGTTCAGTGTTCATCAGCTGCAACGTGTCTATAAATGTTCAGTGTTCATCAGCGACAACGTGTCTAAGTGTTCAGTGTTCATCAGCGGCAACGTGTCTATGAGTGTTCAGTGTTCATCAGCGGCAACGTATCTTTAAGTTTTCATCAGCGGCAACATGTCTTTAAGTGTTCAGTGTTCATCATCAGCAACGTGTCTATGAGTGTTCAGTGTTCATCAGCGGCAACGCGTCTTTAAGTATTCAGTGTTCATCAGCGGCAACGCGTCTTTAAGTGTTCAGTGTTCATCAGCGGCAACGTCTGAGTGTTCAGTGTTCATCAGTGGCAGCGCGTGCACTGGGTGTTCAGTGTCCGTGTCGACGATTGGTAGAGTGGAGCAAAGTTAGGTGTTTATTTTTTATTTTTGCAGGAGTAGCCTGATGAATGTTTCAAACGATGCTGCCGGCAAATCATTGCAGTGGGCAGTGGAGGGGGTGTTCGTTGTTGTTGTTGTTGTTGATGCTGCGATTTTGTGGTCAATGGTTTGAGATTGGTGACCCCCCCCTCCTCCACACACACACACCACATCCGTCAGTCTCTGTACCGCTGTGAAAGTGAGTGAGGGCGCGGTCTGGTTCTGGCCACCGCGTTCTCAACTTTTGCGGCGGGAGACGCAACGCCATCCGCGTGTTTGTCGAGAGCTTCTCGTTGAATTAATTGCATTTTGTGGTCACCAGGAGGCGATTAGATTGCCGTTGTCACGAAATAACTCGAGATGAGTTGGGTGTATTGCATCGTTAGGTTCACTTTAGCGCATGCAGCCAGAGTTTATGTTGAATTTCAAGTCAAACTAAGCAAGTTGTTTTTCAATCTTGATTTGAAGCATTCGTGACCGCAGGAATCCATACTCTTTGGTTCTTTCGATAAAGTCACGTAAGTATAAAATAAAATAAATCACGACGTTTCGGGCGCAACACAAGCGTCTATCACCTGATGTTTTTGTTGTTTTCACTGATGCAGACGCCCATATCTGACTGTTTTACGTAAGGGTACAAACTCATCACAGATGCGTGCATGTTTACGGGGTGATCTTGTGTTCGCGTGGGCAATTAGAGTCACTTAGTGGATGTTCGATAACAAAACAAGTTTACAGCCGAAAGATTGTTTTTATGGAAGCTTACAAAAAGTTATCATATAATAAAGGAATTTATTTTAATTTTTTTACCAATCGGTGCTTCGTACAAACAAACCCAATCGGGCACCTGATTATGAGAAGACTACTCCAGCGAGCGGTAGTTTTGATGTGACATCTGTCGCCTAATTATAGATCGCAATTTACGGCTTGGGAACAATGCTTGGTGCAGGACACACAAATCATCTCCTGGCAGCCGTTAACGCAACAAGAACAAACACAAAAAAAGGCAAATTGCTCAGACAATGCCGGCCGTTCAACTCAACTGACTCGAAACGTGGCGTTTTCGCTCAATTGGGTTAAATCTTGAAGATTGCAAACACAGTTTTCTTGTTTGAATTTTTTTTTATTTTCTATGCAGTGTGCAGCTATGCAATTGGTTCGGGGAGATTGTGTAATTCCGTGTGAAATTGCTCTTTCGTTTTTCCTAACCGTGCACCTACCCTCGCTTGTGTGAAATCTTACCCCCCTTTTCACCGACACACACTCAACTCCCCTTGCCCATGGGTGCCAAGTTCATAAAAAAAGGAATAAGTAGAAAAAATGGTGCAATTTTGATTTTTTTTTACATTTTCACTTTAAAGCACAATCCATTGTATCCTAAAGTACTACGCTTAGCTCCTTACAATTTGCCCTAGAAGTGTGCCAACATTTGACCGAATGAAAAGCGCTTTTGAACATATTGTATGTGTGGCTGAGCCAAGATTACCAATATTCCGGGAGCAGAGCCACTATGATGTGGAAAAAACCCAACGGCGGTTTGTCCCAGAGCCCCCCCACCACACCTATCGTGGGCCCTGCCCACCATCGCGTCTCATCTCAGACGAAGGCAGTCCAAAATCAGAAAACAGTATTTATACTGGAGGAATCCGACAAGCGACGAAACTCCTTTATTTTTCGATTTAAAGCTTTCGTGACTGCAGGGATTCATCTTCTTGGTTCTTTCGGTAAAGTCACGTAGAAGGGAAATAATAAAATAATAAAAATAAAACATAATAAAATACAATTCTAACGACGTTTCGGCCACAACGCAAGCAGCCGTCCTCAGGTGTCGAAAGACAGCGTTCTTCAGACGCTGTCTTTCCAACAGACCTGTTCTTCACCTGAGGACGGCTGCTTGCGTTGTGGCCGAAACGTCGTGAGAATTGTATTTTATTATGTTTTATTTTTATTATTTCTCTTCTACGTGACTTTACCGAAAGAACCAAAAAGATATTTTATTTTTACAGACGTCCAGTCGCATATGTAAAAATAAAAAGAGTGGGGAGAGTGAATCCATTTCTCATAAAAGTTGACATTGAAGACACGTAATTGTTTCTCGGTGATGAAACTTCCTGGAATTTTATAGAAAGTCAATATTTATTTAAGAGAACAAAAGATAATTCTTCCGAGAAATGTTCACACTGCAGAAATGTGGTTTTCGCCTTCCTGCTTCTCTTTGTTCACTCAATCCTGTCCCGATCTCCACTTCCACGTGTGCTCGCTCTTCACATTTGATCAAAAAAGATTATTATACATAAAGCGTTTTACTATTTGGAACCTCCTGGTTACACCAGCCCACAGGGGATTTTTGTGTCCGTCCATCGTGCAGGGAGGGGCTGGGTGGGGAGGGAGGGGCTGAGTGGGTAGGAGAGGGTGGGGAGGGGCTGGGTGGGGAGGGTGGGGCTGGGTGGGGAGGGGAGGGTGGGGAGGGGCTGGGTGGGGAGGGTGGGGAGGGGCTGGGTGGGGAGGGTGGGGCTGGGTGGGGGGTGGGAGCGGTGGGGCTGGGTGGGGAGGGGCTGGTCACCCCGTGGTGCCCTTATAAAACTCAACGTTTAACCTACTCACGCCGGCTTGTGCCCGCCCTCACAGTCGGGCATATTTGCGGAATACACCACGCCGCCGTTGACCCTGGCCATTGACCGAGCAACCCAACGTTCCTACCAGCTCCCTCCGCAGGAATGTGTAAGAGGTAGAAAAGTGGCGTAGTGGTGAGCACACCGTGCTACAAAACCAGACTCGGGTTCGTCTTCCGAGCACAGCTATCATTGAGTGGTGAGAGATATCTACACGTGTCATGGCATGGCCTCCTCCTTCACTAATCCGCGCTGACCAGCGTGGTGAAGTATGGTTAAACAGCTCACACGACCAAACACACGGCATGGCGAAGCCCTCGCCCAATGTGGATTTACGATGGACTGTAAATTATACAAAAATTTAACGAAACGTTTAATAATTGATCAAATATATGGATATGAACTGTAACGTGCGTTTCCACTTTTCATGGTTTGATGCCGCAAGTGACACGAGGTATGTATGTGCTGCATTTAGTCTGCCACTCTAAAATACAAAGTCAGTGGGGTTTTTTCGTTCGGGTAATTATTGGTGGTCCTGGAAGCTCTCTATCGCGATGGCGGTGTTCAACACAGTTTGTCTGCACTTGACTTATCCTAATTTATCTCAGTGGGACGTTGCCAAGGCTGCTATTTTCATTTTTTACATTATCTCTGGGCTCCTGTGTGGTATGTATAGCAGATATAATCAATACGTAGAGGTCAAACTGGAATTTGCAGAGCTCCAGTCTTTGAGCATTATGGGGTTACGCCTATTATTCCCCCCCTCCCTCGCCAGAGGGTTAAAAGAGGGTCATAAAGGTGGCCTGGGTGATGGTATTCAATTCCATCATGTGAATTCACTGAAAGAAAAAACAACACAGGCTCTGGGGTTGAGGCAGTAAAATGTGGCAGCAGACGTAGCCTCCAGCGAGGCTTTACATTTTGCGAGTGACCTCTGTGTTTCTTGTCTCGGCTTAATGTCACCCGTTATTGCAATTGCGTTATTTGTTACACGTCCGTCCGTCGTGAGGGAGTTAAACTGGGCCAAGCTGGGACGCGTACCCTAACGTAGTGGCACGATTTTTCTTTTTTACTTTAAAACAAAAGGAACCCTCTCCTGCAGCAAGGGTGGATGGAGGGGGAGCATTTTCAGCGAAACGAAATTGTCTGTGGCACTTTGGAGTTTCCCTTCTTAAAATTTTCACGAGGCTGCTGCGATCGGGGAGGAAGGGGGGTTACGGCGGTGGTGGTGGCGACAAGACAAGGAAATATTTGTTAAAGCTCGACGAAAGCAGCCAAAACATTGCCGGGCGATGCAATCTGTGGCCAGATTTCTCGCGTGAAAGTGTCTGCCACTGCCACTGCTGCTGTGAGGAGGACAGCAAGCCTCTCACTCTCTCTCTTGGCCTGTCAGTGGAGATTATCCCGGGTGCCTTGACGTGTGTTCAGTTCTGCAGCAGGCTGGTGGGCTCAAGGGTGTTACAGGGGTCATGACCTACGTACAAACGACTGGAGTTTTTATTTATTTAATTCTGAAGTTAGCCCCACAAAAAAGAACACCCCCCCCCCGCCCGCCCGCCCACCCTGAACCAAGAAAAAAAGTTGTACGAAAGAGCAACGCGGTGGTGGCATGTGGTGCTGGTGTGAAGCCACTGTGACCAACAGAGGCAACCCGGCCCCGGAATGACAGATGGATTCCCGACGGTCAGCCTCTGACATGAGTACTTAAAAAGTCAAAAGTGAGGGAGCAGCCCTGAAATTTCTCGTATTTATGTGAGTGCCCGGATGAAGCTAGTGCGGGGCCTGTAGCATATGTTATAAAGGGGCCCTAAATATAATAAAAAAAAACATAAATATTGAAACGCAATTTTTTTACTTGTGTTATTGGATTTTTGCATTTGCTATACAGCCAGATGATACGACAAATCGTTAAACCTTAAACACCCAGTCGTTCATAAAAGTTGAAGGCAGTATAGTACTGTAGTAATTGAGCAAGTGCAGAATCACTGAACCGTAATTGATAGCTTAAAAGCATTTAGGCCCTTGAAAGTTCGGGGGCCCGTAGCATATGTAGCTACTTTTGCTACTAGGATAATCCGGCACTGAAGTACGTACGTACGTTTAACTTCTTTCACGCCGTGCTAATCGGAGGAGCCTCCGCTCGAGCGAAAATACTCACCCCTCTGGCGGGTATCTTAGCCTACTCTTCCACGCTGGCACAATGTCTTGGAAGCTACGGGAGCACCCACACTTTCACCCCACCGCAGGCGACCTGCTGCGGTGCGGTGCATTTACACATTGACGGGTGGACAACCTGAACCATTTTTTCGACTGCCGGGAGGCAGAGGTCACAACTGGGTACCCGATACCCGTACCCTACCCGATACCCGGCCGGGTACCCGTACCCGGCCGGGTACGTGTACGGGTACCCATTTGTGACCCTGGTGCGGCCGGGTATGCGTACGGGTAAGGAATCCAAACCCGTTTGCGACCTCTGCCGGGAGGTCGAAACGGTGACCTCTGCATTCGGGACACGTAGCGCCCAAACATGTGCCACACTTCAACCCGCATTCTAAACTTCTGACCGCACACGCGGGATAAGTCATTATGTACCCCTCCTATGTGCCCATTAGGTAGACTCTAATCGACTCGGCGCACTGAATAAGTGTGTTTATATGTTTAGTTGTGTTTTTCCAATAGTCTGAACTAGACCTCCATGGAATTTTGGCATTTCAAAATAAACAAGTGATTAATGCTCTACCTCCAGTCGAAGGAGGATTTCGACGGCGATGTGAATGTAATGTGTGTGCTAATGCCCACGCTCATTGCGATTTCTTTCCAACAGCCGTCATCTGCCCGAACCTGCAAATAGAAAAGAAGAAGGAGCCGGGAGAGTTTACACAAGTCCCAGGTAAGTTGTGTTCAACCCATTTCAGTTTTCAAGAGGGAAACTCGGCCATGCCGTGCACATTAAATGATTTATGACGGCTCTGTGAATGTTACGGACAGAACAGCTTGTGTTGAGTACAGCAGACGCGACGTCTCACATTGCCCAATGGAAATTATGAGCCTATAGAAAACCATCATCAGGGCTAAGACAACAACAACAAAACGTTTGCAAGGCTTTTTTTTAGCCCAGAGTCGTGGTCCTAGGACACCCGTCACGATTTGTGTCCCCATCCCAACATTGCTGGCTACATAGCACGCACTCGTGTGTGTCTGTGTGCGCGCGTGTGTGCGTGTGTGTGCTTACGCGCGCGTTTATTAAACTCTATCGTAGCAACCGTACAGTCACGCGTGCCTGTGTTGCTTCTGCCAACGAAGTGTACCAGAGCGAATGTTTCTGTGGGAACTGCCCGAATAAAAAAAATATATATATATATGTGCAATTTGTTAACGTACGAAGGAGTGTATTAATTTGTTGACCTGCACAGGATAACGTTTGAGGTTACGATCTATATTTTAAATTCTCTTGAGAATGGACTTGCTCTTCTCAAAACGAGGCGTCCTTTTTAAAATCCTTTATATTAAGTTCACTTGCTTGCTTGCTTGCGTGCTTACGACCGTGCAAATCTTTCGGTCGTTTTTTAACCCACTTCCCGTGATACAATCGAGCTGACATTTTGCACACAGACTCGTTGTGCGTGACAATTTCTCATCGTGAAAATTGTTTTCCAAAATTTTACACTTCTTAGGTAAATTATTTTTATATTTAATTACCAATTGCTTAATGGTGGCAGGCAATCATCTGACCCATAGGTGGCAGCCATCTCAAGCCAGAGGACGAGAGGACTCTAGCCGCCCGTTTCAAAGACCAATGTGAGCTGGGTTGTGGCCCATTGAACACGCATATAAAGGATTTATAGTGAAAAACTTTGTTTTTACGGGTTAATTTTATTTGATTTCGAACCCCGGCAAATCGATGGGATTAGCTTCACTCGTGGAAGATGATTGGGAGAAAAAAATATGTTGACTGCGTTTAGAGAAAATGTGTTTTTGGCAGAATGTGCCAACACTTATTTAAAAAAAAACCTTCATTCCTCCTAAATATCTCCCTATCAAAATTCTCAGCTCACACAAACGTGGAGGATTCATGAAATTGCAGTGCGACAGGAGGATTGGTAAAAATATGCAACCTTCATTTTCGTGTTAGCCCTGACACGGGCGCCAAGGTCACGCTGCCTGTTCTTTATTTTCACAGATAATATCCTCGCAGCCTGTCAATGTGAAATGAAATGTTTATTGAATGCATAACTACACTCATGAGATGCAGTATAACATTCGAGAGGAGACACTTATTGAAGGTATGCTCAGATCCACACCTGTTCGCCGTACTTTATTTTTTTTCTTTCCGAAAAAAAGTTACGCCGGTCCACTTATGCAGCGCACGTGTGCAGGTGTGCAGGCGTAGGAGGGGTGGCAGCAGCTTGCCAAGGGCTTTCATCCAGCAGTGACCAAGGCTCATGACGGTGATGAGCACAGTGCTGGTCGTGTCATGGGCAGACTTAATAACACGTGCCAGTTATTAACCTAGGGAAACCTCGTGGAGTTTTAAATATACTTTGTTCCTGCTGCATTGGGATTTTTGGCCAATACCATTCGTGAGTGGTTGCCGTGATATTGAAGGAGTCTGCAGTGACCAGAGGAAGCCCATGCAGATGAGGGGCCGACACTCAACACTCCCATCTCTTGGCCACCTCGGAGCCCATAACTTACAACACCTGGAATGCTTTGATAGTCATCGTAGTAGTAACCAGGCCCAAAAACCCTGCTTAGCTTCCTCCATCTCCACGATGGATGACCTCTCGAAATCTTTTTTTGAAAAACTACAAAGATTTTTTATTTTACCAGGTAATAACCCAGCGAGCTATTGAGCTTCATTTTCAGAAGCGACCTGGCCACAAACGAGAGCGCAACAAAGTGGCTTGTCGCGCGTAAATTTATGGCAGCCAAATACCCTCAACGCACCTCCGATGAATGCGGTTGACTACGTACGGTGCGGAAAGAAATTCAACGCAAGCAGCGTTTTAGGTAATGATCCTTCTTCACTGCATGAAATGTCATGACTTAGACACTTTTTTGGTATTAATTGTTATTGCCGAAAGTGCTGAGTTTTGTGTTGTTGTTATAATCGCAAGAGATATGAATTAGTCTTTCCCAGAAGATGCCCTGTGATGATATGCATGTGGCCAATAGTAGCAAGGCCTTGCCGGATTGTCCACACGGTTGGTTAGCCTTGAAACGTGCCATGAATCTGTACGCCATCATCTTCGTGAAACAATTTATATACACTCGGCAGGAGACTAATAGGCGTGTAATTCTTCAGGTCAGTAGTTACCCCTTTTTTAAATATTATAAGAATGATTGAGGTATCATTCCCTGATGAAGGCATTTCATTTCATTTTTTTAGTTTTTCATTTCATTTCATTTTCCCCTCCGTTGGTGGTGTCAATGACTGCATGCATATATTTTTTAAATCATCATATAAAATTGGGTTTTTCAAATTAAGTTGGTAGAGTTTTCAGCCCTCGGAATGAAACTATAATTTTGACTGGCAGGCGCCGACCGTGCAGGAGGACACGCGAGAGAGTGTGCCCCCTCAACTATGGGTTCAAAGAGGTCAATTAAACTATAAACCATGTTTTATTTCACCAGGTCAGGCACATTGAGCAAAATAGCTAGTTTTCAGAAGCGACCTCGCTATCACAAATGATGGCTCAACGAAGTGGCTGATCGTGTGGAAATGTATAGCGGCCAAATACTCTGAAGCACGTGATGTTGATTCTAAATGTGAAGGGAAAAACCGGTGGACCCGGAGAAAAATCCACGCGACCACGGGGAGAACATGCACACTTCAAATATAAAGGCCTCTGGCGACGGGATCGAACCCATGTCCTCCTGGAAACAAGGCGAGGTAGTTAATATCTCGCCACCATGGCAAGAATGTCAGTGGTTTTGTGAATTCTGTTTCCCTAGGCAATTCTCTAACACAGGTGTTCAATGACCTCCGATAGTTCTGAGCGGATTTAGTGTCTCATGACACGACACCAAAAGGTGGATTAAAATTCACGTGGGGAGCGGCAGTGCAACAGTTAGCGCGTTGCGCTACGAACCCGATGAGCCGAGTTCGATTCCCGGCTCACGGCCAACACCAGTGACGAGTGTTTGAATCGGTCCTGGGCAGGTCGACTCAGCTTCAAATGAGGACCTTGTTTGATGTGTAAACATCGTCACTGGGGAGACAAAGGTGGCCGCGCGTGGTTGCTGGTCACCCACCCCCTGTGTGCCGTGCTGGCCTTCACAGGTGCTACTCGCTAACATCGCTGTTAAGGCTAGACGGGAGATCTTTGTCTTTGTCTGTTTCCCAAGACGTTTTTTTTTAACACCGGTGTGCAATGATCTCCGACAGATCTGAGTGGATTCATTGCCATGTGGCGCGACACCAATGCTAGAATTAGAATCAAACAAGGCAACAAGGGCAAACAATTAAGAAGCCGAATGTTACGTGAATATACACAATATTTCAGTTGTGCTTAAAATTGCTGAGTGCCCCTGATGTATATAGTATAGCGTTTCTGTTTGTCTTGGTTGGCGGACAAGTATGCAATGTTGACAATTGCCGGGGGAGAGATACGCATCTTCCCCTAGAAATGTACAATTAGCCAGGCAAAGATATGGATCCCCCCCCACCATCACATTCACGAGGCATCAATCAGCGCATGGGATAATCTACGCATTTCTCGCAGATTGCAGTCGTCCTCCATATTTACCATCAACACCTCCGTCAATTTGCAGACTGTTTGTAATTGCAGAGCGCTCCTTGATTTGTGAGCACGCCAGTCGGCAGTTATATCGCCTCTCTGTCTCTCCCGTCCACGCAACGTGTATGCACATTTGCTGGGATGTGCATTAAACATCCCGTCAAATGAAGTTACCTTTCGATTTAAAGCTTTCGTGACTGCAGGGATTCATCTTCTTGGTTCTTTCGGTAAAGTCACGTAGAAGGGAAATAATAAAATAAATAAAATAAAACATAATAAAATACAATTCTCACGGCGTTTCGTGAAAATATACGCTGCCAAGCTTGGTGGTGTTCATTCAAACGCTGTCTTTCCGACAGACCTGCTCTTCACCTGAGGATGGCTGCTTGCGTTGTGGCCGAAACGTCGTGATAATTGTATTTTACTACGTTTTATTTTATTTTATTATTACCTGTTTTAATACCCCAAAAAATATTCTTGGCATGAACACAAGCAGTGATGCTCGTCAACCTATGCTTGGCGAAGTTGGAATATGGCATCGATCGTGAGTTGATTCGGGAATTACCGGCGTATCGACGGCGGTGCACCGGTGCAGCATAACACACTCGATCCTCATAAACATCTAAACTTGAATCAGCAAATCTGTTTAGCAGTCTTACTTGACCCTGCCGCCAAGTTTGACGCGATTCAGAGGTCAACATTGACCGTTGATTTGGCTCCCGCTGAATCGAAGAACCGTCCGACCAGGTCGAGGGCACGAGGAGTCCAATCTTCGCCTTTGGAACACGGAGCCGGCCAATCGTCATCAGGCTGGGTGCAGCTATACGGCAACAGACTGTGAAACTTCATTTTCAGCCGCTCATGGAACACTCGTCTTCCGACTGCTTCGACACCACGGGAACTGATTTTGACGCACCTCGCAAAATGTTCTGACCGGGGTTGCGAATCGCGGGAAAATATTAAATTATTGAGATTTTTTTTTTTCACCGTGCACCGATCAATCGCCGATACGTTCATATACGGAATTAAACAAAGGGGAGTTCATTTCAGTTGCAGTTATGGAAGCAGCGGTCTGGTGAAAACGCTTTAGTTTGCTCCACTTTAAAATTAAGGAAACCTCTTTGCGTGAGTGACCTTAAATGAAGCCGTATGACTGCTGATGAGGCCCAAGCATGTCAAAACCATTTCAAGAGTTTGGCTTGTTTCAGAAATATTCTGCTGGTTGGCATAAGTCGAAGGGGCCAATGTGCTGATACGCCGATCAACATTTTGTAAGTGTTGTGCAGATACAGAACGCAGACTGTCGTCTTTATGTATTTTATTTACGTGACCGCTGCCCGACAGCGCACAGTGAATTTCGGTGACCGATTCTTACACTGCCACTTGTTGCTTGTGACCGACCAAAACCACATCGGAAAGGGGGAAACAAAAACACACACAACACTTTCCCACTTCTTTAATTGGAATATCGAGTGCCGCATTCGTTTTTTTTTTTGTTACGAAAGGCAAGCACCCACAAATATGAAGCGGCTGACCATTTTTCATGAAAAGCCCCCAAATGTTTAAACTCTGGTAAAACGGACCGTGGCTTCGCCGGCCTAAATGGCCGCGCGCTCGCTCGCTTTGATTCGACCTTTCCTGACCCTCGTGTCTCGCCGCTCGGTAGCCAATTTGAAGGGGGCGGGCTCAGTCAAGGGGATGAAGCGACGATAATTTGAGCCACATTTGCGTTCGAGCGGAGGTGTCTTGAAACGCAACGAGTGCCGAAATGCCCAAACACATCGACTGCCGTAATCGCGTCTACGCACGACTTCTACGGGCTGTGTAGCCTGCAGAGATTCGTGCTTTGGAAAGCCTTAAACTGCCCGTTTGGTTCTGAATTCATGAATCTCACTTGAAAACTTGAGTTTTAAATATATTATTTATGCAATGCACACATGTTTTTTTTTATAATCTAATTACATTTTATTGCTACAAAACTAAAACGGATTTTTCTTTTACCTAATATATCCAATTATCATGCTAAAGCACGCTGCCACTCTTATGCATTCATGGCATGATTTGAACAGAAAGAGGCAAAAAGCGTGTGCCATTACGGATTTTTCTGCACGTAACCACAGAGCTTCAAAGAAGTTCACGCTCACCAGCCTAGCACTGCAAACCAGCCGTGTCCCACTCAGTGCCGATAATAACGCTATATATATGTGTGTGTGTGTGCGCCGTGCCTATGACAAATTCGCCCAGAATGCAGTTGATCCTATCAGACCTCGAAAGTTAAGCAAGGGTGAGCTTGGATCGTGCCTGAGATGGGTGACCACCAAGCATGAAGCAGGTGTCACGGGGATCGCGTGAAGTGGAGTGCAGTGCAGTATCCCCTCGTTCTTCGCGAGGGAGTTGGTTGTGAATAGCACCTTTCATGGATAATGATATCGGCCTATAAAAAAAATTGATAACCTGAAATATATACATCAATAAGCTCTTTAATATGTGACAATTATCATAATAGCAAGTAACTTTGTCTCATCACTTTATCTCCCATCACTTTATCTCATTACTTTCTTTCTCTCTCGATGCGGTCGTGCAGAGCTCCAGATTGGACGGTCAACATCATTAATGTTTGTGTGTTGAACGTCTTTCGCACCGTACGTAGCCAACCGTGCTAATTGGAGGTGTGAGGGGAAGGACGACACATTTAACACGAAAATAAGTTCCGAAGAAACTCGTTTTAAATCTAGGTATAAAAGTGCATAGCCCCAGTGGCTTCCTAATATCGGACGGAAGAGCGTTCCAGACGGCCTCAGAAGCGCATCTGAAAGCGCGCGATGCGGCGACCGTCCTTGTTCAATGGCCAGCCACAATACGTTGAGCGATCCCAACCCCTCAGTGTCCGGTCACCCGTCAGTCTGAGCAGAGGAATGGGGGTTGAGAACAAACCAACGGGTGATATTATCCAGTGTTGGGGGATCAAAACCCAACAGACAATTTCACCCCGAGTGTCTGTGGTCAAATGTTTGTAAATACAGACCGGACCAATGTCAGTGTGAATGAAACTGGGCAGTAGGGCAAATGTCATTGATCCACATTTGTCCTTTGAGGCGGGGTTGGGGGGAAAAGAAGGGGGAATGGTTCTTGGAATTGGAGGATACGAAAGGCTGCCACCACGAGGTGCTGAGTGAAGCGCACTTCGACAAGACACCAGAAAGTAAATTTAAAGCCCCCCACCCCCTCCCCCCCCGGTTATTTTTGCCTCAATACGATACTCAAACTGTAATGCCTGTGGCGCTGAGCGCCTCCCATTTTATTTTTGAGTCGGATCGCAATCCGCAGGCGTCAGGGGGAAAAAAAAGACATACGGAATGCCTCCGAAATTAGACATCTCGGAGCAAGTCGAGAGCAGGCCTGCTCTCCACCAAAATGAGCCATCAACTTGAACACAGATGCAAATGCCATTCCATCCAACATTAGCACCAAACGTCACTTATCACTCCGTGGGTTTACACGACTGCACCGGCTAGCTCTCGGAAGTGTGTTTGAGGCTCGTGCGTTACGCACTCCTCCTGTCGAAAACTTTCCCTTCGGTTTCTGGACAAGTTCCCGGGCAGGCGGGGAGCGAATCGCAGGAGCACATCGTGTGCTGAAATACTCCCGCAGAACAACCTGAAAACGCGCACAGAAAAGCTATCGAAATGACCGCAAACTGTTAGGTTATGTTTTTTTCTTGTTGGGTCGTGTGTATGGCATGAATGCATGCTTTATTTAGGAGTATTGAGGGTAAATTTAATGTTGGACTTCATACTCTTAGGTTGTTTCGGTAAAGTCACGTAGGTAAAAATACTTAATAAAAATAATATCAATAATAATAGAAATAAAAAATAAAAATGATAAATCACGACGTTTCGGAGGCAACACAAGTCTCCTTGTGTTGCCTCATGTGTTGCCTCCAAAACGTCGTGATTTATTATTTTTATTATTATTTCTATTATTTTTATTATTTATTTTTACCTACGTGACTTTACCGACAAAACCTAAGAGTATGAATCCTTGCAGTCACGAAAGCTTCAAATCTAGAATGAATGTTGGACATTGACCAAGCGTTTCAGGTCCTGGTCTTTTTTTGTTTGAATGGACTACTAGTTGGAATTGCTTCGGCTGCAAGATTTATGGCACTCTGCCTACGACAACGAGAAGAGAATGGCAAATATGTCATTTGCTGTTATTTTTGTGTTGGCCCCTTGCCCTAATAGAGACACGTAATAGTTGGCAACCTCCACATGCGAGGAGAGATCACGCACACCAGTGTATCTTACAAAGTTCCAACTTCAAGCACAATGAATGGGTTCTTACAAAGTGTGAGATGCTTCATTTCTCTGTGACAATAACCATTATAACTTGAGACAGGCTTGTGTTTTCACACGTTTGAATGCTTTGAAATTTTACGCGGTACCAATTTGGTGGTGCACGTTGAAAGTGTAATCTCTGTGTTGGGAATTTGGCATATTGATGAATGCTTTCGAGTATTTGCCTTGAAGGCTATAAAAAAATACGAGTCAGTTTCAAGGCAACTAAATTATAGCCACAGAATCCGACGACCATAACATTTAACAGAAGCATAATCTGGGCTGTCGCAGTGTGTAACACATCCTCGATTGTTCTTGTAATTCCGTTTCCTTGAAATCGACTTTAGCAAATTGTCATGTTATTTTACGGCAATATTAGAATACTTTCTAAGTAGGGATTTTATGATCATTTATCCCAAGAACAATGCTCTCCGACTCGCTCGTGAAGCATAACAAATAGGCCTGTGACGTCAATTCCTGCGCTAAAGACGACGCGTCTAATAGGACTGATTGTACGCCACGTGTGCCCAATTTCGGGCGGATGCTGCGCTTAATGCTGCGATTGAGAAAACGGAGTAAACATGCAAATGAGACGTGACAAATGATAACAATTCATTGTTGAGTTCAACCGTGACCCCGCATCGGGGCATTTAATTTCATTTCACGTGGGGATGTTGAGTAAAGCTTAAAGGTGCGGTCCTAAAATGTCTTGCTCATGCCACTTGCCGGTAGAAAGGCCTCCACTAGATGGAGCTCAAGAGAAGCCCTCTGGAGCGTATTTGACCTGCCCTCCCCTGGCTGCTGGCCAACCAATTTTGGAAGAGGAGGGAGTACCCACACTTTACCCCACCACATTTGACCTGCAGATCGATTGTGCAGTTCCCATGGGTACTGTCGGGTGGACAAGGGCACGGTGATTAATGAAACGTAACCGTTGTTTCAACTGTCACGCCAGCAGATCAAATCCAGTGTGCCAACCATTACACCACGACAGCATCCCTTGTGGGGTGCCACGATGGAGAGATGTTAACTACCTCCCCTGGTATACAGGAGGTCGTGGGTTCGATCCCGACCCTGCGTTTGCATGTTCTCCCCGCGGTTCGTGTGGATTTTTATTCGGGTCTTCCATATCCCCCCCCCCCCCCGCATTTAGAATCAACATCAACGTGCATTTCGAGTATTTGGCTGCTATACATTTACACGCGATCGGCCACTTTCGCTGAGCTATCATCACCCGTGGCCACGTCGCTTCTGAAAACGAGCTACATAGCTCGGTGTGCCTTACCTGATAAACAAAAAATAGTTTAACCCGAACAAAGGAGGCAGTGTCGTTGTGCGTTGTGGTCATCCGTGGTGGTGGTGGCGGCGGCGGTGGTGGTGACGTCGTTGTCTGTGACGCAGGCTTTGACCTCATGGAGCGGTTTGAGCTGCTGGACCAATCGGCCCTCAAGGAAACTCGGGGCCCGAAGGGACACACGTCGCTGCGCCTTGGGAGTGTGCCGCTCGTCCAGCTTACCGAGTAAGCCGCCCGCACTTCTTTCTTTTCCTCCTGAGCGCTCGCGGTTATCCTCGTAGCGGCGGCGATGCCGGCGGTTTTGGGCCTAAACCGTCAGACAAAGACGGTGGTCACCGCATCGCCGCGCGCTTTCGGATGCGCTTTTGCTGGCCGTCTGGAACGCTCTTCCTTCCGATGTGAGGAAGCCACTGGGAAGCTATGCACTTTTCTGGATTGTTAAACTAATTTCTTGAGAACTGACTGTTGTATTTAGTTTGCTGTCCTTCCCCCACACCTCCGATTAGCATGGTTGGCTTCGTACAGTGCGAAAGAAGTTCAACATAAATCTTGACTTAAAGCTTTCGTGACTGCAGGAATTCATATTGTTGGGTCTTTTGGTAAAGTCACGTAGATAGGTTCAAAGAAAATGACAAAAAAATAACAAAAAACTACGACGTTTCAATCGACGTTTCAATCGCAACGCCTGTGTTTCGATCGCAACGTCATTGTTTTTTGTTATTTTTTTGTTATTTTTTTTGAAGCTATCTACGTGACTTCACCGAAAGACCCAATAATATGAAGTTCAACATACACGCATATATGTGTTGGCGGTGGGTATAGAGCACGCAGGGAGGAGGAGGGGGGGGGGAAGTTACGCCTCCGCTGAAGTTTCATATATCTCTTCTCTCTTTCTTTCGTATGGCATTTCAAGAGTAACTGACAAAACATTAGAACTGTGCGTTGACTTTGGTAATCCATTTGATGGCATCGGGAGTCTCTCTCTTGATTTAAAGCGTATGTACCTCCTGTGGGTTTAGCGAATAATGGGGAGAGTGGCAGGGCTACGTGACGACACAGATAGCGGTTCATCACCCGTGCACAATTAGGGGCGATTCTTTTTCCACCCTCCGTTTCGATCACTGCTAAGCGCAGCCCATTTTATTCTAAGCAGGATAAAGCCAGCGCTATCTCTATCCTGCGTCGGGCCTTCGATGAGTTCATGTTTTGTATGACGACACGGGTTCACGGTTCACCACGAATGAAAAATGTCAGGTTTGTGGTTCACCAAGGGAAGGTTAAAGTGTCTCTGCCGTGTCGTACCTGAAGCGTTCTGCATTCGGACGGCGCGTCGTGCTTCACCGTGAATCTGACATCGTTCGCACAATCAACTTCGCAGAGATTTTCCGCCAATACAGCGGCAACTATGAGATGTACTCGCTGGCCCACAAAAAAAAGTCAGGACACATAGGGTGATTCTATTTATTTTAGTAAATCACGTACGGTGATTTCCTTTAATTTGACAAATGTTCAAACTGGATTCCAATAACATTAAGCATGCGTGAATTCTGTGTTTAAAAAAATGTGAGACTTTGTTCTTAAGATTACAGCTGTCTTCTTCAAACCACATAAAAAAATCGAACTGAAATTGGTCGTCTTGCAATTTTTTATTCCATATTTAAATATCATCTGAAAAAGGAAGAAGAAGCATACATATTAATAATGGTAATGGATAAAATATAAACTTAAATATTAAACTATAAAAACTTGTTAATGCCAGCATTAAAATAAATGAAATAGCCCTGTGTCCCGGATATTGCACCACCCTCTATATAGTGCGATATAGGTCCGTGATAAAAGTGTCATCCGTGTTCCAAACTAAGTCCATTTTGTGATCATATTTTTATTTCCTAAGTAATATATGCGTAATAAACGACTGGACCACGATGTCTGGCTCAGTGTCCTTTATTATTCGGTTCGTGCTGTACACCCACACGGCTGTCTTTACTCTGTAGCTTCTCCACGGTGCTGACTCCAATGTCGGCCCGATCCACAACAGCAGCTCCGCTGCTGTTTCTCTCACACAGCCCCCCTTGGCTATACTCTCTGCTGCTCTTCTCCCTCCGCAGCTCTCACAGCTTCTTGCTCTCTCTCTCTCTCTCTCCGCAGCTCCTCCTGGCAGCCACACCGCTGCCTCTAACAAGCAGCCCCCTCTCTCTCTCTCTCCGCAGCTCCTCCTGGCAGCCACACCGCTGCCTCTAACACGCAGCCCTCCTGGCTGTCTCCTCCCCAGCTGCATACCACTCCGCAGCTTCCTCTTATCTTCGGGGTTGGCTCCCGATCGCCGTCGGCGCCCCCCCCTCTCTACACTTGCCCGCGTGGCCTCACTCTTTTCCGCTCACACCCCGACTACCTTCCCCTTCCGGTTTACCCGCTTAAAGCCCCGAACCTTACCCCCACGTCACATGACTCCACCCCCCGTGACGTCACCTCCGGAAGGTCGCTTACGCCCGCATTACACCACCCTCCCCCGTAGAAAAATCCCAGCCGACCTCGGCTGACCAATAGCAAATCGTAATGCGGCGAACCGAGCTTCCCCCCCTAAAGGACACTAAGCATATAATGTAACAGCAAGAACAACAACAACGCAATCAACATCAACGATCGTACAAAAGCATGCAATAAATACAACTGTAAGAAAAAAATAACAAGACAGCAACAATCAACGAAACGTAAGCGATTTGGAACGTGTGCGGGTCGCCGGCCCGTCCCGGACGGTCGGCGGCCCACTCGCAGAACGGGAACGCGATGAAAGTCGAGGAACGACAGGGGGTAATCCCCCTGTCGCAGCTGGAAGTCCACCGCCGTCCCGTGTCTCTAAAGAGTTAGTCTTGGGCTTGTCCTGTGACCGTGCCCGCAGCTGGGTCGGAAGGGCTGCAGGGCTCGAAGGTCCCGCAGACCTGGCAGGCGTCCTCCGAGCAGGGCCCCTCGTCCCCCGCAATGTCACGGCCGGCCTGTTTCGGAGGATCTTTAGCCGACTTGACCGGTGCCGAGGCCTCCTGCTGCGGCGGAGCCGGGAAGCGGGCCCAGCAGTCTCTGGCGTAGTGGCCCCTACGCCCGCAGCGGAAACATTCGGCCTCGTTGCGCCGAAGCGCAGGCCTCGCCTCCTGACGGCCCCGTTCTGGTAGCACCGCGCGCGGTCTCGGCCCGCCGCGTCCCGTCCATGGAGCGGAGGCGGCCGTCAGTTGTTGAGGGCCCCGGTCATCCGGAACATAGACGGCCTGCGCAGGGTTCCATCCCAGCGCATCCCCATCTTTGACGGGCCCCCCCGTCCACGCCGTCACTTGTTTCCAGCGACGGAGGTTGAATTGCGCATCGAGACACTTAGCAGCCATCCGGGAAGTTAGCTTCTCATGCCCACACACAGGCATGGGGATCCCTAGATCCCGAGACAGCTCCAACATTTTCCCTAATATGAGAGGCTCAAGCAGGTCCTGTGGCGTCTCAGGATAAGCTGCCATGGCCAGCTCCAGCACCGCACCCCTGAACGCCACGGGCGACTCCTCTGGTGCTCGTTGTCGTTGAGCGAATCGCCGATGCGCATCATCTGGTGGCTCATAAGCATCGGCCATTTCTTGAAAAACACCACATAAAGTTGCCTTCTTATCGGTCGCTATGGAACGGAAGAATCGGACAGATTCGTCGTCCAGGAGAGTCGGCAACACCTCCAAAGCCTCCGCATCGGTCCATCTTGCTGTGCGTACCGCCGCCAAGAAGCGGCAGGCGAACGCGCTCCAGTCCCCACCGACGGAAAATTCTTTAACCGTTGTAAGGTGGCGACTCCGACTCCTCTTCCCGCCGTCTTCCAATGGTGGTGGTTGTGATGGCAAATTCAAAATGGCGTCGGCCCGCGGCGTGGCCAAGATGGCGGTTTGGCGCCACGGAGCGCGCAAAATGGCGGCCTCTTGCCGCGTGGGCAATGGCGGCGGCAGGACAGGCAACGTGGCGGCCCGCGGAGCACCACTTGCATCATCCATCGTCCCTGGCGCGACGAGATGGCATAGATGCGCCAGGACGTCCTTAAGTGCCTCCAGTTGTACCGCCATCGCTTGCCATCGTTGATCCGCGTCTGATGATGTCGACGGACCCGCCACCGCGCCAACATCCTCCACTCCCGTTCCCGTGGTCGCCTCAGCCTGGCTCTCCTCCACCACCCCAACAGGATCCGTGGTTGGAGGGAGTTCGTCGTCGTCGGACGAAGAAGCCGATGCAGGCGCCGGATTAACTTTCTTCCTCACTTGTTTCGACATGCCGTTGCACTTCCGACACCAGTGTAATAAACGACTGGACCACGATGTCTGGCTCAGTGTCCTTTATTATTCGGTTCGTGCTGTACACCCACACGGCTGTCTTTACTCTGTAGCTTCTCCACGGTGCTGACTCCAATGTCGGCCCGATCCACAACAGCAGCTCCGCTGCTGTTTCTCTCACACAGCCCCCCTTGGCTATACTCTCTGCTGCTCTTCTCCCTCCGCAGCTCTCACAGCTTCTTGCTCTCTCTCTCTCTCTCTCCGCAGCTCCTCCTGGCAGCCACACCGCTGCCTCTAACAAGCAGCCCCCTCTCTCTCTCTCTCCGCAGCTCCTCCTGGCAGCCAAACCGCTGCCTCTAACACGCAGCCCTCCTGGCTGTCTCCTCCCCAGCTGCACACCACTCCGCAGCTTCCTCTTATCTTCGGGGTTGGCTCCCGATCGCCGTCGGCGCCCCCCCCTCTCTACACTTGCCCGCGTGGCCTCACTCTTTTCCGCTCACACCCCGACTACCTTCCCCTTCCGGTTTACCCGCTTAAAGCCCCGAACCTTACCCCCACGTCACATGACTCCACCCCCCGTGACGTCACCTCCGGAAGGTCGCTTACGCCCGCATTACATATGTATGAAATCGTAAACTCAATAGGTAAAGTTCGAAATAAATACCGATGATCCATTGAATCTTCGCTTCGCAAAATTGTCTCTGGAGTAACTGTGAGGAGTTGTCACAGCTCTTGCAATGATTTCCCGTGTAAATTGTAGCATGCGCGTTAGAGGCATTATGCATTGTAAGGTTGCAATCATTAGTCGAATCACAGTTGAGTCAACTGAACTTGGTGAACTTTTAAGCAGTCTCACTTCTGCTGCGAGTAAAGCAGTGCACAGACAATTGCGATCACAATGTGAAAATACAATTACAGAGTTATGGGAGATTGATATCGCGATAATGGCCAAAACATGAAATCTGATCTCGTACAGTATTGTGCAATAAAAAAAACCCCCTCCATCGCAGAAACCCTCAAATTTCCCATCTGTTCAAGGGCGTTGACGTTTCCCCCTCACCCCCCCCTGGTCAGTCCGTGCATCTTGGGAGCTTGCTGTGAACGTGCCAGACTGAGAACAGCAGACATTACATCACCGTAGCACTCTTTGTGGGGGTGGTTTGAAGCATCTGCACAGGGGGGCAGGGGCGTTGGTGGTGGTGGTGGTGGTGTTGTGGGAGGAAGGCGTGGGGGACCTTTACAGAGTGCTAGGTAGACTGTGAAGAAGGCTGCCAGTTCTCAGAGTCAAATGTTCCACTCGCACGCCTCCTGGGTAATGAAAAAAATGTTTGTGGTGGCAGACACATTGCTCCTCGAGTGAACAACGGTCTTCAGGCATAACCCGACGAAAAAGAGAGCCATTCACAATGTATTATTTTTGATTCGGTGCAGGTAAATCCAATAAGAATGAAAACAATGCTACGTTGTCAACGGAAGTAACAGGTCTGAAAAATGGATTTGCCGCACTGCAACTGTGTAATCAAGAGAGGAATGGACCGTGAATCACCAAACTTTGAAGCATTTATTTATTTTTCCAAGTGAATAGTCACGATGCAGGGGACTGTGAGTCATAAACGCAGTGCGACTTTAAAGAGTGCCCGCTGATGAGTTGAGCGAAACATATGCATCCACAACGTGCAATGTGTAATATTATAATAATAGAAAACAACTTACAGCCCTCTTCGTCAATCCACTGCTGGATGAAGCCCTCCCCATGCAGTGTCCGGTCATGGTAGTCGTTTGACCGTATTTCCCAGTGCTGGTCAGTGTGTATTGGTGAAGAGGAGGGGGGAGGAGGAGGGGGGAGGACGGGGAGTGTGGGATTAGTTTAGGACTAAACGAGGACTACTTCGTATGTTATTTAATAATAATATTATTTGCAGCCAGAGCCAGAAATCGAACTCACCGGGTTCACAGAGCAGTCCTCCAATGCCCCTCCCCCGAAATGTAATGCATAACACACACACACCAATGTAGAATACAAAGACAAAGACCCCCACCGTCTAGCCTTAACAGGCTGTTGGGGCAAGTGCTGTTAGCGGGCACCTGTGAAGGCCGGCACAGCAGACGAGGGGGTGGATGGCCAGCACCAAGCCCGGCCGCCTTTGTCTCCCTGGTGGCGATATTTACATGCCGCACCGGGTACTCAATTGAGGCTGAGTCGACCGAGGGGAGGCCCAGAACGAGTTCAAATAATCGTCACCGTTGTTGGCCGTGAGCGAAAATTGAACTCGGGTCTCCGGGTTCGTAGCGCAGCGCAGCGCTAACCGCTGCACAACTACTCACAACCGCCCACAGGCTACAATTGCACTGTCACGCGCAGTCTCTGCGTGTGTACAATTTCGGGTGCGATGTGCGAGAATGGTAGCACACTTGTCCTCCCTTCCGAAGCGCGTCAAGAGATGTTTCGCGTTCACAGAACCGAAGGCTTAACGACTCCTGTGGATTTGCCGTGAGGAGTCCTGCTGTGCGGTGAGGATGAGGCTGTCCGTCGAAGAGCCGCACCAATGTTCATCTTCTTTCGTACGGCTGGTGTAGATGGAGCGCAACGACTACAATTTCACATTCAGGCTGTCAAGCCAGACAACCGCGTCAGGAGCATTGGCGGGATGTCTCGTGTCGTGTTTGTCGATCGGGCATTACAGGAGAGGTTTTTTTTCATATCCATTTGTGGAAGCGGTTTATGGTGGACCATGAGCTTCGTGGAAGATCAAACCCAGAGGGACATTTTGCGTTGGGTCTTTCGCAAGGTTGAATTGTGTGCGCACGATTGACTGGGACGCAAGCCTCTCCGCATCTTCAATTTACTCTCCCCTTGTCCACCCTGCAATTGCTTGCTCATGCCGCAGCGAAAGGAGTGTATGTATGTGTAAGGACAGTCGAGTCAACCTACGGTGTGAGTGGACTAGTGGCCACGGGAGGTAATGACAGAGGAGTCAGCCTGTAGTGTGATTGGACTAGTGGCCACGGGAGGTAATGACATGGGAGTCAGCCTGCAGTACGAATGGACTAGTGGCCACGGGAGGTAATGACAGGGGAGTCAGCCTGTTATAGGAATGGACTGGTGGCTTTGGAAGAGGACGCTGGAGTCAGCTGGTAGAGCGAGCGGTCTAGAACCAACGAGAAGGTTCGGGAATGGGGGCGTGGCCTCGGATCGTATAAAAGGAAGATGCGCGGGAGACTCGGGGCTGTTGCAGTGGGGGTCTCCACCTGTCCAGGTGTGAGCACGTGGCTCCTTAAATAAAGAAACCATCTCAAGACAAGTGCGCCGAAGTTCGTCTTAACATATGCATCTTGAACTTCTTTCGCAACGTACGTAGCCAACCATGCTGATCGATGGTGCGGGGACAGGACGAGAAATTAAACACAAAAAGCACTAAAAAAGAAATTAGTTTTCAATCGAGAGCGGGAGTCACCCACAGTATTCACGACCACACGCCGCCTGCCGATCGACTCACTGTGGTGCGCCCATTTACACCGCTGGTTGGACAGGTGGTTGGGTGGTTGGGGGCGATGGGGGTGGGTGGATTTAAGAAACCTGCCCCTATTGTTTCAATCGTCTCGCAGCGAGATCAAATAAAACCCGCGAAATCTGAATTGCAAGGCGGTCAGCGTGTTAACCATCACACCACGGCCATAGCCCCCCCACCCCCCCCAACTGTACCGGCTGAATCGGTGTGCAGCAGCAGCGGCAGCAGCGTGGCAGAAACAGTCGCTGGAATCTTTTTGTTCACGAAAAAACCCCGTTCAGGAAGTCTACAGTCTGCGTCAGATTTCTCAACCGAAAACTCCCACGTTTTAGTTTCTCAAGTCGTGTCTGCAAACAAAACCCCAGTGATTCAGGCCTTCGCTGGGATGCACGCCAGATGCCTTCTCGCTCACTGTAAATCTGATTCCCCCCCCCCAGTCCACCTCTTTTGTGTGTAGCTCTCGCCCAGAATGAAAATTGAAGTTGACTGCAGTGAATACGAATCTCGATGTCATTGAGCTTCCAAAAGTGACCGAGTGAAAATTTCACTTTGATTCGTGTGCGCAGCCAACAGTTACAAAGCACTGCGCTGTCACGTCCGAGATTACGTAACTTCTTCCGATAAATTGTGAAGTTTCCTTAGCCATCCAGCATGGCTGTGGCAATTCCGTGGCAGGCTGTCAGGCATAAATATTAGTTATCTATGGGCGGCATTAAAGCGTTTCTTCTGTGACCTGGTATCTTTGGGTTCATTGGTCTTGGCATGCATTTTCAATTACATTGCCTCTTTTTTTTTGTCTGTGCATTTCATTCCCAGGCATGTCTTTCCACAAGGTCTCCCGGATGAGTACACGTTCCTAACGACATTCAGATTCAGAAAAACTTCAAAAACAGATGACTGGTACATCTGGCAAGTCATAGACAAGTATGGTATTCCACAGGTGCGTAGCACAAGTTGCATCTGCTTGGCTTTTTGTTTCACACACACGCACGTGCGCGGCGTTTTGAATGTGTACGGAATAATTCGCCCACGGAGCACATGGCAAATATGCAACGAAGTTGATTCAAAATAGCTCACCAAATAATGCAGCATGTGAAATTAAAAACAATCATTTCCCAGATTCTGCGTGTTTAATAATTTCACCAGATGCACTACACGTGGTAAATATAAGGGGAGTATTTTATTTTGCTCCAACAATTTCCCATGTGTAATTAAAACCACTGGCTATGAAAATAGCCACGACCAAAAAAGGTTGAAGTGGAAATACCTTCCTAAATTTTATTTATTCAAGTAAAAGCACCTTTTTTTTTTCATCAGGCACAGCTGACATCCTGGTGATGACAGTTGCAATGCAACACTTTATCGCCATCTCCAAACACAAAACAGGGTCATCGTCTTTGTTCTTAGATGGGAGGCTTGGGCTTTGAGGTGGGCAGGAGATGAGAGTACTGCAATAGATTCTTAAATATATTTTGTGTGGGTCTTTGACGTTTACATCCTCAATTGCGTGGTGGATTTATCTCCAGGTGTTCCAGTAATCCTCGCACGAGCCAATGACTCATGCATGCAATTGGCGTAATGCAACCCCCCCCTCCCAAAAAAATAACATTCTGAGACTCAAGTGAGGTTTTCTTGGGTAACTAAATGGCATTTGTATTTCTTGCATTTTTGTACGTTATCCCCTTTGACCAAACCACCTGGAATGCACCCGATAACATCAGATCTCGGAAGCTAAGCAGGCTCGGGAAGGGACAGTGCTTGGGTGTCAGGTGTTGTAGCGTGCCGGGGGCTGTGGTGAAGCTGGAGGGAGCAGTGTGGCAAAATTACTCCTTTGCCTGCGCTCCTATGCTCCCGCATCTACAGTCTCCCCGCCATCACTGCCGCAGTGGCGAGCTGCTGAGTGCCTCGCCTGCTATACAGGAGGTCGTGGGTTCGATCCCGACCCTGCGTTTGCATGTTCTCCCCCGCGGTCTTGTGGATTTTTAATCTGGTCTTCCGTGGTTTTCCCCCCGCATTTAGAATCAACATCAACGTGCATTTCGAGTATTTTTGGCTGCTGTACATTTACACGCGATTGGCCACTTTCGCTGAGCTATCATCACCCGTGGCCGCGTCGCTTCTGAAAAAGAGCTACATAGCTCAGTGTGCCTTTGCGTGTGCTCCGCGTGGTCGCGTGGATTTTCCTGCCGGTCCTCCGGTTTTACGCCCCTTCGAATCCATCACGCGTTTCGAGTATTTTGGCTGCTAGAAAATGTGCCCGCGACGATAAGCCACTTCCGTCGAGCTATCATTTGTTCATAGCCAGGTCGCGAGCTACACAGCTCAGCGGTCAAACAACCCCCCACGGAGGGGCCCCCGCATCTAGCAGTGGCACTGACGACGGGCCGCACATGGGCCTGGCCCTTCCTTGTACACGGTGAGAGTGTGTGCGGCCGGCCGCCGGCTCCACCGCCCCCGTACCCCCACCGCAGGTGTCCATCCGGCTGGACGGCGCCAACCGGGCGTTGGAGTTCAACGCCATCGGGCTGCTCAAGGCGGCGGTGCGCGCCGTGTTCCGCGGGCCCCTCGTCTCGGCCGTGTTCGACCGCTCGTGGCACAAGATCGGCGTGAGCGTGCAGCAGCGCACCGTGTCGCTCTACGTCGACTGCCACCTCGTGGGGGCCTCGTCCATCGAGGAGCGCGAGAACATCGACATCGTGGGCAAGACGGTGATCGGCAAGCGCCTGTACGACAGCACGCCCGTGGAGGTGAGCGCCGTGCCGAGCCAGCAGCCCCCCCCGCCCCCTGCCCTAGCGGTGCAGTACAGAGAACGTCCGAATGCGGTTCGAGCCCAGCGTGTCGCCCTGGTTAATACCGCGCGGTGTTTAAACCGTATATGCATGACGCCTGCTTCCCAGCAGTTTCGTTGTCCTTCCCCGCACCTCTGATTAGCATGGTTGGCTACGTACCATGTGAAAGAAGTATGACATATATACACGAGGGTACATACAACCGCTTCGAAGCGGCCAACAAATTATAGTTACCTGTCACGACAAGCTTCTGAGCCACGCTAATCAGAAGTGGACTGCTAGCTGACTGCACGGACGGCGAGAGGAATGGAGTTCCGGCTTAAGGGGACTGCACAGGAGAATGAGTGATGTCCCACTGAGCGAAGGATGGGAGGGTGGGTTTGTTGATGGAGTGGAGGGCGTGTGCTGGAGGGGAGTAGAGGTGAGATCAGAGGCATATCACCAAGGTTGCGCCTTCCTGTGAGCCACCCTCTTTGTGGGCGATGGGAAAAATTGCGCGGAATTTGTAAAACGCAGGGACCGGATCGCTGTCGGCCTCGCCGCACGCGCGACACTGTGAGCGTCTCCTCCGCCGCGTCTCGCCGAGGCACGGCTGAGCGAGCGTGCACCCCGACTGCGGAGCGAAGAAAGAGCGGGCAGGAATTTCACAGTTGCCGTAACGCTCCCGCTGTCTGCTTATCTGTTTCCGCTGTGGCTTTTGTGCGACACGGCACGGCAAAAGTCTATCTGATGGGGGGTGGGGTGCGTTTTTGCCGCAGGTAATTCCGATAAGCGTAATTTAAAAAAAATCAGAATCTGAATCTTTATTTAGACTAGAGGAGGAATCCGATGAGCTATGAAGCTGTTCTTTTTACGGACGTCCAGTATGGACAGGTCAGCAAATTACAAAAGCACAAGATCGGCGTGAGTGTGCAGCAGCCCACCGATAAAAAAAAAATGTACAAAGAATGATAGGATCTCAAAACAGAGAAAAAGGTAAGCGAGTCACTTGATGTATGAATGAAATAAAAAAGGAATTTTTGGACGCATTTCAAAAATATTTTTGTCCATGATCCAGCCTTTGGTAGCCAACTGGCACAAAACGCGATCACCTCCGCGCGTTTCTGCTGAAGCCCCAAACCCAAGGAATTTGGGGTGGGAGCCATAGTTGGAGAGAATGACCTGGTAATTGGAACTACTGTGTGTGGGTCCTTTCCCAGAACTTGAGCAGCATCATAAAGAGCAACCCTACAGATACCTTTGACCCAGATTTCCTTTGCAGCTCTCTGGCAGTTACCAAAACAGTCCGCTCAAAAGCTCGGAATGTGTTAAATTTGAGTTCATTGAGCCTGCTTTTAGCTGATGGTGCAGTACGTGATGACCCTTTTGACTGGGTGTTTGACTTTTAAGCAGTTCATCTGTAACAGCATAGCGTCCTTGTAAGCCACACGGCTGGCTGAAATTGTTTATTGCCTTTTTTTTTTGCCCCAAATGGCATTCCATCCGAGCCCTGCTTGTGCTTGCTCTGTACACTCACCTTCAGAGAAATATTGCCCTTTGACCTCGGAGAATCGTGTTTCTGCCTTCTCCCGATGCTGGTACTGTTTGTGCTTGAGTGTGTAATGCTTGCGTCGCCGTACTCTGAAAGAGAGATAACAGAGGTGGTTTTGTATGCCAGTGTTAAAATAGAAAAAATATTTAGAAACATCAATGACTTCCATTTGTCTGTCCACATACAAAATATAGGATTAGTTCATCAGTATTCTTAGGTTTTTTCGGTAAAGTCACGTAGGTAAAACATTAAAATTAATAAAAGTAAAATAAAATAAAAATCACGACGTTTCAGAGGCAACACAAGCTTCCGTCTTCGAAACGTCGTGATTTTTATTTTATTTTACTTTTATTAATTTTAATGTTTTACCTACGTGACTTTACCGAAAAAACCTAAGAATATGAATCCTTGCAGTCACGAAAGCTTCAAATCTAGAATTAGTTCATCAGCCTTCTGGAGTGATGTTATCCAGCAGCGTTTGATTTGAAACACGAAGGCTCTGGACTGGATTCGACCTTGTACGTTTAATTTGAGGGAGCCTAGTCATGTATTTGTTTATTTATCGTCTATATGACTCAGAAACAGCGCATAATACAAAATGATAGCGATACGCATCGTAACTTTCATGAAGTTCTGAGCTCCAGAAAATATTTACCCACCCAACTCCCCAGACATCTGCTGTTCCGGGAATGGGGTCTGCGATGGGACGTGAAGCTTCGGGGGGGAAGGGCACCCTGGACAAAAAAATATATTCCCTGATAAAATAATTCATGCGTGCTTGTTATGTACATTATTGTATTATGACTAAATTTTTTATTTGAAGCTTTCGTGACTGCAGGAATCCATACTCTTTGGTTCTTTCGGTAAAGTCACGTGACTTTACCGAAAGAACCAAAGAGTGTGACTAAAATTGTATTATGAGAATAATACAGTTAGGAGCGCACAAGTCATCATAACTAAGCACAGAATTAATTGATAATGAGAATACCGTAATCATTTGAACGCTGTGGCAGTTGTCATAAACTCCACCTCCCCCCGTTACCCCCCCCCCCCCCCCCCCCCGTTACCTCCCCCACACACACTGTTATACCTCTCATTACGCCGTCTGTCTAAACGTGCGATCGCTTCTGTATGCCCGTCTGCCACCTCCCACCCCTTCCTCCACCACCTGCAGTTTGACCTGCAGAAGATGGTGATTTACTGTGACCCCAAGTTCGTGGAGACTGAGACATGCTGCGAGCTGCCGGGAAGCCAGGTCGGGACACCCCTGGACACCTTCGCCCGTTCCATTGCGATTAATCGCGCTCGCCCTCTGATCTTCCCGCAGCTTTCCCAAAGCGCTGGGGCGCACAATGTCCATTGTCGTGGATGATATTTTCTTTTTCTTCCCCCGGAGTCATTCACCGTTCACACGCATTCCATCACGCCGCGCCCCCGCCTCGCCGCACTGCATGGGATAACGGCAGGGGCATAGTCGTTGTCATCATCAATAGAGGAACTCTCTCATGAATGATATTAGGCTCGGGTTATACCTTCACCATGAATGAAGTTACTCGTGGAAACGATGATTTTGGTTATGATAGTTGCTTTAACATCACTTATTGTGATGGTGGTGGTGGTGGTGGTTGTGGTGGTGGTTATCAGTGGGGAACTGGTTATTCAACATCGATCCCTGAATTAGATAATCTATTAAAATTAATTCTCCTTTTCATAATGCACGCATCGAATCGTGCATTTTAAGAATGGATTATTTGAGCTTTGTAACCTCGTGTAATCGCCTCATGTAAACGCTGCAGCTGTCATGCAGCAGTGGACTTATCAATGCTGATGATTATGATGATAGCCAGGGCTGTCCATAGAGGGATGCGAATCCCACCGTGGGTGCCCCCCTCCCCACCTCAACGCCTTCGGGAAGTACCACATCTGACACTGTTACATTACGGACCCCCCCCCCCCAAAGCGCGGGGGGCCCCTCTCCATCTACCCTAGGGACAGCTCTGATGATCAACTATGGGAAGAGACTCTACGCCAGTGTTTCTTAATGTTTACTGCAGCCTTGCACCCCTTTGGTTCTCAATCGTAACAAAAAAATGTACAATGTCAATAAATACATAGGGGGTTTGATGAAACAAAGTAGTTGTACTTACGTGCCCGTTCTTAATTTGTGTTTTCGATGATTTACCTTCGGACAAAAAATCTGGCCATTTCTCGCACCCCCAGAAAGGGCATCTCGCACCCCCAGGGGGTCAGTGCATCCCACGTAAGAACCACCGCTCTACACGAACAACCGATGACAATAACTAAAAAATGTGTTCTTGATTCAAATTTGAAACCCCAAATGATTAAGGTAGAATTTTGGGGGGTGTGGGCGGAGCGGTGAACCAAGTGGTGATACTTAAGCACAAGCAAATTAAGCAACAAGCTTAGAACTCAAAGTGACTCAAGGGGTCCCTGATTCGTGGAAAAAAATAGGGGTGCAACAAATATCAGCTCGAACTGAGACGCTAATAAACGTAAAAGGCAAATAACACGCAAAATGATCTTTCTCTGCACACAGCCCTCTTCGCTCATCTCATTACTTCTCGTTATTTTTTCCACGTGCATCGTCATCATCATCATCATCTCGCTAAATCTCTAGCCTCTTGTCTCAACATAAAAAGAGAGGAAGAGGGACCCAAAAATAATTTCCACATAAAGTCCCCCCCGACCCTCAATTTGGCGAGCACCAACATCACCGCTGCCACCACCACCGCCGCCACCACCACCACCACCACCGGCACCACCGACGACAACGACGTCGTGAGGGCTGACACGTCGTCCCGCCGTCCGCGCGTGCAGTGCGGCCCCGAAGTCGAGTTCCTGCCGACTCTAACGCCGCAAGTCCACAGAACCGTCGCGCCGACACCCGCCGAGGGCGTGGACGTCATCACGGCCGTCAACTGCTCCTGCCCGCCCGGCCCTCCCGGCACCAAGGCGAGCTGCCCCCCCCCTCTCCGCCCCCCCCCCAACCCCCCTCCAGCTATGAGCACTCCTAACAATCCCACCCTTCGCCCTGCAGAAGAAAAAGTCAACAACAAAAAACATTTACCGTGGAGTTTCCGAAAGAAAGGCTCCCAACCGCCGCTGAAATTCCACGCCGTGGGGCCGTAATCAAAGGCTGCTCTCTGCGGGTCGCACCGACGGCTTTCACCTTGGCACGCCGGATGGCTGTGCGCGCATTGCGGTGGCAAGGCCCACGCTGCCTGACTGACACCACCACACAGCTTGGCTAACGGCCAAAGCACGCGTGCAAACGTGTAAACGCGCGTTCACGCAGTCGCCTTGCCCGCGCTAAGTGGATGTTGGCACGTCGTGTCGTACCGTTGATATATGTCCGTGTGCATTTGGAACACGCATGTGGACAAGGCGAGGAGTGAGACGCGTCTACCGAGGAGATGGACAGACGGGATCTTGAGAGATGGCTACGGCTTGGGAAAGCCATAATCCTGCAGTGGATTTATCATGGCTGATGATGATGATATATATACACACGTTCAGTATATCTGTGGGGGGAGCGGAGGTGCAGTGGTTCACAGCACCACGCGATGAACCCGGTTATCTTGGTCACATTGCCAGCCACTGCCAGCATCGGTGGCGAGTGATATATGAACCTGGCCAATGTTCTTGTTTATTCCGGTTCGTGTTCTTCACCATGTTATTGAATCCATACCAACCACTGTTTTTATTCAGTGTATAATAACAATAAACTATATCGCTTCACCAACTCCGCGCTGACCATCATGGTGACGAACACCCAAACAACCCCCATGTTCCACGTGGAGTAGAGAGGCCTTCATCTAGGAGTCAATTGACACGGGGCTCTACATTTTTAGTAGTACATGATTGCTACTGTGTTAACTACTATTTACAGTACATCCACACACAGGTAAGTACATGGTCGTGACATAAATAATATTAGCATTTTACTAAATATATATTTATTTCCAGCTTTCCAGTTCACTTATTTCGTTCAAATAGCAGATATTTTTGTTTTATCAATAGGCTGGTTAGAAGTTCGCATACGTCCTTAAAAAAAAACATATGCTTCTTGAAATAAGTTTCAGAAAATCAGGCGGATCGTTACCTCGCAGGATCGTGTGAGGTGGCGGTCGCTTCTGAGAGGCATCCACACAGCAGTTGATCGATCGTGGCCAATGCTGAGATGACAGAATAAGCATCCAGTCAAAATTAACTAAATGTGATGGATCCCAGCCAATCGCAGATGGCGACGATTGCTGCGACGAGGACGCTGCTGTAGACGCAGAGAATAAACCCACAGCGGTACACAATTCCGTTTTTAACAGCAAAGTGTGTACGTACCCTCAATAATTATTTTTAAATAATGGCAAGTTTACTGCACTCATTTGAATAGCATACAGAGCAAGCTTTGGCTGGGATAAGTTTAATTATTTTTGCCTGCTCCGAAGAGAAACTAGTTAATTTTTTTTTGTCAAGTGGGTTTTGTGTTTTTTTAAGAACGACCGTGACTTTTTTGTTATTTGTCGACTGACTTGTTACCCGAGGTACAGCACGCACACAGATCGCGAGCATCAGCTGTTGAGTTGAGTTTGCGTGCGTGTGCGAGTGCCGCCACGGAACCCGATAATGGCCTGACCTATTATCATTACCAGCAGGAAAAGGGGGCATTAATGATCCTTGTCTCGCAACGATACCTAACACCTGCTTGGAATTTCATTTCACTTTGCTCAGGGTGAGCGAGGCGATGGCGGTCTCCAAGGGCCAGTCGGACCAAAAGTAAGTCGGGGCGTGTGTTGTTTTTACTTCTCATATTTGTAAAACTTGGCAGCAAAAAAAACACCCCCCACATCCGTAGCTTAGCTACTGTACCTACAGCAGCAGCAGCAAGTCAATTCTGTAAGCGATGAGAAAAGCCCATTCACTGCAGGAGAACAACGCAAGCCAGAATGCTATGAGTTTCAAACAATACGCAAAAAGTGTGAAGACCACACAGCCATTGTGCGTATGAGCAAACCATCCGGATTCCCTAAAGAAGTGCATTGTGGCCCCTCTCGTCTTAGGTTGCCGTCAAAATGAACGTAGCTGCAGCCTCTCCGCATAATGCACAGAGTCTGTGCTAAATGCGTAATCCACAGGGGCTGTGTGATTTTTACACATTGTTGCGTGTTGTTTGAAACTTAGCAGCAGCAGCAGAGCAGTCCAGCGGCTACCGGCTACTTTGCCGCTTAATTGTTTGCAGATGGAATGTGCATGTTGTGCCCATGCTGTGTTTGAGGGCTAGATCCTTTTTTGTTATTTTAACAACCCTGTTTTCCTTGAACGTGCTAAAAATACGCACCTCCTCACCCGTCACTCTATCAGATTCTGTGCGTGCGGGAGAATTCAATTCCTCTTCTGTCCTCGCTGCATTCGAAACTACGCTTGCAGCATCTTAGCTACAACAGCAACAACAAAAACCGGGGCATATTGCGGGAAGAAGGAATGTCGCGCAAAAGTGGTAGAGGGGTGAACTTCGTGTAAATGCATTGTCCCGAGCGGTGTGTTATTTGCGCAACTGACAGAAAAAACAGTGCAGGCTTGCACGTTTTCCTCATTTCCCGGGATATCTAAACTCAAAGGGAGGACGTCCCTGGATAAAAAGCCAGGACGGGTCGCAACACGTTGGCCCAAACTCATCGGTGGGATGGACCAGAGCGACTGTTGGATCAATGTGACACTCTTGTCTTCTTGCTCCGTCTCTCTTTATTTTCCACACAGGGGGGCACTGGAGCACCTGGCCCTGCTGGGCTACTTGGCATCAAGGGAGAGAAAGGGGAAGCGGTAAGGGTGCTGCTACGCATCTCATGAGTTGAAGAGAAGGGCACAAACTGTGGGGGGGGGGGGGTAGAGGCATTTCATCGGGTCGCGCGTACAGTTGCCACGAAATAACCTTCTACGATATGACATCAAATTTGACAAATCAGTTTCCCATAGCTCTATTATTTTACTTCTTTTGTTTAGTGTATTTGTTGTTGCGCTTTCCTGTCGTCATGGTACGAATGAATATTACAAGCAGAGTCCGCCTGCTGTATTTTTTCATCTGTGTTGCGATCGAAACGTCGTGATTTTTTTCTTATTTTATTATTTTTCTTCTATCTACGTGACTTTACCGAAAGACCCAAAGAGTATGAATATTACATTAACGTTCAATGGCTGTTCGCTTAACCTTCGCCTCCTGTAAGCATTCTTATCATTACAATCTGTCACCAAAATGCTACCCTAACAATAAGGGAATAAAATACTTATATGCACTCAGAAAATAATGATATATAATCGCCATGCCGTCAAGAACTCCGAGAAGCATTTTGAAAAGCAGTCATTATTGAATAATACCCCGTTAATTTAAATCTTTAATTGAGTCTTGTTATTTCTCGAGAAAATATTTTTTTCAAGAAAAATAACACGAGCAAAGATGATTGCCAATATCTTGGACCTTACATTGCACGATACGTCAGAGCATCGATAGCTCGCGACAACCCCTGCCGTGCCTAACTGAATAAGCAACGCGTTGAATAACCTTCTCCTGCACTGGTCTGATCTGCCCTGTGCTGATTCCTGAAGGCTGCTGCAGCCCACACTTTTTTTGACAATGACTTACGGATCGATGCGAACATTTAACTTTTTTTTTTCTAGATTTGAAGTTTTCATGACTGCAAGGATCCATACTCTTTGGTTCTTTCGGTAAAGTCACGGAGGTGAAAAATCACGATGAAACGTCGTGATTACATTTATTTATTTTATTGATTATTATTATTATTATTATTTTCTTCACCTACGTGACATTACCGAAAGAACCAAAGAGTATTTAACTTTTTGTAAAAAAAATAAAAAAATGTCAAACGTTACGGTAACAATAATTGATAATAACGGGAGAGGGGTGGGGCAGTGGTTAGCGCACTGCGCTATGAATACGGCCTCCTTTGTTCGAACCCCGGCCTTGGCTAAATATCAGCGGCGAGCGATGTCTGAACCGTTGCCGGCTCTCCCCCTCCTTCACATCCTGAGCTGATCAGCGTGGCGACGCACACTCGGCCTGCCCCCATTACCGACACGGCGAGGGGAGGCTTTTATCCAGCAGTGATCTGATGAAAGACTGTAAATTGTTTACTGTTATTATTATTATTGTGAACAAAGGATTGCAGCAAGCAAATGTTAAACTTTTTACAAGCTCAACAAAATACATCGATGTTAAGGTTAATGTGATAAATAAGAATATATTCCATGCTTGTAATGTCCCAGTGCCTTATATGTTTCTAACCATAAAATTGTATTGTGGGAAAAAAAAAAAGTGTCATTAAAATGTGTTAGTTGGAAGAGTCATAGGCATCTATAGAGTAAGTGGTTTAACAGTGCCAGTAAACACTTGTAATTGTAAATGCACTTGTTAAGAATATATCATTGCCAATATAATTCGTGTTTATATCGCTTATATGTGTGCGCATATATTGGTTTGCATGGGCCATATAAAATATCAAACTATCTGCCACTGTTGCCCATTACACCTTTCGTTTATTCAGGTGCAGCCATTTTTATAAACACGGGGTTTTATTTTTCGTGCTGGCCTCAGTTTTATGGTCTTCATTTAAAATATTTTATGCAACGTTAAAACTTACAAGGTTTCAGTGGCTTTGGCGATTATTTATTTGCACGCATGCAATTTTTTTTATGACAGCTCCTGGCATAGAGCAACCGCTTTACTCGTTTTTGCGTGTTTTTTTTCATTAAAGGGCAGAGTCATAAGCGCCAAAGGTGAAATGGGACAAAAGGTAAGATTGTTGTTTGTTTGCAAGAGTGAAAAAAAAACTTGTAAAGCGGTATTCGCGCGCTCCCTAATGTACGTGTGCACGTTGAACTTCTTTCGCACCGTGCGTAGCCAACCGTGCTAATTGGAGGTGCGGGGGAAGGACAACAAACTAAACACAAAAGCAGTTTTACGGAGAAAGAATGACTCAGGGGCCAGGAGGAACCACCGACAAGTGAGCAAGGCAGCCACGCGGTTAGCCGGCACCCACATTCCTCCCCGAGCTCTGCCCTCCGCTGTATATTACGAACAAAGACGGTCACCGCATGGCGTGCTTTCAGATGCGCTTTGCGGCCGTCTGGAACACTCTTCCTTCCGATATTGGGAAGCCACTGGAGCGATGCATTTTTAAATCTACATTGAACAATTCGTTATTTTCCAACTGCTTTTTTTGTTAACTTTATTGTCCTTCACCCGCACCTCTGATAAGCGCGGTTGGCTACGTATGGTGCGAAAGAAGTTCAACATACATACGTGTCATTGGACAATTAATTCGTGTTCACATGTGGGAGTCGCGTGTCGTTGTCTTAACAATGGGCACTACCATCTCTTCCAAGACATCTGTAAGAGTAGCCACACACTCTCTAGTGGGCTTTCTAGGGCCCCCTCTATAGTAGAGGTCCTTCTGCCAGCAGTGGCATGAGTATGTAATGTCAGGGATGCACCTCTGCTGCTTGGTAACATGAGAGGCTTTCACCCTTTTGTTGTTGTTTTTTAAGTATAGCACTCATAAAAAGAACCAAGGAATATGAATCCATGCAGTCACGAAAGCTTTCAATCGAAACGATTTAAGAATTTAGTTCTTGAAAATATTTACATATTTGAATGTAGCGCCTCTCAACATCTCTGCCTCAGATTCCGCGCGCCTCCGATGCGCACGGTTGGCTACGTACGGTGCGAAAGAAGTTCAACATACGTGCATACAAACTTGCAAAGGCCCTGGTTCAAAAGTGAAAAAATTAAAATTTTAATCCAAACAAAGTTCTATTTTTGGGGGGATTTTTCCAGTTAAAGGAATAAACACAACTATCCATTCAGAAATATGGCAGCTTTTTAGCCCTTCGAGAAGCTAAGTAGAATTAACATCAGTCACTCACAACGGATATATAACATATAATACGTAAAATTAAACAGACCTATATTCATTAAGTCTTTATATTGGATGCCAGCAATTCACAGAGCTTCGCTTGTACCATTACTGGCATGAGAATATTAAAATGCACAGCTGTGTGAATGTTGGTGATAGCTTTCAAAATCCTTTGGCATCAAAAATGAACTTTAGTATTTAACGTTTCCTTGTTTATTATATTTATTCCATTTTTTTTTACCATGAGAGAGAAAAAAGTTACACTCGTGATATTATTATGAAAATGCATCCGGTCCTGTGAAAAATAAGGTGAATGGAAAATACTCTTAGACTTAAGAGCTAAACTCACTTTCAAGGAAACAATAGACTAACAGTTCTTCATTCTTGAAAGAATGTACGTATGCCTGGTATGCATTGTGGATGGGCTGCCTTTACAACTGAGGGATCAGAAGGCCAACCTTTATTTCGGGGTTCGCTCGAGAGATGCTGATCCTTGATGGAATTACAGAGCATCTTTTTTTAAACGAGCACACAGCCGTTCTCACACCCTTCGAGTTTTACAAGTTCAGCTGTTGGGCTTATTATGTGGCGGGGGCGTCAATCACTCACGTCTATTCGAGCCCACCTCACTGCCACCTTTGCTGTAAATTCTAGATTTGAAACTTTCGTGACTGCAAGGATTCATATTCTTAGGTTTTTCGGTAAAGTCACGTAGGTAAAATATTAAAATTAATTAAAGTGCTTCAGCCGCACCGAACCTCACAAAAATAATATTCAGGGCCTACCTTGGCTCCTCTCACCCACAACCAGTATGTATACAAATATTTTTTTTATTGGTATTTCTCTCACTTGATACAGCTATCGTGCTGTGACGGTTCCACCTGAAGACGGAAGCTTGTGTTGCCTCCGAAACGTCGTGATTTTTATTTCATTTTTATTTTACTTTTATACATTTTAATTTTTACCTACGTGACTTTACCGAAAAACCTAAGAATACTTTGCTGTAAAGTTCGTCACGTGCCTCCCTTTGTCGCAGACGAATCACGAAGCGCCATTTTTCTGAGGAGTTTCTGTAATGGTTAGCGCAGATGCCTCTGGTAAAGCTTTCCTGAATCCCCGCACTTCTTGCCCAGGCAGCAGTTTAAGTAGGTGCTGTGTGGGGGTCGCTAGCCCCCGAGATCCCTCCCTCGGTACCCCTAACGGCCGGGTTAACCTCATTACTCGCCCCCTCGCTGCTAGGCGAACCGCTGCTGCGTTCTTCACCCATGGGGTGAGAGCCGTCGCTCCAGGATTCTCCTCCCCCGCGGGTCCGCGTAGTAGGCATGTTTAATTACGTACGCGCACACCCACACACAGCTCTGCGCGGCACTCACTCAACCCTGACCACTCACGCTAGGATCGCGCACCTGTATTATACACGTCGTGAACGTGCGCGCACACACGCCTACAGCTCCACACGCGATACCCACTCTTGCGCCGCTCTGCGCCGCGCTCGCCGCTCACGTTATGATCGCGCACCTGGAGTACGCTGATTACGCACGCCGCGAGCTTACGCATACACAGTACCACACGCGTTCACACTTATAACACGAGATCACACGAGGCCACGATCAGCTATTAATGATTTATTATCCGCTACCTGGAACTAGATGTTAAATCAGTGAGTCGACGAGGCTGGCCTACGCTGATACCTCTATACCTATTCCCGATTTATCTGCTATGATTCTAATTCACCTTCTTACTCACTGTTAAGTGTCCACGGCGGTCCGCTGATCCTTGTGCTAACAGCGTACCTCGGTGCGTCGCACGGACGTCCGGGTCGCTGGCTGGAGCTGTGTCTCGTCGCCTTGCGCTGGAGTAAGAGAGCTATTTCCCCTTTTTGCCCCACTATTTATCCTCCCTACATCAAAGGGAGGCTGCGCTGAACAATGGGCTCGTGCACCTCGAGCCCGCGCACGGCGGTTCCGGCGCTTTTGATATGCTAATCAGTGAGCGGCGTTGGCGGCGTACATCCTAATTACTCCCTTACCCTTCCTAACAATGGGGCCTGTGCGCTCAAGCATAATGTTCCCAACCCTCCATGACTATGCGCAAGAGTCCATGCGGTCCCGCTATTCATGCTGTCCCCTCCCTCCTCCGCCTGTCTCGTCGACCCGTGGGGGTGTGTGTGGGGGGAAAATGCGCCTCCACCGCGGTGGCCGAATGCCCCATGCCGCGACCCCACCATATTAAGGCTGGTCACAGCGCCGCGGCGCCACGTAGCACGGGGGAGGTCGTCCAATTCCCTGATCGCCGGAAACCGTGAAAGTTTAATCCCGATAAGGGCTTCTCGGATAAAAACCGGTCGGCCAGGTGACCTCCCCACGAGCTCTATGGGGGGGGGGGGAATGCGTGCGGGTGTGTTCGTGCGAGGTGAGGTGAGGGGGACGCGGGGTCGGCTCCGTCGCTTGGTGGTGGCGAGGTCTTAGATGGGGCGCCTGCTGAACGGCTTCGTGGCGGCGGCATGACATAGCCCCCCGAGGTGCTGGTCCCCGTCCCGGGTTGACTGGAGCACCTTGCTTGAGCCGCGCCCACGAGGAAACGCTGCGGGATCCGGGGGGTCCGTCCGGCCCTCGTGGCTGGTCTCGGGGTGGGTGGCTCCGTTCTCTGCAGCTCCTGCGGCGGCCTCCTCCTCCACTCCAGCGGCTCTCCCTGTACCTCGGTACCTGCGGGCTGGGGTACAAACTCAGAAGCGGAGGGGTTTAGGGGCCGTCGTCCGCGCCGTCCCCTGGCGGGGTCGGGGCGTCTCGGGGGCCCGGCGGGGCCCATGTAGGGTGCGAGGCCCCCCAACACGAGGGGTGCGGGTACTCCGGGATTACGGGGCCTTCGAGTGACGGGGTTCTCTCTCGCCGGGGCCGCTTTCCACGGTTTTAAGCGGCGGACGTTGACCACCGTCTCTCGATCCCTCTCCCCGCCATAAATTAGTACCGTCCAGGGGGAGATCTGTCGCACCACGGTCCAGGGTCCCCGCCAGTAGGTCGTCAGTTTCCCCACCTGCCCGGCCCCGACGCGAGGGGTGTGTAGCCACACCTTAGCGCCTGTCAGGAATAAGGGGGGTTCCATGCGGGGTCGGGTGCCCTGTTCCTGCCGCCGATGCGCGGCTTCCCCTTGCGGGTATGCTCGACCTCGGGCTTCTCGCAGGGTCTCCAACAGGTGTTCCACGGGGCGGCTTCCCTCCTCCGGCTGGGGGGAAGGGACGCCGAATAGCAGATCTGCGGGTAAACGAGACTCACGGCCGAACATCATTAAAAACGGGGTTTGTCCCGTCGACGTGTGTACGGTGGTGGCGTAGGCGAAAAGGGCGTAGGGGAGGTGTTCGTCCCAATCCCGTTGATTTGCGGCCGCCATACGTTTGAGTTTCCCCGCTAGGGTCTGATTCATGCGCTCCACCATACCGTTCGCTTGGGGGTGGTACGCTGTGGTTCGGTCCTTCTGGATTCCGAACTCTCGGCACAGTGCCTGGAACAACTCGGCCTCGAACTCGCTACCCTGGTCGGTGAGGACTCGTTCTGGGATCCCGTGCTTAAGTACGTAGTGTTCCACGAATGCCCGGGCCACCACCAAGGCCGTTTTATCAGGGATGGCCACTGCCACGGGGTAGCGGGTGAAATACTCTACTGCGACTAGGATATATCGGTTGCCTCGATGGGATCGCGGGAATGGCCCCTGTAGGTCAATCCCGACCAGCTGATTCGTGCGGCTGACGCGGAACGGCCTTAGGGGTACCTGGTATCGTGCCGGTTTCGGCCCGCACTGCTGACAGGCGCGGCAGCCCTGTACCCAGGCCGCCACGTCTTGTGCCAATTTGGGCCAGAGATACTGGCGACGCAGGGTCTCTCGAGTGCGTCGTTCCCCATCGTGGCCCCCGAGTGGGTGGTCATGCACCAGCCGAAGCAGCTGGGGTCGCACCTGGGCAGGAACACAGATGCACCCCGGCTGGCCGGCCTCGGTTAACTCCCGTACCACTCCGTTCTGCACACACAACCGGGCATACAAACCGCTCCAGGGTCCTGGCAGGGCGCTCTTTTCCTCCCGCAGTGCCGCCTCCACTGCCGCCAGATCGGGATCTCGCTGCTGGGTCTGTCTCAGCTGCTCGTCGTTCAGGCCCGGGAAGGCGCAGCCGACGTCCTCCTGGATCCGTCCGATCGGGTCCCGAGCCGCGGGTCCCGCGCTTGCCGTGCGGTCGACGGGATCCTCGGTGCCACCTGTGAGGGCCTCTGTGGCGCACACTGCACTCTCTCTCGCTGGGGGGGGGTCAGTGGCCGCGGCCGCTCGGGGGTCCGTTGCCTGCCGGCAGCGTCCCCCCGTGAAGCACGGGCAGGCCTCCTCCGCCCTTGTCTCAGCGTCCACCGTGGGTCGCCTCGACAAGGCGTCCGCGTTTGCATGCGTCCGGCCAGCCCGATACTCGATTTGCAGGTTGTACTCCTGCAACTGCGCCAACCACCGGGACATCTGCCCCCGCGGCTCCTTGAATGTGAGAAGGAACTGCAGAGCATAATGGTCAGTGCGTACGCGACATTTCCTGCCGTACAAATACGGCCGGAACTGCTTACATGCGAAAATCACGGCGTACAACTCTTGGCGGGTCACGCAATAGTTCAGCTCGGCCCCACTCAAGGTCCGGCTGGCGTACGCGATGACTCGTTCCGTCCCATCCTGTACCTGTGACAACACCGCGCCCAGCCCGCTGCTGCAGGCGTCGGTGTCCAAAATAAAATCGGTGGTAAAATCGGGGAAAGCGAGGGTGGGGGCGTGGGTGAGGTGGTCTTTGAGAGTGGTGAAGGCCGTCTGGCAGGCCCCCGTCCACTGGTAGGGGTGCTTAGGGGAGGTGAGTTGGGTGAGGGGGCGTGCAATCTCGCTGAATCCCTTTACAAATCGACGATAATAGGTGGCGAGCCCCAAAAATGATCTGATCTCCGTCAGATTCCTTGGCCGTGGCCACTCCACTACGGCGCGTACCTTCTCCGGATCGGTGTGCACACCTGCCTCGCTGACGCGATGCCCGAGGTACCCCACCTCGCGTTGTGCGATGTAACACTTACGTGGCTTGAGCTTGAGATGAGCCGCTCGCAGTCGCTGGAACACCTCTCGAAGCCTGGACCAATGCTCAGACAAAGATCTACTGAACACTATCACATCGTCCAAGTAAATCAGGCACTGTTCCCATTGCAAGCCCCGCATCACCAACTCCATCAGCCGCTGGAACGTCGCGGGCGCATTGGTGAGTCCGAACGGGAGTACTCGAAACTCGAATAGCCCCATCGGGGTGGTGAATGCGGTTTTCGGCCGATCCTCCTCCGCCATCTCCACCTGCCAGTACCCGGACGCGAGATCGAGGGTGGAAAAATATCGCGCTCCAGCGAGGCTGTCGAAGGTGTCGTCGATGCGGGGTATGGGGAAGGCATCGCCGAGCATGACTGCATTTAGTTTACGGTAATCGACGCAGAACCGGGTTGACCCATCCTTTTTCGTCACTAGTACCACTGGGGCTGACCAGGGGCTCGCCGAGGGCTGAATTATGTTATCGCGAAGCATGTCCCCAACTGCCTCTTTGATTTGGGCGCGTTCGGGTGCGCCCACTCGGTACGCAGGGAGTTTGATGGGTCGGGCTGCACCGGTGTCAATTTGGTGCTTAACAAGATCGGTCCGACCCACGTCCGAGTCGTGTTCACTGAATACGTCGGCGTACTCCCGCAGTAACTCGCGCAGCCGATCGGCCTCTCCCTTAGGTAAATCCGCCCATGGTACATGTAACGCGTCGAGCAGGGGAATGACCTCGGCTCGGGGAGTTGGGCCGACTCGCCAGGCCAGGTCCTGGTCACCCTCAGAACGACCGGGGTCCTCAGCCCAGAGTGCGAACACCGAGTCGTTAGAGTGGCGTGCGTGCAGGGGGTGTACGGTGGCTATCGGGGTGCGCCGCCGCAGTATCGCTGGGGTACTGTGGGGGTTAAACATCCGCATAAACAATCGGTCCCCATCTGCGTTTACCAACGTGGCGGATCCCACGACCCCATACCGTTTTGCCAACTCCGGGTGAGGAGTTAGCATTACCTCTCCTGATGGTCGGAGCGTGGGGTCGGTGGGGGATGTTGCCACCGGCACCAGCATCTCGGTGAGCGGGCCGATGGTGACTGCCGTCGCCAGGATAGCGGCCACAGGTGCGAAGCGGGGGCGCGTCGGTTCTCGTCCCAAGAACGGTATCCGCTCGCCGTTGCTCTCCATGGTGGCGCATCCCTGGCGGGGTTGCACGTTGAGTCCCAGCCGTTCTAAGAGGTCGGTACCTGCGATACACTCGTGACACAACGCACTCGACACGTAGAACTCCTGGGTGCACACCTGACTGCCTATGCGGACCTCTAGGGTGGCTCTCCCCAGCAACCCCATTCCGGCTCCGCTCGCCGTGTGCAGCGCGCGGTCCGGGGCCTGCAGGTGACGCACGTCAACCCCGATCGCGCTGCAGTGCGCTGCGCTCACGAGCGAGGCCACCGCCCCCGTGTCCAGCAGAATTCGGGTACGCACTCCGTTTACCTCCCCTTCCACCAGCGACGTGGCCCCCGTGATCCCCGCCACCAGCTCCCGTAGCCAGTCGCCAGGAGTCACCGTTTCCGTGGGCGTTGTTGCTGGAACCTGTGTGGAGATCACTTGCTCGCCATTATCACTACAGCTTGTTTGTGTTGGGGCTACGTCGATTTCACCCCCCGGTGGTCCCCTCTCTAGGGGGGCCTTAGTGTTTGACCTTAGCTCTTGTCTAGCTCGGGCGACCTGAGGACAGTCTCTCCTGAGATGCCCTCGCCGATCGCACACATAACACGCCCGGGGAGGGGTGGCGGCTCCGTAGTGGGCTCTCTTCCCACTCCCTCCTCCCCCAGTGCGCTGCTGCTCATACTCTGCTTCTAGTCGGGCTATCCTTCCAGTTAGCCCTCCTACCGTGGAGTCTAGTTCCCCCATCTCTGATCGGATGGTCTCAACGGAGGATTGCAGTTTGGTCATATTTGTATTCGCTTCCTCGCGTATTTCTCCTATGCCAGCCTGTAACCCAGCTACCCACCCCGGGGTTTTCTCGCTGGGTCTCTGGGGCTCCCTTGCCCGTCCCCTTACTGCGACGGCGATCTCTTCCTCCTCGTCGGAGAGTAGGCTCGCCACGGCGCACTCTCGTCCCCTCCCTCGAGGCTGTGCGCGCTCACCCGAGAGTTTCTCGCATTTGCGCGCGCGCTCGACGAGGGTGTTAAAGGAGAGGCGTGCACCGTCTACATTTGGCTGCCACCACGAGGTGTGTGCCAAATATCGTTGGATTTTACCGGCGGCGAGGCCCTCAATTATTTTGGCCTCGTACTCTGGGTACGCGAGCTGGGTCAACATGCGTACATCCTCGGCGTAATCTCGCAGATCCTCGCCGGCTTGGCGACGGCGTGCCTCTAAGGCCGCCTGCGCATCCTCCTCGTCATAGGCGCCGAAGCGCCGTTCGAGTTCGCACATTACTATTTCCCACTGAGTTTGTGCGCTTGCGGGCAAAGCTTCCACAAAGTCAGCTGCCCGCCCATCTAAATGTAACTCTAACTGCTGCAACGCCTCCTCATCTGACCACCCATTAACTTTTTTAGCCCCTCTGATGCTGCGGGCAAACGATTTCCATGATGGAATTCCTTTGCCCGTAAATGTGCATTTGATTTTAATCTGGGTTGGGGGGCCTCTTTCCCTTGGGGGTGCGGGGGATCGTCCCGTTTCTGACACCACTATGTGGGGGTCGCTAGCCCCCGAGATCCCTCCCTCGGTACCCCTAACGGCCGGGTTAACCTCATTACTCGCCCCCTCGCTGCTAGGCGAACCGCTGCTGCGTTCTTCACCCATGGGGTGAGAGCCGTCGCTCCAGGATTCTCCTCCCCCGCGGGTCCGCGTAGTAGGCATGTTTAATTACGTACGCGCACACCCACACACAGCTCTGCGCGGCACTCACTCAACCCTGACCACTCACGCTAGGATCGCGCACCTGTATTATACACGTCGTGAACGTGCGCGCACACACGCCTACAGCTCCACACGCGATACCCACTCTTGCGCCGCTCTGCGCCGCGCTCGCCGCTCACGTTATGATCGCGCACCTGGAGTACGCTGATTACGCACGCCGCGAGCTTACGCATACACAGTACCACACGCGTTCACACTTATAACACGAGATCACACGAGGCCACGATCAGCTATTAATGATTTATTATCCGCTACCTGGAACTAGATGTTAAATCAGTGAGTCGACGAGGCTGGCCTACGCTGATACCTCTATACCTATTCCCGATTTATCTGCTATGATTCTAATTCACCTTCTTACTCACTGTTAAGTGTCCACGGCGGTCCGCTGATCCTTGTGCTAACAGCGTACCTCGGTGCGTCGCACGGACGTCCGGGTCGCTGGCTGGAGCTGTGTCTCGTCGCCTTGCGCTGGAGTAAGAGAGCTATTTCCCCTTTTTGCCCCACTATTTATCCTCCCTACATCAAAGGGAGGCTGCGCTGAACAATGGGCTCGTGCACCTCGAGCCCGCGCACGGCGGTTCCGGCGCTTTTGATATGCTAATCAGTGAGCGGCGTTGGCGGCGTACATCCTAATTACTCCCTTACCCTTCCTAACAATGGGGCCTGTGCGCTCAAGCATAATGTTCCCAACCCTCCATGACTATGCGCAAGAGTCCATGCGGTCCCGCTATTCATGCTGTCCCCTCCCTCCTCCGCCTGTCTCGTCGACCCGTGGGGGTGTGTGTGGGGGGAAAATGCGCCTCCACCGCGGTGGCCGAATGCCCCATGCCGCGACCCCACCATATTAAGGCTGGTCACAGCGCCGCGGCGCCACGTAGCACGGGGGAGGTCGTCCAATTCCCTGATCGCCGGAAACCGTGAAAGTTTAATCCCGATAAGGGCTTCTCGGATAAAAACCGGTCGGCCAGGTGACCTCCCCACGAGCTCTATGGGGGGGGGGGGAATGCGTGCGGGTGTGTTCGTGCGAGGTGAGGTGAGGGGGACGCGGGGTCGGCTCCGTCGCTTGGTGGTGGCGAGGTCTTAGATGGGGCGCCTGCTGAACGGCTTCGTGGCGGCGGCATGACAGCTGCACTGTCAATCGGAAGGTCGCATTGAGTGGAGTAAAGTGGAGGTACTCCCACAGTTATCCTGAGATAATCTCGAGAAGAGCCCTCAAAAGCTGTCTCTGGTGGGGGCCCTTCTGCCAGCAGTGGCATGAGCAAGCAATTACAGGTTTTTCACCTTTGCTTTTTTTTACATTTTACTTTGGGGGGGGCAAGTCAACAGCATTTGTCTCTTGGAATGACTGCCCCCCCCCCACCCTGCTTTGGGAATGTGGAATTTTCCAACACTGGCTTGAGGTTATTAATAGAGGATGAGGCCAAACTCATGCTCGGTTGGGCGAATTTTTTATTATTTTTTTAGAAAATGTCACGAATAACACAGAGTAGGATTATCCTTTCGTCACAAGAACGATGGCGCACGCACGTTTTTAAAACAACTTTCAAGGGTTGCGGCCGAATCGATGCATGCCCTCGTGCATGACGGTGGCGAGATGACGCCAGAGGTCTTAAACGTGCGCATTGGAGCTCATTGATTGTGGCAAGCAAAAGTCAGAGGCACACTAATATCCATTACAATCTCCACAAAACACAAGGAAATTGTGGAATATTTAACACGGCACAAAGGAACTCGGCAGGGGTGCGAAAATGAATAAAGTTGGCTGGGTTTTTGTTTTGTTTTTCCTCAAGAATTTTTTTTGGTGAAGAATTCTGTGAACGGCATGCTAACGCTCTGTGAGCGCTTTGATTGACTTGTGCTGCTGCTGCTGCTGCTCGCTCTGCTAGGGAGACACAGGCCAGCCAGGACTTGCCGGTGCAAGGGGAGAAAGAGGCGCCAAGGTAAGCACTGTTAAAATACTGCCCCGTGTGTGGAACATTCCCATTTCATGTGTGGCTTAAAAAAAGAAAATTCCAACATGATACCAGTTGCACTATCAATGTCAGGTCATGTGACAAAGCATACAGTATCCATAATAGAGGGGGGTTTTTTTGGTTAGAACGTGTAAATATAAATGTGTCGCATACATTTAGAACTATTGCAGAGCATTGCATGGCCTTGTTTTAGATAATGGCCTGCGGAAGGTGATATCCCAGGACTACTTTTAAGTTTCCTTTCATGTGACCTCTGATCCACTCTAAGCATGCTGCATTTACCCATGCACTCTGCTATGGCAGTAAAAAACGTGAACGCTGTTATTGAATTTTCATCATAGAATGTATTAAATGAAGTTACGAGAAAGATGTAACGATGGGTCTTTTGTGCGGTCATTATTAACCAGGCTTAATCAATAATCTCATTACACTTTAGAACCTATTTATTAAATGTGCTATTTATTAAATGGAAACCCAAGCCTTGTTTTAATTCATGCTTGATTTTCTTGGGTCAGTCCATGTCATTATCTGACCAAATGTGTGGTGTTAAGACCTTCCACCACCTGATAAAGGAAAACAAATTAATGATCACTTGGTTAATGCGCCAATTATTGTTGCGTTATTTCTCCAATAAAGTTGAGGAACAATTCTCTCAACCAATTTTACGATTTACGTGCAATGGTTCATTTTAAACTACGTCAGACATCGTCGGAACAATATGCAGAAGTAGAAATAACATTTTTGTTAGTTTGAATGTTTTTAGAAGCTTTAAGAACCGCCCCCAAATCGTGTTGAATATTGTCCGTATGTCTTTTATATTCTCAATAGCATTCCACCACAGTGGGCGTTATGCATGAGAACGTGAATTAATAATCATGGGTGGCCGAACCCCTGTATCGGAGTCCAGGATCTCAGTGGAGTGGTTCACCTCCCACTCTCCTTACATTCCCATTTCAGTTCTTAGCGGGGCAAAAGAGGCTTGGTGATCTCCACGATAAGACACCTTACACTAACGGGGCTCGCTGCTGCTGTCTCTGACCACATCAAAGTTACATGTGTTGCTTTGTGTTGGTCTTCTGTCTATTATGGGGTTTTTCTTTGTCTTTGTTGCTGTAGGGAGCCTTGGGACCAACCGGTCTGCCTGGGAGAGATGGCAAAGCAGGCGAAAAGGTCAGTTGATGCTCTTAGATCATCAATCAACTCATAGAAAACAATACGAGCTCACTTAGACTAATCTTTTTTAAAAGTATGCTATATATATCGTACTGGGCCTTTCGGCTTGGAACTCACTTCGCAGCACACTGCGTGCCGAGAAATTTTCAAACATCTTTCGTAAACTTCGGAAATTGTATCTTTTCAAACTAGCTTAGTATTCGGCTGCTATAATTTTCCACATGATAAGCCACTTGCTTCGTTGAGCCATCATCACATGTGGCCAGACCGCTTCTGAACAAGAGCTATATTGCTCAGTGGGCCTTACCTGGTCAAATAATAAGTATAACCCGTAAAAAAAAAGTTTTTCACTATAAATCCTTTATATGCGTGGCAGCGAACTTAATATAAAGGATTTAAAAATATATTCGCCTGTGGAGGACGCGGGGATCGATCCCGCGACCTTTGGCATGGGAAGCGAGGGCGCTACCAACTGCGCTACTCCGCCACGGCCTGTGGAGGGGTTACGCTCTGGGCTTTTACACTCTGACGTTCAGCCAAAGCCATGAATGCGTTCTATTTGAATATATGTAAAATATTTTTTTTTTGCCTAAAAAGTGTAAAATTTTGGGAATTTTTTTTCACGAAAAATAATTGTCTGGCACAACGAGTCTGTGTGGAAAATGTCAGCTCGATTGGATCACGGGAAGTGGGTTAAAAAACGACTGAAAGATTTGCACGGTCCTAAGCAAGCAAGCAAGCACGCAAGCAAGCAAGCAAGCACGCGAACTTAATATAAAGGATTTAAAAATAGGTTACTTTTATTCTAGATTTGAAGCTTTCGTGACTGCAAGAATTCATATTCTTAGGTTTTTTTCGGTAAAGTCACGTAGGTAAAACATTAAAATTAATAAACGTAAAATAAAATAAAAATCACGACGTTTCGGAGGCAACACAAGCTTCCGTCTTCAGGTGGAACCGTCACAGCCACGACAGCTGTATCAAGTAAATGAGAGATTGCAGGAGCTACCACCCCGTTTATACAAAGGCTCACCCTCTTAAGCCTCACCTTACCATATAAATAAAAAGTGTGCTGTACTTGGCCCTTCCCCCCTCTCCAACTATTATATAAACGGAGTGGTAGCTCCTGCAATCTCTCATTTACTTGATACAGCTGTCGTGGCTGTGACGGTTCCACCTGAAGACGGAAGCTTGTGTTGCCTCCGAAACGTCGTGATTTTTATTTTATTTTACTTTTATTCATTTTAATGTTTTACCTAGGCTACTTTCAGCCTAGTTTTAATTCTTTAAATGAACAAAGTGATGCGCTGCTGGTCAATATTGCGAGCAGCGCAGCACAAGTAACAGTCGTATTCGTCTCCCATTGGCTTGTTAAGAAAAAGCCGCGTGGGCCTAGGCAGGACACGTTGCTCGAAGTGATGAAGGTCAGTGGCTGAGACAAACTCCCGAGTGACAGCCAGAGGCAGGACGGACGCCCAAGATGACAAACCACCGGCGGAGATGGGGCGGGTGAGATGAGCTTCCGTGCGGGAGGCTCGATCGATTGTGGCAACGCAAGAAACAAAAGCCATGGGCAACTGCATGGGGAGGCCTTCATCCAACAGGGAGGAGACCATTGCTGATAATGATGATATGTACGTTGGAAGTTGTTGGACTTTTTTCGCACCGTACGCAGACAATCGTGCTATCAGAGGTGCGGAAATAGCGTGCAATTTACATGGGAATTTGTATGATGTAAGAGAGTACAGGACATCATTTCAGTCATGTTTATAGATATTCTCTAGTAACGTATCCTATTTAGTTTTTTTTTTCAGTTGTGTCCAACGATATATGGTTGAGACACTATTCACTCTTGCAAACATTCTGGTTTCGATGTGAAAACGATGGTCCTTTCATCGATTTAAACTTATCGTTGCGGAATAAAAAAACATTTCAGAGGATTAATATTCTTGGTTCTTTCGGTAAAGTCACGTAGAAGGGAAACAATAAAATAATAAAAATATGAAACATTTTATTGTTTCCCTTCTACGTGACTTTACCGAAAGAACCAACAATATGAATCCCTGCAGTCACGAAAGCTTTAAATCAAAATTTAAGAGGATGCAGAATTGACGTCAAACGGCAGAATAAACCCGTCCCCCGTAAATTTGCAGAACAAAAACAAAGCGAGTTGCACCACTGCAAAGGCAACTGCTAAAACAACAACAGCAACAACAAATGGCAGTCAATTTGTCAAGGACCTTGGGTGCAAGTGACTCGGGGAACAGTGGAGTGTTTGTCGCTGGTGCACTCACCGCACCACCCGCCATCAAAAGAGATGCACGAAAGCTGCCCCAAGCAAAACGTTTAGGGACCCCAACTCGCATCGTAACAACTGCCTGATTACTAATCTAGTATATAATTACAATAACCCCCCCCCCCTCAAATCGTTGCACCTGATGAGTTGATGAGTTGATGATGACGTCACCATGCTGCTGCTCTATATAAGAACGGGAGCCAGAGCAGAGCCTCACCATTCTGGCGAATTGCCCGATGATGCTGGATGCAATTACCAGCGAAACGTCGTGCGACTCAACATACCGGTGGGCTAAAGTAGTGAACTATTTGTCTTTTGTCAACTTGACACTTTTTTACTGATTGGCCGTGTCGGGTGGTGGAGGGTTACGACACATTTATAAATAACGCGATCTAAACCCAAAAACGTTGATTATGACCCCAAAGTAGTTCATATTTTTTTTTTAAGCAGATGAGCACTAAATATCAGCTTGAACCCATGTCGTTATAAAACAAAAATAGCCCATCATTCTGATCACGCTGTTAAAAAAATAATTTTCTTCATAATCAGTCCGGTACACAACCACGATATGATTAAGTTACCTCCCTTATCCCGCGTGTAACGCTTGTAGTGACGTTGGTCAAAGAATAATAACAACGGAGTGGCAGCCGAGGAATGGAATGCGTCCGAGTTGGACGTCCGCCGGGGAGATGGAGCGATAGAATCATGTTGTGCGCAGGTGGCGAGATGTTAACGACCTCGCCTGGTATACGTGAGGTCGTGGGTTAAATCCTGACCCTAATTTTGCATGTTCTTTCCGTGGTTGCGTGGAGTTTACATATACGCCTGTATATTTGGAGTTTGCATGTTCTCCCCATGGTTGCACGTCCTTTCCCCGCACCTTCGATTAGCGCATTTGGCTACATATGATGCGAAGGAAGTTGAACACCAAGATTGTGCTTCGCATAAGCCTACATAAAGTAAAATTAGAGGAAGTTTAGTCCATCGCAGGATCGTGAAACGTGGCGGTGGCTTGGGAAAGCCTTCATCCAGCAGTGGATAGGCCATGACCATTGCTGCTGCTGATGATGACGCACCCAAAAATAATGTCTACTCGGCGAGCCCCAACCAAACGAGCTGACAACCACAGCAACTAGCCTTTGCGTACTGTACGCCGGCAATTTTGCGTCAGAAAGAATGGAAAGAACTATCACGGCTGGAAGCAATTATTAGAGCGATGTTTTAAGCTTAGCCCATCGCACAGCGGGGCTCCTATGCAGATTGAACGGTCGCCGTGGTTTGGGATGCTTGGCTGCGGGAAGCATCATCGCCGATGTGAACGGAGGGCCGTGCGTGTGTACGCACGTACGCACTTTGAACTTCGTTCACACCGTACGTAGCCAACCGTGCCAATCGGAGAGCTCCCGCAGCCCCCGGGAACGGTCGTCCGGCAAAGCTACGGCGGCACGGCGCTCGCTTCGAATTGTCCTTGGCCCGCCACCGAATTTCAACGCCCGATGCGCACGCGCGTTGGCGTGGGCGAGAACAGCACGCGGCGCGGGCTTCTGACTTGTACCGTGAAGCCGATGAGGGATGGCTGCGCTGGCCCTTTGATCGCCGGTTCGTCTGTAGCAGCGGATATGAATAGGTGGTGGAGGTGGCCGGCGGTGGTGGTGGTGGGAAGGCAGTGATGTGTGTGTGTGTTTCTTTTTTCACCTACGAAAAATGCGCACACGTGTTTCCCGTGCGCCGCACTAAATTATCAGGACATCTGTAAGCACGTTGGCGGCAACAGTACGAATACAAACGTTTAATAACGTTCGGTCCCTTTGTCAGTTCAGTGCTTTGTAAAGGCCTCCCTGCGCCGTGTTGGTTACAGGTGTTGCTTGACCATGCGCACCATGCTGGTCAGTGGGAATTGACCTCAGGTCACTCGAGTTGAGCGAACCGCTGCACCACCGCTCCCACGTAAATGGTTTTACGTGTTAAAACAAAAACTGAATTGCGTAAGAAAATATAGGCTCATATGACTATAACTGAATATGCCATTTACTTTATATATATTAATGAAGTCATTCTCAAGACTGTAAATTCCATTCTCAAACCATTTATCATAGTAATACGTATGCATATTTACATGTAGACGTGTCTGTTTTGTGGGTGCTGCATTGATTTCCGCAGCGCGTGACCTCAGCTCTCTACCCAGCCATGGCTAGCATCAGTGGCGAGTGGTGTCAGGACCTCTTCTAGGTTGACATAGCCTTAAATGAGTACCCGGAGTGTAAACATCAGCAAATTTATCTTCTTGGTTCTTTCGGTAAAGTCACGTAGAATGGAAATAATAAAATAATAAAAATAAAACATAATAAAATAATTCTCACGACGTTTCGGCCACAACGCAAGCAGCCGTCCTCAGGTGAAGAACAGGTCTGTCGAGAAGACAAAAAAAAAATCAGCAAATTTGCCCGGTTGTGGTGGTGGCAACACCAGCCCGTCTTCCGTCACGTCAGTATGTATGATTGTATGTTGAACTTCTTTCGCACCATACGTAGCCAAACTTGCTAATCGAAGGTGCGGGGGAAGGACAACAAACTAAACACAAAAAGTAGTGAAGAAGAAATTAATTTTTCAATCTAGATGATTTAAAAGTGCATTGTTCCAATGGCTTCGTAATATCAGAAGGAAGAGCATTCCAGACGGCCGCAGAAGCGCATCTGAAAGCGTGCGATCCAGTAAACATCTTTGTTTGATGGTCAGCCAAAAGCGACTGCGAGGATGACCGGATTTCGCGTGTTGGTTTTTGCTCATCGATGAGATCGGCATTGCATCGCGGTTCATTTGTGGCAAGCACTTTGTGTGTACCGAGTTGCGACCTCAACGATGTATTCGTTCGGCAACCAGAAGCCAATGCAGCTCGGCGAGCACTGGACGGACACTGCCGGCCGTAGTAGGTGCTTGCTCACTCCGCTTCTGAGGGCTGCAGTGACCTGCGGGTGCCGTGGGTAGCCCGGACGCCTCCAAAAATATTGAAGTGTGGCCAAGAGATAGCCGCCCACAACATTTTGGTCAGAATTCGTTGCATTTTTGTCGTCCTCGTCTCTGCACACTCATCAACATTCGCTGTTTGTGCTGTGACAACGGAACCTTTACACGGCACAGTCGCGCACAAAGAGCAGTAGGTTCAGCACCGAGTCGGCTGGCCGGCAGTTGCGTAGATTTGGATCTGTCGCCAGGTTCAAATCTACGCAGGCCGTACGTCGCGGACGCACGCCCACCTGCCGTCGAACCAAACGGGGGGAAGCATTCCGCACATGGGACATCGCTGGCTTCCGACACGTGGCTTCACTGCTGGCCCTCGCCACCCCACGGTCCATGAGACCGCATGAGACCCCCCCCCCGCTTTGAACTCGTGTCCGCGCGAACCTTTGACTTGAAAGCGTGCGTCATGCTTTTGCGTTTGCACGTCGGAATTTAACGGGCGGTACGAGGCCGGGGCGGGGGGGGGCGGTGCGGTGAAAATCTCACCGTGGCTTCGTACAAGTAGTAAAGTGATTCACCGTCGCAGCTTCATGCAGCGACGAGACAGCCATTTGCTAACTTCTTTATAACTGCTTTAAGTGTTTAGTTTGTTGTCCTTCCGCCACATCTCCGATTAGCGTAGTTGGCTACGTACGGTGCAGAAGAAGTTCAACATACATACGAAAAGACCCAGATCCCCTGTATGGCCTTAATAGTTGGGGCAAGAGCTGTTAGCGAGCACCTATGAAGGCCAGCATGGCACAGGAGAGAGTGGGTGACCAGCACCACTCATTTGAGGCTGAGTCGACCTAGGGGGAAGAGACCCAGGACCAGTTCAGATAATCGTCACTGGTGTTGGCCGTGAGCGGGAATTGAACTCGGGTCCCCGGGTTTCGTGGCGCAGCGAGCAAATCGCTTACTCTACCGCTTCACACAACGTACGTACACACACATACATACATTGCAGCGTCGTGCGATGGGATTGTGACACAGGGCTGCCCAGTTCCTATCGACGGCAACTGGCCCCGGTTAGCAGGAGCTTCGCATTAACTCCACACCCTCGCACGACAGTAATCAGGGCCAACTCCCGATCGCCATGCGGCTGTTTTTAAAATTGTCCAACGCCTTACAAGAAAAACTGCGTAATGCAACGAAGCAGCCAGCAGACACGTCGCAATTTAGATGGGCGAGATTCATGGATGCAAAGGTCTTGTCGAGTTGCGAGCTGAATGACCACCGTCGGTCTTCTGCGCGGGCTGCTTTTGTACGTCGGAGCGGCGTGGCTCGTCGTGTGAATTCAAACAGACGTTCTTCTTCTTCTTCCTTTTAGGGGGAGCTCGGACAAAGAGGAGAAACGGGAAGTCCCGGTGCCGCTGGCCTCAGGGTACGTATTTTGGTCGCTGTTTCCGATCAATGTTCGAGCACTATCATCTCGTCGGGTCACAGGTTTTGCCACGTCATCAGCAGGTGAAACATGTGCCGCCTGCAAACTCCAGAGAGGCAGACACTTTTGGATTAGCCGACACCACGTGATGTTTTGGAGCCAAATGTGGCTGGGGTCGTCTTCTTCTTCACAGTTCACAGCTGCGGGCTTGGGTACAGATTTGCTGGAAACAAAGCAAAAACATTTTGGCTCACGTTTACGATCACAACACGGATCGTGCTTTATTCTGATCATACATAAAACAAATGTACGTCCAGCAGCCGTGAGTCGTACTGATAGCAAAAAGACTGGCAATTGAGAAGGGTCTCTCAGAGTATTTACGAACTCATTTCCAAATCTCAACAAAGCGGGCGGTTAAAATCGAATTGAGGTACTTCCACAATTAGTGTAGAATCAGTGTCCATTTGGTGTACTCTTGACATGAGTTCGTTTGGGCCAGTGTGACTGCACCAGACGACGCAGCTCTCCAAGGCTGATATACATATTCTTAGGTTTTTTTTTTCGGTAAAGTCACGTAGGTAAAACATCAAAATTAATGAAAATAAAATAAAATAAAAACAAAAATCACGACGTTTCGGAGGCAACACAAGTCTCCGTCATCAGGTGGGACCGTCACAGCCGAATTAGCTGCATCAAGTGATATACAATTGGCACACACGATGGACACAATGGGCATGCTGGCATTCGGCTGACAATCCCATGCCAGGGAATCATTAGCGTATACGAATATCGAGATGCGAACTCGCTCGCCTGGTATGCAGTAGCTTCATGCGATCAATCCCTGACCCTCATGACGCCCGTTGTATATTTGGCGTGGTGGTCACGTGGATTTTTCTCCGGGGGTTCCTCCGGTTATTCCCTCCACATTTATAAACAACACGCGCTCGGGTTATTTCGCTGCGACTATAAATTCCCACGTATGATGATCTAAGCCATTTCGGTGAGCTCTCCAGTGTGACCAGATCACATCTGAAGAAGAGCTCACGGTAAAAATAAAATTCTTAATAATAAAGGGCTTTTCGCTTTCTGGCATAACCATCGGTGCAAAGATGTTAAAAGACCAAATAGACACGAGGCATCAAGTCTGCATTAACCACACATACTTGCGTTGAAACATGCAAATACATATGCTTTGATAATGAATGCATTGTCTTCTAAACGGATTGGCCTAGACCAAAGACAGCCTCTGTTATTGCTTTGTCTCACCAGTGGCAAAAAGGATCCCATCGATATGAAATTGTTTAGATTTTGTGTACGTTTGTACGAGGCCATTTGGACCAGTGGTGCTATAGGACCAAGTTTATGTTTTTAGTGCAAGGCAACGGAGTGCTGCAGGAGGGGAGGCAGAGAAGGAGGATGGAGGAGGGAGCAGAAGATTCACTTGTGTAGAAGCCCGCTCGCTGTATTGTGTTCTATCTTGTGGTGATACTGGTGACTTGAGGTTGTTTCCCAGGCATGCTCAATCTGAACCTAGCCTGGACCTTCCTTTGGTAAATGTTTCCATCAACGAGCACGGTACTTTACCTGGAGCAGCGTGTAGAAGGACGAGGTGGTCGGGCGTGGTGCTGGTCACTCCAACATCTTGTCTGTCTTGCTGGCCTTTGGTAGGTGCTCGCTAACAGCATCCGCAAAACTAGTCTGTGATGTAGCGGTGAAGTAATTTTGTGAATTGCCAACATCATGTACGTGATTCAATTCAAGAATAGAAGTTTTTTTCATTGCAATATCGTGTTGAGTGGTAGCGCCTCGGGTATCAGAAAATATGTTGTGAATCCGTTATTTGCAACGTATGAGATTATAAAAAAATATATATTTTTTTACACACGATTTGTTCTGTTTATTGTGAGATTAAGAATTGATATGAACCCGTGAACCGATGCATCATACTGCCCCTTCTAGAAAACTAAAACGGAACCCGAGTGCAGCGTGTGGAATGGAGATCCCCCTGTCAAAATTTCCCCCCCCCCACATTTCGAAGCCCAGCACTTGGGCCTGCCCCGTCCCATGGGCCCCGACGCGGTTGCACCGCCTGCACACCCTCTAGCTATGCGACTAGTGCTTGGGCAAAGACCAAATGAAGCTACTGCCATGTACAATTGCTGTTATTCAGCTGGGCCATTGAATGTGTCAGCTAAGACACACGTTTATTTTTAAGAGACGCTTAATGGCCCCACCGCTTCTCGCCCGGCTCTCGAGTGACACTGACATTGTGAGCGTGGCTTCGTGCCTTGGCGTCACGGTCATTGATGTCCATGAAATATCGTGCGCATCATGAATTGCATCATCGTTATCACCGTTATTATCATCATCATCATTATCACCAGTATTATGTCACGTAAACAGAACGTGCCAATTCGTCACTAGCACAGCACTAACCGGTGTGTTGGAGAGCCAAGCCACAACATTTACAATCCGAGTACGACGTTTCGCCAGTAATTACAAATAGCTTCATCTGGCGACAGCCAGATTTGTGGAGAAGTCCACCTGTTTCGTTCCTTATATAGAGGCGTAGATGTGGTGACCACGCTTCTGCGCTCTTGCGCAAAGTGGGGGGGGGGATTAATGAGTCAACGCACATTATGCATGCGCATTATGCGAGCCCTTTGATCTTGTCCTTCTTGTCCATTGTGTGTATTAAAAAATATATATATTTTAATGTATGTGTGTTAAACTTCTTTCGCACCGTACGTAGCCAGTCGTGCTAATCGGAGGTGCGGGGAAATGACGACGAATTAAACACAAAAAGCAGTTTTAAAGAAATGACTTTGCAATCTACATGATGTATACGTGCATAGTTCCAGTAGCTTCCTAATATCGGAATGAAAAGCGTTCCAGACCGATGCAGAAGAGCATTACTAAAGCGTGCGATGCGGTGGCCGTCTTTGTTCGATGGTTAGCCAAGAGCCACTGCTTGCGAGGATCACCGCAAGCGTTCATGTGGAGGTGGCTGTGTGTGCGGCGTAGCGGTTAGCGCACTGCCCTACGAACCTGGCGACCCAGGTTCGATTCCCGCTCATGGCAACACCAGTGACGTTTATCGAGAACCGGTCCCTGGGCCTCTTCCCCCTCGTTCGATTTAGCCTCAAATGAGTACCCGGTGCGGTGTTTAAACGTCGCCACTGGGGAGACAAAGGCGGCCGGGCGTGGTGCTGGCCACCCACCCCATCGTGTGCCGTGCCGGCCTTCGTGGGTGCTGCTCGCTAACGGCACTTGCCGGTAAGGCTGTCACGGAGATATTTGTGTTGCGCGCGTTTCCGTGTGACTCATTGCTGGCTCGCACAGAACAATGGGCAAGCACGTGCGAGACGTGGGGAGCGATCGAGCGTCGGGGTGCCGCCGTGGCGGCGAGGGGAGTATATTTAGAGAGTGGGGAGGGGAAAAAAACGGAGAGGGGAAAAATAGAAGCTCCTCGGATTGAGCCACCACTTGCCTAACATGGATAGATTCCTGGAATGCCATTGTCTAAAAACAGTGCACCGTAAATTAGACATTCAAATTGACACTGTGTGCTGATGAAGAAATTGCTGTTCTCTCAGCTGTCGTAAAAACCTTTGTTGATTTGAATTTGGCCAATTAAAACGGTCATATATAGACCTGCCGTGCTATATTCTTGCGAGCGAAAGACGTGCGGATTTTTTTCTCTCAATCATAATGATGACAAAAACTAACAACAACATACTCTTTTGTTCTTTCGGTAAAGTCACGTAGGTATAAAAATAAAACAAAATAAAAATAGATCACTACGTTTAGATCGCAACACAAGCGGTCGTCCTCAGACGGAACAAATAATCCAGCCGGTTCAGCAGTTCTACTGCTGGATTATTAATAATCTGCTCGATTATTTTTTCCGCCTGAGGACGACCGCTTGTGTTGCGATCGAAACGTCGTGATATATTATTTTTATTTAGTTTAATTTTTCTACCTACGTGACTTTACCGAAAGAACCAAAAAGCATGGATTCCTGCAGTCACGACAGCTTCAAATCAAGACTAACAACAACAATAACAACACAGATGCATGCCACTATTTTAATTGCATAGTGTGCTTCTGGCATAATTACCGCAGCGATTGGATCTGTTTGCTGGCGAGTGCCAAGGACAACACCGGCACGTGCAGCCAAAAACGCGAACTCCCAAGAACGAGTGAAATCTCGCAGCGGTTGCTGCACGAAACAACGAAATCTGTCCTTTTTGTCTCGGCACGGCGTCTAGTGCGGCAGCCTGCGTGGAGTGTAGCGTCGCTAAATGCCGGGGTTCACGTGCGCCAGAACCCGCGTGTGTCGTGTCGACCGGGGAGTGCCGTCGTTCTGGATCTGGAGCCTCGCGTGCGGCGTTCGTGCTCACCAAGGAGGAGTCCTTTTATTCTTCTTGGTTCTCTCGGTAAAGTCACGTAGAAGGGAAATAATAAAATAAATTAAATTGAACATCATAAAATTAGTAGTAGTAGGTTTTTTTTCAATTTTAAACTGGTACCTACTACTATATTTTGCCACTGGTAAAAGAGATCTCATATCATAAAATTATATTATTATATTATATTTTTTATTATATTATTTTATTATGTTTTATTTTTATTATTTTATCATTTCTCCTCTACGTGACTTCACTGAAAGAACCAAGAAGATGAATCCCTGCAGTCACAAAAGCTTTAAATCGAAATTTAGTCATTTTATTGTTTTTTTGTTTTTTGTCGGGAAGGCCTCGCTCTGTGTTAACGAGTGTCGCGTCAGGATGGAGCTCGTCGCCGCGTGTCTGGGGTGTACGGCGGTGGCTCGCAAAGTCGTAGTCCGGTCCCTGCAGGTGGACCGCGGGAGCCGCTGATGCGCACGCAGTTTGATGCGGAAATCACGACGACGTTTGCACGCCACTCTTTTTATTTTTTTCGGATATGAATTGACATTTAACCGATGATGTTTAAATTAAAAAAATACCTTTGCTTAAACTCAACCCCGATGAAACTTTCCTAACCCATAAGAGCTAACAAAAACACTTATAGCTGCGTTTTTGTTTAATATATATATTTTTTTATGTTCCGGTAACATTAATAATTTTGTGTACCTGGTATTTAGAGAGAGAAGTGAATGCATTTTCTCACCGTAGGTGGGGGGGGGGGGGTGCTGGGTGGTCCGTGGAAATGTTTGCATCCGCTGAGCGGTTCGCGAGCCAAACAAAACAAAAGTGTGAGAAACACTTCCGTACGATATTACTTTGTTTTTTAAACGAGGAATTATTTTTCTCCTGCGGGACGGGAGCTTGAGAATACTGCGATGGCTGGAACGAGCTGAAAGGCGAACGCAGCAGAGGTAGCGGCGTGCGTCTGGAACAGGTAGCTCTAACTGGACATCTGTGACGAAGCATCATCGGATTCCTCCAGTAAAACGAAATATTCAGATTTTGCTTGGAAGCCGTGCGTGGCTTGTCTAAAAATGTTTTAATTTGTTTGTGTTGCGAGACAGACATGATTGAGACATTGTTTATCTCTTTATTACAGTCTTCAAATTGACACTGATCATTATGTTGTTGTTGTTGTTGTCATTTATACATTTTTGCTCGAACTAAGACCCGCATGTTAAAGAGAGGCTACTTGCATATCATACCTGGCCATTCTCCAGCATTTATTCAAGCAAGGTGATGAGACACTGTACGCCTTGCTGAACTTATGCGCTCCTAGAAGGCTGTGTAAAATATATATAAATTATTTATGTGGAGTGGCACACACACACATATGAAGGTGAACCATTGCCTGCTTCTCCATTTTGATAAATCTGTACAGATAGGTCAGCAACCCGTTTGCTCCACTGCCATCTGCTGACCGCTTCATTCGCCAGCATTGATCGGGATGAATTGAACACCGATGTCGTTTAGCACGTGTTTTTGGTTGCCGCGCGTTATTTACTCGCTTGCATTTGAACGACGCTGGCGGCGATGAATGTCGAGCGATCATTTGAGCTCGTCCTTAAACAAGAAGGCGATAGAGGTGTTACGTGTCTGCCATGTGCGCCTAGAGGAGCGCGCACGTGTTTGTCTGCGTGTCCTCCGCGCTATGTTTGGCTGCGTGGTGGCACGGAAGCATGTAACGCAACATGCCACCCCCCCCCCGCCCCCCCTTTGCGTGTTTTTCAGGGCCCACCGGGGACGGATGGGAAGACAGGCCCACCTGGGCTTGCGGGACCCCCCGTAAGTCACCTTTATTAATGCGTGATTCTCTTGGCGTGGTTTTGTGCAGCGCAGTGCTTCCAGCGGGGGGGGGGGGGGGCGATGTTGGTGGGACGTAAAGAGATCGTGGCATGGGGCAGGGTGGCAACCTATCACGCCTCTGCTCTAAATGAAAAGCTGATGGAATGGGAAATAGGGGAGCCAGCCAAGGGGCAGGCGAATGTTGGTTATTCTGCCCATTCCAAAACTCAAAGGGGCCGCATTTTCAAAAATGTCGGAAGGCGAACTCAAGCTCCGAGGCACGTTTTCACAAGTGCGCTCTGAAATGTATGGGAACTGTTAGAGGTGTTAGAAGGGACTGCCCGATGTTCTGAAAATGTGTCAATCGTATGTTTAATTTACTCGCTATTCATACAAAAAACTGCATTGTGAACTGATTTCCTTTTGAAATGTAAGTTGCTCCATGTCTGAAATCGTCTGAAATTTGTATTACTTTTTTTTACACTTTTTTTTTCCACTTCAGGGCCCCCAAGGAATACAAGGCCATGTGGGAATTGGAGGAGAAAAGGTGGGATTTAATAATCGCAATTTTGTAACATTTTCAGCATTTGTTTCTAGGCACTTAAGTTAATGACTCGCAGAGAAAATTCGAGCTGCACCAGAAATGCCTTAAATCATTGAACAAGCAGTCCTTAATGGCATTCATTGCACATCCAATTTCAAAAAGCTTTTTTGATGTGTGTAAGTACATAACTTAGTAGCCAATGTAAGCTCTGAATGTTTTTGGCTCTTTGCCAGAATGTCAAAGGCTCCCTTACCAGCTATCCTCGTGGAAAACCTGCCTTTTCACATGGGTGAAATTCAAAACAAGGTCAAGTTAAAATGAAAAATGTTGAGGCCGCATTTCAAAGGGCCTTAGCAGAATCCCATTGCACGTGTTGCAGATTTGCAATGCTGAATTTATGAAGCATCTCTCATATACTCATCACCACCATACCGTGAACATAATTTCGATGCGCATTTCATTCAGCCATGATTGTGTGTCCCCGTATACATTGCCTTGCCACTTGGCATCACACAAATTCAAAAACAGCGTGTCTGTCCGTGTGTTGGCCATGCCAAAATTTGTTCTGAATTTAGATGAAGCATTCATCTTCCCACTGGTGCCTTGGTATTTAATCCAGTATATAGAACTCAACAAGAATAGCCCAGGCCATCTATTCTGAAAGTCTTAATCACTCACTGGCTGCTACAGATGGTGGCGAGATGTTGACTGCTTCGCCTGGTATACAGGAGGTCGTGAGTCTAATCCCGACCTTGATGCCTGCTGTATATTTCGAGTTTGCATATTTTTCCCATGGTCGCGTGGATTTTGCTCTGGGTCCTCCGGGTTTTTCTGCCACATTTAGAAACGTGAGTTTAGAGTATTTGTCTGCTATAAATTTCCACGTGATAAATCACTTCGTTGAGCAATCATTTGTGGTCAGGTTACTTCTATAAAAGGTCTATATCGCTCAGTGGGTGTTACCTGGTAAAATAAAAAGTGTAGTTTAGTTTAGTAACTGATCAAAGGTGTTTCAGCTTCGCATTGTGACAAAGGTTCATGGGTAACAATGTTACCGCCTTTGTTTATGGATTTGTCAATGCACCATTGGCATTGCTCGTAGGAGGTCGTGGGCAAGCGATTGCCTTTAAAATCCCTTACAACTCATCAGCAGCGCCTGTGCCACTTGGTGAACAATTATTTTGCATGTATCGGCACAGTCATTAAATTGAGCCACGTAAAATGTGTCCTGCATGGCCACTATGAAGGCAAACGCTCTCGTGATACCAACGCTGCGCGTAAGTGTGTGGCTGGCTCAGCTAAGAAGAGATAAAGACATACTCGATAAATGTTTGATTCCCCACTTTTATCCGAGTCTCGGCCTGTCAACTGAAAAAAAAAAATTGTGATGTACCTCTGATATGATGGAGACTCGCGGGCGTTCCCTCTGCTTGTGGTCCATGGTTACCATTAAACGAGCGGGTCATGACATTATTACTCTCTCACCAAAAATACACGTCCCGTACGCTATTAAATGACCCCCTTAGTTGAAACATTAATTATGCATGACTTCACTCATTATACTGTGTATATATAAATATATACATATATATTAGAAATATATGAGGAAATTAGGTGATTTGTTTATTCAGGGTTCAAACACAGAATGGTGGCGCGGTAGTTAGGTCACCTCACTCTGAACCCGGCGACCTGAGTTTGATTCCCTGCCACATCCAACATCGGTGACAGATCCTGGTAACCTTCCTGCGTCGACCCGCAGTGTTCAGCGTGGTGAAGTATGGTGAAACATGATGTTGCACACTCGAAATAAAGGACGTGGGCAGGTGCTCCAAATCGAGGGCAAACACATTTATTGTGGTGAATCTGTAAGATGCTACAGCACGTGTGCCACACACAGCAATCCTTCTACCGAGTCGCCATTAACCACGTGACTGGCATACAAGTCCGGTTAATCAATAACCCTGCCAGCCCCCTACAGGCCCAACTTTGTTATCGCATGCTGGTGTACACACGTGCATTGATGTCCTGCACAGCACCTCAGGACTTTCACAGAACCCCACTTTAGTCTCTTGCTGCACAAAGAAATAATAAAAAGAGTGATCCATTGCTAATGTGCCACAATGATGTGCGATATAAAAAGAACCGCCGTAACTGACATTGCACGGGGAGTCCTGCATCCAGCAAACGCATTGACAAGGGGACTGTAAAACAAACACAAATAACACACGTTGCAGCGATAGAACAAAGAAGAATACGAATTATGATAATGGCATAGTTCTAATGGCTGATGAGCTCACAGTCTGAGAACGAAAGGAACGCACGTTAAAAAGACATTTGACGAGGCTGTAAAGGCTGCGTGCAATGTCTTGGTCTGCCGCGGGTTTTGACAGAACCGCAGCTTGACAGCCAAGGCAGGTGGGGAGGGAGGGAGGGGGGCCTAGGTGTGTCTCGCCACTCCGCAGCTGTAAGGCTGTACCACCGCGCCCGCCGAGACAGACGCACGGCCGCTGGACACGCGCTTGAGCGGCCTGCCAGACGGGTGACCACGGCAGGAGGATCTCGGCCAGACACTCATTATCCTGCCGCCGTGACAGCAGCGGAGGTACACCGCCCCCTCCCTCTTGAGCGGCAGGCTGCGGCTCAAAGGAGACATTGTGCCCGGGAGGATGCCCCTGCTGTAATCTGATATTCCGCAGAAAACGATGCATTTAGACGTAATTGCGTTTCCAGATTCTGTTTTTTTTTGACGCACCGTTCTCGTTGCAAGAGGCGAGAGAAAAAAAGGGGGCATCGTTTCGTTGCGTCGCACTCTGTCGAGATGGCGAGCGAGAAAATTAAATTACTATAATCACCGACGTGTGAGTTATAAAGCGCGCTCGCTTAAGCAATGCTAATTATATTCTTCGTTCCCGGAGCCCTCTGTACAGTCCAACGATGGGCTGAAGGCCTGCCTATGCCGTGTTGGTCAAAGTGGTTGTTTGACAGAACTTCACCACGCTGGTCAGAACGGGTTGGTGAAGGGGCATGCCCTGGACTGGTTCAGAAGTCCCTGGGTGGTGCACCGGTGGCTGAGAATGAACTCAAGTCGCTGGGTTCATAGCATAGTGCGCTAACCACTTCGCCACATCTCCCAATTAGCGTGGCATTCTGCAATTCCGAAAGCATGTACAGTATTCCCTCGTTATTCGCGAACTTGCTATCCCGCGATTTTAAGATAAAGTAGTGACGGATAATGTGATGCGAGAAAGTGGTGAGATAAAGTGATGAGATCATGTTCATGTATTAAATCGTTTGTTTTACGTATTTAGGGTAATTCATAAAAAAATATTTTTTTGCAGACCAATATAATTTTCCACGAAATGAGCTTTTCACGAACATCTCGGGAAAATATCCCTCGCGAATAACGCGGGGAATACTGTAGAGTCATAAACGTAACATATGGTGCCAAATATCACGTGTTGGTCTGCCCCAGTGTTTTGGGATTTTGTCCAATGTCAGCTTTGCACACGTGGCCCACACTGTGATGTGCAGACCAGGTGTGTGGCATTCAGCTTCCATTACATGACAGATGAAACCAGCCAGAGCACAGAGCACAGAGGCCACAGTTGTAAAACCCCATTCAAATATGGGAAGCAGTTTCTCCCTTTTTTTTACGATCAGTGGAAACATGAAGATGCTCGGTGTATTCAGCACTTTGCTTCGTTCATCATTTCGTAATGTAAAAATTTTTTTTACATTTTTAACTCTGCTTTATGTAAAGCCCCACCTCTCGCTCACTCTCTCTCTCGCTCTCTCTCTCGCTCTCTCTCTCGTTCTCTCTCGCTCTCCCTCGTCAATTTCTGGACCCGAAGTGAATTTCTCCGCAACGCATTTTCTTACCGCAGCCAAACACGCGCGGTTCCAAATTCACAGCTCAAAGACCGTGAATTAAGATATTGGGAACACGTGCTTTTATTTTTGGGGGGGGGGGGGTGTGGGGGAGGTGATTACAGCATCGTAATTGCCCGGGTCGAGTAGCCTAATTGCATGGTGCCGCGTGCCAGTGTGTCCCGTGGTCGGTGTCAAAAACGATCGCACGCCCCACAAGTCAACGCGCGCGGGGCTCGGGGCATCTGGTTTTGCGTTGCCGAGACTGCACAGACGCCGGAACCTCTGTCCTCTGTTGTTGTCCTGTAAGGGAGGGCTGGGCAGAGAAGGAGAGTGGAGGACAGGATACTGTAATCGGCAGTTTCGATCTCCTTTGTGCTATTATTGAGTTAAATGGGGTTTTTTATATGGGAACATTAAATGCACATGTAACGTATTTTACGGATGATATGACACAGTCTTTTCCCATCTATTTTAAATGAAAAGTTGGGGGTGCGTTATAATATGATGTGTGTTTAAAATGGGACCTTTATTCTACACAAGTACGTGTGGTTAATGCAGACTTGATTCCTTGCAAAAGGTTTCTATTTGGTGTTTGAACATCTTAACACCTCGTGTTTTATTGCCAGAAAGGGTAAAACCTATGCTTATTTTTTCATATGGTGTATTTGTTAATGTGTTTTTGTGTGTTGGGTAGTGGTGGAACATTGGTTAGCGCACTACGCTACGAACCTGGCCACTTGAATTCATTTCCCACTCACGGTCAACACCAATGATGATTATCTGATTTGGTTCTGGGCCTCCCCTAAGTCGACTCTGCCTTAGATGAGTACCTGGTACAATGTGTAAACATCAGCACTGGGGGAAACTAAGGTGACCGAGTGTGGTGTTGACCACCTACCCTTTTGTGTACCGTGTGGGCCTTCATCGGTGCCTAGTAACAGCATTTTCCATGACAGTTTGTTAAAGGCTACACGGGAGTTCTATCTATGCTCGTTTGGGGAGCGGTAGTGCAGTGGTTAGCACACTTTGCTACGAACCCTGAGACTTGAGTTCGATTCTCGCTCACAGCCAACACCAGTGAAAAATATCTCAACCGGTCATGGGCCTTCCCTAGATCGACTCATTCTTAAATGTGTGCCTAGTGCCATGTGTAAATATTAGCATTGGGAAGACAAATGTGGCTGGCAGCAGTGCCTGGCCACAGAAGTTTGTGTACCGTGCCAGCCTTAATAGGTTCTCACTAATAGTATTTGCCCCAATACATTTACAAAGGCTATGTGGGTGAGCTTTGTCTATGACTCCATGGTGTATGTTAGCGTGTATGTCTGTGACCAGATTTTTATAACTTTATTGACTCCGGCCTTGTAATCCAGGGTAATGTGGCGAACCTCGCAAAGCCAACAGAACTGTGGAAGCGGACGCTACTGCTCCATTCGTATGGCAATGTGAACTTAGCAACGTTGAGTGTGGATATCGAGGTCATGTGGATGTCTAGGTCATTTGGACATTAATGTCACATCGAGGTCATGTGGATGTCTAGGTCATTTGGACATTGAGGTCACATCGAGGTCATGTGGATATCGAGGTCACATCGAGGTCATGTGGACATCGAGGTCACATCGAGGTCATGCGGATATCAAGGTCACATCGATGCCATGTGAATATGGAGCCTTTGTAGAGGCAGCAGTTTATACTGAGGTGTGTATATTGCAGAAACTTATTGTTGCGGTCCTTATCCGTGTTGTTATATTTTTTTATTGCAAATAACTTTTATTTACACATCATTCATCCATCCGTTCATCGGCAGAATATAAATCTCGAGTGTGGAGAAGCATAGTGGAGCATGCCTGCGATCTAGAGCTTCACACAACTGGGTATAGTGGCCATGCAGTGGCAGTACATCACGTGTGCTTGTGAACCCATCGGTGCATCCCCCGTTTTCATGCGTGGGTTTTCTCCAGGCACCCCGGTTTCTTCCCACGTGTAACACACTCATTGGTGGCATTGGCCAAACATCTCAACGCAGGACAATCTTGAAGAACAAAACAATTTCAGAGTCTTTAAATCACCGTTACAAATGAGATTTGGAGTCCTTACAGGTTTGCACCTGGTTCAACGTCACCAACCAACTGATTGTTGGGAAAACGTGTAGTGCGTACTCCCCACCTCCTCCAAAGTGTCTGTCCGGTGCAGAAGGGTAGGCCAAAATGCCCTCCAGAGGAGCTCTCCAGAGCTGACTCTCCTAGAAGCCCTTCAATCAGCAGTGGCATGAGCAAAACATTCAGGGCTACACCTTTAACTGATATCACTGTTGTAATCAGTGTAATTTGAGCAGCCCTTACTGTGTGATATTATTGCCCCTGAACAAATGCCATGCCTTCTCAAAGTAAAACACATTACGGGACACTTTCATCCGGAGAATGACAACACAGGGCACTACAAAGGGGTGAGAAATAGGTTTGCGCATTCCTGTGCTGCTGAAATGTTTAACGTTCAAACATTTAGTGATATCTAGAGTAAACATTTCATGGACCTCACCATCGCTGTCGTCGTGTAAGTGGTTAGCATGGCAGATGACGCAATGGTACAAGTTTGGATATACATTTTGTTGAGTTTTTTTCGCACCGTACGTAGCAAACCGTACTAATCGGAGACGCAAAATTTTCCTAAACCCCCTCCCCCAACCCCCCCCCCTCCACGTCTATCCACGAAGCAGTATTAATACAAACACCATCGATCAGCAGGTCTGGTATGGTGGGGTAAAGTGTGGGTACTCCCACCTATTCCGAGACATCTGGCCAGTGTGGAAGAGCAGGCCAAGTTACTGTCGAGAGGGGTCCTCTCCAGAGCTCCCTCATGCGGAGAAGGCCCTTCGGCCAGCAGTGGGCGTGAGCAAGAAATTGCAGGGCTGCACCTTTACCCTTTTACCATATGTGCGAGACACGTAGAGGGAGGGTTTAAATCTCAGCCCCGCCGTTCACGATGCTGAAATCCCCCGCGGGATTCTGCGGCGCTTAAGGGACGCCGCGGCCTTCAGGGAGCACGTGACACATAATCGAGGTTTTGTTTTTTTAGGTTAGATCGCGTTAATATGAATGTGTCGTTAAACCCGCCACCACCCTACACGGCCAATTGGTGAGGTTTGACGCATTAAAATAGCGCGCCAGTTATTTATATGTACGCGCTCTAGCTAAAAAAAATACTATTATGGATAATGTTGGTCACAAAAGCCTACGTGTTAAACGTGATGCACGCGTGGGATGGCTCTCGTGAACTGGGAGAGGTTTTTTTTTCAGTTAGTGGGGGTCACAAGAGTCTGCCGGTTGTTTTTATATATTTTTATGAGAGTAGTGTGGCTCAAGACAGAGCAGGGCTGTGTTCTTTCGAAACACTGATCCAATGAATCATTGTAAACATGAATTAAAATACCATTATAGCCAAGTTGAGGATATATTTTAAAATACCATTGTGTGTGCTATGAGACATCTCTTTTACCAGTGGCAAAATATAGTAATAGGTTTTTACCCTTTCAACTGGTACAAAAACTGACACCTTTATACAAGGTATCATGTTTGCAATAACCACAACACAAGCAGTCAAAATGCAAACAAAAAGAAACAACTCTGATAATGATAATGATATGCACTGTCCTTGAAGTTGATTGGTCCACACCCGAGACAGCTTTTTTAGAGCCTAGTCTCCATTGGTGTGTGTGTTTTTGTTTATATATTCTTTTTTTTACACGCGGAGAATATGTAGCTGGCTCTGCCCGGCCTCGCTGTGCAAGGGGGTTGGGGGATGCGAATTGAGTTTGATGAGCTCTTTTGCTTTTACAGGGTGACCGTGGAGATATAGGTTTGCCGGGACCCGCGGGACTAAGCGGAAAGGATGTACGTAAACAAACACGCGCCACGCTCTCTCGCCCGAGCCACGTTTATGGCCATCCTTATAAAAATGTTACCTGCGTCCCAGTAAAGTGCTGCCTTTCCCTCCGCGCTGCGCAAAATGGAAAATTACAGGCATGGGAGAGAAAAAAAATCGCCTCTTTCGCAAGACATTTAAATTGTGATTTATTGATCCGCGTTTCGTGTGAATGCGTTTTTTTTCTTTCTTGATTTACCCTTCGCAATCGGCTTCATTTCGCTGTGCCGCAATGTTTTTTTTATATTCTATATCTGCTTTGGACCATTCCAATGTTTTTTTCCATTGGGAAATAAAAACGATTATAAATGTCTACCAATAAACTGGAAGCAAGGATATGTTTCATATGTTGTCTTATCCACGGAGGTGCCAGTTTGTGTTCTTAATTTTAAGAATTACTTTCCCCGGAGGTTTGGTTGGGTGGCTCAGAGTTTTCGAGCACTGGACCACAACTGCTGAAATTCTGAATTCGAATTCAGGTATCCGGCCATGTTTAAAATCGGGTTCTCAAGTTTCGGCGGGTTCATGGTCTCAGCTCGTTCGCCATTGACTGCACGCACAAACGTGTAATATTACAATTGGTTTTGCACTGAATTTGACAAAATTCGAGCTCTGAGACTGTAAATATATATATAAACAGTTTCATTGCCATTTAACAGACATTCCTCTGTACGAGTGTGCCGAGGAGAGAGCAGCACCCCTCATGTGTGTGTGTAAGAGGTAACTTGAAGCGATCTCAGACGTAGTTCCGTCATATCTCCTTCCGCAGCCCATTCTATAAAACATAAGTTGATGTAATTTCCGGTGAACTTTGCAGAATGTACATTTGTCTCACGAGACCACAGTTAGAAAAAAAATTGAGAAAAAATACATTTTAAAAAAAATGCATCTTTATTATCATTATTTTTTTGTCTGTTTTGATTTTCAGGGCCAGAAAGGAAGTAATGGATTTCCTGGGTTTCCTGGGCCTAGAGGAGAAAGAGTATGTATCCTCACACCTACTGCTCACTCAGCAGTCTCTTTACCTTCCAGCCTCAGTTAACAAGGAACACTGCCACATTTTTAAACTCTTGTCAAGAATGGCCTCTCACTTTCATCCATGGCTTTATCCATGAGACAGAGCCAATCAGCATGGCCTTTACGAGCAGCTACCAATTTCCTTGCCATCTGAGATTCCGGTTTCAATGAAATGTAACAATTGTGCCGTTAATAAATCAGCTTGCGAGGAGGTCGCCATGACCTCTGAAAAGTGTTTTATTTGTGATGCTCCATAAATAAACCGGCAAATAGTCAAGCAAAACAAGGACCGAAAGCCATTGTTGACATCGGGAAGTTTAAACTCAATCTTAAAATATGTTTTTATTGCGATGAATGTTGGCGTTTCGTCAAAATTCAACAACAAAAATTGATTCTTAAACGTTTTTAGTGGCTTCCGTAGAACTCTGCTTGGCCCTCAGGGCTGCTGAAGTGGCCGTTTTCCGTCCAATGTTGTGGCTTCAGAATTTTTAAATAATGGTGAGATTTTTTTTTATTGTCAGCGATATTGCTGGGTTATTTTGCTGCTTTTCTTTTGAATGAGAAGAGTTTGAAGTTTTGTTTATTTTTTTTCAAAAATTCAAACAGCAATATGAATTTAAGTTTCTTCGATTGACGTGTGTATACAGTATTGTTATGTAATGTTTATTTTATTCCTCGTTTGTTAAACTTTGGGAGTTTTTTTACCATATTGATTTAATTATATTCTCTGCCAATTGTTTTGGACGGTTAACGTCCAAAAGTTTGCCAGACTACTGTGACCTGGTAAATGTTGTGGTTTAAGTGGTGTTTCTTTTGGGTTATAAATCATTAGCACCCCATTCCCCATGCACTCCGTCCAGTGGTAACAAGTTTGCGCATCTCGGCTGCAAAGAGCAAAGTGTGCTTGTCCAAATTCCATTATTTGATTTTATCAGTTTCACTTTTGTGATTGTCATTAACTGAAACTCAAACATAGCACATCTACAAAATAGCATCACCGCTCTTTTTGTAAAGCGGCGGTTAACGAGCGCAGGCTCGGAGACCCAAAAACGCCCTGCGGGCAGCAACAAACGGCACTCTTTAAGTTTTAATGAATAAGAGTTAACACCCGACTTGATTTGAGCAAGGTTATACCAGCTTGGCGGGGGAAAAAAAAGTCGATTGGAGGAAAAACTACCCAACTCACTTTACACGTTCTTCTTGGTTCTTTCGGTAAAGTTACGTAGAAGGGAAATCATAAAAAAATAAAAATAAAACATAATAAAATCATTCTCACGACGTTTCGGCCACAACGCAAGCAGCCGTCCTCAGGTGAAGAGGATGGCTGCTTTACCAAAAGAACCAAGAAGATGAATCCTTGCAGTCACGAAAGCTTTAAATCGAAATTTCACTTTACACGTTTTTATAAACGCTCGCTTTCATGCACGGTTATTATTTTGAAATTGTTTTTTCATTTGGTTTGCTCTGATCGTCATTTACGCTCCCCACTTTTTCATGCATATGCTTAAAGCCAGTCAGATGATAACCCACGCGAGTTCGTGATGAATGGACCGCGCGTTGTGTCTCTGCGCAGGGATTTTACGAGACCTGTGACCAAGGGAAAACGAAGGACACACGTGCTTAAAAAAAAAACATTTATTAATCACCGTGCCGGCTCTTTTCTTGCCCGCAGGGGGAGGTGGGACCGCCTGGACAACCCGGCGACATTGTAAGTGACTGAAATATCGTGTTGGCGGGGGGGTGCGGGGAGAGCTGCGGTAGAATGGGTGGGGTGGGGGTTTGTAAGGAGCTCGTTGCTACCCGTGGGATGAGGGTCTTTTTTTGTTTCGCCCCAAACATAATTACTCTGTGCGGCACGGTGCCTGCTCGTTTGTCGTGCAGACGAAGCCGAGCAGCTGTTGTGGGAGATACGCGCCCTGCAGATCTATAATTCACATTAAGGAGTTACATGAGAGGCGCGCGCGTCGACGGCCGCGGCGAAACTTCTCGGAGCCGGAGTCTGCGGTGGATTGACTGAGTCGTAGCGGAAGGCGGTGTGAGGGCCCAGGCGGGCGGGGAGAGCACAAAGCGTTAATACAGCTGCCACCCCCCAACCCACGCCCACCCCCCCGCACCCCCCGAAATAGAAACTCTTGCCTCTGCTGTGGCCGCCACCACCACCTTCAGCACCTTCAGCGCCACGACCACCATCAACACCGCCACTGCTGCCACCACCACCTTCAACACCATCACCGCCACCACCACCTTCAACACCGCCACCACCATCTTTAACACCGCCACCTTCACCACCACCACCACTTCACCGCCACCAGCACCGCCTGCCTTGTCTCATTCTCAGCAGCGTTGCTGACAGCCTCACGCGGCTCACCGCCTGCCCCCCCCCCGGCCACCCGGCGGCGCAGCAGCGAGCCGTGCGGATGAATGAGCGCGAGCGGCGTTGGCGCGCGCCGTGCTCACGCGCTGGTTCCGATAATTAGGCGGCAGAAAGGAGCCGCTGACAGACTCGTCCCAGGGCCGGGGCAGCTGGGCGATGCGCGAGATATTCCGTTGGTTTTCCCCTTCACGCTATGACCGCGGGGCCTTACAGACCCACGTTCCTCGATCGGGAGAGTTTGAAAACACCCGCGGTTGTTTGCCGTCCTCCGTGCCTAATTGCACCCACGAGCAGCACTTTGGATGTGTTTTGTCGATTTGCGGAGACGGAAGAGACTTGTTTGTTGATGTTTGTTTGCAGGTGGCGCAGCAGGGATTAAAAGGAGAGCGCGTAAGCAATACGATGCATCGCAGAGCACAACTTCGCCGATGTTGAATGAAAACAATTAGGTTCATGGAATACGTGTTTGCAATCGGTCATAGAGCACAGCGGGATGTTTCGTAAGAGTCAGGCCTTTTTTTTTTTAGAGCGACTCTTCGCATTCGTAATAGACGGATCACTTTTTGACAGAGTAGAACATTGGGTTTCTCCCGTGGCAAACCTCGAAAAGGGGCTGAACTCCTCTGTCTTTTTTTATTTAGGGAGACCACGGTGCAGCTGGCCCTACCGGTCCTCCCGGCCCTCCTGGAGCCAAGGTAACGCGAGGCCGGCTGGAAACACCTTCAAACTCGCGTCACACAAAGAAAGCCTCGGAGAGGCGGAGAGGCTGGCCACACTCGCCGCGCAATTACCGAGCCCTGGATGTGTCTGCTGCACGAGGATGGGAGTGGAACGCTCGCTGGGATGTAAAAATAAAAGCAAAGAAAGGGCTGTCACTTGTCAAACCTAAAAATAAAAGCCAAAGAAACGCGGCGGTGTGCGTCATTTTCGCGCAAACTTTTTTGCGGCATATTTGTCACAACTAGAAAATTGGAACACCGTTCGTAAACAGCTCCTTTCGTGTATTTCTCCTGGGAGTTAATTCAGACGTTCGCTCAGAGGGCTGCGTTTTGTAAAAAAGAAAAAATGTACACGATTGTGTTTTTTAATGATGCGGCGGCCGCAGCCCGGTACCAGCATCAGCTGACTGTTGTTGATTTTTTTACAGTCTCTTCCAGCGGTGATTATACCAAGGGCTCACATTACACGTGAACTAAATAAATATAAAACATTTCAGGACAGTCTTATGCTTTTTAAGCTACGCGTGCTATTTTTTTTTTCACTCAAACAATTTTCTCACCATCTGAACCAAATCATGGAGGAAAAAAACAATGGCCTACATTGAAGGTGTTTGACAAATTCCTTAACAAGTGTGTTGCTGCTTATGAGAGAAAAACAACGGTGCCTGGAGCAGCACAGTAGACCGTTGTTGCTCTCATTTATTTATCGAGGAGAGCCTCACTGAGTCTCGAGACCACAATTCACGAGGGTCATTTATTGGCATTTCCTAACCTAGTCCTTTCCACGGGGTGTTTGGCAAAGTGGCATGAAACCAGGGTAACATCACGCTTCACTCCCCGCGCATAACGAGGGGATAAAACCCAAATGGTTTCCACAGAGGCAGGTTTGCCGATCCCGGTTACCGCACTTGCACCTCGCAGCGCAGCGGGTTTATGATCTCCGTGATCCACCAAACCTTGGTTTCCAGAATTGCCGGATAGCACGGGCGCGCCACCACGCCCAGTCAAGATGGAAGCTTCGGAAAACCGTTGAGGCGCGCGGTTCATCACACCACCACCACTTTTTTATTAATTGCGCGCAATCAGCCGCTGTAGCCGAGGTTGGTGGCACCTCGGGATGGCATGGTGGGGGGGCCTTGACTCGTTGGGTTTTTGCATCCTGTGTCCTGCAGGGCGATCTGGGAGCGGAGGGCAAGGAGGGCTCTCCCGGCAAAGAAGGTCAAAGGGTAAGTCACTACCGCGCACGGCAGCGGCCTCGCGCCGTCGCGATGCCGACAGCCAGCGGCGTCTCGCGACTCGAATCGTGCAAGAGCAGGAAACTCTGCTTTTGGAGTTTCTCCGGTCGATGCGTTCACGTGGCTGGTTGACTGCAATGCTACGATGCAGGGGCTTCGTTGGTGTTTTTGTGCGGTGGGGCACAGCATTCGCTCCACCAGCAGTGGCATTGTGGTGCAACTGCAGTTTGGTGTGTTATTCTGAGGTTCCCCGACTGTTGATCCCACGCAAATGCTTGGGACATTCTATCACACTTGTACAATATGAGACAAAAGTTTTGCTGGCTGGCCGGCTTGAGGGAAGGACGAGCAGATAGTAATTTCCAAAGGACGTGTGGGCTGCTAGTTCTATAAAATAAAAACAACTTTTTTATATCTGAAGAAAAATACAATTGTCTTGGTTAGCGAGCTATGATTCACGTAAACGTACGCGCAATTTTGTAGCTTAATTTTCCACTGCTCCAAAAACAAACGTGCGGGTAGCTAAAGAGATGGGTGGCTCTGTACGTTTTAAAAGCCCTGGCCTACATCATAGCCCCCTTGGGAGTTTAGAGGGGTTAAAGGTTCCTTACATCCCGAAGCTTGTTTCCTACTCGAGCAATTAACCTTTCGGCACAAGCTTAGCAGTCTTCATTTCATCCCGCTCTTTCAACTCGGCAGGGGGAAACTCTCGGGATTTGGGCCGGTCGGGTGCGATGTCTACCGCGCGGGCATTTAAATGTGATTGGCCATGCGGGTGCTTTCCACGCTTAGCGGAGTTGCCCCCCCCCACCCCCCTCGCGCGATCGCTAAATGATGGCGTAATTACGAGCGGACATGACCTGTGCGCTTGCACCGTGCGTAGCCGTGCCCTTCTCCCTTCTCCCTTCCTGCCAACGGGACTCAGTTGCGACGGCATTCCCAAGGCCGCTTCGGTGGTTTTTTTTTCCGGGTCGTACCACGCCGCTGATTGGCACGACGTCCGACGTTTTCGCCGCGCGCGTGATGTGAGAGCTGACTTGAAACTCGATTCCGGGAAGAAGCTCCTGGCACAGGGGGGGGGGGGGGGGGCACGAAACGACGGACGTCATCGTGCCCAGACAGCGGCGCATTAACGCACCGACAAACCCATCGGAGCGCCGTACAGCGCAGCTACAGAAACAAAATCTGAGGTACCCCGGCTTAGAAAAACAAAAAAGGGCTGAAAAATACACACAACTCAAACGGTGTGCTTCTCCGAACTTAATCCTTTGCCATCTTTGCAGTGAAAAAAAAGGCACTTGAATGGGTTATACTTTCCTTTTTATTGTTGTTTTTTTTTCCGAAGTGAACGCCCATTTAGATGCAGCTTATCGTTTGAAGGGGAGACACGGTTATTACTTTTAGCCGCTACCCAGCTCTGCCAGACGTTTCATTCGCATTTTGTTGCCGACTGCCACGATGCATCACGTCCACCGTGCGTTTTGCCGAAGCATCCAGTCACAGATCATTTGGTGTTAAAGTAGATTAATATACCGCAAGCCGTATAAGGAAAGGAATGTACCTTACCATGGAAAATATCTCGGGATTATGCAAAGTCACACAGCGGCAGATTTACCGGTTAGCATGCCTTCCCATTGCTGGTTCTCCACAATGATACGGCACACTGATGACGGTAGGCAGCTACATGAATGAATTTGACTTTTTTCATCACTCCAAGGCCCTCTGACTCCACCTGACATTTTGAAATGATAAATAAGATCACAGGTTCGAGGTAAAGGGGCAGCCCTGCAATTGCTCAATCACAATTACTTCTGGTGGAAGAGCCTTCCCTATAGGGTGGCTCTGGGGAGTACTTCCAGAGAGTAATTTTGGGCAGAGGTGGGGTTCCTCACACTTCATCCCACCACATGTGACCTACCGATCGACCAACCGTGGTGGACCCATCTATACTAAACTACAAACTATGCTAAACTTGTTTTGTTTTACACCACCAGGTGAGGTCCCACTGAGCAACGTAGCTAATTTTCAGAAGCGACCTGGCCACAAATGATGGCTCGACGAAGTGGCTTATCGCGTGGAAATGTATATCAGCCAAATACTCTGAACTCACGTTTCTAAATGTGGCAGGAAAAACCGGAGGACCCGGAGAAAAATACACACGATCAGGGGGAGAACATGCAAACTCCATATATACATGTGCCATGCACGGGATTGAACCCACGACCTCCTACATACTTAGACGAGGGATTTAACATCTCGCCACCGGGGCGCCTAGACTACTGCTGGGTAGAGAGAGGCAGAAGGATTTAAGAAACCTGCCCCATTGTTTCAACTGCTGCAATGAAACCAGGGAGTCTTTGTATAATAGCGGCATTGCATTGAAAACCTTAATACCCGTAATTTATCCAGGAACATCCTGCTTCGGGAGGTGTGGTCAGTGAGTGTTTGGCTTTCTATGTGGGAGGAAATTGAAGGACCCAGAGAAAACCAATGCCTTTGAGAGAATCAGGCAAAGCTCTGCATATATTCATACAGTAATCCCATGCTTTGTTGCCATCTTCTAGCCATCTCTTGACAATCTCCTAGCCCAATCATACACGACTTGATATTCCCATCTAAAAGTCATGTGATTTCATATTTTTTCCTATTCCAAAAAGTGTCTTGCAATACTGCATGCAAACTTGCAATTTTCACTTGCAATTCCAATGCTAGTGCCCCATTATTATAATCAATTTCAACACCCTGTCATTACGGCGCTGCGAACTGAACTGTTTTAATGTTTTCCCGATAGTTTACTCCCAAATTGTGCTACCGGTAGCACGCCGCGAGACGAAAGTAGGCGCGCGTGATTCTCTCAGAGCAGTAATGCGACCTCGTGTTGAGAGAATTGTCCTTTAAAGATTGACGTCACGAAGTTCGTGTCTGACGTGGCCCCTCCTTCACCCGAGGGACACTCCACTCATCCGAGCACCTCGTGACACAGCGATGCAACTGAAACAAGACATTCGCGGAGCCAATCTATTTATTTTTTGCCAAGCTAAGTGAAAGAGAAAAAAAACCGAGTTGAAATTAAGTTCACCAAACGAATTGATTATGACGTGCGTTGTTGGGGCCCAGTCACTGGTGTGTTTGTACGTTGAACGTCTCTCGCAATGTAATCGTGCGGGGAAGGACAACAAACTCGATGCAAAAAGCAGTTCTATAGAAATGTAATTGGTGACGCTGCATGTGCAATAACAAAGGTTCTAAATAACTTTCAAACAGGTGGCTGAGACCTAGAGTCAAACGGATGGTGTCAGCTGACGAACTATCTTTAAAACAGTGGAAACCACAACAAAAATGAAAAACCCTTGATCCTTTTTTTTCTTCAGTTGCAAGTGCCTAATCTCCTCAGTGTAACTTGCCCAATGTATTTGTTTAAAAGATTTATGAAATCTAATTGGATTCAATGAAAGTGCTTTTTGGCAGGAGTGCCATGAGTAGTGTTTGCCGTTCAGATAAGGCATTAGCTTTGGCATTAATTTGGCTGCTGACTTTGTACTTGGGGAAAGGGGCCGTCCATAAATGACGTCACGCGATTTTTGGACGATTTTTGACCCCCCCTCCTTCGTCACACGGCGTCACAAAAAGTCAGACCCCCCCCCCCTCAAACATGACGTCACAAAGCTCTGCCCCCCCCCCCCAACAAAAATAAAACATGCTTCAAATCGCTTTAAACTATTGTCATTGTAGTGCGTATTTAATGTGGCGCTGCACTCTGATGTTGTAGGAGAAAACATTTATTAAAAAGTCTATTTAATTAAGTAGAACGTGTTCCCTATATTTATTTAAAGTTGCGCATTTTGATGCGATGTCATATTTCTCAAACCCCCCCCCGCCCTCGTCACACATCGTCACAAATGTCTGACACCCCCCCCCCCAGGTGCGTGACGTCATTTATGGACGGCCCCAAAGTTGAGCACTGAAACATGTGGACTTTGGTAGTCTTTGCTGTGCTTGTGCAACGCAGTCATTGGGTTATGAAGACGGTCTCGGAATTAATGCGTCGTCACAAATCACGATGGCGACGGTGCAGTTAAGTAGAGGTAACAGGCTGCGTATTTATCGCTTTTGGTTTAGGCCACTCTGCTGCCAAGCTCGCGGTCATTTTTGCGCCTGAATATATAGTGTGACATTAACATTGCGCAAATATAATCCGCTATTTATGAGCGCCGTAAAATCCGGTGGCACATCCTTGTGAATTATATTAAATGAGAAACATCAATTTTGGAATGGCGAAGGCCACCTTGTGAGTCCTGAGGGCCTCGCTTGGCTAATGCATTATTGTTGTTCTAATGTGGGCTGATGGTTTTGTGTACTTGTACACCCACCTGGATAGATGTTATATCAAGCCTGCAGGGTGACCTTGTTTACGTGGTGACAGGGCGGTGTGGTGATGGGGGTGGGCGGTAGGGGGAGTGAGGGAGGCGGTGTACATTATAAAAGTCAGGGAGGGGATCACCGCAAAGTGAATTTTAAACAAAGTTGAAACTAAGATTACGGACGAGCCTTTAAGTGCATGCTGATGAACTGAGCTGCACCGGACGTGCACAAGCACATTTTTATGTATTTATTGGTTGTGGAAGTTTGCCGAACTGGAAACGTTGAGGAAAGAAATGCCACTCGTGTTAGATATTACGCCAGCACATTTTGACAAGACTCTTAAGAATTTAGATGGGGAAGGATCTGAGCCTTCAGCAGACGGGTGCTCAGCCCCCTCCAGCCCCCCGATATTTGGCTGTGTATGATAATCACCCATCCGCACGGCATTCGTTCACTTAGGGATGTGGGAGTGAGTGTTGCAGATGAAACTAAAATGTTCGTTGCTGAATCAAGATTGCCCCCCCCCACCGAGCGAGTTTCCAAGTCAGGGATAAAGAGGGCTCATTTGTCACCCGTCCCATAAGGCCATACATTTTTTGACCCCTCGAAAGAATATCAAACCATTGAATCATAGATGTTCTCTGCTGAGCACGAGGCTGCTAAGATACGCAAGTCCGCGACTCCGTGATTGCCGTGGCGACGTCAGGCCGACGCGTCGCTCCGCGCCTTCGTGAGAGTCTTAGCATGAGTCTTAGCGAGAGTCTTTGCGTGAGTCTTCGCTTGACTCTTCACGTGAGCCAAGTCGAGACGGTCTCCTATGCAGCAAGGGGCGGCGCTCGGCAACGCCGCATAAAGATCGCCCTGTGAAACGTATATATATAAGCACAGTTGTGCCCGTATTAACAAGTAATTCGTCCGAATGCGCGCAAGAACAAAATTGCTTCCATATAAATTGCTTATTTATGGAGTGCTTAATACGCGCACATTTTCCACACTTACATTTTGTCTTTTCCACTCCATTGCAATAAGCGAAATTGAATTGAGCATTTGCACGCGGAGGAGAGTCTGCGGACGTGCAACTGATGAACTCGCATGACGAGGCGCCATGACAGTCGTCACGTTCATCATCTACCCCCGTGTACAGTGGCCCTCACGGTCAAGAAGTTCAGATGAACAATTTGCGCAATGCGCCCGCTATGCGATGCGCGCACACTTTGTGTTTAGACCGATGTATGGGGCGTTTTGCTCGAACTCCAAATCATTATAATTCATCAGATTTCTGTGTGTGGGGGGGGGGGGGGGTTGGGGTGGTGAATCAATGCATAATTACTCCCCTAACTCGAAGGTCAACTCCCAGGTATCCAAGAGAATCGGGTTCAGGGTTGGACTGGGCAAACACAAAACAGTTATGCTTAAACCTTCATGCAAAGTTAATTTTAAAAAATGAGCCAATCACATGCCTAGGAAATAACCATTTGTTCTGAAGTGACCTTGTGAATGGAGAGAAAAGCTGTGCTTAAGAGCAATGAATGGACATTAAGTGTCAGGCGACGAAGTGATATCTATGGGTTGAATGCTCCAATGATAGAGATAGTGCATTTACAAGGTCACTATAAATTTGCACCGAGTATTTAACATTCTAAATGGGTAACGCGAGAGAATAACTCGATATGATTTCATTCATGGGTCGGGTTGACAATCTTTTCTTTTTTACTTACAGAGGCTAAAATATTGTTTTAAAATATTTGCAATTCAGCTTAATCTCTGGAATATTTTTTTTAGTCGCATGATTATCCTATGGTGGGTTTTGCGCCGAAGTTCAGTGTAAGTAGGCAATAACACCCCTGGCATTACTGGAGCCGGCATAATACATTGCACAGCGCAGAATGGCAGCAACAGAAAAATTGGTTTCCGTGCAGTATATTAAGCCTGGTGACGTGGACACCTATAACAAATCTTATCCGGACATCGATTAATCCAACGAACCTTGTTGCACGTTTTCATTGTAAATATAAGGCAGTTTGTTTTATTTCATTGTAGGTTTTCTGTTTTTGTGTGAGCCATTCAACTCGGCACATTTCATTCGATGGGAAAAACCCACAGCGGAGATTTGTCATTTTCTGCTATCGTTTTTTTTCCTTTCCCAAAACGTGTGAGGAATTTGATTGCGTGATCCAACTCCCCCCCCCTCACCACCACCACGCTCGGGGTGATTTACTAAGCTCGCCATGGGAACACCTGCTGCCACTGTCAAGGTGTGCCCCTGATGGATGGGGTCAGCACCGGAGGGCAGTCTCTGACCACAGCTCACTTGGGCCACTGACTTGCCACACAACCTGTCCTCATCTTTGTTCCGACACGTGTTGGCACGCAGCATTACCCTGCAAGCCACGAATGCAATATGTGGCTGTGAGGAACGATGTGGCTCTCGGTCTGTCTCCCTCTGTCTCTCTGAGCGGAGGCCGCCATTGGCTTGTGCTCCCCCCACCCCCTCTCCGCGTTATAATGTGGCAGCACTGCCTGCGGTCAGCGGCACGCTGCGAATGAGTGCCCCTCTGGCTGGCTGGCTGAGTCCCTGATTCGCCACTCTGCCAGGTGGAGTGTGCAGATTTCCACAGTTGGCTATACTTAGCGGCAGTCGGGAGGCTATTACTTTTGGTGAATAGAACAGCAAATGAGTAGCGTCGTGTTTGCACGGGATATTACCACCTGCACCTGGCACGATAAATTTACAAACCTCATCGCAATAACATCATTGAAAGTGAAGCAAAATCCGTGCGTAGTGTCCTCCTTTCCCGAGGCGTGTGTGTGCGTGTGGCGTGCGGCGCACACACTAAGTCGGAGACGAGGTAGTTGCAGGAGGCACCGTCTCTCTATATTATCTCGTTCAACTCCACCAACTCCGGCCTCCTCTCTCGCGACCCCGCTGCCGTACGGCCCGGCCCAGACACGACCTTGTCCGCGTTGCACCGACGGCGTCGACCGGGACAGCCAACCGCTGGTCGGCCGCGCAATGATCAAGCCAAGGCGGCAGCGACGACGAGACGAGTCCACTCCCAGAACCGGCAGCCAGGAGCCCTCGCTCTCCGCCGCTTTTATTCCCCTCGGCGCGGCTTGGCTCCTCCCTAGCCGCACCTCCCTTCTCGACCCCACCAGAGGGTTCCAGGGGCCTCCCCGCGATGTCTTCCGTGACCCTTGCCCCAGTTCCTCCGCCCTGCCGGCACACACACCGTGTGTATACTCGACGGCGTGTGCGCTAAGTGTCCACCTGCAGTTGCCGCTGCTGTACAGCAGTCGGCACTGTGTCACTACACAAGTTAATTCTAGATTTGAAGCTTTCGTGACTGCAATGATTCATATTCTCAGGTTTTTTCCGGTAAAGTCACGTAGGTAAAACATTAAAAGTAATGAAAGTAAAATAAAACAAAACAAAAATAAAAATAAAATTCACGACGTTTCGGAGGCAACACAAGTCTCCGTCATCAGGTGGGACCGTCACAGCCAGATTAGCTGCATCAAGTGAAGCAATGATTCAAAATGTAATCCCTTATAAGCAAGTTGAAGGGGGGGAGGAGAGGGGGGGGGAGTTCATCAGAATGTGGTAGCCAATGAATGGAACGTATCGGGAGGGAGGGGGGTGGGAGGGGGAGGGAGCCAACAAAACATTTGGCGACGGCTTGGACGCGGCTGCTGCGCACGCCAACACAATGGGCAGAAAGGGGGGAGGGGAGGTCTGATACACATGATAGAACAAAGGAACGAAAATGCCCATGTTTATACCAATGCAGGCTGAAAAATGAAGAGAGTACTGTTAAAAATAACTGGGGATGTTAACACTCGGTGAAGTAAATTAAAATAGTGCCTGTCAGATAAGATGGTCCAAAAAGTGTAATTAAGTCTTTTTTGCGTGGTTAATAACATCTTTCCAGTGATTACTGAGTTTGTACCCATCATCACGGTTGAAATTATGTATGTGTTTGTATATTTGTATGGCTTCGTGTACAAACCTTTGATGGTAGCCAGGAGGCTTGCAGAGAACCTTGGTCTCGGAAAAGACAATATCATGAGAGCCCGCCGAGTTGTAGCAATGATCGGCAACGGCCGAAGAGTCAGTTCTGCCGTGTTTCAGATCTGACTTGTGCGACACTTTTCAATAAAAAAATGTCGATGTTTTACTTTAATAGCACAAAATTGCGCTTGTGTACGGATAGGGCATGAATGTGCAGCTCCAGGCATCGCTGGCATTGTGACCGATCTTATCTCGCCAAACTTTTTTTTTAAATAAGCACGGTTTTTTTTTACTTTTTTGTATCGACTTGCCATCCAGAACTCTGCGGTGCTACGTTGACCACGTGATAAGCCACTTCGTTGTGCTATAATTGTTGATAGGTAGGTCGCTTCTGAAAAAGGAAGCAAATAGCTCAGTGGGCTTTACCTGGTGAAATCAAAATAGTTTAGTTTCATTACTTTACTGATTCCCTTACTCCCATTGTGTTTTTGTATCGGTTTGTTTGTGGTTGCATCTTTCTGACCCGCCCCTACACCTGCGCAAAAGAGCTTCATAGCCCCATCGGATTCCTCCAGGATAATTAACTATTGATTGATTCTGCAGAAATATCGGTGTTGACCACTGGGTGTGGGTCCCCCCCCCCCCCCCTTTTGCAGGGTGGCTAAACTTCCATCGGCCTGGCCTGCTCGCCACTGCCGCTAAACGCTTGGTGCGCATATGACCGGCGCGCTACGGCCATGGCGCCGTCGGCCTTCGGCTCTCGGCGCGCCCTTGCGAATGCGCTTCCACTGGCCATCTTAAAAAAATGCTTTTTTGTGTTTAGTTTGTCGTCCTTCTCCCGCACCTCCGATTAGCAGGCTGGCTACGAACGGCGCGAAAGAAGTTCAACGTGCGTGTGCACGTGTACATCGCGCCTTTGACAAAGAGCGAGAGAGACGTCCTTTGTCATTCTGTGGTCGGCAACGGCAGCCGCCGGCCAACCGGCCGGCTTGGCGTCAGGCTGGCAGCCGACCCTCCAGTCGGCCTTAAACAAAGACACGCCGGCGCTTGTGTGTGTGGTGCAACAGCGCTGGGGCAGCTCACCGACGTTGGGCCCCTGTGGGCAGATGTGTCCCCCCCCCCATCCCTCCCGTGGTGTTTGTCGCTCCGCGTGCGCTCACTTCCACCGGTGCCGGTGAATGGGAAATTATTAGAGGATGTTTGATAATTGCAGTTCTCGTCTCTCGCACGGCACTGCTCTTGCGAGCGAAAACTAAACTCAACTGCTTTTGCATTTGGCAGATAAGGCCCACTGTAAGCGACACAGCTCTTTTTCAGAGGCGGCCTGGCCACAAATGATTTGGCTTATTGTGTGGAAAGTCATAGCAGCCAAATACTCGAAATGGGTGTTTCTAAATGTGGGGGGGGGGGGAAACCGGAGGATCCGGAGAAAAATACACGCGACCACGGGCAGAACACGCAAACTCCAAATATACAGGCGAAGTAGTTAACATCTCGCCACTGCGGCACCGTACATCACTGCCAATCTCCCCCATGCTTCTGCTTGAAAGTAAATAACTGGTGCTGCCCGCCACGGTAGATGCTGAGAGAAGGAAGACTTGATAATGGCATGATCCTGCAGAATGTGGCACTCTTGCCACGGTTATAATTTAATGTCCTGGATCGGGTATAATAATGGTAATTATTGACAATTTACCAAAATGGTCATGGGGGTTGTTGATTATACTTAATGATGCTGGTAGGTGCAGGTTGGTGAAGGCAGGAACAAAAGTTTAGATTTCACTCGCCACCGATGTCAGCCATGGGTGGGAATCGAACTCATGCCTGTTGGCCAGATTCGTGGTGCAGTGCGCTAATCACTCCGCCGCAGCTCCACGCCTCTCATCATTGTCGTAAAATATTTTTTTTACTCGGAAAAAGGCCATCGATATCGCCTAAAAATCCTCACAAAGTAGACCCAGCCCGGGTACAAGCAGTACAATGCATCCGCAGCAGTGGTTCGATTTGAAATGCCCCTTTGATGTTTGCGTTACCTCCCTGGGTGCTGGGATTTACACAGGGGCCTTCCCATTACCAGGGAGGGGTCCGCGCGTTCACGTTCAAGCGACGGAGCCGCCGTTTCAACGTTCGCCTTATTTCCACGGGCGAAAGGGGCACTCGCCGCCAGTACATACGGCGCACCAGTGCCGCCCGCGTCTGTGTAAACAAGACACTGGGCTGGGGCCAGGGTGTGGGTGAGACAGAGCCAGAGAGAAAGAAAGGAGAAAAAAAATAAATGGCACTTGCATTGAAACAAAGATTGCCTAGGGGATGCTGGCCGGACGGTGATCAGTGTAATCGCTGAGCTTTAACGGATGCGCTTATAGTCAATTACCCCGGACAAGTCTTAAGCTAGCGTTGCAAGATGCCTGAAAGCTTTTTGGAATGCAGCTAATATCGAAATATCCACACCACTCCAGGGCCACAGATGATAATGCACGGAGACTTCATTCTCTTTCCCCCTCCGTTGAATGACAGGCCCAAGTAGACACCAGCGTGCCGGTCTTCTTTGCACGGGCTGATGTCTGGCAGCTCCTTATGCGCGCGCACTCGTGCTCCCACCGTTAACGCCTGTAGGTGCCGCGACGGAAGGCCGCGGCGATTTTCTGACAAATCCTTCGCACGATCGCCAAATTGAGCGTCGGCTAAAACGTGTGGAAAAAATTTCGCGGTTTAAAAAAAAATGTACCGGTAAAATCGAAAGGCATTACCGTTGTTAGGTAGAGCTGCAGGACAAAGAGGGCTCGTTTCTTAGGCTCGGTCTTTATTAGGGTCTATTGGGGGTTTTTTTGTTACCCAAGCCATCATTTTAATGACCTTCTCCAAGCAAGAACTTGAATGTAAATTTAACCCCCAAAAGGTCAAACCCATGCTAAGTGTTTTGGCCTAATTGCATGCTCGGGACTTGTTTCTACGGCCGGTAAAATATGTAGACCTGCCCATGAAGGGCGCACAATTGGAGACAAACACGGAACGGTACGCCCGAGAATTAACTGCATCGTCCACACATAACTAACGAGAATACAAAAATCATCTGAAACCTTGACTTTCACACAAGATTGTCATATAAAATTAGATGTAAAAAAACGGCAGTAAAATATATACATCCGTATATATTCCAGGCCTATCCAGGCGGGTCAAAAATTATTAACTTTAATGAAGAAAAAAAACCAGTGGCGCTTTTTTTCGACCCAGAATAGAAAGTTAAGAAGTGTAATGTGTGGTAAATGTTGGCCACACGTCACGGTTGAATTCTGCACGGTCCCGAACACGCAAGCGGAGCCAGCATTGCTGCTGCCCACCACCTTGGCAAGCCTCTTGCTCGCCCGCTTGACGCTCGATCGCTGCCAGGAAACCGTGCCGCCGTTTGGGACGTCTCATTGAGCCCCCCCCCCCCCTGCCACACACCACACTGACGGATCCCCTACCGACCTCACTGTGCAAAATCCCCGACTCTGAACGCCTCGCACGATGTCCTCCAAACGAGATGTTTGCAGCCAACACGTCCCAATTATTTAGTTTTTTTTTACATATTAATAAGTGATTTCATGGATTTTCCGCCTCCAAATACTTTCATAGCGTTTTTAATAAAATAATTTGTCCCTTTTTGCGAATAGATTCGGGTATTGACAGTTTGGGCAGTGGCTCTCGAACTGCACTATGAACCCCCAGCGTACCCGAGTTTAATTCTCGCCAATGGATGTCGGTGGAAAGTGATATCTGAAAATTTACTGGGCCCCCCACCCCTTCACCATCCGGCACTGACCGGTGAGCTGGCATGCCGTCAAGCAACCCCCTTGATCCACACAGTGTGGGGGGGGGGCGCTTTAATCCACTATTGTATTGGCAAAGAACTGTAAATTATTAAATATCATTGTCTTGAACAATATATGCACCATTGGTCCACTCTGCTGAAACCTTTCCTCCTCCCAGTGAACCATAGGCAAGTGTTACTCAGCAATATGCACTGCCGTAAACACGCACATATAAACCAGTACACAACGGAAATATTTTTTTTGCATTACCGCCACCACTTCCATCGCAGCAAATGACTTCCCTTCCACTTGCGCCGGTCGATTTTGGCCGGGCAGCGAGAGGCGCATGATGAAGGTTCGAGAAACGGCTGCTCTCGCAGGGCGCACCGTCGCCACCGCTCGTCGCCCTCGCGTAAAACCGGGCCAATAAAACGGCGCAGATCCGCAACGGATTGTTTCGTTTTCTCATTACATCTGCGTGATTTACGGCGCGGTCAGCTCCTGCGCGGACAATGACGCGAAGCCGCCGCTCTCTCCCGTTGCATTTTCTCCGAGGGGTGGGGTGGGGGGCTCTCGACACGACGTGCGAGAGGGTTCAGCTCCTTGGTGCGGCTTCTACGGGAAGTGCAAAAAACCTGCGACGGTGCAGTAATGACGCGCGACTGTCGCGGCTGTTTTGCAGGGTAAACGTGGCGACCCTGGTACCCCGGGAAAGGACGGGCTGCAGGGACTGCCGGTAAGTCGGAGGCGAGGCACGAAATCCGACAGCGAGGCTCCACCGCCTCTCTGATATCATCTCACTGCTGGCAGCGATTACGGGCCGCGCTGATTTAATTGTGCGGACAGCGCCGCTCGCATGGACAATCCCGCTCTGTGTGCTTTGTAAACAAAATTTGCGAGGGGACATTTCGTCCGTTTGGCAAAGTTGCGCGCTGACGTCGGCACAAAATAATCTTCTCCGATGGTTTGCGGTGAAATGGTTTCGTTCCTTGGGGCGTAAAAAAAAATGTGGTTTTGGAAATAAAGGTTTCAGGTCATGTGCATCGGGCACAGCTGTTGCAATTCATGCAGGTTTTTGTTTTCTTTTCTCACACCCAGCGTTCGTTTTTACGTACACTAATGAACGTGATCTTCCACAGGACGCGATCTTGAATAATGACGGCTGCTCGTGAAGTTTTGGAATGTTTCTTGCCGATGTTGTTGGGTTTCTTTTAAGTGCTGTGGGCCTTTTGCTCTCACTTGCAGACTAAACATTACAGACCACGAGCACTTTCACCAACCCCATTATTAGAGACTGGGAATTGCAGTGGATGGAAGGGCACTTAAAGGTCACGAAATTATGGGAGACTTGGTACAAATTACAGGAGGTTGTAAAAATGGGTGCCATTTACACCGGCAAACAATTGGGCTTGTCTGAAAGCAGTTGGGCAATTTCGAAGGTCTATTGATTTGTAGATGGAAAGCAGAGGCCGATGTCAGAATATTTTACGTTTTAAAGGTGCATTTGCCATACAGTACTTTGTTGGTCCATTACTTTGAAAGCCAAGAACACCAACACATGTTGTTACATCAATTGCTATGATTTGATTTCATGTATTGTGATGACATATCGCATGATGACGGCGATGATGGTAGTTGTGGTGGTTTTAGTGCTGGTGGCGCTAACGGTAGTGGTGCTCATTGTGGTGCTGCTTCTATTGGTCATGGTGGTGGTGTCTGTTCCAATGGTTGTTCTGGGAGTGATGCCGGCGGCAATGATAGTCGCGCTTTTGGTGGTGCTGGTGGCAGTGGTGTCTGTTGTCGTGATTGGTGGAGGCAGTGCTGATGGTAGTGGTGGTGTTGCTGCTGCTGCTGCTGATGACCATAATGGCGTTGCTTTGTCACGGCGGCTGTGCTGGCAGGGACCCTGCCGATGATAGCCCATTGCCCGTATTGCACTCACGGTGATGTTTGTCTCCTCTGCGAAGGGCGAGCAAGGGACCGCGGGAGAACCTGGCCCACCCGGGCCCATTGGCCCCTCGGTAATGCCCACCCCTTTGTGATCCAAGCGCCGAGACGCAGCAGCCCAGGGTTACCCTGCCACGCGAGCGACACCGTTTTTCGGTTCAGCCGCTAACCGTGCGCGAGCCGGCACCTGTCGCGCGTCGGTTCGAGCCTTGCCGGTGACGCTGTGCGTGTGGCTCGCAGGGACTCCCCGGTGAAATCGGCAAGCCAGGAAAGCCGGGCGATGCAGGACAAGCCGTGAGTGACATTTTGTGCGTCCGCGTGCAAAATAAAAACAACCGAGACAGCCAACGGTGGATGACCTGGGGTCATCGGATGGGGGGGGGGGGGGCTGAGAGGAGGAGGAAGAGGTTGCGTCGGTCAAAGAAACACAACTGAATTGGTTAATTGGGTAAAAACGCAAAGCGATAATACCCTCTACTGGCAACCTGTCTGTCAAACATCGAACCTTCGTGGCAGCTGTGCACGGGCTATAAGAATGGAGCGAATACCAAACGTACGAAATGAATGCAATGCATCTGTTTGCTATGAAAGCGCAACTCACAATAATTAAACCAGCGGCCATAAAGATGTTGTAGCTATTGTTTAAAAAGCACGACTAATCCACAACCCTGGTACTCTGAGCACAGATAATTCAATCAAGTGTTACGTATGCCAACTTTGCGGTGACGCATGGTCATTAATCGGCGTTCATCAATTCAAATATTCTCGTATGCTATAAATCTAAATTGAAAAATAATTTCTTTAAATTTAAAACTCATTTCTTTATAACTGCTTTGTAGTGTTAGCTTGTTGTCTGATTAGCACGGTCGGCTACCTACGGTGCGACAAAAGTTAAACGTACATACACACATCAGATGTTTCTTGTAGGAATGTATTTTTTACAATTCATACAAATTGTGTGTTTTATGTATATGTGTGTATGTCTTTTATGTCGACGTGGCCTCGAGGCCAATGGTTTAAATGCTCCGATAAATGCCCCCAAAGTAAAAGAGAAATCATACTAATGAGTTCAGTAAAAGAAAAATGTTAAACTTGACAGGAAAATAATACTTTTTTTACTCGAATCATGGCTACGAATTGTAGCGATTCATCAACACGCGAGGCATACGCCTCGCGTTTTTGCTCATCCATTTTTGCTCATCCATCGCTAATGAAAGAAAGCGAGAAATTGATACAAAGTATTTTTTTTTTTATCTTAGGGTCTTCCCGGAGAAGACGGTAAAGCCGGACAGCCTGGGATCCCGGGAGAAAAGGTGAGATAATTACAACTTCGTTTCCTTGCCTGCACGCGGCACGAGTAACGAGGCAGGCGGATGCAAAAAAATATAGACGCGGAGATAAAAAAAATGTTTTTACTTTCCTGCGCATTGTGAGCGTTGATTCAGTGTAGGGAGAGAGATGATGAGGCAGGGCAATTAGTTGTGAGAAACTGACATGCGAGATTTAAAAAAAAAAACTTATTTTTTGTTAAACCAATTAAACAGTTACATCAGTAATTTTAATTGCAGAATTAATTGCGGTACTGATGATCAGTTCCATAGTTGCGCTACGAGAATTTCCGTACTTCAATATTTATGCTGATATTAGTGTGTTCTGTTATACGGTAGCTTGATGCACTGCGGTATAAAATTCAACACGACATTACAAACTACACCTCGGCACCGCAACGTCTGTGTTTCTCTGGAATTGTCCACCCCAGAGGGCAACTATAGTGCATTTAAAGTCTATGCCGCAGTCATTACACACCGAGGCAACATCCTAAAGTAATGTTATCATTACTACTCTTTCCACGACCGTACATTACACGAAATTGTAATAAATGGGGGGGTTAACATTACAGGAAGATTATTTATATCACGTTTTATTTTATTCCAGTACTTTAATATCAGAGCACATCTTTTTTTTACGTGCCGCATTGACCCCTGAAAATGTGTACGCGTGTTTCTAATGGAGTGTCCCGGGGTGGGTTTTCTTTTTGCCTGCTTGAAAAATCTGTCAGTATAGCCGCGACAACTCAGCCCAGAATAATAATAATAATAACGTTCTCGGAATTTGTGCTTTCGTTTGAAGGGCGACAAAGGTGTCAGAGGGTTGGATGGATTTCCTGGAAAACTCGGTGCCAAGGTAAGAATATCTTCCGTTCAAACAGCCGGAGGGAGGTGGGTGGCTTACGAACGTGGCGTTGTGGTCCGGCACCGTGCGTGAATGCAGAAAGGGTTAGTGGATCGGACAAGTGGCAAAATGTTTCATTAGACCTCCTTTGCATTAACTTCTAAAATGCTCTTCCCTGTCACCTCTGTCTAGCGAGCAGTTTAAATGGGTACAGTACACCACAGTGAGTCGATCAGCAGGTTATCTATGGTGGGGTAAAGTGTGGATACTTCCACCTCTTAGAACACATCCGGGCAGCATGAAAAGTAGACCAAATTACCCTCCTACGTGGGTTCTAAGGAGCTCCTTCTACATCATTAGACCTCCTTTGCCACTACCAAAATATAATAATAGGGTTTTTCCCCTTTTTTCTGGCAACAAAACTGAAACCTTTTAACGAAGATTCATGTCTGCATTAACCACAATACTTGCAGTCAAAATGCAAACAAAAAACACACTATGATAATATATACATTGTCCTTGAAACGGATTGGTCCACACCAAGGGACAGCTTTCTTTTGAGCCTCGACCCAATTGGTGCTCGACCAGAGGACGCCAAAAGGCGTATACAGCTCAAAGACAATGCACTATCAAAGTAATGAGAGCTCGGGGTGAGCATCTACATCATGGTCGAGGCTCAAAAGAAAGCCGTCCCTTGGTGTGGACCAATCAGTTTCAAGTACAATGCATATTATAATAGTGTTTTTGTTTGAATTTTGACTGCAAGTATTGTGGTTAATGCAGACATGAATCTTTGTAAAAAGGTTTCAGTTTTGATGCCAGAAAAAAGGGGAAAACCCTATTATTATGGCAAAATGTTGTGAAACTCCCTTCCCGTGGGCATGTATTCTTTCATCGGTCCGTTCTGTGTGGGATAGAGTGCTGCTCCATCGTATGCATGGGCTTTCCGCGGGTACTTTGGTTTCTATCCGACTTGTAAAAACACTCCATAAGTGGCTAAAAGAACATCTAAATTATTTTATTTTATTTCTACCTACGTGACTTTACCGACAGAACCAAAGAGTATAGAGTAGAGAACTGCAGTTGCCTTTGTTGGCGCTCACTCACCGCCTGGCTGCCTTCCAACTTGGTCTGGGGTTGGTCAGCGATTATGAGATGGAATTTGCATGAGCGACGCAGTAGAAAATGAATCATCAGAGTAGATTTTATTTTAGATGGTTTGTTTCTTGCTGACCACCGTGTGTCTAACACGGCTGGGGTGTTTTCGGCCAGCACGGTAGTCTTTCACCCACCTAATCTCTGATTTCCTTTCATAACATCGCGTTATTTTATTTTATTGCTGGGTGGATCAGGTGGCGAGAGATTACATTGCAATATTTGAATTCAGCTGAGCGTGCATATTTGTGTTATGTCAGTATTACCCATGGCTCGTCAACAAAAATTCAATTCAGGCAGTGGTATCCAGCAGCTTAGTTTTAAATAAAAGGTCAAGGTGCAGCCCTGAATGTACTTGCCCATGGCACTGCTTAGGAAAGGGCCTCCACTAGAAGGAGCTCTAATAATAATAGGGTTTTTCCCCTTTTTTCTGGCAACAAAATTGAAACTTTTTTACAATGATTCATGTCTGCATTAACCACGATACTTGCCGTCCCTCCAAAGGCGTAGCTAGGGGGGGGGCAGGGGGGTACATATGTCCCCGGGCGCCAAGGTAAAGGGGCGCCAGAATGAGGCTTACAACGTCACATTATAACTTATTGCGGCGGGCGCGGCAGCCTGAAACTACTGCACAAATCTACACCTCAACCTAAAGGTTTATATATCCCGCCACACACAGCCTACATGTCATGTAATTACATTTTGGTACGCGCGCCTATTAAGAACTTACATGGAAGAACGTCCCAAACAACAGACAGGCGCAGTCTTTCAGCCTTAGTCACTGGCCTGTTTCTTGGTGGCGGAAACTACGACGGCCTGAAACACGCTGGAGTGCACGATCAGAAGCTGTTAAAGCTATCTATGAAGGACTGGATGAACTAGTAGGGCTACTAGAAAAATTATCGGAGGACGTAACTATGACGCCTGAAACCAGTAGTAATGCAGAACAGTTACAGGCATGCGTATTAAATTTAAACTTCATAGTTTTATTACATTTTCTGGAATGTCATTCTTGGAAAAATTGATCGTGTTCAGAAGCGCTTACAGGATCCTCCTATGAATTTCAAGGAAGCAGCAACTGATCTTGAATCTTTGGAGCATGAATTTGTCAAGCTTCGTGATGATTTGAGCCAAGTTGCTGTAGAAAACGCCAAAACAAGATGCACAGCCTGGGGGATCGATGTGGACAGAAGAATTAGGCGACGTCGGAAGATGCCAGGAGAACTGGCAAGAGATGCAGGACTTTCAGCAGGAGAAGAAATTGTGCGCGTTATGAAGAGCGTATTTTATCGACTTCAACAGGAGATGTCAACACGGGTTTTACGACTAAAGACCTGAACACAAAATTTGGATTTTTGCTGGACGTCAAAACTCTTCTATCCGACACAGATGTCGATGCAATTCGTCGAAATTGCACATATTTTGGAAATTTATATGACACCGACATCAATGGCCACGAACTTTTCACAGAAATTGGAGATTGCAAAATGCTGCTCAGTAACCGGAATGAAGTTCTACCAGAAACTCCTTTGGATCTTCTTAGTTTTATTGTGTTTTATGGAGACGACATATTTCCGAATTTGCGAATTTCACTGCAAATTGTATTGACAATAGCAGTTTCAATTGCAAGCTGTGAGCGGTCGTTCAGCAAATTGAAACTTATTTTGTCGTATTTGAGTGCTTCAATGGGACAAGATCGTCTCAGCGATCTTGCTCTTCTTAGCGTTGAAAGAGAAACATTGGAACAAACTGATTTTGATTACATGATTGACCAGTTTGCGACAGTGAAATCAAGAAAAATGTATTTTTTGTAGACTGTATCAACCAGTCTACGACAGTGACTGAGTGAGCCATGTAATATAATTTCTATAAATTTGCTTCTTTAAATACAATGTTTCATTAAAATTTATATTGTTATTCCTTATTCGATGTAATAGGAAAATGTGATTAAACGGTGGGGGGCGCCAATTTTATAGTTCGTCCCCGGGCGCAAAATATCCTAGCTACGCCTCTGCGTCCCTCGGTATAGACCAATCAGTTTCAAGGACAATGCATATATTATCATAGTGTGTTTTTTGTTTGCATTTTGACTGCAAGTATTGTGGTTAATGCAGACATGAATCCTTGTAAAAAGGTTTCAGTTTTGTTGCCAGAAAAAAGGGGAAAACCCCTATTATTATATTTTGGTACTGGCAAAGGAGGTCTAATGATGTAGAAGGAGCTCTTTAGAAACCACGTAGGAGGGTAATTTGGTCTACTTTTCATGCTGACCGGATGTGTTCTAAGAGGTGGAAGTATCCACACTTTACCCCACCATACATAACCTGCTGATCGACTCACTGTGGTTTACTGTACCCATTTAAACTGCACGCTAGACAGAGGTGACAGGGAGGACCATTTTAGAAGTTAATGCTTCAACTCAGAATCTTTATTTCTATTGGAGGAATCCGGTGAGCTATAAAGCTCTTGTTCACAGATGTCCGATAGGGGCGGTTCGGAAAGTTACGGCAAACAATTCAAAAACACGATTGGAGTGCATCGGAAAGGTAAACAAATCACTTTAAACAAAAAATGTTATAGTTTTAAAATGGAAAAATAATTACGAAACTAAACAATTTTTATTTTACCAGCTAAGGCCCACTGAGCTATTAGCTTATTTTTTCAGGAGCAACCCGGCCACAAATGATCGCCCAACGAAGTGGCTTATCACGTGGAAATGTAAAACAGCCAAATAATCTAAATAGCCTAAACGCACGATCGAACACGCGACGTCTGCATTTCAAGCCATTTGTGCTAAGCATTAGAGCGCGCCTTACGTTTAAAAAATTATGACATCACGTACTTTAAGTTTCGTCCTCGAATCCTTTTCTTGACTGCAAACTAGGGCCCAACAACAACAACAAAAATCCCATCTCTTATTGTCTTGGAATTTTCCCGCCAAATTTCTGCCACCGTAGGAATGTGCCCAGCAGGCTAAGCGGCACACTCTCTCACTTTTGTAAATGCCCTCCACTGCCCACGCATGCCATCCGGTCGTTCAACCAGTTAAGACACCTCGCCAAAATGAGCACCTGTGGTTGCTCTCAAAGTAAACACCTTGAATGCACGAAAATGAAAAACGGGCACATCGAGAGCCACTTTTTTTGCCCGTGCGAGCACAGCGGACGGCTTGCATTGCAGAGGCGGGTTAGCGAAATTGGCCGACCCACCTGCTCCCCCCCCCACCACACCAGGCCCATCCCCTCCTTTCTCCGGCGGCCGTGAGAACTCGGAGCTGTTGGATTTGAGAGGCTGAGCCATTTCTTGAGACAAACCTTTGAGTAAGTGGCGTTGCTACAAAAACCCCGACTTTGACAACCAAAAATGGACTCGGGTTGCACGTTGCTTGCGCGTGTTCCTTTTCGTCCCAAATTTTTTTGGCGCGCAAAGGCGACCGATGTCTCTCTCCGTCACCGCCAGTGCGGCACATTTCCCAAGACACGGTGTGCTCCGTCCAATTTGTTGACATTTGATGATTGCCGATTTTTTTTTTTGGCAGACATTGTTTCCAGTGATTACCACTGGATGCTTACCGCGGTGTGGATGGGGAGCGCACTGGGCTTTGCGATGCCTAAGACGCCGGTTCGATCTCATGGCGAGGCAGTTGAAACAAATCGCCAGGCTTATTTAATCTTCACACCGCTGTCCACCCAGCAGCATGTGTGGGTACGCCACAGTTAAAGTGACGTACGGTGGAGTAAAGTGTGGGTATTCCCACCGATTCCTAGACGTCTGGCCAGTGTGGTTAGAGTTGTCCAAATTGTCATCTAGAGGGCCTCTCTCTGTCCATCCAGGAGCATAAACGGGTACCAGTTAGCCGATCGTCAGGTCGCGTATGGTGGGATAAAGTGTGGGTTACTCCCAACTCATACAAGTGGTCTTGCCCCAACTGGACATCTGTGAAAAAGAGCTCATCGGATTCCTCCAGCCTCAATAAAGATTTATGATTCTGAAGTAATTTGCCCGGCATGAAAGAGTCGGTCAAATGCCCTCTGGAGGGGTTCTCTATAGAACTCCCTCTAGCGGAGGGCCCTTCAGCCGGCAGTGGCGTAAGCAGGCAATTGCAGGGCCCAAAACCCTCACCTCTCCTTTCGCGATTATGAACGGGGCTAACGTTGGCCGTTGTTATTTTTTTTTCTCGTGACAACGCGAAACCATCCCCCAGCCCCCCCCCCCCTCCTTGATCCCCGTTTACTTCTTTGAGCAGTTCACGTCCACCTCGCTCATTCCCTTCGTTCGCTTCAAGCCATTGTTGGCTCCTGCGGCAATGCCCCCCTTGTTGAATTTTGTTTCAACTGAGTTACCCCAACATGCCTGACCCGATATGGTTCTGAGAGAGAAATAATCGTATGAATAGTGGACATCAATATTTTAACCAATTTTTTTTAGATTGCGAGGTATCCTAAGCAGCTGGTAACTGCAAGCGAATACATACAAATCAACGGACGCTCTGCACGCGTGACGTAATTCTTGTGTGCTCGCTGGTCACTCTTGGAAACCGCATTGCTCGCGATCACTGAGTTTAGAAAGGTATTTCATATTGTTCTCGGTTACCATATGGATTGAAATTGATCGTAGTTGTCTCATATTGACAAATTCATACGTGATTATTCACCAATGACTCTTCTGCGTATGATATAATTTCACACATTTATAAATCACCGCACGTACGCCCCTGGGACATTGCCACGTAGCGCACATAGGTCGCCTCGTACCCCCCGGTTAAGAACCGCCGCTATAAGCCACCCACTCCAGCTTTGGGGACGAATTCATCCCGTTGCCCTCTGGCTTAAGAAGGAAGTTTCTCAGCGTGCGTTCTTTTTTTACAAGACGATTATTACCTTTAACGAGCAGTGGAATTGAGTACAGTGAAATTGTTGTCACAGACAGGGCGCTGTGAATGCTGTGCTGCGTTGTGAGAGTTTCTCACTGTGTTTACTTGACTATTTCCCACCCCTTCCTCCCAGGGAGAAGCTGGCGAGAGTGGTAGGCGTGGCCTGGATGGTGAAAAGGTGTGTAATTGATCTCCACGGCACGCTTATTTTGTTAAGCCACTGACTGCGGGCTTTAGAGAGGCAACTGCAGAGCAATAATAATAGCCCTTTCATAGGGTTTGCATTGCACCGAGCGCCTACGTATCGCAGCCCGTGGTCACGGCACAGCTTTGCACGGCGTGTCGAGCAACTCTGTTACGAATTTGCGGACGTGACGATTGCGCGCGTGTGCGATGTACCATCGCGACACTTGGAATCTCTCTATCTGTAGAGATATTGTATACGCAATGTAGGGGGGGTGGATGCTGTGTGACGGTGAGCAGCAAATGCAGAGGTCGCCGGTTCGATTCAATCTCCCGATGTGGCAATAGAAGCAGTGGGCGACTGCATTCTTGAACCCCACCCACCTCCCCCCCCCCCCGACCTCCGTACACCCAGAAGTCTATATGACTACACTGCAGTCAGTCGGGCGATCAGTAGGTGCCGCATATGGTGGCCTCAAATGTGGATTCTCCCACCTCTCCTGAGACGTCTGCCCAGCGTGGAAGAGTAGGCCAATTACCGTCTTAGAGGACCTCTTCTCAAGAGCTCTCCAGAGTTTGATTCCCAGCTATGGGCTAACTTCAGGAGTGAGTGATGTCTGCACGGGCATGCACCCCCCCCCCCACACACATCCCTCTTCCCCCCTCCCGGCTTCATCAGCCCGAGCTGACCAGCTGTGGTGAAATATGGCAAACAACGTCCGTGGCAGATGCGGCATATGGTGGAGGGCTTCATCCCGCAGCCGATTGAAAAAGAACCTCACGGGTTTTTTTTTCACCGCACTTGTTATTTTCATGAAAAGAGCCAAGATCAGGAAGTCATCGTCGCCAAAGCCATCGATGCCACCACCACACCTCGCTGCCGATGCCTTCCGCCCTCCGCCAGATCCCGCAGCTGCTGCGCAGTGGCACCAAAGCGGCCTCCAACGATCTGCCCTGACAGTATAAATATAATTTGTTTAAAGCAGCAATCTATTATGATGAGTACTTTGCGACATTGTGGAAATATGGCCATAACAAATAAGTAAATATCTAATAAATAAACAAGCAGACTAATTGATTCATATCAATCGGAGGTCACGCCGTCCCAGGTTTACGTCATGTGCTGTTCGTGTGTGTGCGCGCGTGTGTGTGCCCATGTGTTCATGCGTGCGTGCGTGCGTGTGTTTATATGCGTGTGTGCGTTTGCGTGCGTCTCGGTGACACAGGGCGACAGAGGGGAGCTGGGGGCTCCCGGTCTGACGGGCCTTCGGGGAGACAAAGGAGACCAGGTGGGAGCTGCACATGGCAACGTACCCAGCACTAAGCTGCCAGGCGTAATGAAAAGAGCGCTGCAAATGAGAATGATTATAGTCGATGGCACTGCTCACCCTCTTCTTCATATCAGATTGCTTTGGTTCACTCTAATAGCTAAGCTTGAGCGTGGCCAGGTGGCTCGGAGGTTCGATCATTGAGCTGGCACTGCTGGAGACCTTGGTTCAAATCCAAGCCCCTGCCTTGGCTTAAACCAGGTTCTCATTTAGTGGGGAGTTGATCAGTCTCAGCCCAGTTACCAATAACTGCAATGGCAAAGAGCCCCATCGCATTAAAATTTGACGAATAAATTAGCACTGGGCTATGATTTAAAGCATGTTCTCAAGTAGAGGTGAGTTGATGGTGTCAAATTTCGATTTAAAGCTTTCGTGACTGCAGGGATCCATCTTCTTGGTTCTTTCGGTAAAGTCACGTAGAATGGAGATAATAAAAATAAAACATAATAAAATAATATAATATTATTTCCATTCTACGTGACTTTACCGAAAGAACCAAGAAGTTGATGGTGTCAGTCCGGTCACCAAAGACCACGACAGAGTATCACAAGAAAAAATTAACCCGTAAAAACAAAGTTTTTCACTCTAAATCCTTTATATGCGTGGCAGCTAGAGTCCTCTCGTCCTCTGGCTTGAGATGGCTGCCACCTATGGGTCAGATGATTGTCTGCCAGCATTAAGCAATTGGTAATTAAATATTTAAATTCTTTTTCCCTAAACAGTGTAAAATTTTGGAGAAAAAAAATTCACGAAAATTAATTGTCACGCACAACGAGTCTGTGTGGAAAATGTCAGCTCGATTGGATCACGGGAAGTGGGTTAAAAAACGACCGAAAGATTTGCACGGTCGTAAGCAAGCAAGCAAGCACGCAAGCACGCAAGCAAGCAAGCGAACTTAATATAAAGGATTTAAAAAGGCGATGCTGGGTTGGCAGTGGTGCACAAGCACAAATAACACGAATACAACACCCGTGTCAACTACACTGCCCTAAAGAATAATAAGAATATAGCATGTGACATTTCAAGCAATGGCCCTTCTTTATAGCAGAGAAATCCTCTGCAGAGAGATCTTCGGCTATGAAGAAGAACCACTGCCAGACATGTCAAGTCAATACACATTCGTCAACAAAAGTGTTATTGTCTCAAAAGTGGTATTGACTCAACACGCACGTGCTGAGTGTTTTTTTTCTTCTTCATCATGTAACTAAATTCCAGCTCTGGCAATTAAAATATCAGTCAGAGCCACGTGCAGCGGTAAAGATCACTCTCACATGGCAGAGTTAGTGGCAAAGGGTTGCGCCCTCTACTGTGTGGACCAGGCTACTTGAAGGGGGGCGTCTCAGAGGTAGCTCTGTAATATACAGTTCTGTGAACGATTCTCCATAGCCAAGGGCTGCGCTGCGCTGCATGAGATGGGGAAGGAAGGACGCTTCGTCTCATCACTTGCCGCCGATTGCAAAATCAGAATAAAGTTGCGGGGCAATGACACAAATGACAAATAGAAGGGAGCTAAATATGCCCACGGATATTTCAAATGAGCAACATTTAGATTGTTGTCCTTCCGCCGCACCTCCGATTAGTATGGTTGGCTTCGTACAGGGCGAAAGAAGTTCAACATACATACATAAAAAAACACATTTTACGTGCCATTGGCTTTTAATGCAAATATTTGCGAATATATCCATTCCTACATTTGTCCCTTAATTCATTAATTATTAACGTTTTCCCGGTCTTAATAATTTTGCCCGAGTACGCAGATCTGACGTCTCATCCCATTTACTGTGTGGCGACATGGGGTCATTGCAGACACGATTGATTAGGAATACATTTTGCCACTTTGCTTGGCTTGTAGGTTTGAAACTTCAAACAAGATTGCTGAGCAGGCAAGTTGGAAATTCATTCGCACGCCGGCCTGGCCATGACGCGACTCCCAAGATTGCGGAGCGAATTGATCCGTCACAGATTTTACAAACTCTCTCTTGTCATCCGACCAAATCCAACATGTGAGAAGGATAGCATGCGAGTGTGCGTAAGTGTGCCTGGGGGATTGCTATCACAGTCACTTGAATACCCGACACTACTAACTGGAACGACCTAGGTTCCATTGCTAGTCGTGAATTACATCAGCAGAAAAGTGGTGCTAGATACAGCTATCGTGCTGTGATGGTTCCACCTGAAGATGGAAGCTTGTGTTTCCTCCGAAACGTCGTGATTTTTATTTTATTTTTTATTTTACTTTTATTAATTTTTATTTTTTACCTACGTGACTTTACCGAAAAAACCTAAGAATAAGTGGTGCTAGTATCTGTCCTGGGCCTCCTTACGTTAACTGTGATTTGACGTGAATACCCGGTGCGGTGAGGAAATACCAGAACTGGGGAATCCAAGGTGACTGGTTGAGGTGCTGCTCATGTCACCACCTATCATGTGCTGGCTAGCAGCGCTTGCTGCATTTCGTCTTTAAGGCTAATTGGGTGTCTTTCCCCCATAGTTTGTCTTTGAAGCTAATTTGGGTATCTTTCTACGTATGGCAACAGTCATATCATGAGTCATCCATTGTGCTGTATTCCTGGTGTTTTGGGTTTTAATCCCGAACAGCACTTGCCCAACAGCAATGCAGTTCAGAGGGGATATCTTTTTGTGTATTGCATTCTGTGTGGGGACCAGTGACACGTAGTTTTTGCGCTGTGCTTTGACCTTGGTGACCTGAGTTTGATTCACAGCCGTAGCTAACATTAGAGGCGAATGATATTTGAACTGATCCTAGGCCTCCCCTAGGGTGACTCAGCCTTAAATGAGGACCTGATGCAGTGTACAGACATCGAGACTTGGGGAGGGGGACACATGTGTTGGTCATACCTGACATCATGCAGGACTTAATAGGTGTTCACTAACAGCAATTACCACTAGAGTGTATCAAACGCTATATGGGGGGGTCTTAGTTTTTTTTATGTGAGGCCTGCATGGGATTCATGTTCTTTGAGTCTTTCATTAAAGCGACGTAGATATAAAAATAATAATATTAATAACATATTAACAATATCACGACGTTTCGATCGCAACACAAGCCATCGTCATCTGGTGAAAAATATAGCGGGAGAGCTGCTGAGGCAGGAAAAGCTTTAAGTCAAGATCTAGCCTGCTTGGGAGTTAAAACCTCAGCCACATGAAGTCAAATATCTAAGTTAAAACATGAAAGTCTGTGGTCACAAAACTTCTCCAAAAAAATACTGCTTTAAACAAGCGATTACTTTTCTGCTTTGAAGGTAAATTTAAACGAGCGTGCTGCAATTATTTAACAATGCGACGTCAAACGTTGAATGTTTATGTACTTGATAAAAAAAAAATGTGCCCACGTGCGCCCCCGTTTTAGGCCATGAAATCCGGCATAGAATAAATACGCCTTGCATAAAATGTAAAATTCACTTTTTAAAACTCTGACATCTAAAGAACTAGTGCCCTTTTGGCACGAAAGCCCCGTTCTTATACTTTGTACAATAAAATCGAACGGGGACATGGGGGGGTAGAGAGAAAGCCCTCGCACGAAGCTACCCAACGTGGCCATAAAGTGCCGTTGTAAAAATTGGGCTGAGCTTGTAATCAGATGCCCGCGCCACGCGGGACTGCGCGCGATCTACATAGGCGGTGCTGGCGCTTAACAAATGGCTTTCTAATTGCAGGGCCTGCCAGGTTTAGGCGGTCCGCCAGGTGACAAGGGCGAGAGGGGAGAAAGAGTAAGTACGGCGCGACTTCATGTGCATCATACCGACAGCGTTCCTCGTCTTGGCCTATTGATTATGCTGCTGGGTTTTACTTGTTCCTCCTTGCCAGGTGTGATGGCTGCAGCTAATTGCAGGGTGGTCTCATGCCAGAGTGTTCATAATTGGCGCGGCACGTTCCGACACGCGCCACGAGGCGGAATTTGTATTTTTCTTTTTAACGCTCTCGGCAGATCAGTCCGCCGGCTCTGAATGGAATCGCTCGACCGATCGCGCTCGCACGCACACCTGCAGGAGCAGTGGCGGTAGCTTTCCGCTGTGCAAAAAAAAATACGCGGAAAAAAACCGCGGGGATGTTACAAAAAAAACTATTTTGTAAAGCGCCCACTCGTGTCGGACGCCTCTTTGAAAGTCACGGTGGCCGAGGAACGATAGGATCTTTCCAGATGGCCTTGATTGGCAACGAAAATAGATTTTCGTTGCGATGTATGCGCGATATTCCACCGGTCAGGTGCGCATCTACGTATTTGTCCAACGCAGCAGTGTTTTTTAAGACAGGGCCTTTAGCCAAGTCTGAGTGCAGTCAGGCCAGATTTAAGTTTGCAAATTCAATTTAGAGAGGATCAAGTGTCATCATGCAACAAAAAAAGATGTATTCTAGATTTGAAGCTTTCGTGACTGCAAGGATTCATACTCTTAGGTTTTTCGGTAAAGTCACGTAGGTAAAAATAAATAATAAAAATAATAGAAATAATAATAGAAATAAAAATTATAAATCAGATATTTATTTTGACCTACGTGACTTTACCGACAAAACCTAAGAGTAAAAAAAAAGATGCTTCTTTTGTTTAAGGAACTGCTTTGTGACGTTGTTTATTAAGAAGCCACCATCTTGTTCTCACGTGAATTATGGGTCTTGAAATATTGAGAATTTTTTTTACCGAATTCCACCCCCCCCCCCCCCCCAAAAGAATAACTCTTCTCGTGATTGTCATTGCCGACCCCTCGTATAGACTCTGATATTTCTTTCTTCTGACCTCATTACTCCAGCCCTAAAAGAAATGCACGCCAGTCAAGTTTGCTATTACATTGCGGTGAGTGTAGCGGCCTCTAGTGGCTGAAGAGGGCACGTAAATCCATAACATACGAGGTATGCAAATAAAATGTGTATTTATTCTGATGTGTGCGAATTTGAGGCACGTATCGTGGCTTTCAGGAATCGTTATTAACCCATGGGTTGATGTCCCTTTTCACACCCACGTATTACCATTTAAAAGAAAATATAAATGAAGACATTTATATTGGGGGTGGAGCAGTCATAGAGCGGTTCGTAATAATAATGACATTTTCCATAGCATCGTAACGTGGCAATTCATAACAGAGGCGCTGCATAGACGACGACAACATTAAACAATAGTTATTAGACCGTTGTAATTTTTTTTTGTGTTAAGTTTTTTGTCCTTCCCCCACACCTCCGAATAGCACGTTTGGCTACGTACGGGGCAAAATAAATTAACCATACATGCCTACGTGCTATTGAACAGTTAAGGAGTGCTTACATGTGGTCAGCACGGTTGGCTACGTACGGCAAGGTTGTACGGTGTGAAAGAAGTTTAACGTGCATAGGTGTCATTGGACAATTAATGAGTGTTTACGTGTGGGAACCGCGTATTGTTGGGTTAACGATGGGTACTCCCATCGCTTCCAAGACCGCTAGCCAGCATACGTGCATGATAGGTAGATGTGGTGACACTTGTGGCTACATCGACGAGCCGGGTCTGTTTTGGACGAGTTTTCCAATGACGATCAGCAAACTCGGTGGCTCGCACGTGCAGCGGCAGACTGATGCGGCCACGGCGGCCGGCAAAAAGGTGCGCGGACAACCAAAGTTGTTTCTTTCGCCTTCGGAAACACACACACACATCTCGCCGTGCGTCCTCGACCTTCGGGTGACGTTCTGGACTCGTTGGCAGACGCCGGCACGCAGGACTCGGCTCGGTACTTGCGCGTGGGCCACCCTGTGCCAGCGTCTTGCTGGCGATCAAGACGAAGTTCTTTTTTTTTTCTTTAAACCGGCCTCGCTGCGGTGACCCCGCAAACCAACGTCGCTTTGTCTGCGCGGAAAGTCGCGAAACTCGGTCAAGCCTCTGACTGCCGCGGATCAACTTGAGCCGCGGGCTGTTCGTGACTTGGCCGTAGGCCAGGGGTCCCCAACCCCCGAGCCGCGGACCAGTCCCGGTCCGTGGCCTGTTAGGAACCGGGCCGCACAGCAGCAGCAGGAGGTGAGAGCGGTGAGTCCGCGCGTGGCCTGCTCATTATTTTTTTATTCACCACTTTTGTCCGCGCCTCTTTCCCGCACTGCGCACTCGTCTCCGTGAAAAAAATTGTCTCCCACGAAACCGGTCCCTGGTGCCAGAAAAGTTGGACACCGCTGCCGTAGGCGGTCGAGAAGTTGTTGAGATGCCCTCGGCCGTCGTGAGCGGTTGCGGTAGTCGACACCCCCACCCCCTCCCCCAGAGAACACAAAGCTGTTAACCACAGTCTTGACGGCGTCACGGGGGCAACTCGTTTCGTGAAACTTTTGATTCCCCAGCAGCTGATGGAAGCTGACTTGCTGACTTACGTAGAGCTCGGAGCTCGAGTCGAGTGTTGCGCCAAGGTCACAGCCTGGCTCTGGCAGAACCAGGCTGTGATGGATGCGCCTCTGAACCATTTAGCAGGGCCGTGCTCAGTTTTTGTTGGTGATGTGCGGTGGTGCACCGTATGAAGTCGGTTTTTCGATGGGTTCGGTTTCATCCGTTTGGATTCCATCAATCGTCAATGCAGGAAACAAATGGCGCTGCACTGAATCGGAGTCAACTGAATTCCCACATAAACTAAACTGCTACTAAACTACCTTTATTTTAGCAGGCAAGGCTCACTGAGCTATGTAGCTCTTTTTCAGTAGAGACCTGGCCACACATGATAGCTCAACGAAGTGGCTTATGACGTGGAAACTTATAGCAGCCAAATACTTTAAACGCATATTCCTAAATGTGGAGGGTAAAAACCAGAGGACCCGGCGAAAAATCCATGCGACCATGGAGAGAGAGAGAGACATGGAATCTCCAAATATACAATGTCGAGATCGAAGCCACGACCTCCTGCATGCCAGGTGATGGAGTTAACATCCCACCACACCGCAGCATCCCACATAGTTACACTTATCAGCGTAGAAGTGTGAGCCCATGCCACGTCTTGACGCTACACTGCTGATGTCGGCGGTGTAGAGCAAGCAAAGCAGGGGGGCCCAGCACTGAGCCTTGCGGGGCTCCTGCGACCGACAGTGTGCCTTGGATTGCTGACCTTTGAAAAGAACAAATCGACTGCAGCCGGCCAGATTATAAACATAACCAGTGGAGCTCATACTCTTAGTTCTTTCGGTAAAGTCACGTAGGTAAAAAATGAAATTAAAATTAATTTTAAAAAAAATCACGACGTTTCGGAGGCAACACAAGCTTCCGTCTTCAGGTGAAACTGTCACAACAAATGGATGTCCAGACGAACGCCAGAGAGGCATGCAAGCAAGGTCTCGTGGTCGAGGATGGCAAACCCCTGCTGGGCCGGCAGATGGAGAAGGGCGAGCAACACGTGGTTGCCTCTGGCCGTGGCGTTAATCAGGTGAGCACGTACCTTGGCGAGAGCGGTCTCCGTCCAGTGGTACCTTCTGTCGGCAGGGAGTACGTGTGTTTGTGTGTGTGTTGAACTTTTTTCGCACTGCACGTAGCAAAACCGTGCTAATTGGAGGGTGTGGGGGAAAGGACAGCAAAGACACACACACGCACGAAAACCACGAGAAAAAATGCGCGGTGGGAGAAGAAAATGGCCTCGACAAGATGAGCTCCATTCTGGCGATGCAGCGGCCGCTCCAAGAAAATCTTCGACGGCACCAAAAGATTCGCAACCGGTTCCCAAGATCGCCACGACGCCGTCAGCTAGCCCACGCTTGTACGTACGTACACTGAACTTCTTTCGCACCGTACGTAGTCGACCTTGCTCATCAGAAGGTGCGGGGGAAGGGACAACAAACCGAAGACAAAAAAGCAGTTCTCAAGGAATGAGTTTTCAATCTGGGTTTAAAAGTGCCATAGCTCCCAGTACCTTCCTAACATGGGAAGGCAGAGCACACGGCCGGTGCGTTGTGTGGAGTGAGAAGCGGGTCAACTTCAGCTCTGAATGGTGCGGCCTTGCCCATTTTCCGTCGCCGTGAACTTAACGAGGACCCCTGCACAAAGGCCTGGCCGTGGAGCGGCCGTGACGATACCGCTGATTCCCTGGTGGTGCCACACCTACTGCTCATTCCAAAACCGATGATACTGATGAGAATGCTGACGCTGAAACCGATGATACCGCCAATATTGCTGGAAATGGATGATATTGCCGATACTGCCATGGCCGACACCGAAGATGCTGCTGATACTGCTGATGGCGAGACTGATGATGATGATGCTGCTGATTCTGAAGCCACCGAAAACTGCTGTTGCAGATATACCGACGATGCTGGGGATATTCCTGGTGCGCATATCGATGATGCTGCCAGTACTGCCACCACTGAATCCGGTGATGCTTATAACACCCGCTGATGGCGGTGCTGATAATGACGTTGCCTATGATGACGATAGTGCTGCTGCTGATGATGATGAAGTGTATCGCCGTGTGAAACACGGGCGAGTCTGTGACGGTCTGTGAGGGTTTGTCACTGTGTGTCGTCTGTAAGAGTCACCACTGTCACAGACGTCCCCTGTCTGCGTTACACTTTTTGTGTCTTAGTTTGTTGTCCTTCCCCCGCATACCTCCGATGAGCACGGTTGGCTACGTACGGTGCGAAAGAAGTTCAACATACGCTGTTTTACTCACCGTCCCGAGGTTGATTCTCGGCCACAGCTAACATCAGGGGCAAGTGATACTGGTAGGAAACTCCTGGTTACACCAGCCCACAGGGGATTATTGTGTCCGTCCGTCCGTCGTGCATCCAAAAATCGGGCTGGGTGGAGAGGGGAGGGTGGAGAGGGGCTGGGTGGGGAGGGGAGGGTGGGGAGGGGCTGGTCACCCCGTGGTGCCCTTATAAAACTCAACGTTTAACCTACTCACGCCGGCTTGTGCCCGCCCTCACAGTCGGCCATATTTACGGAATACACCACGCCGCCGTTGACCCTGGCCATTGACCGAGCAACCCAACGTCACTACCAGCTCCCTCCGCAGGAATGTGTTATCTGAACCAGTCCTGGGTAACCCCATTCACTCACATGTACTGACCAGCGTGGTGAAGTATAGTCAAAAACAACCCCAATAGCGGATGTGGCCTGGGGAGGCCTTTATCCAGCTGTGCGGTAAATTAATGTTGTTATTAATGTGATCTTTATGACTATGTAATGAACGTAGATTGATTGAGACGTTGGTTGTTTGATTAAGTACCAAAAATATTTCTATCTGAAAACACGCAGTGTATGTAAGTAAATCACTGACTGACAGCACACATTTAAATGTCTCAACGTTTAAACTGCAACGCCAAAACACAGCGGGTGTTAAACTGAGATTAGCGCAAAGCTAATTTTGAAGACGTTAATATCTAAAAGGCATTTTGCTTCCACTAATGCGAGGTATTGCGGTGAAGATAACATGATGAATGGGCACTTTCCCACCCAATTGCCAGGCTTTCATCTTAATATCAGGTTGGGGATTTTGCAGGCCCCTGTGAATAAATGCTAATGCGGCAACCGGCTTGAGATTCGCCTTCAAAAACAAGCGAGATCCAAGCTGCGCATGGGCCAGGCCTGCGCCTGTCATGTCTACCCTTCAACAGATGTCTCAGTGACGGCCCCGTGGAGTCGATTCATGTTTTATCTGTGAGACGTGGTGTTCACAGTTGGGGCAGTAAGCACATTGGACTTGTAATCCAGAGATCGCCGGTTCGATTCGTCGGTTGCAACTATTTGAGAGTTAATCAAATCCCGCCACCTCTGTCCACCCAGAATGTGTGAATGAGCACACCGCGATGAGTCGATCGTCAGGTTCGCGCGTGGTGGTGGGAGTAAAGTGTGGGTGGCTCCCACCTCTTCCAAGACGTATAGTCGGCATGGAAGAGTAGACCAAAGTACAATGTCGAGATGCTCACGCTAGAGCTCTAGTGGAGGCCCATCTATCAGCAATAATATAGGCAAATAATTGCACTGCTGCACCTTTACCACAAAATTTATTCACAAGGACGGTAGAGATTGAGCTTTTTGTGTTTTTCGTGGTGGGCTATGGAACATCCTTTTTTTTTAAAAGGGCTTCCTTGATAACCAGTTACTTAATCCCTTAATATGACCATGATTCACTTGGCCAAAATTTAAAAAAATTACTTTTTTTCATTTCAACCGGTAAGATGTGTAACCACCTCTTCGGAGGCAGTGAACACACGTTCACTACTTTTAACAATTTTTTATCTTACCAGCTAAGGCCCACTGAGCTATTTATCTCTTTTTCAGAAGCGACCCGGCCACATATAGCTCAACGAAGTGGCTTATCATGTGGAAATCATAGCAGCCAATACTCTAAACGCATGTTTCTAAATGTGGAGGGGAAAACCAGAGGACCCGGAGAAAAATCCACGTGGCCACGGGCGTCAGGGTCGGGATAGAACCCACGACCTCCTGCATACAAGACGAGGTAGTTAACATCTCGCCACGTATGTGAGCTTAAGCTCACTTTCATTCCTGGCTATGGTTAATGGTGGAGCCAAGATTTTCAGGTAGGGGGGGGCAACCCCTCCAGCAATGAAAAATTATAGGAGTTGTTAGTAAGTAAGGACTTGTCCCTTGCTTTTTATTCGACGCGTGTGCGGTGATGGCGCAGCTATCGGTCGAGGGTCGAATTCGAACCGCGTCGTGTGATCGGCATCGCGCTCGCTGAAGGTGAATGCCTTCAGGGAAGTCGTATACTGTATACGCAACTGCGCACAATTCTGTGAGTCACTTATAACCGCTTTGCCGTTACTTATTGCCAATTATGGACTCAGACTATTGTCCCATCATCTCATAGAGTCCCTGGCACATGATAATATGCTACACAGTGGCAGTGGGGGTCGCAAAATGCCAATTTATTACTAATAAACCCCAATGATCCGATCGAAATTAGGGATTTTTATCGGATCATTGGGGGGGGGGGCACGTGCCACCCCCCCCCCCCCCCCTTTTGATAGCCGTAATCCAAATTTGCCAAATATTTTTTTGTTTCCATAAAAAAATAACCCTCAAATTACTCGATTGGGATTACACGTCGCAATCATTGCCCCCCCCCCCCAGTGTCGCAAGTCACCTTGGGCTGCACAGGGACAAGCTGCCATTAAGAGGTCGCTCGACTAAGCAATAAACATTGCGGGGTTTTTTTTTTGGTTTTAATATAAACACTCCGAGACCTTTAATTACGTTGCGGGCACAATATAAATGTAAGAAGTATGATTATATTATTATTATAATATTACGCATCACTGACCAACAGATACATGCTCCACAATGTTGGAAGGGGAATTCCTGCAGCTATGCTGCTCTTAACGTTGGCTTTCTGATTATTGCATGTTTGCACTGGAATTTTTGATTCACGTGTATCGATGTCGCTGTTAAAACTAACACGTAGAGCTTACTTTCACCTGTACCTAACGTTTTCTGGCACCACTTGTTGTCATATTATATTTGATTTGTGTTTTTTTGGTATTCATGTGTGTTTGATTTATGACCAGAACCGGCCCTAGACCTTTGGGGGCCCTAAGCAAAATTTGGTTGGAGGCCCCTTTGATGTATGATTTTTTTCACCCACTAGCTAGCAGTGACTCTAGGGGGCCCTCTGCTGGCTACGGGGCCCTTTGCAATTGCAAGGGTCGCTTAGTGGCTGGGCCGGCTCTGTTTATGACCATCAAATACCCTGTTTGTTAGTTGTGTAATGTTCCTTTAGGACCCTGTACTCATTCTCTGCGATATGTTGATTATTTGTCTTTTGCTTTTGTTGTTGCTGTGCCCTGGCACCACGGATCTCCCTTGTAAAATATCCAGGCAAAGAAGAAATCGAATCAACTCATACTCAAAACTCCATAAGGCATTATTAACGCTAAACGTTTAATGTATGTATGTTAAACTTATTTCGCACCGCACGTAGCTAGCCATGCGAATCGGAGGTGTGGGGGAAGGACAACAAACTAAACACAAAAAGTAGTTGCAAAGGAATTTGTTTTCAATGTAGATTTAAAAGTGCATAGCTCCGGTGGCTTCATAATATCAGAAGGAAGAACATTCCAGACGGCCGCGGAAGCACACGTCGAAGCGCGCGATGCGGTGGAAAGTACTTAAGTCAGGTTCCAAGAGGCTCGTGCAATAACACCGAACACTGAGAATCTGGCACTGTTTACAACCGAATCAGTTGGTGTGTGTACTGCGTCGAGATGTACTACATGTGCCGTGACTGATCACGTCGGCGTCCTGGTTTAAGTAATGAATCTAAATATGAAACGGTGAAAATGAAAGCGTCATTTTTGGCGGAGTCGCATGAGGTGTGATGTCACAACATCCCACGTGCTCTTGCAGTTGTGACAATAGATGTTCCTTATTGTAATGGATGTTGCAATTAAGAACACGGGGAATCTGCGAAGACCAATGTAATTGCCTTCAATTGTAGAATGTAAAAGGTGGAGCTTCTGTAACTGCCTGCTCACGCACCTACTGACAAAAGGGACTCCCCTCTCGAGGATATTTGGCCTACTCTTCCAAGCGACCTTCAAATGCAGATATGTTAATTGCCCTAGGCAGAGCCGATTTAATTGTTGGTAGCCAAAATGGTTTTCAGAAGAAAAACACCAAAAGTGGACGTTGAAGAAACGTCACTTTTTCTGGGTCTCTTAAACGCCAAAGAAGGCACGGTCAAGCGTGAAAGTCATAGGCAGCTCAGTGCATATTGGGGCCGAAGAATCAGCTGTCTTCTCTGCCACAAACATGGATATGTCCGTTGAGCCAACCTGTTCATCGACCACTGTACACGTGTATGCACGGCCGGGTTTTCAATCCACTGCTGGATGAGGGCCTTCCCCCACGCCGTGCAGGGCGTGAAGGTCCTTTGCTAAAACTTCACCACGCTGGTCAATGCGGGTGGGTGAAGGTGTTGAGAGTGCCGGAGAGCAATGGACTTTGCTTCGCTGCACTCTTCCGCCAACAGCACCTATAACACCTTTGTGCACGGCGGTCACACATCTAAGCACTATCCAGGCACTGTCCAGCCTCAACTGTCCAGATTTGATGAGATTGGGCAGATTCGCGGAGGTTTGGTCGATGGCTCACCAACCGTTAAATGAATGAAATAATAAATAGATAATGAAACGTTGTCTGTTTGACTAAAAACTATAAACGATTAAATAACGTTTTGTTCCCAACGGCCTGTGTGGTCTTCTTGGCCAATATATTTTTTTTCCAGCAGAGATTACAATTAAGCAAGGAAACTCTGTATTGGTTTTCACTGTTATATTCATCAGACTGTGTCCTGTTAAATGCCACTACTAGATCTCGTGGTGTTTTAGATCAAAGTAGAGCGGAGACTATTCGTCAGTTGCGTCGATTAATCGGCTGAAAATTGTAATCGGCCACTGTCTTTTTTTGCGGTCGATTACTTGAGCCCTTTTACGTAGGGGGTGTCCTGCTTGCCTCCTGAAGGCAGGCAACCCCCTGCGTAGAAGCCACGCCCAGCTCAACGTGAATGATGATGTCCATGACATCACCACAGCCCGCCCATCACTGTCCAATGACACACGTGGAAACAGCAGTGAGAGCCCCCCCCCATCCCCAATTCTCTCAATGTTATCTGATTAGTCGAGTACCCAAACCGATAATAATTAGTCGAGTAATTGATCAAATACATTCTGGGATAGCCCAGCTTGAGACAAGATCCTTCACAAATACAGTGGAGCCATTCTACCCAGTGCAGCAAAGTGTTTGCATGCTGCCCACAAGAAATCAATGATCCCTGTTTACACATTTTTTTAAATTTTATTTCACACCCAAAGGGATAAAATACCTGCTTTTCTGACGTCTTCTGGACACGGCCATGATGAACCGTTTGTTGAGGAAATCATTTTTGGTGGATCACAATGGCCAATACAGCGTTTGATATGTGTGTGTTGTTTTCTTTGCGATATTTCACCCCATTGGAATTGTTTGTGCCCACTTGATCGGTTTGTTCCAACAAAGTCCGCGCTCAGATCAGAGCACAGAGCCGAAGCCGACAACGCGGAGATCCTGGCTTGGGATCTGGGTTTCAGTGACTGTCGAGTTAACCGGGGTTCTCTCGTGTTTACTAAATTGATGGTCTAAGCCCTCTTACCGATTATCAGCATGGGCTTAAGCTCATATATGTGGGGCCTTGAATACACACAGATCCCTTTATATTTGGAGTTTGCACGTTTTTCCCCCCGTGGTCGCGTGGATTATTCTCCCGGTCCTCCGGTTTTCCCTCCACATTTAGAAACATGCGTTTATGGTATGTGGCTGCTATAAATTCCCACATGATAAGCCACTTTGTTGACCTATCATATGTGGCAAGGTCACTTCTGAAAAAGAGCTGAATAGCTCATTGGGCCTTACCTGGTAAAATGAGAATAGTTTATAGTTTTAGTGTATAATTCTAGATTTGAAGCTTTCGTGACTGCAAGGATTCATATTCTTGGGTTTTACCGAAAAAACCCAAGAATTTAAGTGTATAGTTTGAAATGTGCTGCAACTTACGCATTAATAACAGGTTACTTGAAGGGACCTCAGGTTCTTTGATATCTCCTTCTGCATGCCATTCTGTGGACGAGGCCATGCACTCCTCTGAGAGAGTACTGAATTGATGAATCATCGTTTCATGATAGCTCGGTGAAAAAAGAAAATGTGTAGAGAACAAAGAAAACAATAAAACAACATTTGAAAGGTACACAGGAAGAGCTGCACTTCGTTCGGTTAAGGCGTGTGCACGCTGGATGATTCACGTGCGTGGCCAATCTGCATTTTCAGGGCGACGCTGGACCAAGGGGTCTTCCCGGATTGCCAGGCACGGTGAGTTTGTCCCCTAAACTTCTCAATTCCTCACGCTGCCGCTCGGTGGAAATTGAAACTCCGCAGCCGGCGATTCAATTCACTTCACAGCAAAATAAATCCTACGGTGCGAGAGCAAAACTTTGCGGGCTTTTTATTTTTTCTGAGCGCGTTCAATGTAAATGTGAAATGGAAAGCTTTAGTGCAACGCGGTGTTCTGACTCTTAATTTGTTTAAGCGCCGCAACCGAATTTCCGATGTGAGAGCCGTACGAGTTTTGCCGTGGCCGCTTCAAGCGCGTGTGCAAAAATTTAATGCGCTTCCGCGTCGGAGCTGAACGCTGAACACGCGCACAACATTTTTTTTGTTTTCTCACGCTTCTGTTTTTTCGCGCGCAGGACACTCAAACCTCTGTGGTCCAAGAACCTGGAATTGCGGTAAGTGGCAAGCAGCCCCCCCCTCCCGCACCATAATTTCCAGGCTTATTTGTCCGCAGGAATTGCTCAACTTCTTCCTTTCAATTGTCGACGACGCCGGGCGTCTATTAAAAAGGTACCGGGAGCGGCGTTCGATGTTTACTCCTCAGCGGGGAGCAAAATGAGTCGCGTGGCCCGCAAATAGGTAAATGATTGATCGTTCTCCACGAGGCCGAACATTGCATCGCCCGAGGGCGCTTTCGCATGGGCAACCGAAAAATAATGAACTCTGCCGGATCATTTGAATACTCGTTGTGGGAGTAAAAAATAAACCCGAAACGGATTATTACTAGCACGTAGGTTTTCGCGACCAATATCATTCATAATAGAGGGTTTTTTTGGGTTAGATCGCGTAAATGTATAAATGTGTCGTTAAAACCCCCCACCACCCGACACAGCCAACTAGTAAGGGTTGTCACGTTAACAGAACGTGCCAATTCGTCACTAGCACAGCACTAACCGGTGTGTTTGGAGAGCCAAGCCACAACATTCACAATCTGAGTACCAGATTGTAAATGTTGTTGCTTGGCTGTGTCAGGTGATGGCGGATTTTAACGACATATTTATATATTTACGTGATCTAACCCCCAAAAACAAACCTCTATTATGGACGTAGTATTATTATTATTGTCGCAAAGCGCCTGCGATGCTTTTAATCTGTTGAAAGCTCTCGTCGCGCTTTGTGGAGTTGTTCCGTGGTCAATCTCTGCGGACGTGGTGGCTCGCGCGCTCCTCCGAGTGATATATTTTGCGCCGGTGGGAATGGTGGTGGTGTGTGGGGGGATTTTTCGTGGACACGCCGCTGGGACCTCGGTGGGGGGTGGTGGTTGAGTTTGTTCCCATGGAACACACGCCAGCTTCGCCGTTTGGCTGCGTATCTCCCCCCCCCCCCCCACCTCGAGAAATTAATGCACTTCTTCCACACCGGCGTTGAATCTAATTTACGCAATTTGCATGTTGGTGAAGTGCACGCCATTCTCCGTTTGGAACATGGCCGTGCTATTGCTTCTGCTTTGCGACACACGCACGCACAAAAACACAAAGACAAAGATCCCCCCTGTTCAGCCTTAACAGACTGTTGGGAGCAAGTGATGTTAGCGGGCAGCTATGAGGGGGTGGGTGGCTAGCAACACGCCCGGCCGCCTTTGTCTCCCCAGTGGCGATGTTTACACACTGAGCAAGGTACTCATTTGAGGCTGGGTCGAACTAGGTGAGGCCCATGACCGTATCAGATAATCCTCACTGGTGGGAATTGAACTTTGGTTGTCCGGGTTCGTAGCGCAGCGCGCTAACCGCTACACGACTGCTCCCCACACACTCAACCACACACAGACACACAATGCGCACACGTTCACACAATGCATAAATGCATACACACGCACACACACTTCACGCTATGCGCTTGCACGACTCGGCAGGTGCATGACTGCTATTAACTGTGTTTTGGACACACGCAACAACGCACTTCAGCATGCACTCTTTGATGCGTGCACACACTCACAAAGGTGTAAGTGCACGCGATTCTCCACTTGGAACATGTCTGCGGGATTATGTTTGTATTAATTGTCTTGCACACAACAACACACACACATTTTCACTGTACGCTTGTTACATGTACACCACTCATGCACACGTACATACGCACGGACGTGTGTGCTCACAGGGCTTGCCAGGTGAGAGAGGAGAGAAGGGGGACCGGGGCCTCCCTGGAGAAAATGTGCGTAACCCCCTTTCCCGGAGCATGTGATGGGAAATGTCATACACGGCGAAAGAAATTTGGCGGTGTGGATTTCGGAGCGCAGAATTGATCTGCTCTATATTGGGTTTTCCGCTGCGTCTCAATTCTATCACTGACCACACATTTCCACAGTTGTTTTTCTTGCTTAAAATGTAATCTTTTTTTTTGGGGGGGGGGGAGTGTTTGGATTCAACAAAAAACATCCAATCGGAGATGTTCCTCTTGCAACAGATGTTATGGGTTGGCCTGGGCAGTTTTTTTTTGCCCACTGCCGTCGTGAAATGAAAATCATAAATAGCATTTCGTGCCCCGCTTGCGTCTGAGCTTTGCATCCCGTGTCTCCCAAAGTCAGGGGATGGCTTCCCAAACCTACCCCGTCCCCCCTTGCCCCCACCCCCAAGTCTTCACGATCCGTCAACTCCTCCACGTTGTATCGTCCGTGCGCGCGCCGACAATTCCCCCCCCCACCACCCCCATCCATTCTAACGCAGATTAATCCATTGTGTCGCAATCGCCCCCACGAAAAATGTAAAACCTTCCCAAGTCGGCGGTGAGTGACACACACACACACACCGCCGACGTTTGGTGAAGGCCCACGCCGGGTCTCCAAATTTGAGCGTCGTGTTTATTTGCATTTTAAAAGCAGACGTTGGCCTGGCCGCTGTGCGCGGGGCTCTGACGGCCCCGTTTAACCGCCGGTAAAATGCAAGTCGCGACATCCCGATTCTTTGGAAACGTCACGCGGTTGGCAGCTCATGGACGTTTCAATTTTTTTTTTTTGCCAACAAGAGTTATCGCAGCCGAGAGCCCAACGTTTGATATTTTATCTGTGATTGAAACGCTGTCCTCGCCCTGTCCTTTTCATTTTGGCTGCTTTTTTTTTCTTCCCGAGGGCACGTCCTGTTATAAGCACGCATTGCTTGCAACCCGGCCAGCACTAATGTTTTGACAGCGTGCTTGTTTATTTTGTGGGGGGGGGGGCAGCTGCTGTCTTTGGTTGCGAGGTTGCTTCAGTCCACTAACAGATTGCTTGCAGTTTCGAGGCAATTAGGTCCATGGGCGTTTGATGAAGTGTTGAGATTCAGAGGCTGCTGGAATCCTCGAGTGTTTGATCCTCAACAGCGAAACTAATGCACAGGGCATCCCTCTATTTTCTTTCAATAAGTTGTGAAGGGGCCCTGTTGAAGCTTGCTTAAGCACGGAAAGGATTTATTTTCGTGGAAAGATTAACTGTTATAGTGTTGATTTTGTATGTGTTCGGATTTAAAGGGTGTTCCTATTTTTGCATAATTTTCTTCATCCTTGTAAATTCCAAGTGAAAAGCGGGTGAGATTTCAAATATTTCATATGAAAAGATTAAAATATGCAATGGAGTTTAAATTTATATAGTTTCTAAATGCAATCACATCTCAATACATTGACACTGAAGATATATCCGTACATGTTTTGTCCTGACATTTTTAATATATGTAAATAATTGAATCTACAAATATGAAGAAACATGAAAATCTAATTAAAAAACGAATACGTTCAGTGCAGTCAAATGAAGATTCATTTACGCAATACAAAAATAAGATATATAAATGTACTAATGTATCCATTTAAAGTGCAGTACAGTGTCAGTGCGGTGGAATAACGGCAAAAGTAGCTTGTGGCCCTGTACCATAAATCGGTCCCAACCTTTATTTGATACCTGGGCACGGTTACCATCAGTCGTGATTGATTATCTGAGCTCTTGTGGACCTCCCTTCCTTCGCTAACCTGCACTGGCTCAGAACGGTGAAGTATGGTCAAACAATAAAACATGAGCGACACAGCGTGGGGATGCCTTCATCCAGGCAGTATGCTTACAAAGGGCTCTAAATTACGAATCCAGACGCACCGGGGTAGATCATATTTCGTCAGCTGAGCATATAAATAGGCATCATTGTCTTTTGTCCCATTAATTCCGTGTGATAATCCACATTTTTGGAGCCTGACAAAAAAAAGTACCGCATCATTTCTCCTGGGCTGTCAAAAATGTACAACCTAGTTTTACACACATGTCTGTATGCTTACCCTGTCACAAATTGCAACGCTGGTAAGTTTTGAAAATGGGGCCGTTACCATTTGTACAGCTTTAGCCTTCGCTTCATCGCCCTGTTTCTCCGTGTCGTGTTTCGTGCCACAGGGTGCGACGGGCAAACGAGGAAACCCCGGCCCTCCTGGCCCCGTGGGCCCAAAGGTGAGTGACCAGAAATCACCACAACCATTTTCCACCGAACCGATTGCATTGCTGCGTGGGGGACAAGTGAAGCAATCCCTGGCTTGCAGTGCCACCCAGTGGCACGTATCACTCGCTGCAGCAGCGAAGCCTCGTGCAACGGACAGAGAGAGAGAGAGCGCACGCACACGTACGCGACCTTGCGAGTAATAACAACGCAACTGATGTGCTTTCGGATTGCGCCGCGTGCGCAACCTGAAAACGCATTCGAGAGCTATATTAGAGAGCTGTAGAAAACGAACTGAACTAGTATCTATTTAAAGCTTTCGTGACTGCAGGGATTCATCTTCTTGGTTCTTTCGGTAAAGTCACTTGACAGAGCTGTTCTCCACCTGAAGACGGCTGCTTGCGTAGTGGCCGAAACGTCGTGAGAATTATTTTATTATCTTTTTTTTCCTTCTACGTGACTTTACCGAAAGAACAAAGAAGATGAACTAGTATCGCAATACAACTGATTTCTGCATCGCGCCTCGGTGTGCGTCCACGTTGCAAGATGCTGTACAGAAACAGCGGGCATGTTTAAACCGAGGCTGTGAGTCACAGGCAGAGGAGAAAATCTTGAGCCCGTACTTGGGAACGGGGATAGGGAGTCAACAACACGCACGACTGTGAGAAAGGAGTTCCAGACAATGAGGGGGGGGGGGGGGGGCAGCAGGGGAGAGAATGCCCCAGACTTAAGAGGGCCGGACATCATTGGCAGAACCAGCGATGTAAACCCGCTAATGTGCACGCACGCACGCCGCAAAACGCGTTGCGGTTTAAGCTTCCATTTATTAAATAAGCGGGAGCAAGAGCAAAGTAAACACCGGGTTCACTCGCACGGGCAACAATGGGGGCGAATATAAACGTACCTTCGTTTATTTGTGAATGGCTTTTTTTTTTTATCCGTTCCGCAGGGTGAGAAGGGTGAAGTTGGTGTTATTGGACTTCCTGGAGACAGGGGATTTGCCGTAAGTGTTACCCAAACACTGATTCTCATAAGGTAAATGTACGGACGGGAACAGTGGAGACCCTTGGTCGAGATATTCATTTGTTCATTTGACCCTTCGCTTTTTGTTCACAGGGACCTCCGGGAGTTCCTGGCCTAGTTGGGCCCCCTGGTTCACCCGGACCCATCGTAAGTGGCCCCCGGGACCCATGGGCTGCACCTTGCCTTGTTTGCCTTCTTCAGGGAGTCAAGAACGAAATATTACGGGGTTCCCCAAAGTCTTTTTGGGGGGTGGGGGGGAGGTTGGGGGGTTGCAGCACATTGGTCAGTTTCCCAAAGAAGCAAGCTCCCAGCACCTGGAGCAAAACGTCGAACGTCGTGCCGATCGATACGAGGCACACACCGCGAAAACAAATTGGAGATTTACACTTTTTTACTGATTGGCCGTGTCGGGTGGTGGAGGGTTACGACACATTTATAAATAACGCGATCTAAACCCAAAAACGTTGATTTTGCATGCACAGCACGACCGCGAGAACCCACAGAGATATATATTGTGTGCTCGATGAGTTTCACGCGGGTGACCTTGTGACCTTCTTGAGGAACTTTTACTGTTGATAATTAGTTGCTCCATTTATTCTGGGCGACCTAAACCGACTTCAGTCTCGAAGTGTTCTGAGTTCAGTATGTAATTTTATGATTTTAATTCTCATGATTCGATATTCTTTTTGCAGGGAGCCATTGGACCTCTTGGTCCACATGGCCTTGATGGGATGAAAGGTGAGAAGGTGAGTGGTGCTTTTTCAATTCAAATACATTATTTGGAAATCAATTAAGCTGGTTATGAAATGTGTGATGTCGAGCAAATGTATCATGCGGTGTGGTTGCTGACACGTTTTAATGTAAGGCAATCGTCTGAAATGCATCTTGGGAACTAACCAGGCTTGTGCCTGGTTAGTATTATTGCTTGGGTGACCACCAGGGCTTGCTATAGGTGTTGTAAGCTTGTTGTAGACACAAAATGCCGGTGCCGAGTGTCACCTCTTCGCGTGATGTAAGTTTTTTCACTGGCTATTGCAGTGTTTAGCCTAAATGCCAAACACTCAGTAGGATATTGGACGAACATCCCAGTTTCGTAAAGTGGATAAAGATAAAAGTACAGCCCTACCACAGCTGGCAGAATTGTCTCCACTTGTAGGAGTGGTAGAGAGACCCTCTAGAGATGTATTAGCCCTGCTTTTCCACGCAGGCTAGATGTTATTGGAATAAATGGCAGTACTTACACTTCAACCAACCAAACGTGACCTGCCGATCGACTAACTGCGATGCACCCATTTATTTTGTCTCTGGGTGAAGAGAGGCGAGCGGATTTTAAGAAACTTGCTCCATTGTTTCAATTTCATCACCGAGATATTGAACCCGGTGACCTGTGCATTGCCAGTCCAGGATGCTAACTATTACACCACAGCAGCATCCAGGTTCCAGGTTGAGTCGCCTTCTAATAAAATGGGCCTTTGAGTCTTTCCGCGGTAAACAATTGCCATTGTTATTATTATTGTTCTGTGTTTGCTCTTTGCAGGGCAACGATGGGCTGCCCGGTGGGCAGGGGATGCCAGGTCCTCAGGGGCCTCCTGGCACCCCAGGGGAGGTTGGGCAGCCGGGGCTGGGCAAGACCGGCGTGACGGTGAGAGCAGTCAGCCGTGGATCCACGGGGCAATCGGGGCCCTAAGCCAGGATAATGTTTAGGCCCCCTCTGAACCACGCCACGTGGCCACAGGCCGTGCACCCAGACACCGAACACCCAAGCTACTGGGCAATCGGCAGTGTTAACGAAATGAGTGACGATGTTATTCATCGACTGAGCGGTTTTTGACTTGAGTCAGCGATGACTGTGAGCGGACAAAAATCATTGAGCGAGAGATGATGACGACGAAGTCCCGCCAAGCATGTCTGGCTACGACGAGACGGAATTTACGAGTTGTTAGAGACCACGTTGCTCTGTGGAAGGCCAAGCATGGTATTCAACTGTGTACATATGAACAAATATTTACTGAGTTCACTGATTGGCTGACATCTTAATATTTTGGTGGCGGGGGGGGGGGAATACATGCCCACACAAACATTTAATAACAGAGAGTGGACTAAAATTTCTACTCCTTCAGTTGACTAGACCAAGATAATGACTCGATGAAATTCACATACTGAGACTTGGCTAAAATTCCATAGTTTGTCTTTGACAAGATTAAGACGATAACTAATATAAAATGCAAATAAATCGGACTCAACTAATGCCGGTAATCAGATATTTTGCCGATGGGGCATGCGAAGACCCTGGGTTCATTGGGCGGAGGCTTTTTAGCCATTTTCACGTGAGCCCCTTTGGAAGCCGGACGCTGCGAATTTGTCGACTTACTCACATTTGAGCTCTCCGTTCTCATTTATTCTGAATATTGTTGGTACGGTTTTGCTTTTGAACGTTGTGCTTTGCTTTGCAATCACGTTCTTGATATCAAATAATCATTTGTTTTGGCATCTTCAGATGTACAGCAAGGGAGGTGTAATATACAGAACTGCTTTTTGTGTTTAGTTTGTTGTCCTTCCCCTGCACCTCCGATTAGCTCGGTTGGATACAAATGGTGCGTACGTAGTTCAACATACATATATACATCATAAATAATTATGTTGATGGTGATGATTATAATCATGCTTTAATGACGTAAGGCTCAACAAATTCATCACCAAATAATGTATTTAATGACATTATTAGCTTTTGCTGAAATCTAGTGGGACATAGATTCATCAATTAAAGTTTATTTTAAGCCCACGAAGCATGCATCGATTTGCACGTGAAACAATTGACGCGTTTCGAGTCACACATGTCGCATGCTCACGTCGTTTACAAGACCACTCCAATGCAGCCACAAGTGACCTCGACGGTCACCTCGGCAAAAAAAAAACGGATATATTCCCGAGTTAAAATCGTTGTTTTGAACCTCCGACATTTCGTTAATTTGACGGGCTTGTGCATCGTTACACCTCTGCTCGTAACACACATGACCTCAGTGTTGATTTTGATTTTTTTGTGTTCCCCAGGGTGACCCAGGCAGAGCAGGGCCTTCTGGACCACCAGGCCCCTCTGTAAGTCACAGACACAAAGCCACATTATCATTTTTACTTTTCTTACGAAAGCAATGTGGTTTGTTTTTTTAACATCAAGGGGGAAACGAGAGTGCAATCTAATGCTTCCAGACAGATGCGAGCTTAGAGTCGCAAGGAATTGCACGTGCAGGACTGCGTAGAAACTTATAGATATCAAAATATCTGAGTCTGGATCCTGTCTGTTGGGTTGAGGGTATTTTGGGTACAAGAAAATGTTTTGAGACTTCTAGATCATTAATGGCCTGGTCCCTCTTTTTCCCGTTTTTTCATTGAGGTCTCACAAACTAATACATTGTATATACATTAAGTGGACACCCAAAATCCCCTGCCACGGTAATTCCACCAGGTCTCCACTGCCCCTTCTAATAATGTTCACGATCAATGTCTGAGCCACCAAAATCACACGGACACTCTCCCTTGGTTGGATTTTCTTAACGTAAACTCGCATTTCTGCATGGCCATTCACAAAATCATATTAGTGTCATGTTTTCATATTTATTAACTCATTCAGAAAGGAGTTGCACAAACACCCTGAGAAAAAAAAATAGGCTTGGGTTAACGGATACATTGTATTTGCATGTCTTAGCTCATTTTCATATGGAAACATCTCCTGCTGTTCCACCATTTCGGCGGTTACAGCTTCTCATCGTTCCCAGATATTTTATTTGTGCGAAACCACTGCTCTCAACCACTGCCGCCGACGGTCAAATGCATTGTTTCTTATTCGTTTTTTTTGTCCGCTCTGATTTTTACGAGATGCACTGCACCTTCTCCTGTTGCTCGGCAGGGCGAGAGAGGCTTGGCAGGTCCCATTGGCCTCCCTGGTGAGAGAGGACTACCTGGGATAGGTGCCCCTGGACCTCCGGTGAGACACACACTCCTCTCCCCTGCCTTCCCCCGTTTCCCTCCTCGCATCAATCATCGCTCGGCGACTGCGGCTCAGCTCTCCCGAGCCTCTGGGTGGCCCAGGAATGAGGCAATCACTACGGGCGAATTCCAGCTACAATCTCCAACCTCCCCAAGCCGCATCGGAAGGGGAGGAATAAAACAACCTCAAGGCATCCTTCACGGGGAGAGGTTAGGGCGTGGTGCTTGGGGTCTCGCGGTGCTCCTTGGAAGAGGCAAGCCATCATGTGTGGGCGTTACGGACAATTTTTCTCTCCGCGCCCTGTAATTTTTATCCCAAAATAAGTAGAGTCGGGGGGGGCTCTGTGGGGGGGGGGGGGGCACGTCCCCGTGCAGTAGGAATTTCTGGGCTAAGCTGTTGCGTTTTGCTCCACCGCCATTGCCCTGTGATGTGCATCCTTTTTCTACTAAAACAATGTCTGACTGGCAAGGTGGGCTGGTGGCTGAGTGGGCAGCTAAGAATTAAAAAGTTGTTTTGAAGTTCAAATCCTGATTTGGAGGTTGATTCAGCCTGTAAACCCGCTGGGGGGGGGGGGCGGGTGGGTCTATGAAATTATTTACCACTTTGTGGGAAAGTCAGCAGTTGTTTTTGTATGGATAGACTTAGCCTGCCATAGGAATGTGGAATTTTCACCACTAGCTCATGGCTGCAAACACCAAATGAGCACCACCTCAATGCCCTTTTTGGTTCAGGAAATCACTTTTTTTTTTACTTTTTTCAAGGGCTGTTCGGGAATCTGCCTTTCCATTTGGCTTAGAGGGGCATTACCATGAGACTCTATTCCGAGCGTTTCATCAGTACGGTGCCGAGGTGGGGGGGAGGGGTGGGGGGCATATCCGCAGGCCAACAGCTCAACCTGAGCAGGCGTGGGATGTTTTTAATCGTCGCTTTCTCTCTTCGCTTTCCATGTAATTTTCCTCGATGTGTTTGTTGATGCCGACTGAAAAAGGAGTGCGCATTTGGACCCTGCGAGGGCGCGTGGCAGCTGCAGAGCGCGCGGGGCGGGGGGGGCGGAGGTTAGGTGGGGGGGCTGTGACCTCGCTCCGCACGCCACTGATTGCAGAGATTGGATCTCATGCACGGTCACTCCACCCCCTGCCCCCCCCCCTCGTATCAGATGGAGCCGCCGAACCCCCGCCAGCAGATAAACCCCGACGCGTGCCCAGCGAGGACCGCGCAAATGCACTACGAGGCTTAAGGAAAATGCAAAGAGATGCTCTCGAGCCAAATGCAAAGTTAATGTAAATCAGTGAATTAGATCCACTTATGCATTAAAGAGCCATTACCGACCACATTCATCTGCATGGCCCTAATGTGCATGGCATGGGACGCCGACTACGAAACGCACTTACGAGCATTAATGATTAAAAGTGTACATGAAGTAGTAATCCGAAGCTTACATTTTTTTTTCAACTTTCCTCCCTTCACTGAAGATTAAAAGCTTTGCAGGCACCTGCCTCTCGCCAAGAGGACATCAGGCAGTGGCGGTGCTGGCTCCTTGGGGTGGCCCAAAGCAGAAATTATTCTTTTTACATTTTCGATGCTCCCTCCAAACATCCGCCCCAACCCCTTTCAACTTTTAAACTCCTAGCGATTTGTCGGATGTGATGTAAACAATCGGTAGAGATGTGGGGGGATGAGAGAAGAGAGCTGCGGAAGAGACGTGTTCAGTTAATTGGCTATTTAAGTTAGACTTGGGGCCCTCAGCTCTAGCTTAGCCATCAAACAAAGACGGTGATCACCGCATCGCGCGGTGCTTTCAGATCAAGTTCAGTTTCATTTATTTGGTATAGCCCTGTGAGCCATTCGGCTCTTGAATTGGGTGCAACCGCAACAAACAAAAACAAAAAATTAACAAAAAAACATCTTAAAGTGAATATGTGACTGAGTGCAAACAGAAAATCCAAGAAAAGACAACAAAATATTGCAGAAAAAAACACCGTACACCAACGCTGTGTGCAAAAATCCCAGTGGGATGCATGTCAAACAACCAACAACAACCACAAGACAACTTAGATTAAGGCCATCAGTCTAACTCTGTACTACAACAACACAAACATGGCTAAACCAATACACTTTTCGAAATCACCAAAATAAAGCCATGAAAGCAATGAAACAGTGATCACAGGAACTGTGACGGAATTTTTTGCGGCCATCTCGAACACTTCATCTTCCGATATTACGAGGCCATTGGAGCTACGCTCTTTTACATTTAAATTGAAAACTCATTTCTTTAGAACTGCTTTCTGTTTTTAGTGTGTTGTCCTTCCACCGCACCTCCGATTAGTACAGCTGGCTATGTACGGTGCGAGAGAAGTTCAGCGTACATACATATGCCAACGCCACCGCTGCCTCACAGATGCCAGACAGACACCTGCATCACACGTCTTGGCTGTCTATGATGAGTGCCTTGTGACGTCTAGAGTTGGAAAAGCTGCAACTGGGCATTCAGTGGGCAGGACATCACTTCCATTAGGACGGTGATGCTCGCAATATCCAAGCGCCAATGCTATCTCCACAGAAACCATGTGCTAGGTCAGTGCTTAGCTCTGTGTTCAGCAGATGACCTGTGATGCTCTGTCTAGACAGACATTGCAATTTCAAGATTCCCAAAATTGAGTCCTGTTAAGTCTTTTTTATTGGTGGAACGTTTAAATTTTATCGCTGCCCTCGAGAATATTTTTTTTGTCGTCACTATAATTCTGAATGTCAAAGTTCTGGCTGCAACCAAATTCACCCTGACCGCACCAGACATCAAGTTTCAAGTTTCAAGTTTAATTTATTAGGTATAGCCCTGTGAGCCATTCGGCTCTTGAATCGGGTGCAACCGCAACAAACAAAAAAACTAAAACATGAACAAGAAAACATCTTAAAGTTACGACACATTTATAAGTAACGCGATCTAACCCAAAAACGTTGATTATGAATAATATTGGTCGCGAAAGCCTACGTGTTAAACTAAGTAACTAGTAGATTGCAGTACAACATTTTTCTTTTTATGAATCTCTCTCTGTGCTGTGCTTTGAGATTCCCCCCCCCCCCCCATTTTCTCTGGGCATTGCAGTTTCTTCCCACATTAAATAAAAAAAAACACCTTTATTGGATTTGGCCAAACATCCGAATGCAAGACCTTTCTCTCAAAGTCTTGACACCCAGTGAGGCTTCCATGGGTATGCACATGGGTATTATTAATGCTGTATTACTATGTTTGTGTTTGCGTGTCCCTAACAGGGTGAACGTGGAGATCCTGGACACGAAGGGCGTCAGGTAAACTCAATGAGTGTATAGGCAGATGATCGTGGATAAGTCACTTTAACACAACTGGTGGTCGTCAATGAAACAAACTACTAACTATTTAACAATTTTTATTTTACCAGGTAAGGCCCACTGAGCTATGTAGCTCTTTTTCACAAGCGACCTGGCCGCAAATGATAGCTCAACAAAGTGGCTTATCACGTGGAAATGTATAGCGGCCAAATTCTCAAAACGCACGTTGATTTTAAATGTGGAGGGAAAAACTGGAGGACCTGGAGAAAAATCCACGTGACCATGGGGAGACAGACATGCAAACTCCAAATATACAGCAGGCGTCATGGTCGGGATCAAACCCACGACCTCCTGTATACCAGGCGAGGTAGTTATGATCTCGCCACCATGGCACCGCTGGCTTTCATCACGTTCAATATGACTCCTCGGTCTCTGATATTTGGCAGTTGCTCAGCGTGGGGCGACAAGAAAGAATGGATTGCATACGGAGTTGCCATTCAGTAGAAATGTCAAACTGAGATCCTGGCAACTTAATAAAATAACAATCCCTCCCCGCTGTTCAATAAACAATGGAGGTGATGAACCTGGCATCCTTGCTAGAATTCTATTACAACTGACTCTTTCAAATGTTAAAAGACTTAGGGCGGCCTTTTCAGTTAGTTTGTGTATCGAATACACAGATCTCATTCTTAAAAAAGAGATGCATGTCGGTGAATCTGTCCAGTACATATATGTTGACGTTCGAAATTATTTTAAAGCACCCTAAACATTGCAAATGCTGAGCTTCGTGTTACCATTGGATGTGGAGCTGAATCAGTGAGCGCTGGATTTTCCTGGGAGGTTCTGTCAGCCATGTCAAATATATTTAATGTGAATTTCATGGAAAACCATAAATCTTTCAATTAGCTGTATTGGACACAGCTGTCGAGGGAATAACAGTCCCAAACGAATAATTTTGCCACACATTGTGGAGTTTAAATTAATCCCTGTAATTAATCAGTGTAATTACCGGTAATATTTTTTTTTCTTCAAAAAAATGTTCATCATCAACAACAAAAAATACGACGATCAATCTTGCACAGGAATTACTTGATGGGTTTTTTTTTCATTTTTTTTCCGTGAAACTGATCGACGCGCGCGTACGTTTTACCAGCTCCGTTGACCGCAATAACTGGACAACCATTTCTGTTCCTTCAGGGACAGAGAGGCCCGCCGGGAGTTGCGGGCTCTCCAGGGATGGCAGGCCTCGACGTGAGTGGGAGGGAGGACACGATTTCCCAGCGCTAACTGGGACCGTGCAAGGGCACAACGCCTCATCAGCGACGCACCCATGGGGAAAATGTCTCTCGGGGGAGGGGGGGAGGGGTCACGCGTCACACCACCACAACCACCACGAGCCAAGCCGCCACGTTTTAAATTTCATTTTTTTCCATCAGGCTGGCCTTGCCTTGTTTGTCACGACCCAGGCCGTGGAAGAAAGGGGGGGCGGGGGGGGCGCCGCTCTTATTGGCCCCCATTACGCTGAAATTATGACGCTAATGTTGCCGCCTAAGGAGCGTGGGCCGTTTAAACGTAGCCCTCGGCGACCCGGTCGTGACCGTTAAAAAAAAAGATGCCGATGGCCCATCACGTTGGGGTTAAGCCCTCGGCCTTTCGAAGCGTCCCTGCTTGGCGTCGCAGTGACCGCGTGTAGAAATTGGCTCGCGCTCTCCGCCCGGCCGGAGTGCGATTCCAAGACCCAGCCGGTGCGCAGTTCGGCCGGGGCGCAGGGCTTCTCGCTGTCGAACAGCCAAACTCCTCCGTCCCCTCCTCCCCTCCCGTGCCGATATGAAGCTACAACAGCAGATAATTTTGTTCTCACCGGAACGCAGCCGCTTGTGTTGCGACCGAAACGTCGTGTTTTCTTTAATTATTTTTTCTACCTGCGTGACTTTACCGAAAGAACCAAAAAGTATGGATTCCTGCAGTCACGAAAGCTTCCAATCAAGTTAAGAACCACTGCTGTGGGTGCTTCTTTTAATATTTGGCGCTCCCAACTATTTATTACCGCCCGACTGGTGTGGATGACCCTTCCGTTATCAGTTTCGCTGCAATACTCGGCAAACATTGTACCCTTACCCCTCGTACGAGTTCCTAAAAGTTTACGTTGGATTGACCGCTCGCAACTCACCGATTTCGTGCGACTGCGTCTAATTTGCGGCGGAACGTTGTGGGGTGTAATAACGGTTAGCACGCTGGGCTTGCGATCCAGAGTCCGCCGGTTTGTCTTTCCGGCATTTCATGAATCCCCTCCACCTCTGTCCACCCTGCCGTATAAATAAATACGACCAAAGTCTTTCGGCGGATCATGTGTGGCGGGGTAAAGTGTAGCTTTTGCTGCCCCTTCGGAGACCCCTGGCCATCGTGGCTCAAATAGCCACATACTCTCTCGACTCTCTATAAAACTGTCGAATTGAAGTTGTTCTGTTTGCAGTGGCATCAGCAAGCAATCGCAGGGCTGCACCTTTAACAATACGATTGCAAGCTGGGGTAATGGAGTGGCTAAATACAACTGCGTCGCATGATACTGCATCGCTATGTACTTAATTGGAGTACAAACCTCTCAACTTTGTGTGAAGACGTAAATCGGCCAAAGCTGATTATGTTATTAATCGCTAAGTATCGGCATGTTTCCGAGCATTGAAACTTTTCTTTATAGTTAAATTGTTTTAATTAGTTAGAAAAACTAAAGAAACGTTTCATAATTGATGTTTTGAGTCAGATCGCGTGAACAAAGTGTGCATCGTAAACCCTCCGTCGCCCGACACCGCTAAAGTCACGTTGAACAATTCGAAAACATGAACACGAAGTGCCGCAGGACTCAATTAGGGATTACATGAAGCAATTATACCCCCTCCTGGCGAACCCGTGGCATAACCCTCCTGAAAATGACTCAAGACACGCGGATGGGGCATTCCTGGCTGCACAAGCGTGATAATACAATAACAACAACAACAAAAACCTGTCCATTTGCAACCCATATGAATGCGAGGATGGCTGTTGCTGTGAGGACTGGCTTATGTCACAAACATTGTGTCCGTGTTTTACAGGGTCCCGCAGGAAAGGATGGCATTCCGGGCCCCCCCGGCCCACCAGGAGAGGCAGTAGGTATTCTCTTAATTTGTCAACGGAAGTGTGCCCGCCGCCCAGAACCGCGCGCGGGTTATTAATCACCGCCAGTTCAAACGGCAGAGCAGCAGACTCACCAGGGCGTATGCACTTTGATGGCTCGGAGATAATTCAATCTAAACAGATGAAATATTAAATCGTGTAATTTACTTTTTCCGGATTAATCTCATTAATGTGGCAGTACTTTCTGAAATGTGATTCATAGTGTGGGAGCTTGTGAGCCTTGATGAAGCAATGGCACTCACGCAATTTACTTTGTTGCTTTTCCATCCTCCCCCCTCCCCCCTTTACTAATGGAATTACATCTCGTGTCCAGCATCCACATCCGCTGTTGTACCCGAAAGACATCACCAACTTCCTGAAGGTAAACCACCTGCTGGGGAAGCTGCTCACGAGAAAGCGAACCGCATTGGTCGTGCGCTCTCGGAACAGACACTTGCATTTAATCCGGCGCAAATGCAATGCGGTTCGAGTTCACAGCGCAGTCTGAATGCGACTGAATCTCAAGACTCTGCGTGAAAAAAACCCGGCTAGTTGCGCGGCGATATTAGAGTGTGTGGAAATACGAGCCCGTTTGTTTTTGGTTCAAGTGAATTGGAAATGTTATAGAGAGGGCAGGGTGCTGCAGGTGGAATTTAAATGTTGGTGCTTGCTGTCGTTTTTACAATCGCTTGACATGATGCGCCTTTAATTTCTCTCATTTAGCACTGAAAACTACGCCGACGGAGTGGTTTTTCCCCCCGTTTAATCCGTGCACAGCTTCTCCGAGCTGCCAAGGAAACCGCCGGATAAATTGATGCAGAGTGATGTTTCCTTAGCCAGCTGCGCGGTGACATCACAAGCGACACGCGTTAGATCCTAACGTCAGATATAAGACAATTCCAGAATCCTTTCTCAGTGTGGTTTCACACCCTTACATGTGTTCCGTGAAATGTACAGACGTGACCTTATTATCTTCTTGCACGCTTTAATTATGTCATACTCTTGCAGGGAAGCGTTGTACCCTGCGTGATAGCGATGCGCAGAAGCAGATATCACACAGAACCTCGTCATAGAACCTTCCAGTGCCCATTTTTAACCACACAACAGCTCCATCCAGTGTCCATTTTTAACCACGCAACAGCTCCATCCAGTGTCCATTTTTAACCACGCAACAGCTCCTTGCAGTGACATTTTTAACCACACAACAGCTCCTTGCCGTGTCCATTTTTAACCACACAACAGCTCCATCCAGTGTCCATTTTTAACCACGCAACAGCTCCTTGCAGTGACATTTTTAACCACACAACAGCTCCATCCAGTGTCCATTTTTAACCACACAACAGCTCCATCCAGTGTCCATTTTAACCACACAACAGCTCCTTGCAGTGTCTATTTTTAACCACACAACAGCTCCTTGCAGTGTCCATTTTTAACCACACAACAGCTCCTTGCAGTGCCCATTTTTAACCACACAACAGCTCCTTGCAGTGTCCATTTTTAACCACACAACAGCTCTTTGCTGTGTCCATTTTTAACCACACAACAGCTCCTTGCTGTGTCCATTTTTAACCACACAACAGCTCCTTGCTGTGTCCATTTTTAACCACACAACAGCTACTTGCTGTGTCCATTTTTAACCACACAACAGCTCCTTGCAGTGTCCATTTTTAACCACACAACAGCTCCTTGCAGTGTCCATTTTTAACCACACGACAGCTCCTTGCAGTGTCCATTTTTAACCACACAACAGCTCCTTGCAGTGTCCATTTTTAACCACACGACAGCTCCTTGCAGTGTCCAATTTTAACCACACAACAGCTCCTTGCTGTTACCATTTTTACCCAAGCACTGGGGCAGGGGAGGCTCACTTTCCCCCCCATGCACTGATTAAAAGTAACATTTGTTGCATTGCAGTCAAACCAATGTTTCTTTCTATTATCAGTGCTTTCATTTAAAAAAAAAAAAATCGGTGAATGTGATGGGATTTTGTACATTATTTGGTGGCTGGGCTAAGGCCATCAACTCACCAGAGTTAAGGACCAAGTTTAACCACGGTTGGTTGAATCCTAGATTCAAACCCACCGTGTCAGCAATGCTAACTGATTGCTTTGACCTCTGAGTCACCCAGCCACCTAATGAAGGATTTATTTGTGAAAACTCCACACATTTGTCAAGCACACTGCCGCAAAGAGAACTAACGCATACAATAGGTGACGTGTCGGGCATTTGCCCATCTTCATTACAGAGGAGCCATGAGGAGGGACCGTTGCCCAATATTCCACTTGTTGTATTGTATAACATTTCCATCTTATGGCAGTATCCTTGACAAATGTGCTGAGTTGTTCTTGTTATTTGTGCTTATTAAGCACCGTCAACAAAGCAATACCTCGCAATCGCGCGGCCCTAAAGTCTCCCGGACCTCCTAACTCTCGCCGCGTCTTGCCAGGACGCGTGCACCGACTGTCCCCCGGGGCCCCCGGGCTTCCCCGGGCTGCCCGGCCTCAAGGGAGACAAAGGCCACGCGGGCACAGCAGGGCCCAGCGGCAGTGACGGCAACAAGGTACTGCACCCCCGCCCTCCCCCAACTCCGCCCCTCCCCCTCAGCTGCTAACCTCTCGCGGCGCCGCCTGCCTCGATCTCGTCCCTGCACTTTGTCCCCTGCTAATAGGACCCACCCCCCTCCTCCCACAATTTAGCCATTTTTTTAATTGATATTTACCACAGTAAAATGCAATTTTTTTATCATAATTAATTTAGGGCCCTGTTTACAAAAACTGGACATATCACATATCAGGACCACCACCCCCTCCTGCCACCACCCCCTCAGCTCAGCCCCCCTACTAAATCCATGTAATAGCAGCGGTGGGTTTTCTCCGTAATTTGCGAGCTTCATTCGATGTACAAACTGCCCCCAATGGTTTGCATGCTTCGATTTAAAGCTTTCCTGACTGCAGGGATTCATCTTCTTGGTTCTTTCGGTAAAGTCACGTAGAAGGGAAATAATAAAATAATAAAATTAAACATAATCAAATCAAATTCTCACCACGTTTCGGCCACAACGCAAGCAGCCGTCCTCAGGTGAAGAACAGGGCTGTCGAAAAGACAGCGTCTGAATCATTCAGAATTATTCAGACGCTGTCTTTCCGACAGCCCTGTTCTTCACCTGAGGACGGCTGCTTGCGTTGTGGCCGAAACGTCGTGAGAATTGTATTTTATTATGTTTTTTTTATTATTTCTCTTCTACGTGACTTTACCGAAATAACCAGGAAGAGGGGGTTTGCATGCTGCCGGACAAAATCCTCAAGTGGTTACAATGGAGCGATGGGGTGTCGCAGCCTTCCCCTCGAATACATGCAACCAGAATCGGAATATTCGCTCATAGCGGAGGAATCCGACGAGCTACAAAGCTCTTGTACACAGATGTCCGAATACACGGGGGTCAGAGCGAGAGCCGGATGTGCGACGGACGAACGCTGATCGTATCGGCACGCTTCTGTTCGCCGTTTAACATTTGTTTCAAGGTTGTTTAACATCGACTCTGCTGCGTGCCCTCCCGTGTTTTTGTTTGCCCCCTTTGAAGCAAGGTCATGCCACAGGACTGCGTTGCATCGCGCCCGTAGCTCGCCTTGCGCGTTTCCAGTGCTTACATTTCCCGACGCAGCATATATTTTCATTCGATGTTTTAGTCTTCCGTCGATCAGAATGGCTGGATGAACGCCTCCCCGTGCCATGTAGGTCCTTGGGTAAAACTTCACCATTACTTTTGCCTGTTTTTTTTTATTTTATCGCGATTGGTGAGCTCAGGCCCAAAGACCTAAAATACCGAGTCGCCAGCAACAAACAGCACTACGGAATGAGTGATCGATAAGAGTTGAGGCGTTTCTCAAAGCGAGTACGCTTCTAAGAACTTCAGAACAGAGACAATGTGGCGTTCCTTTCCATAGCACGTTCCCATGTAAGTCTGCGGTCCTTTGTCAATCCACTGCTGGATGACGGTATCGCGCACCCCCAACGTTGGGCTTTGAGGGTGTGTGGTCATACTTCACCGTGCTGGTCAGGCTGGTTGGTAGTAGAGGCCACCCATGTCCAGTTGAGATAACGCTCACCACTGATGTTAGTAGTGGCTGGGCATCAAGCCCAGGCCCGCGAAGGTTCAAAACGCAGTGCACAGATATTCAAGTAAACCCCTTTTTTAAAAAACGTAATCACGTAAATAAGTAGCTCATAAGTAACAAATGTCGTCATTGTCAGTTTTTGTTTGTGCGTGCAAAAAGATCTGAAACGGGTGTCAAGGCATCGAAAATGTATTTTTTACATGATTTCTCGATTGTATTCTCGACAGCGTAAACATAATAAACGGTAGGTGGGGGGGAAATAAAACCATCTTATAAAATATATATTATTGTGATCCGGCTAAGTGTTACTAATGCAAATGCACACAATAAATTCAGTCAAGGCTAAATAAGTGACGCGAACGCTCAAAGGGAAGCGTGTGTGCGTGTGTGCATGGTCACGTCAACGCAGTCTGGCCTCAATCGTTTTAGAATTACCGTCTCCAAGTCACATCCCTTGTTGAATAAGTACGTTGTTCATGAATGCCTCAAGAACACAATTATTTATGGCATCCATATAAGTGCCTATTGGCAATGCTGACGCACGGTTTGAAAGGTAGCGGCATAAGGCGATAAGTTATTATCACAAATGGAATGCTTCATGAACATCAGGGGCCTCCGAGTTGCTTTTTATTGCGGGAGCATCCGTAGATGCAACTGACGAGAGGAGCAATCAAGCGATCATCTCGAAACGCATATTGGCTACAATCAGTGGCAATTGTGGTCACTTGTGCCCACCGCTACACATGGCCTCGTTTTTTTTACAAGAGGGCGAAAGACACCCATCGGCTCAGCCATTGGGCTCCTAAAAGAGTCTCCACCCGAGTGTCCTCTTGCTCCGTGTTCCGCTTCGCCACGGTACGCGCTACAATCGGCGGAGTGCTTGCGGGCTGGCCCGGTATTTGCGAGCGCCTACACTTTAACTATGGATCCCCACACTCGGTGCTCCTCTGCCGAGCCCTTCACGATCGTCACCCCCCTACGCGCTGAACTCTTGAGTGCTCCGTCGGCATCATCGCTTCCCACTTCTCTCCCTGCCTGAGGTGTAAGTGCCATCCATTATACATGATGGGACTTAAGAGCCGTGTGTTTGAATGCTCTAGGGTGCTGCTGGCGAGAGAGGAGACCAAGGAGTTTCTGGCCCTCCCGGTTTGCCGGTACGAACAACCGCATGCAAATATAGCGCCGTAGCAACAGAGCCGTCTTGTTGCGCTCTCGTTCGGACACGTGGACTTTCACTGCCTCAGTGGCCCAGACAATGAGTGAATGAGAGAGTGACTTGTGCCATACCGATTGACAGGCTTGCGCCTCGTGCAAGGCCTTCCCTGGTGCAGTGGCATTCATGGGTTTCAGCCCTCACCTCTTCACAACTACTGCCTGTAAAACCCAGTCCTAAAATGCGATTGAGTCCCCAATGGGGTGCAGGTTAGAGAGGGATAAACTTGGCTGGTTCATTGCGGATATATAATTTTTTGGGACCGAATTTACCCTGCAGTCTTAGTTGGTGCCCCATGTTTAATAGTTTGTTACTTTCAAATAGTAATAACTTACAGCCCTTCGTCAATCGTGCTATTCGCTGTAGAACGGTGAAGGTTTGGGGCCCAGGACTGCTTCAGATATCGGTCGCCACTCACGATAATCGTGGCTGGCAATCGAGCTCAAGTCTCCAGGTTTCATTCTTCGACGTGTTAACCGCTGCGGCTCCAGGGCACCCCACCTTGCTGGGATGATCCGCGGGATGTTCTCGTTATTGGGGGATTCTTGAGCGATATCGTGGGCAGAGCCACGATTCGATGGAGCCCATTGTCGACGACGTCTTTTGAGAAAGGGCATGGTACAGAGAGAGAGAGAATGAGAGGGTAGTTGTATCACTGAACAAAAGCAATGAACTCGCAAAAGTTAAATAATGCGCGAGTGAACGAATGAGTAGATAATGAAGTCAATAAATAAGATCGTGCTTTTTGTGAGACTAATTTTTATTTGGATGAAAAAAGAAAGATTTTCGAATATCAATGTAATATTTGTGATACCCCGTAGCTTTTGGCGGTTGTGCCGTGTATGTCTCCAGTGTGTTTTATGCGGTTGTACCGCGGGCGCTGTTCAGCGTCCCCGTCCTCACGTTCCACGTTTCCCTCCGCGTGCCGACTTGCACGCAACCGAGTTGAGCGGCCCCGAGGAAGAGCTCCCCCCGGCGCGCGGAGCGAAACGTCGGACAGACATCGTGGCGGGCGGGCGGACGGGCGGCCCCGCGGCACGACTATAAATAAAAACCCAGGACGGAGAGCCGGCGCGCGACACAGCCTCGCGGCCCTCTCCATCCACCGTTGTTGTCTCACCCCCCCCCCCCCCCCCGCTCTAGGGGATGAAAGGCGAACGTGGATATTCGGGAACGGCGGGCGAGAAGGGAGACATGGTAGGAGCTCCGACCACCTGCGAGCCCGCCAGCACGAACCGCACCTCGGCGCCGTGTTGTTTTTACGGCGGTCGGCAAGCGCCGTGCACTTAACCGAGGGACGCGCGCTCTCGTGTTGTTTACTTAACCGAGGGACGCGCGCTCTCGTGTTTTTTACTTAACCGAGGGACGCGCGCTCTCGTGTTTTTTACTTAACCGAGGGACGCGCGCTCTCGTGTTTTTTACTTAACCGAGGGACGCGCGCTCTCGTGTTGTTTACTTAACCGAGGGACGCGCGCTCTCGTGTTGTTTACTTAACCGAGGGACGCGCGCTCTCGTGTTGTTTCCAGGGTTCGCCGGGCATACCGGGCTACCCAGGTCCGCCCGGCCTCTCCGGCCCGCCGGTGAGTGAACGTTTCCGTGATTTTTTTGTGTCGCTGCGGTGTTAGCGTTCGTCGCGCGCGCGGGTTTGCCGGATCTCCGGGGCGCCCTTCGGTTTTCGATCTCGGCCGCGAACCGCCGCCTCTCCCGCCTGAGCAGGAAGAGCGTTTGCTGCGTGGGAAAATAACCGTGGTTTTGTGATCTCTCAAGACGTACACTTTCTTTTTTCTTTTTGCCACGTGTAAAAGAGCGACTGACGGGGAGAGCATTTTGGGTTTGTTGTTGCAGGGATTGAAAGGAGACTCTGGGACACCGGGACACGCCGGATTACCGGGAGAGAAGGTCAGATGTCTCGCTGTTGTTCTCCTTGTAGAATGCAGGGTGCCTATCAAGGTGGCATCCGCCGTTCAAAAGTTTCAATTTGAGATAGATTCATACAACTATGCAAAGATCCCCCGTGTAGCCTTTAACATGCTGCTGAGACAAGTGCTGTTAGCGAGTAGCACCTATGAAGGCCGGCAAAGGCACACGAGGGAGGTGGGTGGTCAGCACCACGCCCGGCCACCTTTGCCTCCCCAGTGCTGATGCTTACACACCGCACCGGTTATTCATTTTAGGCTGAGTCGACCTAGGGGAGGCCCTGAACCGGTTCCTTATATCTCCCCCACTGTTATTGGTCATCGAACTCGGCTCGCCGGCTTCATAGCGCAGCACACCGACCACTGCTCTACCCCTCCCCATGGTAAAACCTTTACCCGCTAACACTGGCTAGGGTGAAGATTGTACCGTGTGTATGTTTGTTGGACTTCTTTGGCCGCGGCGTGAGTGACACGCATCGTATTGAGCCTCGAGACGCTCCCAGGGTGTTCGCCAGAATCTCGGGCTGTGCTTGTTGAATCCTTCTGTTGTTGTGCGCCACTGAAGGATCACTGGGATTCCCCAGATAGTGTGAACCCTAAGCGTACGTTTGCACACGTTGCCAACGTTTTCAACCGCGCAGTCCAAGCCACCGTGTGCATAGAACGGCTTCATTGACGAATGATGCATTTCGGGACAACTTTTCATCAAAAGGCGCACGTGTTTATCCGGCGATGCGTTCGTGTAAAATCCGCAACGCTGACTTAGCCACGACCACGTGAGCGTGTGTTCGCCTGTTGGCATTCGTTGTTCCAGCACTGGTGACACAACACCATTGAAGAGGCTGTTTCTGGTGGAGGCAGATCAGTTTCAAGGACAATGCTTACACGATGAAATCATATTTGTTTGTACGTTTTACCACAAGTATGTGTTGTCCTTCCCCGCACCTCCGACTCGCAAAGTTGGCTACGATCTGTGCGAAAGAAATTCAACGAATACATCAATGCAGACTTAATGCCTTGTAATAGGTTATATAATTAGTGTTTGAACATCTTAACACCTGTATTATTGCCAGAAAGGGGCAAATTTGAAGCCTTTTCTTTTTCCATCTTCTGTTAATCTGTTTGAACTATTTAACATCAACGGAAGCATGCATAAAAATCCGTGTCGCTCTATTTATGCAAAATTCACCCGCATGAAATGGCTGTTTACAACACTCGCGTATCACACGTAGGTATTAATTCGTCTGCTATTTCTTCTTAATCCCCTCCCCTACCCCCAAGGGAAAAGACGGTTCCCCTGGAATGATGGGGTCTCAAGGTCTTCCAGGCATCCCTGTAAGATAATCTCAGCTCTTAGTTCCATTCACAGCGGACGTCGCCAAATTAGGAGCGCGTCTGACATTTGCTTCAGCGCCGCGCGTGCCTACTGAGCGATGGCTCGCACTCGATAAGAAGCGCGAGCACGCGCAATTGCGTGCCGTCGGGCGACATTGGCATGCTCCGGCCCGATGGGTACATTCATTGTACATTTAACACAATGACAACAGCAAAAACCTCACAAATAAATGAATAATTCGGTAACTCTAGAAATAACAAATGAAAAGATAAGTCGGATGTCAATGTCAGGGGCTGGAGGTCTACCACTGGCTGCTGCAATCATCAATTTTTCACACTTTGCTGCGAACGTTCGACCGCTGGAAGCTTCGGAAAATTTGCCGCGCGGGTACGGATTTGGGGCAAGGTAGGTGAGGGCCCGCCTCTCGGCTTGGAGAGTGGGGACTCGTGGTCCGCCCCGTACACGTGTGTGTGTGTGTGTTGTGTGGTGTGGCTGCTGATGTTTCCTGACAGGGCCCGCCCGGGCTGGAGGGAGAGAACGGCAGGAACGGAGCTCCGGGCGAAGCGGCAAGTTTGATCTCGTTATTTTTCGTATCCCCGTTATGGTATTAGCGGATGCTGCCATGGCGTAATAGTTCGCATGCTGAACTCACAATCCGGAAGTCCGTCGGTTTGATTTGATTTGTTAACTACCTTGCCTGGTATGCAGGAGGTCGTGGGTTCGATCCTGACCCTGATGCCTGCTGCTGTATATTTGTATTTTGCATAGTCTCTCTCCCCGTGGTCGCGTGGATTTTTCTCCGGGTCCTCTGATTTTTCCCTCCACATTTAGAACCACACGCGTTTAGAGTATTTGGCTGCTATACATTTCCACGTGATAGGCCACTTCGTTGAGCTATCATTTGTGGCCAGGTCGCTTCTGAAAAAGAGCTTTTTAGCTCAGTGGGCCTTACCTGGTAAAATAAATAAATAAAGATATCATTGTATCGTTGAATTACTTGTTCACGACACTGCTGGAGAAATAGCCTCCACTAGAGAGAGCTGTAGATGGTCCCTACAAAAGGGTGATTGACCTATTCTTCCACACTGGTCAGACATCTTGAGAGAGGTGGGCGTACCCCACACTTTAACCCACCAAATGCGACCTGTCGATCAATTCAAAATCTGAATATTTAATTATACTGGAGGAATCCGATGAGCTATAAAGCTATTTTTTTACAGATGTCCAGGAGGGGCAGGTCAGAACGTTGCAACAACAAATAATATAAAAATGCGATAGGATTGCAAAGTATAGGAAAGGTAAACAAATCACTTTCATATATACAAATACAATTTTACTATTTTATCTTACCAGGTAAAGCCCACTGAGCTATTAGATTATCTTTCAGAAGCTGTTTCACCCATTCATGCTGCTGGGTAGATGAACAAAAATTCTTTAAACCATCTAGCCCGAGAGATTGCATCGGTGACCTCTGGATGACTCGTTCAGCCTGCAGAACCCATTCACACGGTCATCCCGGACCTACCTGCCCAGAGGCAACAACAGAAAATCCGTGGCTGTGAGAAAATTTGCTGCAACTGGAGATTCGGTGAAGTGTCACACTCTCACAGAGTAACGGTGGTCACGGACAAAAAAATTCCTCCACCGACTTAATGAAGGCCATTTGCAAAGGAGTGCTACTTCACTGGAAATTGGGATGCCTGTTGGGAACCATTAGCATCATTAAAATAATAACTCGAGCAAGTTTAATAACGCTGGCGAGTGGCTGCCATTCCACGTAATTGTGTTGTGTGCCTGATTGTGATTACACTAATTTTCAAAACGGTTGCTTTTATTGGCACAAATTTTAGGGCAGCCCAGGAGAGCCGGGAACAGCCGGAAAGCCAGGAGCACGTGGGTTTCCGGTGAGTCGCTTGCCATTTCTATTTCGTCTTTGTTGCCTTTCAATAGATGACCTTCATATTTGCGCACGTGTTTTATACGGCAATTACGGGAACTTCAGAGGTTCATAACTATGCATAAACAGCTTTTTTGCCCCTCAAGCCTGCAAAAGCTGCTTAATCACCTCTCTGCACACATAGTCTGAGAAATAAACTTTGAAATGTGTGCGTGGTACGGATTATGTGATATTGTTTTTTCACGATCCAATATCATATTTCACGATGTGATAATTTTCACGATATCAGTTTCATGTAACTTTGTAATTGTACCTCAACATTCTATAGTCTTGTTTTTGTACTCTGATGCGCTTCAAATATGAATAAGGATTGCTTACTAGTTATTCAACTGCATTTCACTCAATGTAAGGCTGCCATCAGTTTCTCATCATTGTAACTTTACAATCAATGTTGATCATAACACACACGCTGTCAGAAAACCATTGTGTCATTGAGTCAACATTCCACCAATTGCTCAAGAAAATTATTTACACACTCCACGAATGTAATGGGTGATAGGTATTATTGTCTCCACTAAACTTTTCATTATTTTTGTGAGTGTTTATTATTGTTAGTTCGTAAAAAAAAAAAATCAGGAGTTAAAAAAATGTAGGAGAGATTCATTGAGCTACGATCATTAATTGACACCGATTTTTCACCAAATTGACAATACGATTGCCGTGGTTCTTGTGTCGTATAATGTACGATACCTCTCCGCAGTGGTGGTGGTGGTGGTAATGAGCCACAGTTTATTCACACACGCATTGCGTTGCAGCCTTTTTCTCTCCTGCGACGTTTGCATCTTTAACCCTGGGGCAACGCTCTTTCATCCTGAGGATCCTAACGCCTGATTCCAATTTTATACGATATATTATTTTTTATTTATTCAGTCAATGTCATTCGGCACAGTGCAACACAGCATGAAGTAATATCCATGACGTACCCTGGAGCTCATTTGTGTGTCTGTGTGCCTGCGTGTGTGTGCGTACATATGTGTGTGTGCGTGTGCGTCTGTGTGTGTGTGAATCACAGGGCTTCAAAGGTCACAAGGGCCTAGTCGGGCCACCCGGCCTGCGCGTGAGTCATTATTTATTTTCCCTTCCGATGGAACATTGTGGCGTTCGTGGTGTGTTCTCATTTTCTCAGAGATTCGCTCGATGGTTCATGCGTGGAGGTTTCTTTTAGGCTGTGCTATTGCTTGGACATTCCTTTTTTTATCATTATTATTACTGCGTTTAAAAAGTCAGAGGTCTCCTTGCTCAACGAGAAATGAGACAACGCTCGTTTCCATCGGATGCGATGGGAATTCCACATTCCTACTATGGGGGTGATGTTTTTTGTTGTTTGGGTTGTGCCGATGCACGACGCTTGCGCCCCCCCCCCCCCAAGTGGCTTCTTGAAGAACCGAATGTGGCAGCTCGCTTTCGTTGCACCATCACGCCAAACAACGTTTCATTTGATGTCGGGTCTTTTTTTTTTTTCAAAATAATTCGCCGTGAAGTGCAACGCTTCCCCGGCGCCAATGACGAGTGTGGTGTTTTGCTGCAGGGCGAACAGGGCATGAGTGGACAGCCCGGACGAGAGGGCCCCAACGGAGCGCCGGTAAAACCCGCATCGCCAGCCCAGTAACCACATTGCCATGCATTCACTCCCAGGAGACACTGTCCATCTATTTCGTCAGGTTACCGGCTGTTTTTCCCAATTCCAGATTTTGACACACTTGCTCAAATAGGATGCTGCCGCGGTCTTAATGGTTTGCGCGCTGGACAGTTCAGAGGTCGCCAGTTCAATCTCCCGGCGGGGCATTCGGAACGATGGGTAAACTCTTATTCATTTGTTATTTTTCATGACGGTATACGATTCATCCCTAGCCCAGCCGTGCATCGACGAGGAGGCTGTGCATGAGTTGTCAGTTATTATCATTATTATTGCAGCAACTTAGGGGGGAACATATGGGAGGATGTTCCACAGAGATGTGACATAATACACACGCGACGTTTGTAGACTCAACTGATGTTAGTATGTGTATTAAACTCTCATTCACCTGTTATCCTTTTTTTATGATGGTTAACGATTCACGCCCGCACCAGCCGTGGATCGACAAGGAGGCTGCGCGCGTGCGCAGAATTCTGCTTCGAACAGCGCAAAGAAGCGTTTAACTTCCATACAGCTCGCGCGTCCCCGAAACAAAACGCAGGCTGCTCCTGCCGTGGTGCTCGTGGCGCGGTTGACGGACATCGGCGCCGGCGCGGTCGAGCGTGCCGTGGCGTGGCGCGCGAGTTGGTGGGGCACGCACGGTGCCCTCGGTTATGGGGAAGATTTACGATGCCCATTTCTCTCCCCGACTTCCCACTGGTGACAGGGTGACCCGGGTCCCCCGGGGCCGCAGGGCCCTCCAGGCCTCCGCGGAGAGCCGGTAAGATGTTTTTATTATTATTATTCGTTGAACACGGTTGCTGAGCACAGGGCCCAAAGGCCCGAAACGTCAAGCAGCCTGCAACAAACGGCGCTTTCGAAATTGTGTGTGGATTGAGAGCGTGTGATGCAGTGCCAGATTCAGATAGTGCGGGACCTGTAGCACATGTTATAAAAGGGCCCTAAATAATAATTAAAACACATAAATATTCAACACACACATTTTTTTACTTGCATAGTAAAGTAATTGCATTTTTTTATTTGCTATACAGCCAAATAATGCGACAAATCGATAACCTTAAACACCCAGTCGTTCATAAAAGTTGAAGGTGGTATAGTACTATAGTAACAGAGCAAGTGCAGAATCACAGAACCGGAATTGAAAGCTTGAAAGCGTTTAGCGTGGGGCCCTTGAAAGTGCGGCACGTCGCTTGAGCTGTGAGCTGCTGTTCTACCCAGGGGGTATAGCTGCCACGGCGAATGCCGATATGGTGGCTACCACGCGTGTTGATAGCAACAATCTGCGTGAGTCAATCAATCATTCCCACGGCGGTGATTCAGCATCTCCCAAAAACCAAACTGTGCATAATGCTGAGCAGGTTCAGCCTGGATAGTGCTTGGATGGGTGAACAATTGACTTCGAACAGGTCTTATAGGCTGCTGCGGGGTTACATTGTCAGCGCAGGGCGGTGTAACAATATCCATTGTACTGTACTATGCCCTCAAAATGTCTATGCTCCCTGCCTCCACCAACCCGCACTGACCAGCGTGGAAAGAAGCCCTCATCGGGCAGTGGATTGCGTGTGCCATCCGACATGCTTACACGTCGCGTGCAGCACGATTGGCATGGTTGGCTACGTACGGTGCGAAGGAAGTTCAACACGCATACAACGACAGGGCTGTACGTGTGCACGACTTAGCACCAACGTCACCGTGCGCCGAAAGTCTATCGCGGTCAGCCTCTAAGCCAGTTAACAATGACCCAGCGAGCACCGTCGCCGTGACACAAATCCCGCGTGCCCCGTGACTTCGATTGCGATCGCGCTCGTGTGTTTTTCGCACTAACAGGGCAAGCCGGGCGCCACTGGGCCTCTCGGGTCCAAGGGAGTCCAGGGAGAACCCGTGAGTGTCGCAAATGAAATCGGACACACCTTGAGGGGGCCACGGTGTTCACCGTGATCCCAGTTGTTTTTGCCGTCAGCCGTTTCTGTGCTGCAAGTGACAGCGGCTCTGGTCGCAGCATCAAGATGCGTCGTTTGCTTGGCCACCACTCCCCACCGAGCGAAAGTGCTGCCCGTCACTGCCCGCTCAGTGACAGCGCTGTTACCGAGTGGCGCAGCGGTGGCGCAGGGGTTGGCGCGCCGCGCTTGGAATCTGGCGAGCCGAGTTTCGATTCCCGCCCACGGCCGATGTCGGTGACGAATATCTGAGACGGCCTTGGATCCTCCCCTAGGTCGACTCGCTTCTTAAGCGAGTCACTTGTGGTGATGCGTGAACATCGGCGCTGAGTTTTTCAAGTTCAAGTTTAAAATTTCATTTATTTGGTATAGCCCTGTGAGCCATTCGACTCTTGAATCGGGTGCAACCGCAACAAACAAAAAACTAAAACATGAACAAAAAACATCTTGGAGACAAAAGCGGCCCGGGAGTGGTGCTAACCACGCCACCCCCTCGTGTGCCCTGCCGCCAGCCTTGGTAAAGTGCCCACAAGCGGCACTTTCCCCAACAGTTGGTACAGCTCTTGGGTGGCATATTTGTCCTTGTCACTAAATGGAATGCAATGGTGCTTATTGTGATTATTGAGAGGTTTTTAGGCCATCCCTGAAATGTGACTATTTAATGTGAGGGTGAGATTCGTGATTAACGTTTCATAATGAAGATGAATTCATGTTCACAGCGCTTGGTTTGCTGCTGACATGGAGATATGGCGGCAAGTTTTGTTTGGTTAAATTGTTCCCCGTCAAAGTTGGTTAAATTGTTCCCCGTCAAAGTTGGTTAAATTGTTCCCTGTCAAAGTTGGTTAAATTGTTCCACGTCAAAGTTGGTTAAATTGTTCCCCGTCAAAGTTGGTTAAATTGTTCCCTGCCAATGTTGGTTAAATTGTTCCCTGTCAAAGTTGGTTAAATTGTTCCCTGTCAAAGTTGGTTAAATTGTTCCCCTGTCAATGTTGGTTAAATTGTTCCCTGTCAAAGTTGGTTAAATTGTTCCCTGTCAAAGTTGGTTAAATTGTTCCCCTGTCAATGTTGGTTAAATTGTTCCCCGTCAAAGTTGGTTAAATTGTTCCCCGTCAAAGTTGGTTAAATTGTTCCCCGTCAAAGTTGGTTAAATTGTTCCCTGTCAAAGTTGGTTAAATTGTTCCACGTCAAAGTTGGTTAAATTGTTCCCCATCAAAGTTGGTTAAATTGTTCCCTGCCAATGTTGGTTAAATTGTTCCCTGTCAAAGTTGGTTAAATTGTTCCCTGTCAAAGTTGGTTAAATTGTTCCCCTGTCAATGTTGGTTAAATTGTTCCCTGTCAAAGTTGGTTAAATTGTTCCACGTCAAAGTTGGTTAAATTGTTCCCCGTCAAAGTTGGTTAAATTGTTCCCTGCCAATGTTGGTTAAATTGTTCCCCTGTCAAAGTTGGTTAAATTGTTCCCTGTCAAAGTTGGTTAAATTGTTCCACGTCAAAGTTGGTTAAATTGTTCCCCGTCAAAGTTGGTTAAATTGTTCCCTGCCAATGTTGGTTAAATTGTTCCCTGTCAAAGTTGGTTAAATTGTTCCCTGTCAAAGTTGGTTAAATTGTTCCCTGTCAATGTTGGTTAAATTGTTCCCTGTCAAAGTTGGTTAAATTGTTCCCTGTCAAAGTTGGTTAAATTGTTCCCCTGTCAATGTTGGTTAAATTGTTCCCTGTCAAAGTTGGTTAAATTGTTCCCTGTCAAAGTTGGTTAAATTGTTCCCTGTCAAAGTTGGTTAAATTGTTCCCCTGTCAAAGTTGGTTAAATTGTTCCCTGTCAAAGTTGGTTAAATTGTTCCACGTCAAAGTTGGTTAAATTGTTCCCCGTCAAAGTTGGTTAAATTGTTCCCTGCCAATGTTGGTTAAATTGTTCCCTGTCAAAGTTGGTTAAATTGTTCCCTGTCAAAGTTGGTTAAATTGTTCCCTGTCAATGTTGGTTAAATTGTTCCCTGTCAAAGTTGGTTAAATTGTTCCCTGTCAAAGTTGGTTAAATTGTTCCCCTGTCAATGTTGGTTAAATTGTTCCCTGTCAAAGTTGGTTAAATTGTTCCCTGTCAAAGTTGGTTAAATTGTTCCCTGTCAAAGTTGGTTAAATTGTTCCCTGTCAAAGTTGGTTAAATTGTTCCCCTGTCAATGTTGGTTAAATTGTTCCCCGTCAAAGTTGGTTAAATTGTTCCCCGTCAAAGTTGGTTAAATTGTTCCCTGCCAAAGTTGGTTAAATTGTTCCCCTGTCAATGTTGGTTAAATTGTTCCCTGTCAATGTTGGTTAAATTGTTCCCTGTCAATGTTGGTTAAATTGTTCCTTGTCAATGTTGGTTAAATTGTTCCCCTGTCAATGTTGGTTAAATTGTTCCCTGTCAATGTTGGTTAAATTGTTCCCTGTCAACGTTGGTTAAATTGTTCCCTGTCAACGTTGGTTAAATTGTTCCCCTGTCAAAGTTGGTTAAATTGTTCCCCTGTCAAAGTTGGTTAAATTGTTCCCCTGTCAATGTTGGTTAAATTGTTCCCCTGTCAAAGTTGGTTAAATTGTTCCCCTGTCAATGTTGGTTAAATTGTTCCCCTGTCAACGTTGGTTAAATTGTTCCCCTGTCAATGTTGGTTAAATTGTTCCACGTCAATGTTGGTTAAATTGTTCCCCTGTCAATGTTGGTTAAATTGTTCCCCTGTCAATGTTGGTTAAATTGTTCCCGTGTCAATGTTGGTTAAATTGTTCCCGTGTCAATGTTGGTTAAATTGTTCCCCTGTCAATGTTGGTTAAATTGTTCCCCTGTCAATGTTGGTTAAATTGTTCCCCTGTCAATGTTGGTTAAATTGTTCCCGTGTCAATGTTGGTTAAATTGTTCCCCTGTCAATGTTGGTTAAATTGTTCCCTGTCAAAGTTGGTTAAATTGTTCCCTGTCAAAGTTGGTTAAATTGTTCCCTGTCAAAGTTGGTTAAATTGTTCCCCTGTCAAAGTTGGTTAAATTGTTCCCTGTCAAAGTTGGTTAAATTGTTCCACGTCAAAGTTGGTTAAATTGTTCCCCGTCAAAGTTGGTTAAATTGTTCCCTGCCAATGTTGGTTAAATTGTTCCCTGTCAAAGTTGGTTAAATTGTTCCCTGTCAAAGTTGGTTAAATTGTTCCCTGTCAATGTTGGTTAAATTGTTCCCTGTCAAAGTTGGTTAAATTGTTCCCTGTCAAAGTTGGTTAAATTGTTCCCCTGTCAATGTTGGTTAAATTGTTCCCTGTCAAAGTTGGTTAAATTGTTCCCTGTCAAAGTTGGTTAAATTTGTTCCCTGTCAAAGTTGGTTAAATTGTTCCCTGTCAAAGTTGGTTAAATTGTTCCCCTGTCAATGTTGGTTAAATTGTTCCCCGTCAAAGTTGGTTAAATTGTTCCCCGTCAAAGTTGGTTAAATTGTTCCCTGCCAAAGTTGGTTAAATTGTTCCCCTGTCAATGTTGGTTAAATTGTTCCCTGTCAATGTTGGTTAAATTGTTCCCTGTCAATGTTGGTTAAATTGTTCCTTGTCAATGTTGGTTAAATTGTTCCCCTGTCAATGTTGGTTAAATTGTTCCCTGTCAATGTTGGTTAAATTGTTCCCTGTCAACGTTGGTTAAATTGTTCCCTGTCAACGTTGGTTAAATTGTTCCCCTGTCAAAGTTGGTTAAATTGTTCCCCTGTCAAAGTTGGTTAAATTGTTCCCCTGTCAATGTTGGTTAAATTGTTCCCCTGTCAAAGTTGGTTAAATTGTTCCCCTGTCAATGTTGGTTAAATTGTTCCCCTGTCAACGTTGGTTAAATTGTTCCCCTGTCAATGTTGGTTAAATTGTTCCACGTCAATGTTGGTTAAATTGTTCCCCTGTCAATGTTGGTTAAATTGTTCCCCTGTCAATGTTGGTTAAATTGTTCCCGTGTCAATGTTGGTTAAATTGTTCCCGTGTCAATGTTGGTTAAATTGTTCCCCTGTCAATGTTGGTTAAATTGTTCCCCTGTCAATGTTGGTTAAATTGTTCCCCTGTCAATGTTGGTTAAATTGTTCCCGTGTCAATGTTGGTTAAATTGTTCCCGTGTCAATGTTGGTTAAATTGTTCCCCTGTCAATGTTGGTTAAATTGTTCCCCTGTCAATGTTGGTTAAATTGTTCCCTGTCAATGTTGGTTAAATTGTTCCCCTGTCAATGTTGGTTAAATTGTTCCCTGTCAATGTTGGTTAAATTGTTCCCGTGTCAATGTTGGTTAAATTGTTCCCTGTCAATGTTGGTTAAATTGTTCCCTGTCAATGTTGGTTAAATTGTTCCCCTGTCAACGTTGGTTAAATTGTTCCCCTGTCAACGTTGGTGGTTAAATTGTTCCCGTGTCAATGTTGGTTAAATTGTTCCCCTGTCAATGTTGGTTAAATTGTTCCCGTGTCAATGTTGGTTAAATTGTTCCCTGTCAATGTTGGTTAAATTGTTCCCTGTCAATGTTGGTTAAATTGTTCCCCTGTCAACGTTGGTTAAATTGTTCCCCTGTCAACGTTGGTGGTTAAATTGTTCCCGTGTCAATGTTGGTTAAATTGTTCCCCTGTCAACGTTGGTTAAATTGTTCCCCTGTCAATGTTGGTTAAATTGTTCCACGTCAATTTTGGTTAAATTGTTCCCCTGTCAATTTTGGTTAAATTGTTCCCCGGTCAATTTTGGTTAAATTGTTCCCCGGTCAATGTTGGTTAAATTGTTCCCCTGTCAATGTTGGTTAAATTGTTCCCCGGTCAATGTTGGTTAAATTGTTCCCCTGTCAACGTTGGTTAAATTGTTCCCCTGTCAACGTTGGTTAAATTGTTCCCCGGTCAATGTTGGTTAAATTGTTCCCCTGTCAATGTTGGTTAAATTGTTCCCCTGTCAACGTTGGTTAAATTGTTCCCCTGTCAATGTTGGTTAAATTGTTCCACGTCAATTTTGGTTAAATTGTTCCCCTGTCAACGTTGGTGGTTAAATTGTTCCCCGGTCAATGTTGGTTAAATTGTTCCCCTGTCAATGTTGGTTAAATTGTTCCACGTCAATTTTGGTTAAATTGTTCCCCTGTCAACGTTGGTGGTTAAATTGTTCCCCTGTCAATGTTGGTGGTTAAATTGTTCCCCTGTCAACGTTGGTGGTTAAATTGTTCCCCGGTCAATTTTGGTTAAATTGTTCCCCTGTCAATGTTGGTTAAATTGTTCCACGTCAATTTTGGTTAAATTGTTCCCCTGTCAACGTTGGTGGTTAAATTGTTCCCCTGTCAACGTTGGTGGTTAAATTGTTCCCCGGTCAATTTTGGTTAAATTGTTCCCCGGTCAATGTTGGTTAAATTGTTCCCCTGTCAATGTTGGTTAAATTGTTCCCCTGTCAATGTTGGTTAAATTGTTCCACGTCAATTTTGGTTAAATTGTTCCCCGGTCAATGTTGGTTAAATTGTTCCCCTGTCAATGTTGGTTAAATTGTTCCACGTCAATTTTGGTTAAATTGTTCCCCTGTCAATGTTGGTTAAATTGTTCCCCGGTCAATGTTGGTTAAATTGTTCCCCTGTCAATGTTGGTTAAATTGTTCCACGTCAATTTTGGTTAAATTGTTCCCCTGTCAATGTTGGTTAAATTGTTCCCCGGTCAATGTTGGTTAAATTGTTCCCCTGTCAATGTTGGTTAAATTGTTCCCCGGTCAATGTTGGTTAAATTGTTCCCCGGTCAATGTTGGTTAAATTGTTCCCCGGTCAATGTTGGTTAAATTGTTCCCCGGTCAATGTTGGTTAAATTGTTCCCCTGTCAACGTTGGTGGTTAAATTGTTCCCCTGTCAATGTTGGTGGTTAAATTGTTCCCCTGTCAATGTTGGTGGTTAAATTGTTCCCCTGTCAATGTTGGTTAAATTGTTCCCCGGTCAATGTTGGTTAAATTGTTCCCTGTCAACGTTGGTTAAATTGTTCCCCGGTCAATGTTGGTTAAATTGTTCCCCTGTCAATGTTGGTTAAATTGTTCCCCGGTCAATGTTGGTTAAATTGTTCCCCGGTCAATGTTGGTTAAATTGTTCCCCGGTCAATGTTGGTTAAATTGTTCCCCGGTCAATGTTGGTTAAATTGTTCCCCTGTCAACGTTGGTGGTTAAATTGTTCCCCTGTCAATGTTGGTGGTTAAATTGTTCCCCTGTCAATGTTGGTGGTTAAATTGTTCCCCTGTCAATGTTGGTTAAATTGTTCCACGTCAATTTTGGTTAAATTGTTCCCCTGTCAATGTTGGTTAAATTGTTCCCCTGTCAATGTTGGTTAAATTGTTCCCCTGTCAATGTTGGTTAAATTGTTCCCCGGTCAATGTTGGTTAAATTGTTCCCCTGTCAATGTTGGTTAAATTGTTCCCTGTCAATGTTGGTTAAATTGTTCCCTGTCAAAGTTGGTTAAATTGTTCCCTGTCAAAGTTGGTTAAATTGTTCCACGTCAACGTTGGTTAAATTGTTCCACGTCAACGTTGTTGGCCTGCGACGTTTTGGAGACCACACAAATGTACGTTACTTCGGGATGGATTTAAGAATCTCTGCCCTGTGGCATTGCAAAGCAGAAAAGAACGCCCACTTCCTCCTCTCCCCTCCCTCTACTCAACAACAACAACAACCGACAAGTGGCAGTAACGTCACCACGGCACTTGTGCCAGGCTAGGTGCACTCTGAGGCCACGTGAAGTGTCAAAGGCTTGCTGGCAGGTGGTCACGGGACAGACCCAGGCGCCATGGGTTGATGTGTTTTAGCCACTCGGCGCTCCACTCGTTGTTTTGTGAGTGTCGCTCCTCTGCCCTCTGCTGTTGTTGGAGGGCACCTGCCTCCAGCTGCCCAGTAGCGTCCTTCACGAGCCTCCTCCACTCACACACACACACGTACAGACACAAGCACAATACGAATGGGTTAATCAATTCACATCAGATGGGGGTGAAAAGTGGACGAAGGGATTGAAACCTAATGAAACGAAAATTAATAATGGTGATGTTGTTTATACAGTATTGTTCATATTGAATTGCTAATGATATGCCACCATGATGTAACGATGGGCACACTGGACTTGCAATCCAGAAGTCGGCGGTCTGATCTCCCTGTGCGGTAGTTGCAGCAGCGGTGCGGCTTTCTTTCATCTCCCCGGCTCTGTCCATCCAGCAGCACGAACGGGTACCAGTTGGTCGATCGGCAGATCGAGTGCGGTGGGATAAAATACGGGCCCTCCCAACCCTTAAGACGAGAGCTCCCTCTAGTGGAGGGCCCTTTCCGCCAGCAGTCGCGTGAGCATGCGGTTGCAGGGCTGCACCTTTACCTTCATCTTAATCGATAACATGACTAAATGCACAGTGTAGCGTATTTTCTTTTTCGTGGGGCCTCTCTGAAGTTTTGAACTGTGACAAAAAGCCCCATTTTCACCCCCCCCCCCCCCCCCCCCACATAAATCCAGTGCTGTCACCTCTATTGAGTTTACAGCCAGCGGAGGATTAACAGGCGTCGGGAGTCGGCAGCGTGATGCCGCATGCTGTGTGTGTGTGACGTCCACAGGGATCCAAGGGTGACAAGGGACACGTGGGAGAGATCGGCTTTCCTGGGCCGAGAGGGCTTCCTGGGCCAGTGGTCGGTGATGCGTTGCGCATTTTTTTTCTCGTCTATGGTGTGACCAAGAGTTTCCGATAAATCCCCCTGTATTCTTACTTATTTTGGGCCACCAAGACATTTCAGGCCATCGCTGAGTAATGTGCACAACTAAGCTAAACCACCTATAAGGAGGCGGTGAACACATATGTTTTTAACCTTTTTATTTTACCAGGTAAGGCCCACTGAGCTATTTAGCTTTTTTTCAGAAGCGATCTGGCCACAAATGATAGCTCAACAAAGTGGCTGATCGTGTGAAAATGAATCGCAGCCAAATACTCTGGAGGCAAAAACCTCAGAGAAAAATCCACGCGACCACAGGCAGAGAGACATGGAAACTCCAAACATACAGCAGGCGTCAGGGTCGGGGTGGAACCCACAACCTCCTACACACCAGGCGAGGTAGCTAATATATCGCCACAATCGAGAGCTCTCCAATTCGGGCTTCGCAAGCATTTACTTTTACACAAACCTTTCATACCAGGCGAGGTAGTTATCATCTCACAGGGCTCTGATCCGGCACTTTGGAGGCAAGAGTTAGATTGATTGTGTAGATTTGTGGTGAAAAACTCCCAAAAACCCGCTAAGCTGCCAGGCGGCTGGGAAGTGACAGTGTAACACAGTGCAACAAGTTGGTTAAATTTCGATTTAAAGCTTTCGTGTTTTATGTTTTATTTTTATTATTTTATTACTTCCCTTCTACGTGACTTTACCGAAAGAACCAAGAAGAAAACAAAAAACAAGTTGGTTCTTAAACAATCTGTGCAGATTTCGATTTAAAGCTTTCGTGACTGCAGGGATTCATCTTCTTGGTTCTTTCGGTAAAGTCACGTAGAAGAGAAATAATCAAATAATAAAAATAAAACATAATAAAATAATTCTCACGTCGTTTCGGCCACAACGCAAGCAGCCGTCCTCAGGTGAAGAACAGGTCTGTCTGTGCAGACCTTAGCTTGTAATCCCATCGCATGCATGGCTTCTCTCGAGGTTTCTCCAGTTTCCTCCAGCGTACAACAAAAAAACGCACTGAACGAAATTGACTCGCCCCTTCTGATGCAGGCATTTATTTTTCTGAATGAAAAAAGTTGACGTACTTGTGACGGCAAGGTTGGGGGGGGGCACATTGCCAGCCTTTTTATTGAACAAGTGAGACATTTTTGCCCTCCAGCAAGGAGATTGCAGTCGTCATCAGTCTGAAGTCCCCCACCATCGTGATGTACTTAATTAAACATAATGGCCATTACTGGGGGAGAGCGCCGGCTCAATGGTTAGCAGACTTCACTATGAACCCGTGACCTACATTTTATTCTGGCCATGGGGATTGCATCGGTGGTGAAATCTGAACCGGCCGTGTGCTCACGATTTGCCAACCTCGCACCGACCAGCATGGTGAAGTATGGTCAATCAACCCCTGTGACACACATGCTGTAGGTGAGCCCTTCGTCTATCAGTGGATGGTTGAAGTTACTGAAACTGATAATTATTAACAATGAGAGTTTGGCAGACATCTGTGTGTGTGTGTGTGTTTATAGACCCCTGTGTGTTGAGTCACAATGTCTGTTTTGCAGGGTGGGCAAGGCATGGCAGGCCCCGTTGGAAAAGAAGTGAGCGCCGTTATTTCTTCAGTCGCTGCGCGGAAAAGTCCCAGCACAATAACCCCGCGATTTTTGCACAGCGCAGTAAAAACGAACACAATGCAATTACACCACGTGTGCAATATCCACGCTCGCAGTAATGTATTCCATTCGGTTATGCGTGGACTCGTGAAATGTTGTTTTTTTGTGATTGTGCATAATAGATTTTTGCAATAACCCAGTCCCGAACGCATTTCCACATTTGAAAGTTTAATTTTTGTTTTCCCCCCTTTAAATTTTTCTTCATTAAATAAAGGGTGCTACCGGACGAGCAGGAGACCGGGGCCCCAAAGGAGAGAGGGTACATTTATCGCCCTCCGTCGCACACAATCAACAGCAGATGCGCATCCTTCCCAAGCAATCATCGTTCAGCGCCCTTGGAGCAACGAGCCAGACCAAGTGTATTAACGGATAATCCCATTTCAATCATTGTCCTTTATTTAAGTAGGAGCGGGGCCGACTGACATCCAATTACAGGCCCTGCTTTTCAAGAGCGACGCATGCAACCGAACCCTTAAGTGGAGACGGATATTTGTTTTACAATTAAGCGGTGTGAAATGGTGTCCGATTTAGGTTTTAAGCTAGCCAGTGACCTCCTACGCACGTGCAATACCCGGGTTTCTAATTCGTCTTTTTTTATTTTGGATAAGGGCAATTGACGGGACGGATAAAGATTTATATGTCCGTCCAAAAACATCCCACTCCCGCAGAGCATAGCAATGAATGCCTTTTATATTTTCTAACTTAATGCCTGTAAGATGCGATATTATGAACACCATGAAGCTACATAATTCACAGCACTTTAGTTACTGTTACAAAAAAACAGAACAACTAAAATCTGAGTTCAGAAAACTTACGCAAATTAGTTTTTTACAACAAACAAGCTGAGTTACAATTAACAGATGGGCAGGTCACGTGCAGCGAGGCAAAGTGTGCCTACTCCCAACTCTTCCAAGATGTTTGGCCAGCATGGAGGCCCTTCTCAGAATCAGAAGATGTATTTATACTGGAGGAATCCTATGAGCTATAAAGCTCTTCTTCACAGATGTCCAGTAGACCAGTATTGGCATGATCAAGTAATTACACGGCTGCACCATTACCTTTAAGCTCAGTTTTTTTTCCGCTACTGCCTAATGGAAACCCAGTGAATGAAGCACTATTGTTTTTAAATTTCCCTCTCCAGTAAACTGCACATTTGGGTCACGATCAGTCGATGATCGATCTCCGTGAAAATTGGCTCCGTGGCAATCACGCTTACTGCCAAAACCACCCAGGCCACATCGATCGCCATCCACGGTGATTTGCCCATCACTGCCTCCCATTGTCAGCGCGACGATTGCTGCGATTAGCAAATGGGCACCGTATCTCGTGGGATACAAGAGCCACAATAATCATCGCATTATCTACTTTTATAGATATCGCCATATCGCGATTATCATTACTCGCCTTATTTTACGTGACTGTTTTATTGAACAGTTGTAAACAAAGAGCTATTTAGCCATAACATGAGTGCTTTGCAAAGGGCGGTTTTTTTTCGCGCGCAGAAATTGATGCCATAGTAATTATATGACGTTATAATTTTTAGATTTCATTGAAATGTTTCATTATTTTATGTATTTTAATCAATCAAAGTACTCATGGCAGGCTTATATTGAATTCGCTGCAGTCGAATAGCTCTCACACGATCTGTATTTGTACTTTAAGTACAGCAAAGCCCAAATACTATTCAAAAATTCGAAGTACGGTGACAAAGCTGTGAGATACTAGAATAGTTACCACAAGAGTGCAATTATTTTTAAAAATAGCAAAAGTCTAAAAGATGTACAGTCGGAGCACCTGCAGCCAATTTGTTTGAAGCTCCCTCTATTCACGAACCGGCAGGACAGGCGACTTCCACGTTACCCTGCAGCCTCCCACCCAAAGCGTTACCGATGCGTTCGTGCTTCTCCAACATCGGACTTGGTTTGGCCTTCGTAACAGGGAAAAGCTGCGACGACTTGCAGACACCCCAACCGTAGCTAGACGAGAAACGTGCCGGTTCAAGTACTGGCCGGCAACCTCGACCTGATATCCAAACGGAACGGTGCCCCCTTCAAAACGCCCACGGCAGAGGTCGCAAACCCGGCCGCACCAGGGTCGCAAATGGGTACTCGTTCCCTACCCGTACCCTACCCGAAATGAGTGACAAACGGTTACTCACCAGTGACTCACGGCCTACCCGTACCCGGCCGCACCAGGGTCGCAAACGGATACCCGTACCTGGCCGGGTACGGGTAGCCAGGTATCGGGTAGGGTACGGGTATCGGGTACCCGGTTGCGACCTCTGGCCCACGGTACTAGGCGGTGGCACTCCCCCGGGCGGTGTTAAAAGACTCCTACCGCCCGTCGGCACAACCACGCACGTCGAGCAGCGTCGCGTGACGGCGACGCCATTGCTCTGCCCGCAGGGCGACCCGGGCGTCCAAGGCCTGAAGGGCCCTGGCGGAGACAAGGGCCGCGACGGGGAGGCCGGCACACCGGGCCACAAGGGATTCACGGGTCCCATGGGCCCTGCTGGGCCACCGGGCGAGAGAGGTTTTCCTGGGACACCGGGCTCCTCGGGGCAACCAGGCCAACCAGGCCTTCAGGTAGATCCGTGCGGCCGTGACGGTACGATTTACAATCGTCGGCATCATCATCGGCAGTGATCAATCCACTTCTGGATGTAGGCCACGCCAACCCTCACGATCCCTTATGCGTGGTGCTTACATTGTGATTTTTAAGCCACGTCAGTGACAAGCACCTTCTCCTAGCCATGCATTCAGAGGGGTTCAGCTCCTGACGAAGTTCAGATAAGCCTGTGTTTGGCCCCTATCCGAAACGTGTAGAGCAACTTTCACCATCCATTCTCACTTCTGGCCGGCGTTTCCCAATGCAGCGGCGTCTTGCAGTGCTATATTCATAAACATGTGGGTAGGCCACTCGCCCAGGAGTGGAATGACAACAAAGGCCTGCGCATGTAACCCGTAAAGCATTGGGAGGCCCTCATCCAGCAGTGGACTGACAACAAAAATGCGATATCTCGGTGAACTGTCTTCTGTGCCACGTTGCACCAGCGATCTTTGCGACGCTCGACCAGGTGCGGCGTGGTTGGTGGTGGATGGATGCGGAGCGAAACCAAAAGTGGCGTCGCTCACCGCGCGTGGAAATGTCCCGCTAAGGACGTTGCGTGGGAGTACGCGAGTCCGGTGGCAGGGCAGGGCAGCGCTGTGTGTAACCGCACGTGCGATTTAATGCCGGCACTTGATTTATTCGGACATCTCTTGAAGTGTTCGGCCAGCAAATTATCCTTTTTTTTCTCTTCTTGCAACAGTGTCTGCACTTGATGAAATCCGTGCCCTTTGGATAGGGGAGGTCAATAGATTATTGGGCAGCCCTTGACTAAAATATCATTCGATGCTTGCGAGATGCCGCTGCACTGTCATGTGTTAGCGTGCTGGACTTGCAATCCAGAGGTCACCGGTTTGATTCAACCTACCGGCACGGCAGTTGAAACAATGGGGGCAAGCTTCTTAAATGTCCCTGCCTCTGTCCACCCAGCAGTACAAATAAGTGCATCACAGTTAGTCGATCGGCAGGTCGTGTGTGGTTGGGTAACGTGTGGTGACGACGACCACCTCTTCCAAGTCGTCTGGCCAGCGTTAAAAGAGTATGCCAAATGGCCTCTTAAGCCGACTCTAGGGGTGGCCCTTCTGCCAGCAGTGGCATGAGCAAGATCTTGCAGGGCTGCACCTTTACCTAGAATGCATCCAAGAGTCCAGTCACACTGGTGACTCAACTCCTGGCCAGATGATAAAATATATGTATAAAAATGTGCTGAGACTAATTAATGATCAACAATTACCTGTTGTCATAACCGGCAGCCATTACATACGCACTCCAGGATGAGGGACTTTCCAATCCATAGCAATGTCTCAGAGTCTTCATCATCATCATCACGGTCCATGGGCAGACAGCCCGTAGGAGTCCACTGCACATTTAGACTTTATTTTATTTACACCTTCTGTTTGTTTTATTGGTTGTTGTTTTTTTCTGTAGGGGAAATCCGTGTCCTTTGATGACCTAAAGAGATTCATCAGAGAGGAAGTGTCGAGACAGCTGGACGGTACGTCAGAACCACAACGCGAGCACCGCAGTGCTCAGCCCAGGGGATATCGGTGTCGCACTGGAAGCTGGCATTTTCATTCTGCTTTAAGATCAAATGGAACCAATTGCCCTCCATTTAATATAAGTTACGAAAGCCCCATCACCCTTGCGTTTCGGCATTTAGGATTTAAAATTTCCATTTGCAGGGCACTTAAATGCCTCGGCAAATGAAAGCTCCTCACTTCACATTTCATCTCACTCGCTCCTATGGCACTCGAGCCAAGGGGACCCCCAGTGGCAGCTGTCCCTGTGTAGCACCAGGTGTATGCGGCACCAGCCTGCACACGGGCATGGTTGTGCAAGTAGCGAGCTATGTTGCTTTGTGTTTTTTCCCTTTTCCATAGAAAGCATGGCGCGGCTCATCGGCCAAGTCCAGCCGGCAGCCATAATGGCTTCGCCTGGCAAACCAGGCCCCGCCGGTAACCCAGGCAAGGACGGGTTGCCTGGGCGACCGGGCTCGGGTGGGGAGCCTGGGCCTCCGGGGCAGATGGGTCGCGAAGGCCCCCAGGGCTTGCCTGGGTTCAAGGGTGAGTGTCGACTCAACGTCGGGCCCTTGTCTGGGCTTCATCGCACTCATGGCACTCGACTCCTTCGGGTGTGTGTCAGTGGTCACCGCCGTGCGGGTATTCTTTACCCGTTCTGGGCATCGGCCCGAGGTAAATGGGGACATACTCTTAGATTTTTCGGTAAAGTCACGTAGGTAAAAAAATGAAATTATTTATTTTTATTAAGTTTTAAATTCATTTTTTTACCTACGTGACTTTACCGAAACAACTAAGAGTATGAATCCTTGCAGTCACGAAAGCTTCAAATCTAGAAGTAAATGGGGACGTTGGGCCAACTGCGCCCCCACCCACCCACCAACCCATGTGATCGTCAATGCAAAAAGGTCTCGCCGACGTTCTCGTTGGGTAGAAGGTCAAACTGTTTCCCTTTCATTACGGCTGCACGGCTATAGCACACACACACACACAGTCTGTTGTATTTCGGAACGCTGAAAAAAGTGCAGTGAAGAATGGGCAGGAAATAAATGAAGTAAATGCATTTTCTCCAATTTTCTAAACTCCTTTTGTAATACGTACCAGTTGAAAAGAAAAATAATAATCTGAATATTGTTTTGAAAGGTCAACTGATTTAGTGCTTGTAAAATAATCCTTTGATTTCCCCCGAAATTTCACTACACGGCAGTGTGACCTTCTGACGCCTGTTGGTGATATGAATTTAAAACAACCAGCCACTTCCACGCTTGCCGACTCAAATATCTGCGCGCACCTTACTTCAATAATTTATGCCGCGCTATGAGCCTTTATCGCAATGTGTTTTAATAATTACAGCATTATAAAATAACATTATTTTAAATCCATTTGTCAATCCTCTGCTGGATGAAGGTCTCTCCCCCCCCCCAGATTGTTTAACCATACTTCACCACATTACATCAGTACATTTTAAAGATATATAGAGCCAGAAAATGTGCAGCTGAGATTCAGAAATCTTGAGAGCGATTGCACTCATTGTGCAATGACGATGTCACTCTCAGCCATCACAAGAGAGTGATTGCAAGACAAAGACAATTACTTCAAGAAATATATTTTGTAAAACTATAACCAGTGGCAGAGCGAGGTTGCAATGGACCCCGGTGACAAGGAATGAGCTTTGCTCCCCTGCCGTCCAACTTCCTCCATCTCTCTTCGTACACCGGCGCCTGGGCCCATGCGCCCGGTGCAGTCGCACCGCCTGCACACTCGATAGCTATTGGCGCGAACGCTGGGGTGGGGGCTGTCACGACTGCGATGTCCTCATTCTCTTAGGCGACCGGGGACCCAAGGGGGAGAGAGGAATGCTCGGGGTCGGTGCGCGTGGTGACATGGGGCCGCAGGGCCCACCAGGTGAGGCTTCTCGCTGTTTGTAAACTCGCTCTCGCACGCAACGCACTCGACAACAACAGCAATAATGATTGTAATAATCACGACAAAGTCAAACGCTGTTATTTTGTACAAACATGCCAACGGTTCTTTGTCTGATCTTGGTTGCGTTCTTCATGGGGGAGAAGATCAAATTTAAGGTGATACCACTGTCCAAGTATTGGCAGTTTCACGTCGTTAGCACGCGTTGTTCGGCACGATGTCCAAGCTTCTCTTGGAACTTGGTTCAGTTTTTTTAACGAAGCTCCCAGCTCGTCGGGCAGAACGTCGGGCATTGCGCAGGGCAACGCGCGACGCAACCCAGCGACGCTTGGTTAAAAAAAAAAATCTAATTAAAATAGAATTTTCAGTGAAGCCGCCACGAGCGTGCGCGGGCGACATCGCCGCCTTGCGGTTCCCGCTGCAGGCGGCCGTGATGAGTCAACGTGGAAAGATAAAAGAACAGTATTTTTAGAGTGGAACGCAGACCTTCATAATCACCACATTTTAAAGCGAGCTTCATTTGGGGTTTTATTAGTCCAGCCACCTGGCGGAAGGTCACTGGCACGCATTAAAGGGCCCGTGTAATTGCCACGTCTGATATTCCCGCTTCGCTTATGTAATCCGGTTATCTTGGCATTGCACATTCTCACAATGAGATTTAAATGTTGAACTCTCGTGTGAGGTGACCGGGTAGCTCGGGGCTCAGAGCATTGAGCTGGTACTGCTGAGATCCTGGAGTCGGAGTCTGGGATTCAGTTTTCAAATTTCCAGCTGTGAGGGTGGCAAATATCGCTTCTATCTCCACCCGACAAACATCTCTACAACAGGGCATGTGGGAAAGTGCAGTACCCCGAGTTTGGATGAAAGAGTCACTTGATGGAACCTCGGAAGTAGTTCTGTGAAATCTCCTTCTGCAGGCCATTCTCTAGCACGTGGTGAGGCAAAGCTCTGCCAGAGTTTTGAAATACCACGGTTTTTTTTAATCGTGATAATTGACGAGAGTATAGACACAGCTCATACAGCCAATAAATCCACCCATGTCCCTTTACCAGCCACTACAGATAATCTGATAATACAAAGGATTCATAGGATTCCTGGGTCAGAGTATGGTGTGTTGTCTGGGGCTAAGTAAATTAGCATTCTTCACGTCCCTAACCCATGTATACCTCGTGGTGCCGTGTGATGGACGGGTGAACACTGAAGGGCCAGCGTGGGATGCGATGGGTCAGCGTCAGATTTGTTATTTTTGTTTTACATGTTTTTTAAGCACAGGCCCAAAGGCCCAAAACATCAATGGGTCAGCAACAACCAGGACTGCCGTAGTTGTAATATATCAGAGTTTGGACACATTTATTGAATTTAGCAAGATTATCGTGGGAGCTTGGCTAAAGAAACAACGAGATGGAAATTCAAAGTTGAGCAGCGCAGAGGGAACACGCAGAAAGAGGGGTGTTTGTGACCGGCGGCGTGGTGGTGGATGAGAAGAGACGGCGAACCTGGTAGACCGAGTCCTCCACGCGGTCCAGCGTCGTGTGATCACCAGCGTGACGTCCGGCGGTGGCACGCACGACGAGAGGGGGGGGCCAGCGGGGGGTGGGGCTGTCCACGTTTGTTTTCCCTGCGATGCCTCACCCGGTATGTGACCATCTCCACCCCCCCCCCCCCCGCACCTATTGCGTGCGGCAATGCAGGTCAGTCTGGAATCCCCGGCTTCGGCAAGGACGGTTCGCCCGGCCCTCAGGGCCAGCCGGGGGAACCCGGCGTCCCAGGGCAGTCGGGGCCGCAGGGCCCGCCCGGGCGGACGGGTCAGTGCGACCCATCCACGTGCTACTTCGCCGCGTCCTTCGCACGCCCCGCTCAGAACGTCAAGGGGCCGTGAGCGACGAGTCCATCGCCGCCGCTCATCCTCCTCCCGCAACTCCACCTGCGCCGCCCCACCTCTTCTTCCTCCGCTTCGATTTGCATTTAAACAACGTTTGTGTTTGGACGCGGCCAGCCTCGGCGGTTCACCGAAGGCTTGTCAGAGTTATTAAAATGAGAACTAATATTTTCTTTTTTTAAAGGGCAAAGTGGTGTCCCCGCTTAAACGAGTGACGGGCGGTGATCGTAGCTGTAGGTGTACCCCCCCCTCAAAGCCGTTTATGGAAATTCCACGTTTCTGTGGCGGGGGCCAGTTTATCGTGTAGGATTGTCAACATCGATATTTAAAAAAAAAAGTAAGAGCCAGTTACCAGTTGGACCCTGGCATTCGATCAGGAATTGATTGCTGCTGGTTATAAAAATGGGATTTTTTTCCTACGGTACGAGAGTCCCACACGTGTGTGAGAGGGGCACTTGAAAGCACAGCTAAGAGGACACCTGCGAATAGCCATATTAGTTGGATCCGTTTGTCGACAGATCAGCCAATCACAGCCGAGAAAATCCTCTGCTCACGGCTGTACATTGAGTCCCCATGTTAGGTTTCTCTCTTCTGCGTCTTCTAAGCCCACAGTCCCAGCAGTGGATTTAGTTGGATTATCTTTCTTGGTCTAATTCTTACCTGCGCTTTTACACTAGCCACAACCACTCGCCTTGCATAGAGATCCATAGACTTACATAGAAACCCATAGACTGGCATACACTTACATGATCCATCGACTTACATTGAGACCCATAGACTTACATTCAGACCCATAGACTGGCATACACTTACAAGATCCATACACTCACATTGAAACCCATAGGCTTACATTGAGACCCATAGACTGGCATACACTTACATGATCCATACACTTACATTGAGACCCATAGACTTACTTAGAGACCCATAGACTTACATTCAGACCCATAGACTGGCATACACTTACATGATCCATACACTTACATTGAGACCCATAGACTCACATAGAGACCCATAGACTGGCATACACTTACATGATCCATACACTTACAATGAGACCCATAGACTGGCATACACTTACATGAGCCGCAGACTTACATAAACACCCACATATGAATACATACATGGGAGACCATATATATTTACATTGAAACCACGACACTTACATGAACCTACATCGAGCCTCTTAGACGTGGCTCCTTCCAAGCCAAAAGACCAATTATTGGCACGGGGTCCGGCTGCTCGGATTTTCTTTCTCCGTGCATATTCTGCAGTCTCTTATCTCACTCCACCGCGTCCTCCCATTGTCTCGGTCTCCCTCTGCTCCTCCTGCCCTGCACAGGTTCATCGCCACGGTGGCGAGATGTTAACTGCCTCGCCTGATATACAGGAGGTCACGGATTCGATCCCGACCCTGACGCCTGCTGTATATTTGTAGTTTGCGTGTCTCTCTCCCCGTGGTGGCGTGGATTTTTCTCCGAGCCCTCCGTTTTTTTCCTCTATATTTAGAATCAACACGCGTTTAGAGTATTTGGCTGCTATAAATACCCACGTGATAAGCCACTGTGTTGAGCTACAGTTTTGTCGTCAGGTCGCTTCTGAAATATAGCTACAAAGTCATAGGTTTTTACCCTTTTATCTGGCAACAAAACGGACACCTTATACAAGGGCTCATGATTGCATTAACCACAACACTTGCGGTCAAAATGCAAACAAAAAGACAACTCTGATAATGTATGCACTATCCTTGAAATTGATTAGTCCATACCCGAGACAGCTTTTCTTCGAGCCTAATCTCACATGGTGTTGGACCAGATGACGACAAAAGGCGCACAGCACAGTGAGTCTTACCTGGTTAAATAAAAAAAATCAAATCTCCGAAGCCCTTCTCGTTGAACCTTCTCTTGTCTATTCTCAACACGTGCCGAGTCCAACTAAGCCTCGTCTCCCTGACCGAACAGATGACGTCACATCACTCGCGATGCCGCTGTTACTGGAGCGTTTCTACATCTTTGGCGTTTTCTATTTGCATGATTTAGAAGTGTTTTGTTTGTTGTAAAGTTGTCTCTATTTTTGCATTGCGGTGTGACTTTCTTGCACATTACATTGTTGTTTTATCCTCCAGGTGCGTTTGCCATGGTGTAGAAAATTATATCCGTGCTTAGTTATTATATACACAGCGTTATATGTATATTATAAAACACAATAAACACTTACACCTTAAGTAATTACGTATGCAGGTCTTAGTAACGATGCATACGAGCGAAGCATTGACCGGTCACGTATATCTTTTTTTTTTTGTAAGATGTAGAGAAAACTACTTTATTAACGCAAGCGGCATAAGAAACTGTATATGACAATCATTGTAACAAAGTGCTTTTATACTGTGTGCAACGTTTCGCGCAACATTTGACCTTTAACCGAGACGGATCTGCCCTTCGGCTCCGATGCTAAATCTTCTCGCTCCGGCCCGCAACCGACTCAGTGACGAGCGCTCGTTGTTAGCGCGACTCGCTTGCACCAAACGCGCTCGGCAACCACCCCCCGCGCTCATGCGGTGCCACTCTCGACGTTGACAAGCGGGGCTGGTCGCCCTCCCGCAGTCAATCTTCCATTCGGTGTCCTCTATTTAACGGTGAAGAGCGGCGGTGACGACGGCGATGAGCAGTGCCCTCACGCGTCATTGAACCCTTTCGCGTTCCGAGACGGTCTGCAAGTTGCAGGGCGTTGGGTCCCCCGTTCACCGCCGAATCTCGGAACGTGGTCGCGGCTCGGCGTTCATTTTATTCAAAGAGGCGTAGCGCCGTTGTTATTAAGGACGTTGTTACTCACACGACGCGCGCTCTATGATAGCTGGCGCCAAACCGTGCCACGCCCTCCCGCGTGGCATTGTGGGAGCCTTGCTACGTCTTCCGACCTGAAAACGCACCGCTATAGATAGTGTATTTTAGTTAAACCGATGACGTATTTCGTACGCCACCGGAATGGGAAAGGTTTAAATAAACTTATCTACTCCGCCGTAGCCATACGCGCTTTTCAGAATGACCGCCGTCATCATCATCATGATTGTCGTCATTATCAGTCGTAATCTATTATCCACTGCTGGGTGAAAGCCTCCCCAAGCCACTGTCATCTTGTCACGTACAAAGCAATAAGCTCTCCAGCCCCTGTGCCTAAGCTTTTCGTGATTGCTCCATCTCCGTGGCAGACGTCGCCTCGAGCGCGTTCCCCCCCCCACCCCTTTGGCTGCCACTCCGTCATTGGCCTCGACCTCCGGCCATCGTCCCTTGCGAGCGACGTGTCCCTGCCCAATGCCCCCCTAACTTCTTCCTCGACGATCGAGCAATATTCACATTCACCATAAATCTCCGCCGCTCGTAGCGTGCGTTGCATTGTGAGCAGAGGAAGCGGGTGTCGGAATGACCTCGGGTCTCTTTGGCCTCAATGACGAGTCGAGCTTGCGACAGGCACTGTTTGTTCGCACCGAGGCTGGGCCGTGTAGCGAGCCTCCGGGCGCGGGAGGGACGCACGTGCCGCGAAAAGGGATTTGAAAAATTCCCAGTGCCAGGTGTAGGGGGCAATGATGCCAATCTGAATTTAGATGAATCGCCACGCTCTTCAAATAGTGCCGCTGGGCACCGTTGACTTGGGAAATCTGTCAAAAATCCGCGCAACCGATCAGCTTCTTCTCCCCGACGCTTGGATAGAAACTTGCCCAACGCTGCTACGCACCTCGGATTAAATGGCTTAAGTGGTGTCGCATTCTTTTCACTCGTTCAACCGTGTGGTTTCATTGTCAATATCTGTTTTCGTTCTTGAATTTCATCCCGATGTTTATTAATCCCTTGTTGACAGCTGGTGTGTTGTGGTTGTTATATATTTTTTTGTTAATTCTGGCCGGCTCCTCTCGCCACTACACGAAGCGGTTTTTCGCTCACACTTCTTAAAATATATCCAGCGGTGCTCAACTGTCGTTACCCACATTTAGAGTTGCACCGAGTCAATAGGGTTATGAATGTTCAAAGCCTTCGAGGGACAATTACATATGGTGCTAGTGTGTTGCCAAGTTTAGGTACAATATATTTACAATTAGTTGTTTAGTTTTCCCTAAAACGACACACATTTTTGTATGGAATTTTATAAGCGATACAGGGCGTACTTCCATTAGACGTGACGCGTTCATTATGATTCAGTGTTTAACACGACCGCGTGGGGTTTTCTACGGTTGCACCGTGCAGCTCGCCGCTGCGCCTCCGAGTTTTGCCGCAGTGTTACGTTCAGCACGATGTCCCGACGTTTCGCTCCACGTTCTTGACGAAACGGGCTTAGCGGAGAGCATGCAACGGGGTGCAACCCAAACACACGTCGGGGAGGGGGGGGGCTAATTCACTGTCGTCGTTTCGAGATCGTTTCATCGCGGTGGACTAATTCTTCACGCTTTCACCGCTAACCTGCTGTCCGATGGGGAAAAGCAAATCCGTGGGTTTTATGAGCGAAACAATTTGGGCGAATTTCAATGAGTGACGGTCAGTGGTGGAAGTTAACCGAGGTTGCTTATGAAAACGGGTGACATTTCTAACAGCATGGTTATAAATGTTATAAATGTGAACCCAGTGAGGGCTCTTTGCGCTCTTTTACTTGAGTACGTTTAATTGTATGAAATCCCGTTTATTTATTGTTTGCAAATAAAAGGTGTGTGTAAAAGTAAATGCTTGCGAAGCCCGTTCATTGGCGGGGGGTGATAATAACCCGCATCACCGCACTGAAACGGAGAGCTCTCGATTGTGGCGAGAGATGTTAGCTACCTCGCCTGGTATGCAGGAGGTTGTGGGTTCCACCTCGACCCTGACGCCTGCTGTGTATTTGGAGTTTCCACGTCTCTCTCCCTGTGTTCGCGTGGATTTTTTTTCTTGAGGTTTTTCCCTCCAGAGTATTTGGCAGCTATACATTTTCACACGATGAACCACTTCGTTGAGCTCTCATTTATTGCCAGGTCGCTTCTGAAAAGGATCCGTATAGCTCAGTGGGCATTAACTGGTAAAATAAAATAAATGTAGGCTAGTCACTCAACAGTTGGACTGTGATGAGCACAGGTGTTTTAAGACAGATGCTGGGAATTTTGTGGCAAGACAGGATAAGATCAGTTCAACAAGTTCAAGTTAATTTATTAGGTATAGCCCTGTGAGCCATTCGGCTCTTGAATCGGGTGCAACCGCAACAAACAAAAAACTAAAACATGAACAAGAAAACATCTTAAAGTGACTTTGTGACTATGTGACTAAGTGCAAACAGAAAATCCAAGAAAAGACAGCAAAATATTGCAGAAAAAGCACCGTACACCAACGCTGTGTGCAAAAATCCCAGTGGGATGCAAGTCAAACAACCAACATCAACAACAACCACAAGACAACTTAGATTAAGGTCATCAGTCTAACTCTGGACTACAACAAACAAACATGGCCAAACCAAAAAACTTTTCAAAAATCACCAAAATAAAGCCATAAAAGCAATGAAACAGTGATCATAGGAACTGTGACCGAATTTAGTAGGGTCTCGCAAGCAATATCATCTATAATACAGGTTTCATTGCAGGTTTATAATACAGGTTTATTTGGGGGGTTAGATCGCGTAAATATATAAATGTGTCTTTAAACCCGCCACCACCGACACAGCCAATAAGTAAGGTTTGTCACGTAAACAGAACGTGCCAATTCGTTACTAGCACAGCACACCGGTGTGTTGGAGAGCCAAGCCACAACATTTACAATCAGATTGTAAATGTTGTGGCTTTGATGTACTAGTAACGAAATGGCACGTTCTGTTTACGTGACAAACCTTACTAATTGGCTGTGTCGGGTGTTGGCGGGTTTAACGACACATTTCAATATTTAACCTCTATTATGGATAGGATAGGATATGGGGATGCTTGGAAGAGATCCTGGCAGGAAAGTCTTGTACGATATGACGAGTCGTGTGTGTGCAGGATGGTTTATATATAGCATACACTAAGCCGAATCGCAATGGAGGAATTTACTTTTTAATGGAAAAATAAAGCAATGGCAATGTTGCCAATATTTGTGTGTTAATATTTTCACGTGAACATTTTGTGAAATTTCTCACTTTTAATCTTATACTAAGCATACTTAGCCTAAGCACAATGGATGAATTCCATTTTTATTACATGATGCAGCCATTGGCTGCATCATTGTCTCGCATTCGTTTGCATTCCAGTGTTAAAGAGTGTCTAGAGCGCCCTCCGGTGGACACAGGCGCGAGGTGAACTCTATCCTGCGACACGGTGGCAGGGTGTAATGTCCTATATGGCCACGCGGGGACGACAAATACCAGACACAGGAAGACCTTGCATGCACTTTCGTGTGGTTAGGGACCTGAGCATGGACGAATGTCACAGCAGAGTATTTAGCTTGCAAATTTATTTTGGCCGGCGAAAAACGTACATGCAAATAACTACAGTAACGATATAACACATGCGTGCGAAACCTAAATAAACAGAAATCAAAGAAAAATAAACATACGAATAAATAAACAAAACTAAATAAACAAAATGATACCTTTAAATATCTGTATTCTTGCGGAAGTAAACACTGTAGTGTTATACCGTTATCACAGATATAACTATTAATTGTCTTCTTGGTTCTTTCGGTAAAGTCACGTAGAAGGGAAATAATCAAATGATAAAAATAAAACAATAAAATACAATTCTCACGACGTTTCGGCCACAACGCAAGCAGCCGTCCTCAGGTGAAGAACAGGGCTGTCGGAAAGACAGCGTCTGAATGAACACCACCAAGCTTGGCAGCGGATATTTTTTGCGTGGTGTTCATTCAGACGCTGTCTTTCCGACAGACCTGTTCTTCACCTGAGGACGGCTGCTTGCGTTGTGGCCGAAACGTCGTGAGAATTGTATTTTATTATGTTTTATTTTTATTATTTTATTATTTCCTTTTACGTGACTTTACCGAAAGAACCAAGAAGATGAATCCCTGCAGTCACGAAAGCTTTAAATCGAAAAAAAACCTATTAATTGTTTAGAGTATAATAACAGACATAAGCACAGTATTCATAATATGTGAATAGACACAAATAGAAGAGATGCTGCTCACTGAACGACTTCTATTCAAAGACTGAACGAAAAAAGCCGGCGCGTGGCGCGAACGTCGTGGAAGGTTTGGGGATGAAATCGGACGAAAAAGGAAAGCCACGTGGACGAAATTTGAAATGTGGTCATAATTGAAAACGGCCGAACGAGCGAAGCGACGAAAGTCAAGTGGACGCAAGTCAAGGTATCGCTGTATTGAGAGTCTCTGGCAGCGTTCCATGTGCGCCTGTGCTTTCCATCTAAGAAACAAACGGGCGACGCTATAATGCAATGAATGGGCCTTTCTTCACGGCACATTACGAATCTGTTGAGTTTTTTTGCCCTTACAAGACATTCTGTTCTTCGTACAAGCTGCCCTTGAGCGACCTCAAAAGCGCGTGTTATATTATATTCTGTCCTATATAGGGTTAAGATCCGCGTGTAACCGCTTGTTGCAGAGTTCGGAGATTCTCGGCCGCCATTGGTTAATACTGCGGGTGTAGTAACCACGCAAATAACCGCCGTCTGCTTCACGGTGGTATTTGAGAAGGCCGCTGCGTGCCGGTTGCCATGCTCCAAATTTGCCAAACTTTGAAACATTTCCTGAAAAACGTTGAACGCTAAGCAGGGAAAGACGGCGCAACATCAATCGGTCTTTATTTTGCGCGTCAATATCGCCCTCAGGGGGGGGGGCGGTGTAACAGGGATGAGAAAAGAGCACCCGTCACGTGCTCAGCGGCCAACACCGATAAATACAGGTAAGTATTCTTGGTTCTTTCGGTAAAGTCGCGTAGAAGGGAAATAATAAAATAATAAACGTATATTTCCCTTCTACGTGACTTTACCGAAAGAACCAAGAAGACGAATCCCTGCAGTCACGAAAGCTTTAAATTAAAATTGAAATTATATTTGTATAATTGCATTGACATCGGTCACATCTGTTCTGGGAGTTGCCATGTCATCCGGAAAATACAGTAACTCAGGGTTTTCTAAACTCCAATTTCAGCCACCCATAAACGTGCCCCCCCCCCCCCCTCCTTCGTTTGCCATTCGTCCCAGTTCCAATGGCAACTGTATCGTTACTCGCTACACGCGCCTGATGATTGGTAAACACGTCCCGCGCGAAAGCTGATTGACGGCGACGTCACGGTGTGTTTACACGCGTGCCACATGGCGCGGTACACGCTGTTCATTACGCCAAGGCTCCACGCAGAGGGAGGGAGAGAGAGAGAGAATAGTATCCACATCGAATTGGTGGCCTATTCACAACCCAGAGGAATCGTTCATTTGCAATCCACTCCACATCGGTCTTTGCAAAAAAATGGTATTATCATTGCTAAACAACGTCCGACTATTCTCGATCAGCACTATCTGCATCGCGTGGGACACGCACGCACGTGCAGACAATCTCGATCTTAGTTTGAGCATGCATTAGGTGTAGGCGTACGGATTTATAGTTGCACGGATAACCTTGAAGTCTTCGATTAAGTGTAACATTCTCATTACTGTCACAACGGGATGTACACATCAGGATTGTGCAATGTTAGCATTACAAAAATAAACTTGGGTGCAAACTTCGCAAGTGGAACCGCACGACCTTAAATTGGAAGAAAAAAAATTATATTGTCAATGTATTGCCAAATATAACTCGATCCACACATCCAAATGATGAAACGGCACGTGCTGATTTGCGCGTGTGGTGTTGGCAGTTGATTTACTGATGATGATGATGACGATGATTATAAGCCCACACGGGATTGAAGTCTCGTGTGAATCACACAGCACACGTGGTGTTGAACTGTGAACTATGGAAGGCCCTCCCCTCATTCGTGGCACAAACTCAATCACAATCACCATGATCGCTACCAGCAAGCTGGGCGTTTCATGATGGGTTTAAAAAACAAATGTGCCTCCATTATAAATATGTTTAATCATGGAATAATAATAATAAAAATAAACGTTTCTTTACAAACTATAATTTTTTGTAACTGGTCTGTAGTTCTTGATAAATGTGTTTTTTTATCATCATCATCATCATCATCATCTTCGTCATCAGCCATGTATGTATGTTGATTTTTTTTCTCACCATACGTAGCCAACCGTGCTAATCGAAGGAGTCATGATCAATCCACAGCTGGATGAAGACGTTACAATGTCGTCGCAACCTCTCGACATCCTGCGACGTCGTAATCCACCGGACACTTCTGCGCGCGAGCTGATTTCGTTGCTCCATCTCCTCGGCGAACATAGCCTCGGATGCGTTCCATCCCTTGACCGCCCACTCCGTTAATATTGTCCACATCTGGCCGTCATTTTGAGCTCGCACAAGCGTCTTAAGAGAAGCAGCATTAATAGTCGTGGTGTATACATTTCGCAGAGCGGCGGGAAATCAGATTCCTCCAAAAACCCCGGGCTATGTGACCTGGTGATTCCTGCAGCACAGATGAATAGAGATGAACAATGGATAGGGAGAGGTGGGATGATTTTAACACGCCAGGAAAAGATCTATTTTCTGTCAGTCGTGGAAACACATTCCTGCGGAGGGAGCTGGTAGGAACGTCGGGTTACTCAGTCAATGGCCAGTGTCAACGGTGGCGTGGTGTATTCCGCAAATATGCCCGACTGTGAGGGCGGGCACAAGCCGGCGTGAGTAGGTTAAACGTTGAGTTTTATAAGGGCACCGCAGGGTGACCAGCCCCTCCCAGCCCCTCCCAGCCCCTCCCCACCCTCCCCTCCCCACCCAGCCCCACCCTCCCCACCCAGCCCCTCCCTGCACGACGGACGGACGCAATAATCCCCTGTGGGCTGGTGGAACCAGTGGGTTCCTACCAGTATAACCTATGTATTATACACTCTTGCCGATGAAAATTGGAAAAAAGGCCATACTCGTGAAGATAACCACTAATTGACTTAACCATACTTCATCACGCTGGTCTGTGCTGGTTAGTGAAGGGGAAGCCCAGGACAGGTTGAGATATCACGCGCCACTAACGTCAGCCTTGAAGGGGAATTGCACTCGGGTGACCGGGTTCATAGTGCAGCCAGCTCAGCATTGCCCCGTGGCAGCTCGCAGTGTCAAACTGCAACTCACGACCAAGTTGGTTGCAGAACGGATTGCGGTGCCGATGGTGAATACATTAAAGGCATCCAGTGTTGAAAACGCTGCTGTCCAATTCGACTGGATTGCATTTGTCAACTGAGAAATCCCTCTACAGCAGAATTATCGATTTCTCGATACGCTTTGCGGCATGTAACGGGTGTTTTTATTTTACCATAAACTACTGTGACTTTAAACCCGGCGTCTTTCGCCACATGCGCTCTTGTTCTTCAGATGTTCTTATCAATCCACTGCTAGATGAAGTCCTCCCCACGTCTTCGCCATGACGATTGTTTTGACCAGATTTCACAACCATGCTGCTCAGTGCGGGTTGGTGAAGAGAGGCTTAGGACTGATATTCTTTGGGTCTTTCGGTAAAGTCATGTAGATAGGTTCAAAGAAAATAACAAAAAACTACAACGTTTCGATCGCAACACAAGCAATCGTCATTAGGAGAAAGAATAGCAGGAAAGCTGATTAGGCAAATTTGTTGAAGTATGCTAAACATTTTGAACAGACACACATATTCACAAATTTCCCTTTTATATGCAGGGGCGGTTTCTTCATTAGGGCGATTGGGCGACGCACCACCAATGTCATTCAACCACAGAGTCACGCTAGCCGTCACTGTGCCTCTGGATATAGTCCAATCAGCGTCATGTCACGTTCTGTGGAGTACCGCCTCTTTTTGGGCGATTTCACTCCGGCTGAGAATCGCCCAGAATGTTCCCATAGACTTACATTCAAAGATGTTTTTTTTCGAACGGGGGGCGCTGCAATGCATTCTCTATGGCTTCCGGGAGGGCTCGCACTAACGTGCTTACGTCATCATACGTAAGCACGTTTCATCCAACAATATTATTTGTCGCCACCTAGTGGAATCTTTAATAAAAGAAACTTGAGTGGATTGCATTAATAGTGAATATAGAAACAAACAAGATGTATTGTAAGAGTCACTTTATTTTTGATTAATATTAAAGAAGTGAAGTTGCCTTTACATGCTTAAGCTGTTAATTTATCCATTGCATGGGTGGACCTTATCCTTATAAATCATTCATAATCAACGATTTTTGGGTTTAGATCGCGCTATTTATAAATGTGTCGTAACCCTCCACCACCCGACACGGCCAATCAGTAAAAAAGTGTCACGTTGACAAAAGACAAATAGTTCACTGCTTTAGCCCACCGGTGTGTTGAAGCGTGAAACCACAACATTTACAATTTGAGTACGACGTTTCGCTGGTAATTGCATCCAGCATCATCGGGCAATTCGCCAGAATTCTGGCGAATTGCCCGATGATGCTAGATGTTGTGGTTTCACGCTTCAACACACCGGTGGGCTAAAGCAGTGAACTATTTGTCTTTTGTCAACGTGACACTTTTTTACTGATTGGCCGTGTCGGGTGGTGGAGGGTTACGACACATTTATAAATAGCGCGATCTAAACCCAAAAATCGTTGATTATGAACAATATTGATCGCGAAAGCCTACGTGTTAAACCTTATAAATCATCCAGACATTTGCCCCCCCTGAGAGATTTTGCAGGAGCCGCCACTGTTTATATGTATAGAAGATAACATTGGTCGCGACAGCCCCGCCACGTGTTCAACCTCACGGGGATGCTGCCGTGATGAGAAGGTGAAGCACAATGGATTTGCGATCCAAGAAACCTCTGGTAGGATTAGTTCTTGAATCACCCACCCACCCCAACCGCCGCTGTACACGCAGCTGTGTAAATGGTTGGACGATGGGCAGGCGGCATCTCTTGGGAGGAATGGGCCCAATACTCCCCAAATCTTCGAAGGCGTTTGGCTGTGCGTTGGACGAGTTGAGCGCGGATCCCTGGAAGAGGGCTTCCCGAGAGGACTCTCAAGTTGAGACCCTTCTGACAACAGCGGCTGCACATTTGACTTTGTGTACAAACCCACATGTCCCGAGCGTCGATACGAAAAAGAACAATGTGTGGACTCGTGAACTGCAAGTGCTATTCCGTAACGTTCTAACACCGGTCTATTTCTATATATATACGTGCGAAGAAAATAATAAATCCCTTAACAGACTGATAGGGCAAGTACTTTTCTATTTAAAGCTTTCGTGACTGCAGGGATTCATCTTCTTGGTTCTTTCGGTAAAGTCACGTAGAAGGGAAGTAATAAAATAATAAAAATAAAACATAATAAAATAATTCTCACGACGTTTCGGCCACAACGCAAGCAGCCGTCATCAGGTGAAGAACAGGTCTGTCGAGAAGACAGAGTCTGAATGACGTGTCATTCAGACTCTGTCTTCTCGACAGACCTGTTCTCCACCTGAGGACGGCTGCTCGTGTCATTCAGACTCTGTCTTCTCGACAGACCTGTTCTTCACCTGAGGACGGCTGCTGTTCTCCACCTGAGGACGGCTGCTTGCGTTGTGGCCGAAACGTCGTGAGAATTATTTTATTATGTTTCATTTTTATTATTTTATTATTTCCATTCTACGTGACTTTACCGAAAGAACGAAGAAGAGTTTCGATTTAAAGCTTTCATGACTGCAGGAATTCATCTTCTTGGTTTTTTCGGTAAAGTCACGTAGAAGGGAAGTAATCAAATAATAAAAATAAAACATAATAAAACAATTCTCACGACGTTTCGGCCACAGCGTATGTATCAGCTCCCAGCTTGACAGGTTCTCATTCTTTACCTGAAGACGGCTGCTTGCGTTGTGGCCGAAACGTCGTGAGAATTGTTTTATTATGTTTTATTTTTATTATTTTATTACTTCCCTTCTACGTGACTTTGCCGAAAAAAACAAGAAAACAAAGAAGAGGGCAAGTGCTGTTGGCGAGTACCTGCCTGACAGCTTCGTGCTGGGTGCGTGCCGTGTGCAGCTCCCACCGAGAGGGGCCGTCCATAAATGACGTCACGCACCTAGGGGGGGGGGGTCAGACATTTGTGACGATGTGTGACGAGGGGGGGGGGGGTTGAGAAATGTGACGTCACATCAAAATGCGCAAATTTAAATAAATATAGACAACACGTTCTATTTAATTAAATCTACTTTTTAATAAATGTTTTCTCCTACAACATCAGAGTGCAGCGCCACATTAAATACGCACTACAATGACAATAGTTTAAAGCGATTTGAAGCATGTTTTATTTTTGTTGGGGGGGGGGGGGGCAGAGCTTTGTGACGTCATATTTGAGGGGGGGGTCTGACTTGTTGTGACGCCGTGTGACGAGGGGGGGGGGGTCAACATTCGTCCAAAATCGCGTGACGTCATTTATGGACGGCCCCAGACGCACGAAAACACACACAACAAAGACAAAGATCCCCCGTATAGCCTTCAACAGACACGAGGGTGTGGGTGACCAGCACCACGCCCGGCCGCCTTTGCCTCCCCATAGTGGGGATGTATGCACACCGCACCAGATACTGTACTAATTTGAGGCTGAGTCGACCTAGGGGAGGCCCAGGACCGGTTCAGATAATCGCCACTGGTGTTGGCCGTGAGCGAGAATCGAACCCGGGTCCGCTGTGTTCGCAGCGTGGCGAGCTAACCGCTACCCTCTTGCTCCCTATCGCTCCCCAGCTCTACATACACACACACACACGCACGTCTCTATATATATTTAATGAGACCCACAGAGACACAGAGACCGGCGTGCTCGTGTTCTCTACATGGCACACCGAATCCCGGCGGAGGCGCGCGTCACCCGTTAGAAGCGCAGAGCCCCGTACAGATGAACACTGAACGACCTTGCCAGCCTCGACTGAGGAAGTGTCCATGGTTCATGGTCACCAGAGTCAGGCGAGACGCTCCCACGGACCGCTGACAGTGGCCGGTTCAGCCTCAGGGGGGAGGTGGGGTTGGTCACGGGCTCGCAAGAGGGCACGTGTCACATGCGTCCTGAAAGCCCATTAACCACGGCCGACTCCCTTCAATACGGTCCCCCTACACTTTGAGACCTCCTTTACCAGTGGCAAAATATAGTAATGGGTTTTTACCCTTTCAACTGCTACAAAAAACTGGAGACTAGGCTCTAAGAAAAGCTGTCTCGGGTGTGGACCAATCAACTTCAAGGACAGTGCATATCATTATCATCATCAGAGTTGTTTCTTTTTGTTTGCATTTTGACTGCTTGTGTTGTGGTTATTGAAAACATGATGCCTTGTACAAAGGTGTCAGTTTTTTGTACCAGTTGAAAGGGTAAAAACCTATTACTACGGTCCCACTAATCCACCACCACTGTCAGTGTGTCCATACTCCCAAGCCTGGAGCGTGGCCCTTGATTTAAATGGAGGGGGGCATTCAAAAACTCAGGGGGTACGGGGGGGGCACAACACAGTTAATGGCACACATTAAACGAACGTTAAACGCTAAACAGAATCAGAGGATCTGAAAATGTATTGACACTGAATGATTCCGATGAACTATAACGCTTTTTTTTCACAGATGTCCAGTTGGGGCACTGGGTAAGAACGCCACGACAACAGACAGTACACAAACACACGATAGGAGTGCACAGTATATGAAATCACTTAAAAGAAATATACAAATAAAACTAAACTATGTTTTTTTTATCTCACTAGGTAAGGCCCACTGAACAGTTAAACAGAAAAAGTAACGTTCATAATCAACGTTTTTGGGTTTAGATCGCGTTATTTATAAATGTGTCGTAACCCTCCACCACCCGACACGGCCAATCAGTAAAAATGTGTTACGTTGACAAAAGACAAATAGTTCACTGCTTTAGCCCACCGGTGTGTTGAAGCGTGAAACCACAACATTTACGATCCATTTCCATCCATGGCGTATTCCGCTGTGGCTATCATCACCCCCTCTGTGTAGGCATCACCGCCACCGCTCTGAAATGATCTGCGAATATTGTCACCAAAATTCGGACTCAGCCCTCTCCAGACACCACACATGACGCTTCGGGTAAGCCTCCTACTCACCATTCCCCCACACCCCACAATCTTATGCCAATCGTTCTATCGGCGTCACGTGACGAGGAATCCATAAAGAACCCTCGCAGGGCAGTTGCAGCCCTTTGTGTTGGGGAACGGCCCCGCGCAAGCGGATGTCACAGAGCTATTTCTGGAATTCCTTCAAGTGACCTCACGGTTCACAAAATTAGGTGGGGCATCTTATTTTCCCACTCGCTCTGCCAGCCACAAAGAGTGATGACTGTGTAATATAAAACAATGTACACGCATTAAGTGCGTAACCCAATGTAACGTGGTTTGTTTGTGTCCAGTTATTAGTGACCGGTGTGAAATAATGAAATTGCTACACGAAAGAACGTGTGGATTCATCGTAAGCGGCTGCCTGGATTCGAACCTAGGTGATTAGCCGTGACCTCGATTGAGACACATCTTTGGTCTATTTTATTACACGCTTTCTATTAACTCACTCTGTCTGTTGTTGGTGTTGTCGTTGTTGTCGTATCCTCAAATTTGTAACTCAATTTTAAGCCACTTCCCCATGTGATATCGACCGCAAACGTGGTATACTTATGTCATACTGATGACAATACAGTACTACATTCTATCTTTTTTTTTACAATATTTTTTATATGCTATGTTTCGGCTTGGGTCTGATTGTCCACGCTCAACTGACGTTGGCTGTAAATCACCACGGCCCCTCCTTACGTTATGGCAAGCTTCGGGGCCACTTCCTGGAGTCGTGGAGTTCTTCAATTACTAATAGGGTACATTTCATTAAAGCGTGTTTTTTCAGTTTTTTTATGTTACTTTTTTTTCAAAATGTCGTTTTCCGTAACGACTGATATTTCATTGTAAAGATGTTTGATTTTATTTAGTTAGATTGGCCACTCGGTCGTTATTTCTTGACCACGTATCAAGCCCCGTGCTCTCGCTTACTTGTCCTCACTTGACTTGAGTGGCAATGCGATGTCTCCAACTTGTGTCGGGCTGTGACGGTTCCACCTGAAGACGGAAGCTTGTGTTGCCTCCGAAACGTCGTGATTTTTATTTTATTTTACTTTTATTAATTTTGATTTTTTTACCTACGTGACTTTACCGAAAAACCTAAGAATATAAATGTTGTATGGCCCGCGAATGACGTTATAAATATCCAAATGGCCCTTGACAGAAAAGAGTTTCCCCACCCCAGCTCTAAATAGAGAGACCAGGGAGATGAGTGATGGAGACTGCACCGCGCCCATTCGCCTTTGACTTCCGTGTCACGCCAGGTACACATTTGAGGCTGAGTCGACCTAAGGGAGGCCCCGGTTCAGATAATCGTCACCACCACGATCGCCATTATCTAAAACTAGAACCTAAACTATGTTTATTTTACCAGGCACAGCCCACTGAGCTGTATAGCTGCGACCTAGCCACAGACGATAGCTCAACGAAGTAGCTTACCACGTGGAAATGTATATCAGCCAAATACTCTCAGCGCGTGTTTCTTAACGTGGAGGGGAAAAAAACGGAGGACCCGGAGAAAAATCCACGCGATCAAGATGACAATCATGCAAACTCCAAATATACAGCAGGCGTCTGGCTCATCGGAATCGAACCTACACGACCTTCTGCATACCGGGCGAGGGAGTGAACATCTCGCCACCGCTAACATCAGCACCACGCATCACGTGGTCAGCTCCTGCCTCTTGCGAACAACAGGCGGCGTGTGGCTGTGAATGGGGTAGGGGTGGGGAGGGCGCTCTGTGACTACCCGATAGCTGAGGGCAGTGTGTGCCGCCGTGCTGCTGCTGGTGGTTGATGGTGGGAGAGAGCGGAGAGAGAGGAGGGGGGGGGAGAGAGGGGAAGAGAGAGAGAGGGGGGGAAACGCAGGGAAGACCGCTTGCAGTCAGCCCACACCCACTAAACGAGCAAACAGCAGCAGCAGCACCACCGAAGCTGTCCATCCGCCTGCTGCAACAACGGCAGTCTGAGATCTTCCCGTCGGACGCTGCTGCTGCTGCTGCTTCTTCACCGGGCGCCTCTCGTCTGTCAAGGTGCCTCATTGAGTGACCCGGTGAGATGCGTGCACGCTGTTTGCGTGGGGAGCGGTCGTGTAGCGGTTAGCGCGCTGCGCTGCGAACCTGGAGGCCCGGGTTCGATTCCCGCTCACGGTCAGCACCCAGTGACGATTATCTTAACCGGTCCTGGGCCTTCCCCTAGGTCGACTCAGCCTCAAATGAGTACCCGGTGCGGTGTGTATACATGTCCACTAGGGAGACAAAGGCGGCCGGGCGTGGTGCTGGCCACCCACTCCCTCGTGTGCCGTGCCGGCCTTCATCGGTACTTTGCTAACAGCACTTGCCCCTACAGTCTGTTTAGGTTATATGGGGGATATTTGTCTTTGCTGTAAGTGATGCGTGTGCACACACACACACGTCTGTGCATATAACACGTGAACACACACACACACGCGTGTACACACAGACGTGCACATACACGCGTGTACACACACACACACGCGTAAACAGGCACACACGTGAACACACACACACGCGTGAACACACACACAGACGTGCACACACACACGCGTGTACGCACACACAGACGTGCACACACACACACGTGTACGCACACACAGACGTGCACACACACACACGTGCACACACGCGTGAACACACACAGACGTGCACCCACACGTGTACACGCGTGAACAGACAGACGTGTTCACACACGCGTACACACACACACGCGTACACACACACACACGCGTACACACACACACACAGACGTGCACACAACCCAACATCTGATCACACAAGCGAGACATCCGCGTGTGCACATTGCAGGCGAACAAAGACAAAGGTCGCCCATAGCGTAACCTCCACGGGCTGTTTGGGGCAAGGGCTGTTAGCGAGCAGCACTGAATGGAGGCGTTCACGCCACACCACACGGTGTGGCCGGGCGCGGCGGTTGTGGCCGACAAAAACCCCACACCAGGCCGCCTTTGTCTCCCCGGTGATGCTCAAGATTCACGCGGCTCACGCACACACACAGGGAATATCGCCGACTGTGTACGCCATACAGTGCGTCTGTGATGCCTGCATGTCACACTGATGGGGTAGCAGTCGCGTGGGGGTCAAGCGCCTTGCCCCTACGGACCCCGGCCACCCGAGTTCGATTCCCCGCTCGGCCAGCGACAAACCGGTCCTGGGCGTTGCTCTAGGTCGACTCAGCCTAAAATGAGTGCTGTAAATACCGCCGCTGGGGAGACAAAGTCGGTCGGGCGTGGTTGCTGGACCCGGCACCTTCTTAGGTGCTACTCGCTAGCATCATCATCACAGTGGCTATGAGATGTTAACTACCCCGCCTGGTATACAGGAGGTCGTGGGTTCGACCCTGACTCCTGCTGTATATTTGTAGTTTGCGTGTCACTCTCTCTCATCATCATCACAGTAGCGAGATGTTAACTACCTCGCCTGGTATACAGGAGGTCGTGGGTTCGACCCTGACTCCTGCTGTATATTTGTAGTTTGCGTGTCGCTCTCTCTCATCATCATCAGAGTAGCGAGATGTTAACTACCTCGCCTGGTATACAGGAGGTTGTGGGTTCGACCCTGACTCCTGCTGTATATTTGGAATTTGCGTATCGTTCTCTCTCATCATCATCACAGTGGCGAGATGTTAACTACCTCGCCTGGTATACAGGAGGTTTTGGGTTCGACCCTGACGCCTGCTGTATATTTGAAGTTTGCGTGTCGCTCTCATCATCATCATCACAGTGGCGAGATGTTAACTACCTCGCCTGGTATACAGGGGGTCGTGGGTTATATCCCAAGTTTGCGTATTCTCTCTTTCTCCCCGTAATTGCGTGAATTTTTCTCCTGTTTTAACCTCCCATTTTGGAATCTCCATCAGGTCAGGCCCACTGAGCTAAATAGCTATTTTTTAGAAGCGACCTGCCCACAAATGATGGCTTATCACGTGGAAATGTATAGCAGCTAAATACTCTAAACGTACGCTTCCAAATGTGGATGGGGAAAAAACCCGAGGACCCTGAGAAAAATCCACGCAAACCGCGGGGGAGAGAGATACTGCGAAATCCCAAACACACAGGCGTCAGGGTCGGGATCGAACCCACGGCCGTGTTAACTACCTCGCCTGCATACCAGGCGAGGTAGTTAACATCTCCGCCACTGTGATGATGATGATGAGAGAGAGACACGCAAACTCCAAATAAACAGCAGGCGTCAGGGTCGAACCCACGACCTTCTGTATACCAGGCGAGGTAGTTAACATCTCCTAGCCACCGTGATGATGAGAGAGAGAGAGACACGAAAACTCCAAATATACAGCAGGCATCGTCAGGGTTGGGATCGAACCCACGACCTCCTGTATACCAGGCGAGGTAGTTAGCATCTCGCCACCCATGGCACCACTACTGCCAGTTCCAGCACCGCCCGGGTCAAACCCGGACGGTTGGCAACCCTAGCAGCGCAAAACTGTCCCGCCGAACACCGATTAATAATGCAGGTTGTAGTGAAGTCATTGAAGCGTATGTACTGTACATGTTGTCCTGGCAAGCACGTGGATGGACATACCGTGTTCGGAATATAACGGGGGGTTTTTTGGGGGGGAAGGGACCCCCAGAAATGTAAACTTAAAATAACGCACCGAACGCAAATGACATACAGCGTACAATAGAGCAATGTCCAACTGATTACTGCCTGTGGTGATGCTACGTTGGCAGTGGTGCACAAGGACAAATAACAACAACGAAAGGCGCAACGCCCTTACCCATAGGCAACGTTTCGGGCAATTGTCCTATTCCATTGCACAATGCCATGCACCGACACGTCACGTGCCAGGCCATCCCAGTTCTGCATCGCGTGGGATCAGATGCCTCATTCGGTATCTTCCCGAACGCTCCTAGGCTGGTTCGTAGCCAGGATCATTGGCGTAAGGCACTAACTACCACTAAGATTACAAGGTAAAGCCTATCCGTAATAATTTTCTACAGTATTAATAAACATAAGTTGCATTATAAATAACATCATGGGTGCTAATTGCATCTCACAACACTGTACAAGAATTATATCCATAATCACATGAAGGGCTGAATCCTATTTATAACAAGACACAATTGTAAGCTGTCCCTATCATCCTATGAGAGCGAGGGTTGTTGTTAAAACAACGAGATGCAGTTATCGTGAGGACAAAGCGAGACGAGACGGATGTTGGGCAGTGTGTTGCGATCGAAACGTCGTAGTGTATTTTGCAGAGGTGTGGACTCGAGTCATGTGACTTGGACTCGAGTCAGACTCGAGTCATGAATTTGATGACTTGCGACTCGACTTGGACTTGCATAACAATGACTTTGTCCCACCTCTGAGATGTGGACTCGAGTCATGTGACTTGGACTCGAGTCAGACTCGAGTCATGAATTTGATGACTTGCGACTCGACTTGGACTTGCATAACAATGACTTTGTCCCACCTCTGGTATTTTGTTTATTGTATTATTACTATTTGAACCTATCTGCGTGACTTTAACACGACATAGTCCGTCGACGGTCACGTGCTTATGCAATTGAACTCCCAGGATGCACACCTGCACCCTCGCGGTCCCGTGTCACCTGAGACCAGGAGACGAGTGACAATTCAGAGCGCCACGTTTGCGAACATTCTTTACCCCAAGTTACACACAGCTTGCAGAGCGCAAATCCAACTCACGATTAATGTACACCCACAGCCCCCACCGCCCCCCCCCCCACTTTTTTTGTCAATCCACTGCTGGATGAGGGCCTGGCGAGGCCACTGCAGGTCTTGAGAGCATTACGTGACGATCCTTCGCCATGCTATTTGATGAAGGCAGAGGGCACGGACACACACGTATGTGTGTATGTTGAACTTCTTTCGCGCCGTACGTCGCCAAACCGTGCTAGTGCTATTGTACTGGACAACAGTGGATGCGCTGCACTCCCCTATGCTGACAATGTTGCCCAGCGCAGCCTATAACACCTGTTATGCACGGTGGTCGCCCATCCGAAAAACCGTTCAGGTGCAAGCCTACTTAGCTTCTGCAATCTGACCAGATTAGGCACAGTGGGTGATGTGGTCATAGGCCCCGATTAATAGTTCCAGATTATTAATATCGTCAAAAGTAATGTAATAATGTCCTGTATTTATAATAATATAAGAATAATGTCCTTTGTTTACTCAGGAAAGCCTCACTAAGTCTCACTACTCTTTTGCAGGAGGGTCCTGCTGTGCATTGGGATGTCTGGTGAATTCCATTTTAATTAGTATTTTTGTACTGTACATGCAAGGAAACTGGAGTTACCAGGATTAAACCCCCATGCGAACGGGGAGGGTAAAACGAAAATCTCCGCACGGATGGATTAAAGGATCTGTTGCTATACTACCAGCTGCTCGCAACCTCGCACCGTGAACTTACACAACACCCAGTATTCCCCAGGAGTCAATATCCCATCCAAGCACACCTTCACTTCCTCAGACATGCCCGGTGTCACACAGGCGGACGACCGCAAGCTGCCGCCGCCGTCATCGTAGCAACCGAGTTGAGCGAGGCCTTAGTCAAGGGATGGGAAACGTCCGGCCCGCGGGCCGTATGAGGCCCGCGAAATCATTTGGTGTGGCCCTGCCAAGGCAACCGCAGGCGGGACTCGAAATTCAATAAATCTAGGAGCAAACCTGGAAAAGCAGTTGCGAGTAGCATCATCATCATCAATACCAGCTAACATCGCACGCCTCACCAAAGGGAGAAGCAGTTCCAGCCATCGCATTAGGGGCGAGTTAATTAAATGTTTGACCAAATATAACAGGCGAATTTTTAAGTTGATAATTTTGTATGGCCCGCGAATGATGTTGTAAATATCCAAATGGCCCTTGGCAGAAAAAAGGTTCCCCTCCCCTGCCTTCGTCCAACGCTTGCAGACGTGCGTGCTTATTTGATTGACAGGCGGTTGGGATCATTGACTTCCCGCACGGGGCTTTCAGTGGCGTGAACCGTCGAGTGGCCAGGCGGTGCTACAAAGAGAGAGAGGTGGGGGGGAGGGAACCCCATTTCGTTCCATGCCACCAGGGCCCATGCCGACCTCGCGAGGCCACCACACGCGGGGGCGGGGGGAATGAAGGCCACGTGGATCATCAGACAATTAATGCACCGATGCTTCATTCGTGACAGATGGATCGTTAACACGCTAAGGTTGGCCAGGTCAATGGCTCCGAGGCCCCAAAACCTGAGCAGAGTTTCAGTGTGGAGCCTGGAGCTGGGGTCATTGGGAAACTCCGGAGCCTGGAGCTGGGGTCACTGTGAAACTCCGGAGCTTGGAGCTGGGGTCACTGGGAAACTCTGGAGCCTGGAGTTGGGGTCACTGGGATACTCCGGAGCCTGGAGTTGGGGTCACTGGGATACTCCGTAACTGGGACACTCCGGAGCCTGGAGCTGGGGTCACTGGGAAACTCCGGAGCCTGGAGCTGGGGTCACTGGGAAACTCCGGAGCCTGGAGCTGGGGTCACTGGGACACTCCGGAGCTTGGAGCTGGGGTCACTGGGACACTCCGGAGCCTGGAGCTGGAGTCACTGGGAAACTCCGGAGCCTGGAGCTGGGGTCACTGGGAAACTCCGGAGCCTGGAGCTGGGGTCACTGGGACACTCCGGAGCTTGGAGTTGGGGTCACTGGGAAACTCCGGAGCCTGGAGCTGGGGTCACTGGGACACTCCGGAGCCTGGAGCTGGGGTCACTGGAAAACTCCGGAGCCTGGAGCTGGGGTCACTGGGAAACTCCGGAGCCTGGAGCTGGGGTCACTGGGAAACTCCGGAGCCTGGAGCTGGGGTCACTGGGACACTCCGGAGCCTGGAGCTGGGGTCACTGGGAAACTCCGGAGCCTGGAGCTGGGGTCACTGGGAAACTCCGGAGCCTGGAGCTGGGGTCACTGGGAAACTCCGGAGCCTGGAGCTGGGGTCACTGGGAAACTCCGGAGCCTGGAGCTGGGGTCACTGGGACACTCCGGAGCCTGGAGCTGGGGTCACTGGGAAACTCCGGAGCCTGGAGCTGGGGTCACTGGGACACTCCGGAGCCTGGAGCTGGGGTCACTGGGAAACTCCGGAGCCTGGAGCTGGGGTCACTGGGATACTCCGGAGCCTGGAGCTGGGGTCACTGGGAAACTCCGGAGCCTGGAGCTGGGGTCACTGGGAAACTCCGGAGCCTGGAGCTGGGGTCACTGGGACACTCCGGAGCCTGGAGCTGGGGTCACTGGGAAACTCCGGAGCCTGGAGCTGGGGTCACTGGGATACTCCGGAGCCTGGAGCTGGGGTCACTGGGAAACTCCGGAGCCTGGAGCTGGGGTCACTGGGAAACTCCGGAGCCTGGAGCTGGGGTCACTGGGACACTCCGGAGCTTGGAGTTGGGGTCACTGGGAAACTCCGGAGCCTGGAGCTGGGGTCATTGGGAAACTCCGGAGCCTGGAGCTGGGGTCACTGGGAAACTCTGGAGCTTGGAGCTGGGGTCACTGGGAAACTCTGGAGCCTGGAGCTGGGGTCACTGGGATACTCCGGAGCCTGGAGTTGGGGTCACTGGGATACTCCGTAACTGGGACACTCCGGAGCCTGGAGCTGGGGTCACTGGGACGCTCCGGAGCCTGGAGTTGGGGTCACTGGGAAACTCCGGAGCCTAGAGTTGGGGTCATTGGGAAACTCCGGAGCCTGGAGCTGGGGTTACTGGGACACTCGGGAGCCTGGAGCTGGGGTCACTGGGACACTCCGGAGCCTGGAGTTGGCGCTACTGAACAAACTCTGATGAAATGGAGTCCAGAGGGCTGTGATATTACAGCTTCTACAGTGCCATGGGTCAAGCTCCCCCCAATCTTATCTGATACTCCAGCCCCCCCCCCCCCACACACACTTTGCACTTGGCATACTCCACACCACGGAGAGGGGCCGACAACACAATCTAAGAACGTTTGAATCTCGCGCACGCAATGTCGATGCATGCATTGCAAGCTTCATACAGTACAGTTAACATTAACAGCAGAGGCTGAAAACCGAGCCATAACTAACATCAGTGACATCTGAACCGGTGCTGCAGCCCTCGAGGAATATCATTTGCGCGTACAGTCTGTTCATAGCGCGAGTTGGGTACAGCGCCATGAATGTATTAGGGAACACAATTTTTATAGCGCGGATGCGAATTGCATATGACGCGATCGAGTGAACGGAACGACGTCCCGCGGGCAGGAATAAGCGGCCGTGCTGCTGCCTTCGGCGTAGCGTCACGCAACAAGGCACTGGGATGCTGCTGGATGCTTCTAGATGCTACCTACGCGCCTCGGTCTTTGTTCGGCCCGCGTACACATCTCACGTGTCATCGCGGACTGTGCTTTGCCCCGATATATTATTCATTATGACGCGATTTTTCGATAACGCTGCGTTTCTTCAAGAACGCAACTACCGCGTTACAGGAGAACTCTTTAGTTTAAAGCGAGCAAAAAAAATCTCAATGGATTACTTGTACAATCAGCGATAATAATAATAATAATACTGCTTTTTTACAACTTAAAGAGGCTGACGCTATAGTAGTAGGTTTTTACCCTTTTAAACTGGTACAAAACTGACACCTTTATTCAAGGAATCATGTTTGCAATAACCACAACACAAGTAGTCAAAAAAGCAAACAAAAAGAAGCAACTCTGATAATAATGATAATAATATGCACTGTCCTTGAAGTTGATTGGTCCACACCCGAGACGGCTTTCTTTAGAGAAATCCGTCTACCCGTACCCGGGAGGGTACCCGGGAGGGTACGGGTAGGGTACGGGTACGGCCGGGTACGGGTACCCGTTTGCGACCCTGGTGCGGCCGGGTACGGGTAAGGAATCAAAACCCGTTTGCGACCTCTGAGCCAGCCTGGAGATAGGGGGGAGGGAGGGAGGTGCTTCCTCGTGTCTTGAGCAAGCCTGGATCTGGAGCCTAGCGACCGGAGCCAGAGGCCAGAAAGGCAGAGCACTGCCAGCCGCAATACACAGGCGATGATGCACCGCGGTGTTTATTCAGTGATCATGAACGGGCTAAATAGCCGCACATATTTGCTTAGATACAGAGGTGGTGGGGCACCACAAAGAAGCGAAAAGACGACCAGAATAGGCGCCAACTTTCGCCGTGGCTTTGTGGCCTCAAAATGTTTGCGATAAGTTTGTTGCCCTTTCCCCGCTCACCTCCGATTCGCACGGTTGGCTACGTATGGTCCGAAAGAAGCTCAACATACAGTACATCCACAATAGAGGGTTTGTTTGGGGGGTTAGATCGCGTAAGTATAAAAATGTGTCGTTAAAACCCGCCACCACCCGACACAGCCAACTAGTAAGGTTTGTCACGTAAACAGAACGTGGCCAATTCGTTATTAGTACAGCACACCGGTGTGTACATACAGAGTACATACATGCATAAATTGAGATGTTTGGCTAACTCGATCGGTGGCAATGGGAACACCTGGAGGAAAACCTCGCGATTGAGTGAGTGGGCAACACTCTACACCATGCAGATGGAACAGACAACGAGTAGACTTTTCGAGGCTACCGCATTTTCCTGGAAAGCCGAAATACGACCTTTAGACCACCGATGGGAAGAGAGTTTCGCAACATCTGCGCGTGATCCACCAACCCTAGCTGCCTCCACCAGTGCTGGATCACAGGCCACGTGCGTAGCCAACGCCGCCCGGCAAACAGACGGTGATTTTTTGGTCGTTCGTATAGTTTAGTGCGTCCGATATATTAAATGAATTCCAAAACAGTGTCAGCGTCTCGCCATTTGTAATATTTATTCGCGTAAAAAAAATGAATGGATTGTAAATATATGGGTCGGTCGTGTATGTACAATATGCACGTTTTTAGATATCAACAGAGAATATCAGGAAACATGCGCGAGTTAGAGAAGACATATCCATAAGAGGTGTTTTTGGGTTAGATCGCGTAAATATAAATGTGTCGTTAAACCCGCCGCGACCCGGCACGGCCGATTAGTAAGGTTTGTCACATAAACAAAACGTGCTAATTCGTTACTGGTACAGCACACCGGTGTGTTGGAGAGTAAACCCACAACATTTACATTTCAAGTACGACATTGCGCCGGTTATTACAACCAGCATCATCAGGCGACAGCCACAGATGTGGAGAAATCCTCCTGTTGCCGCCTTAAATAGAGGGATACGCTTGATGTCATCACTTGTGAGCCAATCAGGTGCGAAGACCAGAGGGGGGTGAGGTGGGGGGCGGGGAGGTAATGTATTCATATAAATCACAATGGTAATCTATAATTATTGCTCAGGTTATTCACAGTTAAACACATTCCTGCGGAGGGAGCTGGTAGGAACGTTGGGTTGCTCGGTCAATAGCCAGGGTCAACGGCGACGTGGTGTATTCCGCAAATATGCCCGACTGTGAAATGTCACGAACGCATCTGCGCGTCGAGCAGCGCTGTTGGCAGCGACTTGTGGATCATTTTGCGGTCACCCTTCTTCCTCTGAGCAAACACCTCGGTGGTCATTGTCTGCCGAGAACACGTCAAGATGCTCCCAACAGCAACAGCGCCCAGAAAGAACTACAAAAAAAACAACGCATTTTATTTCAGGAGCTGAAAGACGAGACCGGCTGAGAACAAAGCGTCGATACACGCGTGGCCCACGGCCAAGGCCTGCCTGTACAGACGTGCAGAGCTGTTGAAACGTGCCCGAATTCACGCGCACAGCCTTCAGGGGCTATGGGCTCTGGAGTTTGAAATGTCCACGGTTGAAATGCAAAACATGAACGCTCCCGTAAATCCTACGGTTACTGTGGCCATTAAAACCAGCAGCATCGCGCTGCGTGTTACGACCGGACATGCACGGCGAACATTAAAAGAGCGTTGGTTTTTGGCTCGTGATTCAGCTTCACCATTCGTCTACTTTCGCATTTGAAAAGAAGAAAACTAGAACTTGAACAACCAATGTGAATAACTCTGGATTATTTTTACACATTTGGTGGTAGTGGTGGTGGTAAAACGGGGTGGGGGGGGGTATAGAGAAGGGCAACTATACTCGCAGGGGCCCCACTCAAACATATCGTTCAGCTGGAACCTACGTCCCACTGCATCGCGCGCTTTCGGATGCGCTTCTGCGGCCGTCTGGAACGCTCTTCCTTCTGATGCGAGGAAGCCACTGGGAGCTATGCACTTTTACATTATCTCGATTGAAAACGAATTCCTTCAGAACGGCCTTTTCTGTTAAGTTTGGTGTCATCCCCCCGCACCTGCGGTTACCACGGTTGCCTACGTACGGTGCGAAAGAAGGTCAAGTGACATCACATTCCTCAAAGCAAACAGAAGCATAACTCCGCCCTTACTCCACACAAAGACTACAACACCCTCGAGTCCATCAGAATCCCTCTGGTGGCTCGCTGATCGCGACATCAACATTTAGCTCCTGAAAATAATGCTGCCATAATGTAAGGAGAGAACCAGAACCCAATTTTGCAAGGGCATTCCACTGAAACTGGTCTGGAGAGCCGATAGGTTGCTGGATCGTAAGCTGTTCTCGTCCACGTTTGGAAACAGGGTGGAATTCTGCTCATGGTGTCTGTTGTATGTGATTCTCCGCAGCAGAGCAACACATTCTTGCGGAGGGAGCTGGTAGGAACGTTGGGTTGCTCGGTCAATGGCCAGGGTCAACGGCGGCGTGGTGTATTCCACAAATATGGCCGACTGTGAGGGCGGGCACATGCCGGCGTGAGTAGGTTAAACGTTGAGTTTTATAAGGGCACCACGGGGTGACCAGCCCCTCCCCACCCAGCCCCTCCCCACCCTCCCCTCCCCACCCAGCCCCACCCTCCCCACCCTCCCCTCACGACCCAGTCCCTCCCTCCCCACCCAGCCCCTCCCTGCACGACGGACCGACATAATAATCCCCTGTGGGCTGGTGTAACCAGGAGGTTCCTACCAGTATAATGCGTTTGTGTATTACATAACTGTTTGTCTTGGTACGTGTGTCTCGCTCGGCGTGTCTTTGTGTGTATCTTTCTCTCTGCATGTGTGTCTGCCGATGATGTTCCCGTGTCTGTGTTTTATCATTCATTCTTACCTGATGATGGTTGCTTGTGTTGCAACCGAAACGTCGTATTCTATTATCATTTTATTTTCTACGTGACTTTACCGAAAGAACCAACGAGTGTTACAAAACTCTTCTTTAGAACTCTCTCGAAGAGCCCTCTCTTCGCGAACATCAACGGGAGAGGCACACGGGACGGGTATTTTCGATTTAGACAACAACAAAAACCACACTCGGCTGCTTCAGAATAATCAGCCCTCGATGATCGAGAGCGAGCGCATGGCAGAAGAGATCCCTTGCGAGCAAGCACCCACCGTAGGCTCTTCTCCGGGGACGCGTGACAAACGCTGCATCGCGTACGCGGCACGCAGGTGATGCATCATTGATGGGACCCGCGCTCAGCGTTACCGCAGCGAGAGATGTTGAGTTCCCGCATTTCACCGTTTTACAGTCGGGTGAGCAGAGGTCACTCGAAGTACTTCCACGTCCAGCACCAATTTATAACCTTGCTTCGTAAGTGTGGGGAGCCTGGCTTTTTTTGGGGGGGCATTAAGCCATTAACTTCACATTGCTTGCAAGCTTTATTTTTGCCCGCGACCGAATCAGCCGAAATGAGCCCCATCTCACCAGATCGAAGAAGCTGATCAGAGTTAAGCCAGGTTCGTAGCGAGATTGAAAGCTAATTTCTTGAGAACCGCTTTTTGTTCTCAGCCTGTTGTCCTCCCCCCGCTCCTCCGATGGGTTCATGTTCACGATGATAAAATTCTTACTTTTGAATGTTGCACCTGAACGTACTTATCATCATCCGAGAGGAGGAAGCGCCGTGAGACGTTACTTGAACGTTACATTGGATTTCGGGCGGAGGGGTGGGGCGAGGGGTGGGGTGAGTGGAGTAAGAACTTTGGATCGGGTCGAGTGTGAGAGAGCCTCGTGTAAAAATGCGGGCTAAAGTCCCCCGAAGTGCAACACCAATCCTCCCGCCTGTCAACTTCAGCACAAAAAAAACACTGACAGCTCCAATCCACCCGTTTATCGCCGGTAAATGCGCGCACACACGCACGCACACGCACACACACACGCACGTACACACACGCACACACACACACACGCACACGCACACACACACGCATACACACGCATACACACGCACGCACACACACACGCACACACACACGCATACACACGCACACACACGCACGCACACACGCACACACACACACGCGCCCGCACACACGCACACACGCATACACACGCACACACACGCACACACGCACACACACGCACACACACACACGCGCAAGCCCGCACGCGTAACCGCGTGTGCAACGACGCTGCTGGTTATTCGTGTGTGTGTGTGTGCGCGTGTGTGCGTGTGCGTGCGTGCGCGCGCGCGTGTCCAAGACGACTCGGCCACCGCTTCGTTGCGCAACGAAGCTCGCGCCGCCTCCAACGTCGGTGCCGCCGACCGCCCGCCCGCCCGCCCGGCCACTTTCGAGAATCCCAGCGGAGCGGCCGAACGCGCGCGTTTCGTCGTGCCGCGCATTGCGCAATGTCCACGACTATCGGCGAGCACAATCTGCTGTCGTAAGGACGGCTAACCGTGACCCATAATCGCTGTCGCCCTATATAGGCCAGGCGGAGGGGGCGGGGAGAAGGACTCTGCAGCGAGGGGCGCGTGGAAGCATTTGCGACGCTGTTGGATGCAAGCGACTGGGCCATGGAATTCTTGGATAAAACACTCAATGGATACTTTGAGAAATTGCTGGGCCCCAGAGGTGAGATCCGCGCACTTAACAACAACAATGATTCATTCTAAATGTATATTCTGGCCACGTGTGGCATATTGAACACGTGTGATGGACTGTTGGTGATGGTGCCGCGCTGTAACGGCGAACTGACTGCGCTTGCAAATCCAGAGGCCCCCAGTCGAAATAATTGGATGCAAGTTTCTTAAATCGCCCTCCTCGCTCGCTTTCAGACGCACTTCAGCGGCCGTCTGGAACGCTCTTCCGTTATTAGGAAGCCACTGGAGCTATGCACATTTAAATGTAGATTCAAAAGAAATTTCTTTAGAACTGATTTTGTTGTGTTGATTTCGCTATCCTTCCTCGCACCTCCGATTTGCACGATTGGCTACGTACGGTGCGAAAGGAGTTCAACACACGTACGTGAGTGGTGTATGACGACACAGTCATTAGGGAGGTTGCGTGTGGCGGGGGAAAGTGTGGCTACTCACACCTCTTCAAAGACATCTGGCCAGTGTGGAAGAGTAGGCCAAATACCCTCTAGAGGGTTTGTCTGGAGCTTCCTCTCGGCGGAGGCTCTTCCACTAGCAGTGACGTCAGCAGGGAATTGCACGGCTGCGCCGTTAGCTTTGTATGATTCTCGTGTAAAATACGAGCGATGTTCTGGAAGAGCTATGAAGCTGAAATGTGGCACAAATATAACGAAGTCTATGCTTATAACTACAAACAAACGAAAAACGAACGTTTTATATTTCAATTTCAAACATGTGCCGTGACCGGACCTGTTGATGATACAGTATTAAGTTACTTCTGCAGCAAATGTTAAACAGTATAATACGTGACGGGGTTAATTACAATGATAACAGGAAAGGGACACGTAAACGTGTCACCCAAAACGCCGGGAGCTGTCAACTACGGCTCGGGTTTGCACTTCCGCGGGGAAGGGGTGGTGCAGTGGTGCAATGGTGCATCTCGCTTTGCTCTCCAAAACCCTCCCCCATCAAACTCGAGTTCGAATCCATGGGCACGGCTCACATGAGCGGCGAGTTACATCTGAACGAGTCCCCTGCCCAAGGTCTCCCCACACACCGTACGGGTCACGGGGGGGTTTTGTTTGACCATACTTCCCCATGCTGGTGAAGGCGGGTGCATGTAGAGATCTGACAACATAAAAACAACGGTGAAACATTTCGAATTTTACGCACTCCCTTAGCCACCTACAAGCTCACAGCCTGCAACACTACTGCCCTGCTATGTCCATGCTGGTCGAGCATCCAAGCACTTTGCTCGTCTCAACCCGAGCGAGGTCTCCACCTGGATCGGGCGAGCATACCTGGCGATTTGATCACAGCTATAGGTGGGCAAAGGCGCTACAGGTTCGGCCCCGGGACCGCATGGCTCACGCCGCTGTTGGCAGAATGGCCTTCGTTCGAGGGGGCTTTGAAAGGGTGAGCTTGGCCTGCTCTTCCTTGCTGGCCGGATGTCTTGGAGAAGAGATGGCGGAACCCACACTTTACCCCGCAACACACATGACCTGCTTGCTGATCAACTGTGGGGGGGAAGAGGGGGGGGCTGAGCTCTATGATCGCTCGGTTGTCACCTTTAACGTCAGCGCCGCCGCCTCCGCTGTCACGCCGCAGATGCGCGCGTCCGCGGCTGGCCCCTGCTCGACTCGTACGTGCCGACCGCCGCCGTCACCGCCCTCTACTTCGCCTTCATCTGGCTGGGGAGCGCGTGCATGCGCAACCGGCAGCCCCTCGGCTTGCGCGCCTCCATGGTGGTCTACAACTTCCTCGTCACACTCCTCTCCGTCTACATGTTCGTGCAGGTGCGTGCGTGCAGGTGCGTGCGTGCAGGTGCGTGTGTGCAGGTGCGCGCGTGCAGGTGCGCGCGCCAGCCCCCCGCCACCCATCCACACCACATCCCCCCCGCCCACCCCTGCAAGGAGCCAGCGGTGATGGTAGCAAATGCAACCGTGAAGATTGATTTTTTTCATTCACACTCTGGGGTACAACGCACCGCTCGCTGCAGGAGTTCCGAATGGAAAGCATTTCTTGTTTTACGACTCGACATTCAAGGGAATATTAACATGGGGGTGGGGGGGGAGGGTGGCAAAACGTCAGAGAAAAACCTCGTGCTGTTATAATTGCTTGGGGTACGGAGTTTTCCATCCCGTAGGAACACCCAGGCTTCTGATCAGGCGTGGCCGTGGGAATTTGCCATTAGGCACAAGCACTGCTGCCTGCGAGTGTCGGAATTGATTTCACTGCTTGTGCTTAATGGGCCTGCAGAGACCAGCATTTTCTCAGCGAAAGTCACAGTATCTGCAGTGTGTGTGTGTATATATATAGCAATTGCAAGTCAAGTGAAAGTCACGCAGTGTCACATTTGCACAGTTAGCTACCCAGCATCGCTCCCTAAAGTCGACACACTGATTGGTAACGCTGCCCTAAATTAGACGACCTTGATGCTTCTGAACAACAGCGCGCATTCAACGCAGAGACATCTCGCTGCTGTCTGCTATGAAGAAGGGAAATTGCCAGAAGAGTCACAGTATGTATTATTACTTTTCCTTTAGGCTCGATGTAATTGACGAAGAATTATTTCATCATTATAAATGTGTGCGATGAGTTTCGGTTGTTTGTGCTTGTGCTTGTTCTCATATTCACGAGAATATGCTTGATCGGTAAAGTAATTTTATCGAGTCAAACAACAGCAGGATTAATGGTAGATTACTTGCTTTAAAACTCAAGGCGTTTTCTCACTCAAATGAGTATGGGTCGGTAATGAATTCCTGTTTACAACCCTGAGCCAGCATTACACATTCCCTTGGAAGGGCGGTTGATGCTTTACATCGGACAACCACTGCTGGCTTCCCTAGAAGGTGGCATTCACTTTTATGGTCTCGTCAAGAAGCATGAACCACCACGAGAACTCCGGGCATCCTCGCAGTGGCTTTTGGCTGACCATCGAACAGAGAAGGTCACCGCATCGCGCGCTTTCAGATGCGCTTGTGCGGCCGTCTGGAACGCTCTTGTTCACGATATTAGAAAACCACTGGGAGCGATGCACTTTTAAATCTAGATGGGAAAACTCATTTATTTAGAACTGCTTCTTGTGTTGAGTTTGATGTCCTTCCCCCACCGCCTCCGATTTGCACGGTTGGCCACGTACGGTGCGAAAGAAGTTCAACAACAACACCTGCCAAACGGAGGTGCGGGGGAAGGACAACAAACTAAACACAGAAAGTTCTTCCAAAAAAAAAATAGTTTTCAATCTAAATATAACAGTGCATGGCTCCACTGACTTCCTAATATCGGAAGGAGGTGCGTTCCAGACGGCCACAGAAGCGCATCCGAAAGCACGCGATGGCTCGTCAAAAGCCGCCGCGAGGATAACCGGAGATTCGCGTGATGGTTTATTCCCCTTGACAAGCTCAGCAAGGTATTGTGGTTCATTTGTGGCAAGCACTTTATGTGTAACGAGTCCAACCTCATCATGTATTCGTCCGGTAACAGCACACTGTGCAATGGTCAGCACACTCGACTTGCATTCTAGAGGTCATTGGTTCAATTTTCCGGCACGGCAGTTTAAACAATGGCACTTTATTCATGAATCCCTCCAACTATGTCCACCCAGCGGTAAACAGTAAATGGGTACACTACAGTCAAGCACTTTTAAATCTAGATTGAAAACTTTTTTTTTAATGATTTTTGTGTTTAGTTTGTTGTCCATCCCCCGCAGCTCCAATTAGTACGTTTGGCAAAGTACGTTGCGAAAGAAGTTCAACGTACACACCGTACAGACGATCGGCAAGTAACGTGTGGCGGTGTAAAGTGTGGGTACTCTCACCCCCTCCAAAGACGTCTGATTGGAAGAGTAGGCCAAACACCCTCGAAGGGGGAGTGACTCTCTAAAGCCATGCTGGTGCAGGCCCTCCTGCCAGCAGAGGCGTGAGCAAAACAACCGCAGGTTACCATCGCAACCCAGGGTCACTTTACGCAAACGAGTCTCATCTTGGACTCACCTGGTGGAACAAACGTAAACTTGAACTTTCACCGTAACTCTCCCACAAACATTTCCCGTGGTGGGTGGGTGGTGGGGTGGTGGTGGTGGCCACGCAGCAATCAAAACCCCAGCGCCGTGCTGTACTCGTAAGTATCCACCGGGCACAAGGCTGATTACGAGAACCATCTTGAGAGAGAGAGAGGGAGATTGTGGGCTTGTGTGTGTGTAAAACGGCGGTCTCCCAGTTACGCGTCGGGCAACGCAACGGTGCCACCCCATCTGAATGTTAATGAGAGGCCCCCACCCCGAAGCCATGGGCCGCGTCCCAACACTCCAGGACTCTTTGTGCGCTATCAGAAGCAGCGAATGGCGTGACCGGGCTCTTCCTTTCAGCGAGTCAGGGACACAAGCACACAAAGACACATACACACACACGAGGTTCTTGTAGTTCTCATAAGGGATTCACAATGCCCTCTTTGTTTTTACGCCGTTTAAATTTTGTCTTGGGTAGAAAAGGGCCACTTGGTTAGGCTTGAACATCACTGCTGCCAAAAAATATGGTCTGGATCTATATTCTTTTTTTTACGCGTATTTTATTTTTTACATGCTCATGCTTTCAGCTTTTGTTGAACATTGGTGGGAAAACGGCATTGGTTCATCAATTGATATCGATTATGATTTTTGTTCACCAGTTATCTGTAAGCTTTTGACGACCTCAAGCGATTCCTCTGCCAGATTTAGTTTTTTGCAGTTCACAAAGTTGAGGCATTCCTCCTCTTTGAATGTTGAAAAAAAATTATAATTCCCCCCGAGTAATCTCCTTTACTTCATCATCCAGTCATCTAGTCTCAAAGCGACCTTCAGCTCATTTCCCTTGCGTGACCTAACGTCTCCAGGCTGTCTCCATCTCATCTAATTGCACGCCCCCGTAAGACGCGTAATACTTCCCGTGATTTATTATTACGTGTCAGGAGATATCTGGGTTTTCTATTCGCACCGGCACATTAGAGACTCGCGACACGAGTACACCTCCGTTTTAACGCCGTTCATAAACTGTCCATTCAGAGTTTGGGCTGGGTTTTTATTTTTTGCAAGGTTCAAACAAGTTGACATTCAGTTTAATTTCAGTTTCATTTATTTCGTATAGCCCTGTGAGCCATTCGGCTCTTGAATCGGGTGCAACCGCAACAAACAAAAAACAAAAACATGAACAAGAAAACATCTCAAAGTGACTATGCGCAAACAGAAAAATCCAGGAAAAAACTGCAGAAAAAGTGGCCAGGTGGTTCAGAGGTCATGTCACTGAGCTGGTACCGCGAAGAAACCCGCTTTCAAATACAGACAGAACACCGCCCGTGATAAAACCAGCTGCCGCAGTGCAGCGAGTTCATGGGCTCATCCGAATCGCCAATGGTTGGACACATAAGGAATCATGTTAAAGGTGGCGTTCAACTTAATTTCGGCAACGACAAAAAAGGTTGCCCTGAGAATTTAAATTATCCGTTTGATTGTTTTGCGACTAACGTTGCTCTGCAGTGGGGCAAAGGTTCAGTTTCAGTTTTGCAGTTTCATTTATTCGGTATAACCCTGTGAGCCATGCGGATCTTGACTTGGGTGCAACCGCAACAAAACAAAAACATGAACAAGAAACATCTTAAAGTGACTACGCGCAACAGAAAAATCCTGGAAAAAACAGCAAAGTCTTCCAGAAAAAACACCGTATTTCAACGCTGTGTGCAAAAAACCCAGTGGGTTGCAAGTCAAACAATAACAAACATAACACAATGTAGATTAAAGTTATCAGGCTAACTCTGTACTACAACAAACAAACATGGCTAAACCAAAACGTTTTCAAAATCACCAACATAAAGCTATAAAAACAATGTAACAGTGATCATAGGAACTGTGATTCAAATTTAACAATAAACGATATACATAACATGCACGACCAAACTTTGCAGCCATAGCTGGCTGCATGAGTCGCTCCATAACAGCCGGAGCAAGGCACTGCCACCATGGTGTGGACATGAAGCCTCTTAGAGAACTCAGAAGTAGTTCTGTGATGTCCGCTTCTATGGACCATTCTGCAACGTACTCTTTGGTTCTTTCGATAAAGTCACGTAGGTATAAAATAAAATAAATTAAATCACGATGTTTCGGGCGCAACACAAGTGCCCCTTCATCAGGTGAGACAACTACAGCAATAAACAATTGCTGAAGAGGGCAAAAGGGTCATTTATTTTATTTTATACCTACGTGACTTTACCGAAAACTTCAAATCTACATTCTGCGACGCTCTGTGAAATTTTGAAATGGATTTTTCGTCTCGTGACGTCGAAAGCAGAATGGGGACAAAACTTTGGAAAAAGGCGAAAATAATTGTATTTTAATTTTTTTTAAACACATTTGATGACAATTTCAAAATATTGAAGGTCACAGAGGAGTTACAAATGGAGCGCTGGGTCCATGTTGCGGCACATTGTTGACAAGACATCTCACCTCAACCGTCTGCTCAAGATACTTCGAATAGACTATTTAAATAATTCTACACGTGTACACTGAACCATTGAGGTACATAAGTACATTCACACGAGTCTCAGGTGGAGCACAATTAGTTAGGTGTATCACCCGTGCGTGACCTTTATGTAACATTGCTCACTGGCTAAATGTTTAGCACCACCAAATGTCCGCCGTGGGAAACGTGGTGTCGATCGCTGCAGCTTGTGGCATTTAAACTCAACAGTCGAACTTTGCATCTTGTAAAATGGTCAGGATGTGGGTAGCACAGTAATAATAATTAAATAAAGCAAATATCTATAATAATCAGCCCTTTGTCAATCCAATGGTGAATGTAGGCCCTCCCCGTGGCATTGTTGGTCATTGAGTATTGTTTGGCCATACTTCACCATGCTGGCAAGAAGGGGGGAGATCTTGATTTGAAGCTTTCGTGACTGCAGGAATCCATACTCTTTGGTTCTTTCGGTAAAGTCACGTAGGTAGAAAAATAATAGATCACGACGTTTCGATCGCAACACAAGCAATCGTCATCAGGTGGGACAGTTTGTCACTGCAGAATGGTCCTCTTGCATGCAACTGTCAGCAGCCATGGTCAATCCACTGCTGGATGAAGTTCTCACCAAAGCCACCGCCCGCTGTTGAGCAACGTGATGTAATTTTTATGAGCACATTAAACATCGCGCCACTGACGATTGCCACTGTCACACGCAACGCCTTATCTCTCTTCACAGCTGTGTGTGGGAGCGTGGCAGGGAAACTACAGCCTCAAATGCCAAAACACCCGCAGCAGCGGTGACGTGGACGTGAAGGTAAACATTAACTTTTTTTTACTTTAATAAAAATGTATACATGTTTTTTTTTTTAACCCGGGAAAGCCTCACCTGATCTCAAGGCCATTTTCAGGAGGGTCTTGCTAAGTTTTGCTCCAAGTGAGGCAACGGTGTTATACGCTTTTTTCCGTCCTTCCTTTTCCCAGTTGACGGACCGATAGAGCACTAGCCTCTTGTTGCAGAGGTTCCATGTTCGAGCCCCACGGCCGCCCTGGTTAATACAGTGCCATGAAGAAGGGCCATTGCCCAAAACGTCTCCTAATTATAAACTTTCCCTTTATGGTCGGTGAGCGGGTGACCGGCGTAGGTTATCAATCAACCCGACCACTTTACATTGAATTCTGTCGAGTGCGGCGCGATAGCGACCGAGCGCTCCGCCCCACCTCGGAACGCACGAACGCCCGAAGGCGCCACCGTTTTCACAAAAGGAACGCCCGGACTCTTCCGTCGCTTTCCCGCAGGTGGCTCGTGTCCTGTGGTGGTACTACTTCTCCAAATCCATTGAGCTGATGGACACGGTGTTCTTCGTGCTGCGCAAGAAAATCAGCCAGGTCAGCGTGCTGCACGTCTACCACCACGCGACCATGCTGAACATCTGGTGGTTCGTCATGAACTGGATTCCCACCGGCCACAGTGAGCAATCAAGCACGCACTGCACGGTAGAGTCGGCGAGGCGATCGGCGGTCGAGTGATGAATTTACACCGATCCTTCCTTGAAGGTTTCCAGGATAACAGACGTATGCTTCGCCTGATTGCCTCAGCCACTCCAAGCACCTTGTCATCACATCCTAACTTTCAACCTTACCAATTGCCCCCTTGCTGCTGTCTGGTCAGGGCACCCCCCCCCCTCCATCCACCAGGGGAAGCTGTCCCTGTAAAAAATACCGTGAGGTCAACCATCACGTGGTTGTTGTCAACCACATGTATGCATGTTGAACGTCTTTCGCACCCTACGTAGCCAACCGTGCTAAAACATATATGATTCTCAAATCGAATCGTTACCCAAGATCACGGCCCTCGAATCGTAACAATTGGCTGCATTGCTATGGGGGGGGGGGGGGTAAATCGTTATTTTCCTGCAACTCAGCAGTCTCCTGCGTATAAGCCACAAGCCCTCTTGCATATACGCCATAAACTTGGCTTATTGAATTATGCTGACATTTTTTGCTGCCACGAACACTCGTAAAAAAAATCACCACAAGGTGCTCGCTCGTATGTCAGACCATGCTATTCCCGCAAAGCACACTGAAATATAAATGCTCTACATGACAGCTTAGTTGAGTCAATTATTCATCGTGTATAAATTATGTACGACGATAGCTCTTCGGTGACGACCAAAAGAGAAAAGCACTTTTCTGAAATTATTTTTGGGGGGGGGGGGGGGGGGAAGAGACATTTTAGTCTCGGCTCAAAATAGCTTCGCTCCAGTGGTGGCGAGGCGCAGTTCCAAGTGCACTGGGGTTCTAAACCCGGCCAACCGGACGACAATTTCGGGCCATGGCCAACATCAGCGTTGAACTTCTTTCGAGCTTGTATGTAGCCAACCCTGCTAATCGGAGGTGCAGTGATATTTGAATCGCTCCCTCCCACACCTCCAGCGGGGAAAAGTACGTTTCAACAATACCCATGACCCACAAATGGCCTTGCCAGGTTTTTTTTTATCAAGCGGTGGATTTACAGAGGGTTGAAAACAATTCATGTTATTATCATGCGGAGGTTACTGCGAGTCTCATGCATTATTGGATATAGGAGGGTGAAGCTATACCATGGGCTGAAGTGAATTTTCAGCCTCTTCCGAGGCGTCGGTTGTCTACGTACGGTGCGAAATAAGTTCAACGTACATACGTACACCTTGACCAACGCTGACCGACCAGCGTGGGAAAAGATCAAATCATCCTCTGTGACCCACATGGCGTGGGGAGGCCCTCATCCAACAGTGGATTGACAAAACACATTCCTGCGGAGGGAGCTGGTAGGAACGTTGGGTTGCTCGGTCAATGGCCAGGGTCAACGGCGGCGTGGTGTATTCCGCAAATATGTCCGACTATGAGGGCGGGCACAAGCCGGCGTGAGTAGGTTAAACGTTGAGTTTTATAAGGGCACCACGGGATGACCAGCCCCTCCCCACCCAGCCCCACCCCTCCCACCCCCACCCAGCCCCACCCCTCCCACCCAGCCCCACCCTCCCCACCCAGCCCCTCCCCACCCTCCCCACCCAGCCCCTCCCCAACCTCCCCACCCAGCCCCTCCCCACCCTCCCCACCCAGCCCCTCCCCACCCTCCCCTGCACGACGGACGGACACAATAATCCCCTGTGGGCTGGTGTAACCAGGAGGTTCCTACCAGTAACAACCGTTCGTATTTGTGTAATTATGCATTGAAGAGCCCTCTTAATATTTATATATATACACACACATATATAATATATATACAACAGTAGCTTAGTGCAGCAGGGGATAATGTGCAATTGTGCCACATCACCATTTGTGAAATTGAAGTTGGGGTTAAAGCTTATTCATAAATTCATGAAGGTACAGTGGTTCGAGGCTGTTAGCAATGAGCACGGTTTCGGTCACGTTCACCCAACTGGTTTTTTTTTTACGTTGCAATAAATCACCGGAAAAAGTGCTGGGGAAAGGTCACGTACGACAGTGCGATTACGCAGGCCAGGCCAGAGGGAGCCAGCATCTTCCGTTGTTACATTGCACAGGTAATCTGGACTTGGACGACTGCATTAAACCAAGGACAGACGAATCTGTGCATTGTCACAGCAAGTGGTTGGATAACGAAGTGGTAATTGTCAGACTGGCTTAGACATCTCTGCTGCACAAGCCACGCAAGGAGAACTTCCGTTAATTGTGTTATTACATTGTTGACAACGGTGACTGGATCGAGGAAGATACGTGGATGTGAATATCGTGGAATTGTGATTAATTCAATTAATCAACCTTCATTCTCTATATTCAATTAAAATGTGTTTCGCCTATCATCATATGGGCTTTAAACCCCAACGAGGAAACGGGTAGCTAATTGCCAATCATCCATTAATTTGTGCATGGCTAAATGTTTTTCGGCATCATTGACAGCATGGCAATTTTACAGTGACGTCAATTTCATAGCGACTGGAATTTTAACAAATGTTATCTCGTGTAACTGACGGCATGTACAATTATGAGCGATGTGGATTTTAATATTTGCTATTATTAGAAAACATATGGAACGGTTATTCCGAGTAACCTGCGTTTTACGAAATTTTACTGGAACCTTTATTCACACTACAAGTACAGCAAAGCACAAAAGCAATACAATAAGCATGTTCAAATACATTTAATACATTTAAGACGGTCACCACACCACGTGCTTTCAGGTGCCTTTCTGCGGCCGTCTGGAATGCGCTTCCTTCCGATAAGAAGAAACCACTAAAACTATGCACTTTTCAATAATTTAGATTGAAAACTAATTTCTTGAGATCTGCTTTTTTGCGTTTAGTTTGTTATCTTTCCCCCACACCTCCGAATAGTACGCTTGGCTATGTAGGGTGTGAAAGAAGTTCAACGAACATACATACATATATACATAAAGAATGATGAGAACACTGGTATTGAGATAATGCTCATAACCATGACATTTGACATCGTGTCGTATCATGAACAATCTAAACCCATTACGTGTTCGAGGGTGGCCCAGTGGATGAATCGTGAAAGTGTCGACCTGGCACATCCTAGAGCCTTGGCTCGAATCCAGGTTGCTACCGCCTCTGATTGAACGGAACCCCCCAGTGTAGTGATGTAATGATCCAAGCTGAACACACCAATGATGCACACACATCAAATTAAAGTCGGTTTTGCTGTTGAGTTTTGGCAAAACTTCAAGCTCCAAGACTTACAAAAGCACGGTTGGCTACCCACAATGCAAAAGAAGTTCAACATGCATACATCGTGGACAAGGAGATCACAGGTCACTGGACGGAATCTCAGTGGCAGCTCTCCTGTGTCCGCTTGCACGGATAAGTTTTGTAGCAGGAAGTGTTGGACTGCTCTGTGCGAGTTCTGAGTGAATTGTTTTCCCAAGACAAGACACAGGCAGTACAAGTGGGGTAACATCGGGGGGGGGGGGGGGGGGGAACCACAAAGGGGCCGTCCATAAATGACGTCACGCACCTAGGGGGGGGGCAGACATTTGTGACGATGTGTGACGAGGGGGGGGGGGTTGATAAATGTGACGTCACAACATAAAAATGCGCAACTTTTAAGAAATATAGACAACACATTCTACTTAATTAAATATACTTTTTTTTTATAAATGTGTTCTCCTACAACATCAGAGTGTAGCGCCACATTAAATACGCACTACAATGACAATAGTTTAAAGCGATTTGAAGCATGTTTTATTGGGGGGGGGGGCAGAGCTTTGTGACGTCATTTGAGGGGGGGATCTGACTTTTTGTGACGCCGCGTGACGAGGGAGGGGGTCAAAATCGTCCAAAATCGCGTGACGTCATTTATGGACGGCCCCAAAGGCATAATTTGTTTTACTCCTCATGGGTTGTTGTGGAGCATCGTTAAATTAAATCACCAACCTACCATCCTGCACCTCATATATATTGATGGTAGCGCAGTGGTAAGCGTACCATTTAATGAAGAAAAAAAACTGCTCTCCCGAGTTCAATTAGTGCCCGGGCTAGCTAATATCAGTGATGAGTGATAACTGAACGGGTCTTTCACCCACCCGTATTGGCCGGTGTGGTGAAGTATGGTCAAGTGTGATCAAACAACCCTCACTGCATGGAGCATCCTCCATCTAGCAACAGAATGAAACCGTTGCTCGACGACCTGTGAACTCCCCACAACAATGCATCATAATAATAATAAGTCTTAGGCTTTTTCGGTAAAGTCACGTAGGTAATAAAATATAAATAAAATTAATAGAAGTAATAATAGAAATAAAATAATAAATCACGACGTTTCGGAGGCAACACAAGTCTCCATCATCAGGTGGGACCGTCACAGCTAAAATTACTGCATCAGTGTGACGGTCCCACCTGATGACGGAGACTTGTGTTGCCTCCGAAACGTCGTGATGTATTATTTTATTATTACTTCTATTAATTTTTTTTTTTACCTACGTGACTTTACCGAAAAAGCCTAAGAGTATGAATCCTTGCAGTCACGAAAGCTTCAAATCTAGAATGCATAATAACATGTTAAATATACGAATTGTGATGATTTGAGTTGTGTATTTATTGAAGACCCTGACTTGTCCCGATAACACGTTCACTCCTCGCAGCTTTCTTTGGGCCGATGTTGAACAGCTTCATTCATGTCATGATGTACTCCTACTACGGGCTGGCGGCTATTCCTGCAATGCAGCCATACCTCTGGTGGAAGAAATATCTCACTCAGGCACAGCTGGTGAGGCAATCATGCAACACCCGTGCACTCAATTTGTCTTTTGGGAACCTCAATAAAACGTCGTGTTTACAGCTCTATGGGAATGAGGGAGGCACGGGCAGGAGGACGGAGACACGGCGAGGAGGAGATACGGGGAGGAGAGAGACATGAAGATAAGGGATATATAAGGAGGCATGGGGAAGACGTGGGGAGGAGAGGCAAGATGAGAGGGGGAATGAGGGCAAGGAAGGATACTCTTACTCAAGTTAAACTATTTTTATTTGACCAAGTAAAGCCCACTGAGCTACTATATAGCGCCTTTTCAGAAGCTACCTGGCCACAAATGATAGCTCAACTAAGTGGCTTATCACGTGGAAATATATAGCAGTAGCCAAATCCTCTAAATGCATGCCGATTCTAAATGTGGAGGGGAAAACCGGGGGACCTGGAGAAAAACCCACGCGACCACGGGGAGAACATGCACACTCCCAATATACAGCAGGCATCTCTGGGTTGGGATCGAATCCACGACCTCCTGTATATCAGGCGAGGTAGGTAACATCTCGCTATCGTGGCATCCCAAGGACATGGGGAGATACGGGAATATGGAGGGAGACACAGGGAAGAGGAGAGAGCCACGGGGGAAAAGAGGCACGTAGCAGATACACAAGGGGACACAGGGAGAAGCACAGGGCAGCTTTTAAAAAGGAAAATCCATTGTTACACGACACTAATTTGCTTTTCCAGCAATTCCGCTACCCCCCTCCCCCCACCTTCACCAAACTGCAATAACCAGTGTGGTGAAATATGGTTTAAAAAATCTAAAACCCTGCACAGATGTGGGAAGGCCCTCATCTGGCAGTGGTTTAATAAGAGGCCTCAACATCTACGTGATTTTTTTTTTACATTTTAAATGTAGAAGATATTTGGGATATCATAAATGTGCTTTCTGCACAAAGTAAATGAACGCATCGCACCAACGATACTATACAGCGCAGTTAAATGAGCACAACTACGTTGTTGCTGCATAACTTTCAGATACAATTGGTGCCAAGCTGGTGATTTTAAGAATATTGTGGCAAAAATTACGGGGAAACGAATTCGCTGCAAGTCGATGACACCCACCACACATTTGCTTTCGATTTACAGGTCCAGTTTGTACTCACAATTGGGCAGACGATATCTGCCATCGTGTGGCCTTGTGGCTTCTCCATCCCGTGGCTCATGTTCCTGACGGGCTACATGTTTTCCCTCACCTTGTTTTTCATCAACTTCTATATGAAGGTGAGCTTTTCGTGGTTGTTACGTCATGGCCATACGTGTAGCCAAAGGCTTTTGTATGAAAAAATAAGAATAGGTTTTTACCCTTTCTCGCAATAAAACAGGTGTTAAGATGTTCGAACGCCAAATAAGATAACTATTGCAAGGAATAAAGTCTGCTTTAACCACACGTTCTTTTAGCAAAACATGTCAACATACGCGTTGTCTTTCAAACGGATTGGCCTACACAAGAGACGGCCTTCTTTGTGGCCTCGTCTCAAAACCAGTGTCAGGCCAGATAATGCCAAAAGGCGAATAGTACAAAGACGATCCAAATATTGAGGCAGTTATAGCTGGGGATTGAGCAGTCATATTTGCAGGAAATGTGTTGTCAGTATCAGAGTATGAAAAATAATAGGTTAAGAATGGCAAAGAAAAAAAAGGGTCTCAGTTTGAGTATTGTTTGTTGGAACTTTCTGACTCCATGCCCCTACTGGACATGTCGGGAAAAATGAGCTTCATAGCTAATCGGATTCCTCCAGGATAAATACAGATTCTGATTAATGCTGCACTTAAGAATCCCGATAGGTGATGGGAGTGTGTGTATATATACACACGTGAATATACGTTCTGTACATTACGCAAAAACATTTGTGTTCTCAGATCCAACTTTGCTTCTTCAAAAGCACCCTTATAGTGGTTGTAGACATCGAGTGTGCAGGCAGCAGAACTGCACCAGGGCCCACCAGCAAGAGGGGCCCAATCAGTGGAACTACCAAGGGTTGTGTGGTAAATCGGACAAATGGGCCCTATTTAATTCCTAACATGAGGTGCTCCTCAGCATAGCAACCACACTACACCACCGATTATTTAGTTTTTAAAAGTGTACCAGTTTATAATCCTAGCTGTTTCTGATATTAAAACTTCATTTCACAAAAATGCACACTGGATTCTTGTAAGGACATTTCAAGTTGTACGCAATGCATCCTGTTACGTTGGCTTTCGAGGTTGTGCTATATACCTCAGAGGCGTTTCCAGGTTGTATCGTGGGTTATTCGGCACGAAGTCTGACGTTTCGCTCCACTTGCTGGGAGCTTCTTCAGGAACAGACACTTCAAAACGTCAGACATCATGCCGAACAACACTCCGGTACAACCCGATGAAACACACGATAGGGAATGGCGCACAATGCATGTTCTCACTCATCCCGTTCCCGTCCGGCCTAGACATACAAGAAGAGTCGTTCAAGACGACACTTGAAATCGAGAGAGGAAGAGGGCGATTATAACGGCTACAGCAATGGACACTCCATCACCGTGGAGACCAGGACTGTCGTTCGCAAGAAGGTTGCTCTGGACTGAGGTGTATTCCCACCAGACATCGACTTCCGAATGACCACAGGGCAACAGTGAAAACGCACGGCAACTGCAGAAACATCGACGAGACGCGTGACGCGATGAGTCCAAAACTAGAACCCCGTGGTCAGCCATGTCTTGCGTTCACTTTGTTTTTACTAAACGCTTTACTTTTTTTTTGTTGACCTGCAAAGCTAAATTAAGCACAATGATGATTTTACCGGTTACCTGGCCGACAAGGGCAAGACGGTTTTTGCGATGCATTCCAGGAGTTTGAGCCGCGTAAGGGGGTGCAGAACGTGTAAGCGCAATAATCCAGGAAGAATACAATTCCTTTAAAGTGGCTGCCGGTGTAAGGAAAGGTGAAGTTTTTGTAGCTTGATTTTTTTAAAGCTTGAATGTTAATTATTCACGATGCCAGCAATTAATCGACATGTATATTTTGGCATTGCTGGAATGTACAACGAGCAGCAGTGTCATCCCGCAAGGTGGACATTTTACGTAGTTTTGGAAATTTATAAAAAGCTTGATTTTTTTAAAGGGGTTGTTAAGAAAAATAGGGGCAAATATTTTATTTTAAAAATAAGTCCAAATTCGGAAAACTCAAACAACTTACAAGTAAATATTTGTAAAGCTAAAAAGTTGTAGGCCATTGTCAATTCTGTTGAAATGTTATTTTTCAATGAAAGATGGCAACTAAAAAAAACATCCAAATGAAATTGCTGAATATAAAGTATAAGTATGCCATCTAATCATGTTGACAGAATCCAAATTATTTCCTAAGATGCCTGTGAGCAATCTATGGGGCTACATTTGTATTGGAGGAATAAAATAATTCCCAGCCACTACGATTCAATCAACTGCTTTGACTCAGGACCACGATTCGATTCAATAATCACTATTTTTTTGTGGCAAACGTATCAGCCTCGAGCAGCTGCAGGTGGGATCCCACGAATACATTTCATAAATATTCTCGCACAATTCAACGTCAAGTACCCGTGAGCTTAAGAATCACAGGTGAGAAACCGGTGTATTTTTATACCCCGAAAAAGTGAATTCTTACAACGGAAGAAAACCGTGGCTCCGAAAGCTTCGCAACACGATACTTAAACGCAACCGTAACGGGCACCTCGGCCTTGGCGCTCTCCTTCAGTGAATCACAATGTGATTTACAAGCAAGCGCGGAACCTGTGATGAGATTATTAGTCCTCGTGTAGGCAGTGGAAGAGTTGCCTGTCAAGGTCACACCTCGATATTACAGTTGGTGCGTGGCGTGAATTTTTAGCCATCACATGGACCTTTGAATATACAGGTTATGGAAAAAGTATTAAGTTAATTTTTTTTCCAAGTGTTAAGAAAAAGGCAATACTAATACTGTACACATGCAACTTGACTGCCACATGAAAGTATTCATACACACACCATAATTGTACGACTAAATTGCAATTAAAAAATATATTAATATTATATATTAAACAATTGTAAACTACCTTATATTATTAAAATTAGCATGTGCGACTAGCATGTGCCTTCATGTACACAAACTACTGTTTAAGTGTGATTCTTAAAAGTATGGCTATAACAAAGTAATGTTGATGATCTTGTAAGTTTGCTAATCAAACCGAGTGCTTCAGCCCTGGGAATAAAAAAAACACAATAAAGGCACTTCAAATGGAACTGTGTTCTTTGCTATGCCAATTGCCATTGTCGCGTTGTCCTCCATGACCCAAGATCGCACTTCTAACCTATATCGCGATTCTTTTTTGCGTGCGACACTTACCTGTGAACACAAGTATGCCGAGTGGCACATCTTTTCCACGGCGGTTGTACTTGTGGTTTAACCTTTTTGAAGTGGGGGGGGGGATGTTGCCGGTCGAGACACGTAATTATTTTTAAACATTTTCTTTTCGTCCCCCAATCGTAGAACGAGATTGTGTCTCGATCCCGAATTGTTCAACAACAGCAGGGCGTATCGCGTGACCATCGACTCCCGATTGACGTCAATGCCGCGCCGTTTCAAACCATGCAGACCCCGCAGTTAAAATATCTACGCAGCACACCGTAGCTTTCATAAGCGTTTAATTCTAAAGCTTATCAAACAAGTACATGCGTAAGATTCGCCACTAAAAATTCAATCGGTAACAAAAATCAACATGGGCAACATTGCCTGTGAAAAAAGCTTTAGTTTACGCTAAATTTGCATGAAGAGGATGTTGGATTAACCATTAAATAAGCAATAATTCGCAACAGACTTCAAATTTAGGTTTTTGTAGCCAATAAATGCAATGACCTATATTCGTTTTTGGATTTAGGTCACCAAGTAATTTTATGACAACAATTTTTTTTTTCCCCAGTCAGCAATTTAAGGACTACAGCTTGTATTTCATTGTCGGACCGAAGCTTTACCTTGTATTTCATTGTCAATGATAAGAATGTTGGCATGAAACTAGCATGTGGCATGACCGAAAATTAAATATAGATCAATGAATAATTATCACGCACTGATAAAGTTCATCAATGTACATATCAGCGTTGTACATCTCATTAAATTAACATTCATCTAGATATTTGGCATACGTATATTTTGAAAATGCAACTTCAATCTTCCTGTAGTTAATATGGACGCCGTTCTTCCTTGTCTGGAACATTTCCCTCAAATGTAAGTAGACGTGAATGTGGCCTCAAGCGTTTGTCGAACTTGATTCAGCTCTTCCTTTTGCTGTAGAAACAATATGACGAAGGGCCAAAGATTACCTTACAAACCATGCTTACAATGCAAGTGAAATATAGACTAGGTTCGCACACGGGGGACTTACAATCAAGAGATCAACGGTTAAATCTCCTGGTGCAGTCGTTGAAACAAGGGAGCAAACGCATCTCAAATACTCTCACCTCTGTCCAATCAGTAGCATTAATACGTACACCAGTCAAAGGCAAGTGTAGCGAGGTATAATGTGGATATACTCCTAACTCTTCAAGAAGTCTGGCCAGCATAAAAGTGTAGAACAAATACACACTCGAAGGGCTCGATAGAGCTCCCCCTAATGAAGGCCCTTCTACCAGTAGTTTTTTATAAGCTCGTTAAAATGTGTTGCACACTTACAGCTTCATTCAAAAGACGGTCTTGGTAGACTTTCAATTCTTCCCGCAGTGTCCGAGTCTAAAACAATTGCAATAAAAGATGGGTGTTAAAAATCTTTCAAACATCACTTTTCCAAATGGATCACTAAAAATGCTTCCACTCCCATCACATCTCAGAAACTAAACCAGATTGATTCTGCACAGTGCTTGGATTGGCAAACATCATCCAAGCATATCAAGGTTGTTGGTAGAGGCTGCGTGGCTATGTCGTTGGGCAGCAGAGAGCACAGTTTAACACGAGGCTTTCGCGACCAATATTATTCATAATAGTGCGGCCTGGAAACGTATTAAGTAATACATCTTACAACTTGTATTCCTTACAGAGTAAACGTATGCTAATTAACTGATTACTAATCTATTATATTATTACAATAACCCCCCCTTCCGCCTTCTGATCTCTCCACCTGATGGGTTCACAATTATGATGTCATCTTGCTCTATTTAAGACCGGAAGCACGTGGATTACGTCACTATTCTGGCAAATCGCCTGATGCTGGATGCAATTACCAGCGAAACGTCGGTACTCAAATTGTAAATGTTATGGATTTACTCTCCAACACACTGGTGGGCTGATGTAGTAACTAATAGGCGCGTTGTTTACGTGACAAACCTTACTGGCTGCGTCGGGTGGAGGATTACGACACATTTATACTTACGCGATCCGACCCAAAATACTTTATTATGAAGAAAGCACAGTGTGGCAAGCATTAGATGTTGGTGCTGTACTTGCTACACCTCCACATGTAAACCTTCACCAGTTAAGTAATGTAAAATAACCCTTGACCCTCCAAGTGTTAGGAGGCCCTCATCCAGCAGTTAGGGTTTAAAAAGGACTGTACACATCCAAAACCATGCAAAGTGGCGATAGTGTGTAACGTCATGAAGAAACAACGAAATTAATAATACTTACTCCATTTTCAATCATTGTCCTGTCTTCCTTATCAGACTGATGTTGACTTTCCACAAATAGGCTTTGCATTCGTTTCAGCCTAGAAAACAATTCCAGTATTTAAACCAGGTTAGTCTATGGCTGCATAAACTAACAACAAGAAGACCAGACGTAAACATTCTGCGTTAAAATGCACTGTGAGGTTTGATGAAAATAAAACGTTTTCTGATGTTTTTTTATGCAAATGTTTTCCTGGTGGGAAAAAATATTGAAAAACACAATTCCACTAATCGAAATGGTAACCTGACTAACTAATAAATGGAAGTGTCAAGGAGTTCCAGCCCAGGTAACTCTTGAACTCCGACTTCATTACGTCTTCAACACAACACTTCAGGGAATTCCTGCCTTCAGGCAACACGAATCCCTTTCTCTCAACTTATTTTATCCTCTTCCCCATCCTTTCTAGAATGTTTCCCCGACTCTCCACCAATCCCCTTAATTTATCCTCGCACTCTCCCAAGCCACTCATTGGCATTAGTTATATTTTTCCCAGGCTCTTTCAAATTACCCTGATGACCAATCTGATTTGAATGGTTCTCCATCTTCTAAATCATATTGTGTGCTCAAGGTCGGCTCCCCCTGTTGTGATAAGTCACCAACCAGAGTCCAGTATGCTATTCGAACTCGCAGGCCGTTAGAACCGGTGAGTGTATATTTGTGAATTTCTTAATAGGGTTTCTCGCCTCTCGGCGTCACTTGCACAAGTGTGGAATGAAAGCAAAGTGCATTTTTCAATATTCGGCAAAAACTCCATCAGTGAAAATTACATAAATTTAACTTTCTTAATTAAGAAGCTTAGATATATTCATTGGGCTTAATGGACAATTATGAATTGGTATAAAATACAAACCTTTCTTCTTGCTTTATCCTGAAGGCCATGAAAGATTTTTCCTGTTTCTTCCAAAAGTTCTAATGAAACATATCGTATGATTAATCTGGATCTCCTTCATATGTTATGCAACAATACATCACATAAAAGTTTAGATAGAACCTGATAAGGGTGGCTTCATTTATCAGCATGTTTTGACTTCTTGTTAAAAAGGGATCACACCTATTCATTAACACATAATGTCCGTGTCACTGCGTGTCAGAGCTGGACTTTACCAGTGCAACTATTTAAAAAAACATCCTTTTAATACAGGTGCATGCAAATAATGCAATAAATTACAGAGGTACAGAAGATAATCAACTTATACGGAAAATATATCATCGCACGTTTCACCAGGTAAAACGAGAAAGGAGGTTGCAATGGGTGGAGGGGACACGTGTGCAGGTTGGGAACAGAGGGCAGGTTACCACGACAGGCACCCAGATGTTGGCGATCGAGCGGACGATCTAAAGCCAGGCGGTGAGCTACCATCAGAGCCGACCATCGGCTATCATAATAGCACCTGGCGAAGGGATCTATTGAAAGAAATAAGCAACGGCGAAGTGCGATGGCTTCAACGGACATTAGCCATGACGACCTCTTGAATATACGTACCAGCATGTCATTCTCCATCTCCTTAAGCAATTTGGTTTCCTCATTCGCATTCTGCAGTTCGTCAAGCAGTATTCTCTGCATGCGCTTTATTTTCTGAATCCTAGAAGGGCACAAAACGCATTTTCACACGTATATAAATGCACTTCAAGATACGTAAAAAATACAATGCAATTACATTCGCATCGCTCTCGAATATGCAGTTTAAGTATAGGAAGTCAAATATTGCAAGGGGAATTCAGAAAATCTATGCGATGATCGTAATGGCCCATGTGTCGGTGGATCTGTTCTTATTTTTCATTCGGTTAAGATGGTATGTGCAGTTAAATAACCACTGCAATATCTTCTTATTCAGTTTACGTTTTGCTTTGCTCCTCTCTTATATCCTTAAATATTTAGGTGATGGAATATATGTTCATTTTATTTTAGTTATTTTTCTCCATTGCATCAGGCCTGTGTTTGTTTCCACTTCATATTCTGGTCCCTTTCTTGGCCCTTCTCTCCAAATTTGGATTTTCTCCTATCACCACTTGCCTGGGATTTCCCCTGGGATTTGCTGGAGCCTGTGCTGTGTTGGTGTGGAATGTCTCTTGGGGTCTGCCTCACACAACATGGCAGCACAAAGATTCTCCCCCAGGGCCTCCCTATTTTGTTATTCCTGAATAAATTATCCATATTTCCCACGTTTTGTGTTTCTAACTTGCAATGGCAAGGCATTTTGAGAATTTAAGGTCTTAATAAATGCAAATCCGTATCCTTATGTAGCCTAACAGGTACGTTTTAATGGCCAATATGACTCAGGATGTTTTTTTAGGATAGGCCATGTAATGATCAGACCACATTCCCTCCATCGACTTCAATTGCTATATTTGGTTGTGAGAATTGTTCTTTGACTTACCAGCGAGCCGAAACAATAATTGGCGTGTTAAGATGCTCAAACACATGACAATGAATTTAGGTTGTCGTGGGTTTTGCGACAGCAATTTAGTCAGATCGTTGTGGCCTAACCCAACAATATATTATGAATGTTGTTACATGTTTAACTGAAGCAGTACAATGCATTTAGACCATGGATGACTGTTTTAAATAATACGAGTGTAATTCACCATAACGGGAACCACACGTCAATATAAAGACCATAGACTACAAGGGAGTGGGTGTCTCATTGAAATGAATGCAGTGCTGTAATTAAATCCAGTTTGCACCTATGAGCCGGTGGTACATGATTTAGATTCATATGGTAGGGTGGAGTATATCCAAAGGACACACACACTATGTTGACTTCTCAAAGCGGTCCTTATTTGCACAACCCTGGAAATGAAGGGCCGAGTTAAACCACCCCAACTGGCACTCACAATTAATGCTGCACCCGTGAATGGAGAAATCTGAAGTACATTTCAAAAGGATAACAAAACCCAGCCGAAGACACACTTAGCACTGCGGCTATTATTGTGCGTTTAACATACACACACCTTCGGTGTCGCATCTGGCCCCACAGCTTGGACATCTCATTTTCAGTCACCCGTAGGGAGTTCTTTGTGTACGCCTCAATTTTGTCATACTTTGCCTGTCACACGTATTATAACGGGTTAGTTCATTGCATGCATCAAAATACAGTTGTGTGTACATATCCTAATAACCAAACAATTAAGTATACACATCTAAACAACCAAAATAAGTTATACAACCGTCCATTAAACACCGCATATATATACATAACAAGTAACTTATATGTACCAAAGTCAGGACAAATTTCAACCACGTGATGTGTGGAGTGGGAGTGCAATGTTCAGTGCACTGCTCCACGAATAAAGCAATGATTCCCGACTACCGTCAACATTGGTCGTGAGCAATGCCTGATCTGGTTCTGGGTCCGCCACCCCTCCGTCACCACCCCCCCCCAAACCACCCCCCACCACTTCACCAACCGGTACTCACCAACGTAGCAAGTGTGGTCAAATAACCCCCAATATTTGAATTGCGTTAAGTCTTCATGCGGCAGTGAACCATCACGAGCAATACGTGTTTTTATATATAGATACACAATTTACCTGGAATACTATTTAAGCTCATGATGAGGGTTAACGTCGTTTCATTGTTCACTCGTTGAAAATAATATAAACGATTCATAATGCACGTGGGTAAATGACCATTAAAGCTACCTTTGTAATTTCCACTATGTTGGTGCTGAAGTTTTTGAGCGATATGGCAATGCTGTCATCATTAACGATTTCCTCCACGTCTGCATCAAGACTTAGCTCATCGCTCGAAGCATCGTCGCTCGATACGTCATCTGAAAACATGCCGGCAGACAGCAATAACCAAAAATACCTTTTGTCACATCATCCATCATAATGCGTCAAAACTCAATGTAATGGAGCTCTTCAAGTGAATGTTAGCTAATTTAATTAAATGTCCCATTATCTTTTGATGGTATCAACTTTTAAGTGCACCGCAATGCTTAATACAGCTGTACATGCGTAACCATTAAAATCACAGGTACAAGAATCATGGCTCAATTAGTAAGCATGCAACTAATTACCCGTACCAGTGTTTGGACAAAAGTGTCAGTTCGGGTCAAGATCTGATTCAAAAAAGATTATCACGTTTCATCACCTTATTTTTATTGCTTATCAATTTGTTCTATCATTTGTAATGGTAACTGCTTCATTGTCATAAATCCAAAACCATATAATTTGCACTTAATTTTAATTGTTCCTGAGTAGGTTTCCCGCAGATGTGCTCTATCGCTCCCAGATGTGTTCGAGTTCTATCGCATGATGTCTGCTTCACTCCAATCTTTCGTGGAACTCAAAAACACCTCAGACTTACAAAACACGCTATTAATACCTTTGATGCAGACGATTCGAATGTAAAGTTGAAATACCAACTTTGTGTGTGTATAAGTTAAGTTTTTCAATAGCCTCCGTGAATGTCAGTGGTATTACCTGTGAATGGGATTGACGAATCGTGATGAAAAAATATATATTTTAAATCATTTATGCATCACATGTATTGATATGCTTGTTTACCCATGAAAGCCTAATTGAGTCTCAGAAGGGTCCTCCCAAATGTTTGCAGTAGGGGGACAATGTTGCTGTGTAATCCCAATTGGAATAATTTTCACGTCACAATTTAGCATTGGAATGTTAACCAATAACAGTTATACAGTCCATTTTATATTTATTTAGCTGTGGAGGAAACTAGACAAAACCTGGAACAAAACCACACAGAACAGGAGAAAATAGAAACTCCCCGTAGAGTGGTTTCGACGAGTTCAATCACCTGCTGTGTTGGAAACCATAACTACTGCTGCAGAATTTAACAGCTTTTTTGGTTTTAGTGTAGACTGTCTGGAACAAATCATCTCGTTCATCTCGTCGTAAGTGGCACGTTCTGAAGATTGTCTTTCACTTGGCTGTATTGAGCATTTTCTTGAACGGTCAAACGCTGATAAAACAAATGTGTACAACTGTAATTGTTTCATGCAGTGTGAAACTCTCATTCAAGTTTTTTCACTCATTCTGCAATCATGAAATGTGTACACTTCAAGGTCACTGTGCCTAAAATGCCATGCATTTCAAACACAGCCGGGTGTATGGCCGTCTGGTAAACTGACCTGCTCTACGCGCCTGCTTATACTTTAGACTCTTCTTGGCAGATGTTGACGGAGGTGTATTCAATAACTAAACACCAACAGATATTGCAATGCAGGTTATACACGACACATCGGTGCAATAATATATAAAAGGAAACATCCCCATAACGTTGCTTAAACACGTTCATTGGACGTTAGTCCACAAAGCCCATCGGCCAATGGATTACAATTTTATTTTATTCTGTTTGTGGTAAAACAGTCCCTTGTCTTATATGTTATTTCCCACAATCCACCACAATTAACCAAATCACCCAGAATTCCCCTCTCATCAAATCTGGATCGAGCTTGGATGGGCAACCACATTGGGCACAGTGTCGTCAGACGGCTGTGGAACTGTGCTACTTGGTGGTCAGCCAAGGGCAATGCAGAAAACTCCTGTTATACTATACATCCATGCTCCCATATATAAACTATCCACACTGATCAGCATGGTGAATCGTAAACAAAACAAGACCCCTGACCCACGCAGAGTGGGGAAGCCCTAGGTCAATGCAGTTGATTGGCAAAGGGGTTTTACACGTGCGTGTACAATACAGCACAACAGTGCACGTAACATTCAGAACGATCCGTCTATGAAAAATTAAGTGAAAGCAAAACGTGCGTAGCCTGTGTGAAGCGAAGGTACTAACGGGTTCTGGTGCGTAGCTGCATTTCTCTGTGGGAGTGTTCAAGTTGGTCAGCTTGGACGGCTGATACAAGCAGCGTTTAAAAGTCTGCTGTGAAGCCTGTGATGCCTCTGGGCTGGACTCAGACTGCAACATAGAGTCTTCATCAATATCGTCCACAAGTTGACTTAGAGTGTTCATTATACTTTCTGGGAACTGCAAGAGAAGGTAAAAGCAAATAACTTGATTATATTATCCTCGCTTGATAGTGAACTTCAACAGTTAATTTGCACCCTAGGTTAAGTTTAAGATTGAAAAGTCAAAAGTTAATTATTATTTTAAATCAGCAACATTAAAAGTAATAAAACACTCGAAAATACATTTATTATATTGCATTCATGAAAACATGATAAATCAACATCACCTCTTTCCTCAATGTGCTTTCATACCTCTTTAGCAATTGGTGAATCTTGTGAATTGTTGGAGAGTGAGTTTTCAGGGACCACAAGTGACAAAGCAGGCGATTCAACATAGCCAGGGGAAATCGACCCAAGACTGAACGACTTTTCAGCCAAGGATGGCATTGGCGAGGCGGCGAGTGGCCGGTTGTATATTTCTACAATTCCAACTGGCAAATAGTTCTCACCTGCATTTTCACAAACAGCAAAAGAACATCTTCTCAAGTCTCCAATTTCAAAACATAATTGTGATCAATCGTTTTCAACCATACAACAGTTGCTGGACATAAGCACACCATGTATAAGTACAGCTTTGAACGAAGCAACAGATCACATTCCTCCAGTGGTTGTAGAAAGGGCAACTTCTGATCCAAACACAATTTGTATAGTGGGTGGCCCAAATGTTAGGAAACATATGGTTATTTAATTTATTTTAACACTGCCATTAAAAGTTTAAACAGTTTAGTGTTTTAAGATATAATTTGATCTATTATCGTTATTAATATCTATTTTTCGTTTGCCTGTGGGGTCACCTCAAATCCCTGAATGAACAGAGACAAAAAAAAGATGAATATTCAAAAATGTTTCCTGTAATCTTAAAAGAAAAGTCCTAAAATAATTTTAACAGAGAATGTATGCATGTGTGCATTCATGTTAATGTAAGTGAATTTGAACATTTCTTCAAATAAATGAAATAACCCGACGTGATGTGTTAGTAAATGTAATAACCCTTTGTGAACAACTTTTGAACCACCCCGCATAACCACACCAGGCTTTGCTACCAACAGTGTGCTCAAATCCAGCTTCACTGGGTTACGTTTTACAAAATTCAAAATGCAAATTACAACCACGAAAGAAAAGGCTTGTAATCTAAATGAAAAGAAAATGCGTACAAACTTTGAACCAACAATTCAGACATGAGGGGGGGGAAAAATTATGATACCCCACGACCAAAAACTTTTTTTTTTATCAACGCAATTATATATTACCTACTGAACAAGCCAACTCACTTCTTGGCTTCTCGATTGACGAGGGTGTTTCTGGAGAAGCAGCGCGAGGCAGATCATTTTCATCGACTCCGGACTTGTTACCCCTATTCTTAGACAGAGATGTTTCAAGGGGTATCTGGTGATTACATTCAAAGCGGCAAAACAGTTAATTGTTTAACCTTTTACTCAAAGTTGGAAATTACACCTTTCACCCAAAGTTATTATAACCAAGCTTAGACAAGGCCTTCTCCAGTCATGCTCATTCTACCTCATATTTTGGTAAACGCATGAAGGCAAGTAAAACATTTACAGTATTGTTTACTGGAAATAAATGTAACATCTACGTTACCACTGTATGGGATGCAGTTTCATATTCCTCAGTATCCAAAAGTTGATCGTTTTCAATCTCGTCATCTGACACGTCTTTGTAAACCGCCTTCTTTGCTGCTGCCCTTCTCGGGCGTTTGGGCTGAGGTGGGTTACGTTTTGCAGGGTATCTTTCCTTAGGAATGTCACCCTTCCTTTTAGATCCCGACTCATCGTCACTGCTTCTGCTGTCCATTTGTCTGCTCAGTTGAGATTTTAATTGCCTCTTCCCTTGCACAAATCTTCTGGAGGATGCTGGTTTTCCATCTGTATCATCACTTCTGCTTTCCTTGGGCTTTATTGTTGCGTTTATTAAGGGTATTCTTTCGGCAGTCACTGCAGGAGCGTTCTTCTGCGTTCCCTACATAAACACAGTTGCGTTTACATGTTTGTGTTCAGTAACATGTAAACAAATTGTTTATCTATTATGCATTTCCATGGAGGCATGAAATGATGCATGGATTCGTCAATTACAACTTACACACTAGCAATACATTAATTGAATCATGTGTGAAGAATATATCATCACATCTGTGATGTCACCCGCATGCAGCAGCGTTACGCAGTGTGCCTGCTAATGTCACGCACCCCCCCCCCACCCTCTGCGTAGGCCGTGTATAAATCCATGACAAGAATCCAAGTCTCGGGCAAAGCCGGGTAGTAAAGCTAGTCATTTATAATTAATGCAAACGGTTTAACAGAGCAAACAAAACTAAAATTCAACGATATATCTCTGTCTCTAGGGGCATTATTGAAGTTGGACCGGCAATAAATTGGTAAAACAGAAACGAGAGAGAAGATTGCAGTAATATACTCATGGGCCCAAAGAGGAGTTTTCTACGAGTACAAAATGCCTGCATGGCTGAGCGATTAGGCGCACGCTGGATGAATTACACGGATGAAAAACCTAGACAATGAAATCGAAAGTGGAATAGAATCTGACAGATACACGAAGACGCATGGAGAGATGCAGGCCAGCAATTGCACGGAGACACAAAATGTATGGATCAGAGAACAAATACGAATAAAGGACATTTTCTTCTTCCAAACATGCACCATGACGTTGATTATGAATGCACCATGAGCTCACAAATACAAAGAGTAAACCATTTACATGTTAAATATTCTGCAGCCAATAATTACCCGTTTCCTGATGGTCGAAGAGGAATGGGTGCTTGCAAGAAATGTCTCTGCGAATAAGAGATGTGAAATTTGTATTCAACATAAACCGTCTTCCAAACGTGGAAATAATTATCATTTATCAAGTTAAAAATATTTTTTAAGCACTGTTTTGTTATTCTCTAAATAAAATTTTAAGTATGTACAGAATTGTCAGTCACATGTAGATTGAAGTAGGCTATGCATTGGAACAGTAATATATGTCCTGTTTACTTTGAGCAGAGGCTGCGTTCATATTTATCTTGCTAGACGAGTATCCTTTCAACTTGGGCTTCTTCTTTTCAGAGGATTTTACGATCCAGCTGACATCACTCTTGGCATCTGTCAAAGCGTCACTTTCTGTCTCTGAGAACAGACGCTTGCCCAATTTGTTCACGTTCTGGTGAAAGGAGAAAAAAACTAAACGTGGAACGTATTGAATTATACAATTAAAAGACAAAATTCTAAGGTCAACTGCTGCATGAGCATCCACTAATGTGGAAATAACTATCCAAGGCAGGCAAGGGCTCACCTTTCCCGATTGTTTTGCAGACATGTTGCCCGTGTTGTTTATCTTGTCGGTTCCATGTCGTTTGGTTTTCCTTTGTCTAGAGAAAAAATAACAACAAGTTTCCATTGTACTTAACAAATCCACAAACTTTGACTTAAAACTTCCGTTACTGCAGGAATTCATATTCTATGGTTCTTTTGGTAAAGTCACATAGATAGTAAAAATAACAATTAAATATTAAAATAAAGTGATTTATTTTCATTTTTGAAAATAAAGTGAATAACCTTATTTTCATTTTTATTGTTATAATTTTTTCTATCTATGTGACTTTACCGAAAAAGACATAGAATATGAAATCCACAGACGATGGACCCTCAAGTTCTCCACCCAAGAGCAGGTCCATGGGCACAGGCTCCCTCACCCAACTCATCTCACTCCAACCTCTTCACGCAAAACCACGCTTGCTGCTTGGGTTCTTGAGTTGGAATTAAGGAACAACCCAGTTGAAGTCGCCTTCCCTTTTGCCTTCCTTAACAGTGTCTCTAGGCGACAACTAGCAGATGCTGTTAAAAATGTATACCGAGAGCAAACGATGATCATGTGATATAAACATCTCACCCATGCAATTCTGGATAAATATTATATTCAAGACAAGAGCTTTACCTTTTCTTAGACTCAGCTGCAGTAGTTTCCTGTAAACAAAAACAATATTTTGTTTTCATTTCTTAAAAATATACATGAGGGCAATAGTTTACAAACCGTTTCAAAAGTGCTTAAATATTCATGGCAATGGAGAAAATATGAACAATTCACACCTAAAGTTGGAAGAAGTTTTATATTAACTCAAAACGCATATCAAAGTGTACGCATCAAAGTAATGATAGTGACTTAACTACATTTACAAAACATAGGTAATACTCATCGATTCAATATGTAAAAAAAACGATTCTGAGGATGTGTATTTGACCGAGGTTAAAGCACAAAAGCTTATTAAAGTCCAAATATCATAACTCTTTTACTATGAAAATCAAGTTTATTTGAGGACTGGCTATTTGGTCATACCCTATTGTACTAATTCAGCTCAAATTAAATTCCATACAATGTGTAAATCCAAAGACAATTCACAACAGCAAAAGCATACAACTTACAGACGTGTCTTCCTCTTCTCCACTGCTAAAATCATAAATATAGCTCCTGCAGGCAGAAACCATAAATTAAACCTAACAATTTTAATATATTACATTAATAATACATCATTTGCAAGCCATTCTCAACCTACTTCTAAAAGGAGGCCTCCCCCGACATTACTTCACCGCACGAGAAGACCGGTTCAGATATTACTTGCAACTGATGTTAGACATGACGAAGAATCGCACCTCAAATTGGCAGGTACGTCGTGCATGAGCCACTGCACCGCTACTACATCCCAATCTTATAAATGGTTTATTTAAAGATTATGCCAATGGTTTGGCGCAGACACAAAACTGCATCATCATAGCATGAATAATGAAGTCAGTTTGTTGGAGTACATCTGACACCGTGCTATTTCATGAGCATTTCTCCTTCATCAAGACATTCAGACAGAATATGTATATCTAAATTGGTTAACATACTGTACCCAAGTAAAAGTCACTTAATGATTATACTAATGATTACTCATATCCACTTACAGGGCAGCAGGAGGCCAGTACAGCGAAATGCATTGTTGTACTGGCACATCTATGAACCCCACCTTCATAAACCCACACTGACCAGTGTGGTGAAGTATGGTAATGTAATGCCTACGACCCACATGGCGTGGAGAGGCTCTAGTCTAAGATTTCCTCAACAAATGGCTGTACATGTACATATATCTTTAAAGTATTTGAAATGTATGTCTGGAATCTAGAAAATGCCTATCACTATAAATAATTATATGTATGTTGAACTTCCTTCGCACCACACGTAGCTAACCGTGATAATATAATCGGAGGTGCGCAAAAAGTTCAAACTAAACATAAAAAGCAGTTCTAAAGAAATTAGTTTTCAATCTTTTCAAAATAATTACTGCCATGGAAATGACAGCAGCAAGCCGATAACATTGCTTATTTTAATACAAGACCCTGGATCGGATATATTTTAAATGTAATGATTTACATTGAAATTATGTGTAGTCCCTTAAACAAATCTTCAAGTGTAAACATTTAAATATTGTTCAAGGTTTTGGGTCACCTTTCTGGGGTTTTTTCTGAGACCGTCAACCCAACATGTTCTCTGTCTAAATCCAGTGCGGTTTCTTTGGAAGGCACCTACAAACAAATTGAGCTTAACATGTCTCCATTAGCACAGCTCTTAATTAGATAAATTAAAATAATCCAACATTTGAGCACATCATCAAACAGCTTAGTCCATTAAAAAAGGACCCAAAGCAACCAATGATAAATATGCAGTATTATAATAAAAATTTCCACAAATAATAACTTATTTTATTCTCAGCATATTTAATATACCAGTGGCAGAATACAATGACATTGGAATAACACCGTATCACTCTCACTTAGGAAAAACACATTAATTTAATTACATTATAAATCACAGGACGTAACACAAAGGCACTCGGAGATGGCAACTTCGCTTTCAAGGTCTATACATTTCACATTTACATAGAGCACGGCTATAGAGGAAAGAGATACAAGTGGCCCTTGTCTTTATGGTTAATCTTCACGTTTACATTTTTAAGTACAATAATAAAATGGGAACCTACCTTATCACTCTGAAATTCGTATATTTTTTTTGTCGGCTTAAAGCTGTATCAGATTTGTGCAAACAAAACAGGCACAAGGTTATTCGAAATCAAAGCTATTTGTTAATTCACTTTTCCTTCTTAACACTCCCATTATCGATCACACATTATACCAATACAATGGCATATATAATAATGTCCAGGCCCTTAACAATTCACAACAATGATCTGATACAATTCTGGATCGCACTTCGATTGCACATTCAGCTGCAGTGCAGCGCCTCCAGTGGTCACATGAACAACACATCACATCACTGGCATACATACCAATGAATGAGATAAATATGTGAATGGTTATCAACACAATTGAATGTAAATAAAATTGGTTTTACCTGATCCTTTTACCAAGGTCATTGTACTTTCCAGCAATTGACATAATAAGACTCTTCGTGTTAGGTGCTTTGATAGGTTCAAGACTTGCTGGTACTTTTTTTACCTGAAACAGAAAATCAGACAAATAAATGTATCAACACTAAAAAGATTATAAAACTAAACAATTTTATTTAACAGCTGAAGCCCACTGAAATATTTTAGAATTTTTTCAGAAGTGACCAGGCCACAAATGACAACTCAACGAAGTGGCTTATGACGTAGAAATTTGTTGCAGCCAAATAATCTAAATGTGGGGACAAAAAACCAAATGACCCAGAGAAAAATCCATGCGACCACGGGGAGAACACGCAAACTCCAAATATACAGGCGTCAGGGTCGGGATAGAACCCACGGCCTCCTGCATACCAGGCGAGGGGGAATTATCTACCCCCTTTTCATGAGAAATTGGAGAGAAATTTAACTTCTGGACAAAAACGTACCACTATTACTGAACAAAATATGAACGTTGAAAGCATGCAAATAGGCATGGAGAGTTGGATGCTCAATTTTACATGGAGAGAAAATCACATCAGAAAACAAATGATAATTAATTATATTAACTTAAGAAAACAGGCTTGGCTAGAACACAACAGAAGGCATAATAGCTGCTGGGAAAAAGTAGTCAAAATGAAAACACTATGTAACACAATTTTTGTCCTGGGTACAAATGTTATTTTTAATTGCTTATGCCTAAAAAGTACAGAAAATGGCTATTATTCCCCACAAACTTTGCTTGTGTCCTGGTCACAAAAGCAAAGTTTGTGGGGAATAATAGCCATTTCTGTACATTTGAGGCATAAGCAATTAGGAAATAACACTTACTACCCAGGAACAAAACATTGTTTTGTTACACAGTGGAATCAGATACAAGAGCACACCCAAGAAATGTAGCTTTTTTTGTGCCGTTTAGGGGCCATCCATTTCGTACGTATGCATGGAGGGGGGTTAATCCGTACGCTTGCATATGGGGGGGTCTACTGACAATGTACGTACGCATAGGAAACGGGGGGAAGGGGGGGGAAAGCCTTGATAATAATTTGTCTACATTGATCTTCAAATGAGTTATAGTCCGGCGGTGGACTGTTTGCTTAAACACGTTAATATTATTAATCCTTGATCGTTTCTGCGTGGATTAAATATCGGCCGTTGTTTAGGATTCGGGGGTGGGGGGTGCGTCAAGCGTACGTACGCAGGTGGGGGGGGGGGGGGTGTAAAAAGTACGCTTGCGTACAGGGAGGGGTGGGGAGGGGTCAAGTTGACAGATTTTTGCGTACGTACTAAATGGATGGCCCCTTATGCAACTGCATCACACAACGCTGCAAACCCCACAAATACGGAGGCGCACGTATAAATTGATAGGTTTCAGTCAATGAGTGTTTATACACCAAATGAGTGTGAGGGGGGGGGGGGCAACACTATCCCATAAAAATTAACCCGTAAAAACAAAGTTTTTCACTATAAATCCTTTATATGCGTGGCGGCTAGAGTCCTCTCGTCCTCTGGCTTGAGATGGCTGCCACCTATGGGTCAGATGATTGCCTGCCACCATTAAGCAATTGGTAATTAAGTATAATTTATTTTTTCCTAAAAAGTGTAAAATTTTGGGAAAAAATTTTCACGAAAATAAATTGTCACGCACAACGAGTCTGTGTGCAAAATGTCAGCTCGATTGGATCACGGGAAGTGGGTTAAAAAACGACCGAAAGATTTGCACGGTCGTAAGCACGCAAGCAAGCAAGTGAACTTAATATAAGTATAACCCGTAAAAACAAAGTTTTTCACTATAAATCCTTTATATGCGTGGCAGCGAACTTAATATAAAGGATTTAAAAATATATTCGCCTGTGGAGGACGCGGGGATCGATCCCGCGACCTTTGGCATGGGAAGCGAGGGCGCTACCAACTGCGCTACTCCGCCACGGCCTGTGGAGGGGTTACGCTCTGGGCTCTTATACTGTGACGTTCAGCCAAAGCCAAGAATGAGTTCTATTTGAATATATGTAAAAGAAATTTTTTTTGCCTAAAAAGTGTAAAATTTTGGGAATTTTTTTCACGAACATTAATTGTCTGTCACAACGAGTCTGTGTGGAAAATGTCAGCTCGATTGGATCACGGGAAGTGGGTTAAAAAACGACCGAAAGATTTGCACGGTCGTAAGCAAGCAAGCACGCAAGCAAGCATGCAAGCAAGCATGCAAACTTAATATAAAGGATTTAAAAAGGTGGAACAATATGGAAATTCGTCCACACTTTCTGTTCCATCTTTCTCCTGGTAAGCCAAGGTATGGCACCTCGACGCCCATGGAAAGGGAGTTTCAAAAGTGTGTCATCGACCAACCCTCACCTCCCGAGTGCTGGATTACAGGCACACACCACCACTGCCGGACAAGAGGATAAACTACCACACAGATGAAACTATGACACCAGTTAATGATGATTCAGGTGCATCCCAACAATTAATTTGCCCATACAACTGCCGACAGAAGCACCTCCCCTGAAGAGGGCTCTAGAAAGTATTTTGGCCTAGTCTTACATGCTGTCCATAAGAGAGATTATTTTGGGTTAGAGCGCGTAAATATAAATGTGTCGTTAAACCCGCCACCACCCGACACAGCCAATTAGTAAGGGTTGTCACGTTAAAATAAGTGCCAATTCGTTACTAGCTCAGCGCACCGGTGTGTTGCAGAGTAAACCCGATCTAACCCAAAAAAACCTCTGTGGATATTAGTCGCGAAAACCTGTGTTCATCTTACATGCTGACCAGGCATCTTAAAATAGGTGAGTACCCACACTTTACCCCACCACGTGCAACCTGCCAATCGACTGCGGAGTAACACATCTGTGCTGCTGGGTGTTTCAACTGCCGCATTCGGAGAGATCGAACCAACAGCGTCTAGATCGCAAGTCCGGTATTCTCAGAATTACACTTACGCGCCACCTCAAATGGAGCTTATGTACACAGAGATGTTTTGTAAAGCTCACCATATATTTGTTGCTAATTCTCTCATCTTCCACCTCTGAGGAAGTTGAATTATCTGCAGTCGGTGGAAGCTTCTGCTTTTGTTGAGGCAGTGTTGCCACTGGATTCAATGCCTCCATACCTTTGGGATCTATCATTTTGTCCGTGGAATTGGCAGTCGTGACCTTATTTTTAGGCTGACTATGCAGAGAAGATTTATTTAGGCATGGAGAAAACAAATATGCATGTAACAAACACAATGGTACCGATAACAGAGGTAATCACAAGGAAATCACACTTACACATGAATTCGGGTTAAAAACAGCATTGCATTGTATCGATTTACAAAAATGAACTACAAAATGCAAACTTTCACCGACTTACAAAGAAATAAAATATTTAAAAATACTTTTTTTTAAACACGCTTTAATGAAATGTACTATCCGAGCTGCCCCTCCCCCTGCCTCCTTCCCCCATCGCCCCTCCCCTCCTTCCACATCCCCCACATCTTTGTCAAGAACTTTATCGAGTCTCTGCGGGACAGAGAAGGGACTGCTACCACACAACCAGACATTCAAAACCCTCTCAATACATTTCACGATTTTTTTTAATACTATAAATTGGTACCTCCACACACTCTTGGTCTTCATATGGGATTGGTCAGATGAGGCTCCTTTTTCTTCTGACAACGTGTCAGAACGATGCCCTTCCAAGTGACGCATACTTTTCTCCAATTGATATTGAACAAGCTTCTCAATGACAATGGAAGGCGTGGAAGTAGCTTCCTTTGGCCTCACACCTGCACTAGACGAGAATTCAAATCTAGAAGAGCCCACAGTCGTTTCCTTAGCCTGATCTGACCGTGCATCTTCTTTGGTAAAGGTACCGTGGTGGTCCGGTGTTTTAGAGCTTGTAGGTTTCATGGTATTATTTGGCATCACGCCATCAGCCTCTGACAAGTCAACTATGGACAAAACAAAATAACGTAATAAATCAACTGTTAAGAGAATGTACTGACTATAAAACAATAACGTGTGACTGATGTTATACTTACTCGTAACGGAAGTCGAAATATCTTTTTCTGTATTGGAGGCGTGACTGATGCTTTCTTCTATTACTGGACTCAGGGTGAGACTGTTCACAAAACATGTTAAGGCTTATTAAAAAGATCTAGACTCGAATAAGTAAATGTGTCTTAGGTGACCAATAAAAACAAATTTGAGTAGATCAGCAAAGATGCACAAAATATTTCTATTACACAAGGCTATAAACTAAATATATAGTAGTGATGTCGATTTGAAATCAGGAAATGTATAATTAACCTGAGTGTAAAGAAAAGTTTAAAAAGGGTGCACCACTTCAAACTAAATTACAAACCATATTGATGTTCCCAATAGCTCAATCTGACATTTTCAATGGTTGCAAACCTGTTACCTAAATCGGTCATCACTGGTATTTAAAAATCACAAAACAACATAGCAATCCTGTGAGATTTACTTGTGGTCTTCTCGAAATTTCACTGCTGGCAATTCAACAGGCTTGCATGTGTTCCTGGTAGCAGCACCTGAGAAAGTGGTTTAGGGGTGAGTACTGAAAGTCAATTTGAATGCTATTTTCTTTTCATATGACAAGCTTCTGTCACAAAAGTTTGAATGTGCAACCGGTATGAATTATTTAAACAGATTACTAGACAAAACGTACCACATTCAGTCACATTGGTTTTCTTTGTCTCTTCCACATTGTTTTTTGAAACATCCGTCTGAAAACACGTGTAACAATTTCATGAAGGAAACTTTAAAACATATCATCAACACTTCAGAAATTGTCTCGAGTATACAGTTATTAAGTATTACAGAGATAAAAAGGGGAACACTTGGTTTAGAAAACATACACAAGTTAGAGGCACCGTATTGCCTTCTTAAAAAGCAAGGAGACTTAGGCAGGACACATCGCTGGAAGAGATTAAGTTCTGTGGTAGACTAATGATGTAGCGGCAGCCGAAGGAGAGAAGACACTCGAGAGAACAACCATCACCATTGGAACCTCCTTTGCCAGTAGCAAAATATAATTGGTTTTTTACCCTTTTATCTGGCAACAAAACTGGCACCTTTTTTACAAGGAGTCATGTTTGCATAGACCACAATACCTGCAGTTGGAATGCAAACAAAAAACACAACTCTGATAATGTATGCACTGTCCACACCCGAGACAGCTTTTCTTAGAGCCTAGTCTAACATGGTGTTGGACCAGATGACGCCAAAAGGCGCACAACTCAAAGACAATTATTATTATAAGAACATCCACCGCGAAGGTGGCATGATTAAATCAGGTCGTGTGTGGATGCTCGACGGATCGTTGGATGCGAGACTGTTAAGAGTTGGTGACGGCTTCATTCGGCAGTACAGATCATAGTCGATGATTAAATATTAAAGCTTACTCTGAAATTTTGCCGTGTTTCATTGAGCATGCCACTTGCAGTCACGTTACTTCCTTCAGGAGCTGTAATGTCCTTTACCCTGGTGGCATTGCGGTCTTGAGCAGGATCTTCAGCACCAGTGTCCAATGAGTTACAATTGGGGAGAATATTAATAGTTAGTCATTTAAACTCCTTTTATTTGTGTTGGGTAAAAAATGATGGCTGCGAATGGATCAAGACTTACATATTGTTGTGGCCTTCATACCAGCACTGCAATGAATGATATTCATCATTGAAATTGAAGTTTTTCCCAAGTTGGGAGTTTTTGTCTGTTAAAGAAAAAACATCAACAGAATCTGTTATAAGGGGCCGTCCATAAATGACGTCACGCGATTTTGGACGATTTTTGCCCCCCCCCCCAGGTCACACGGCGTCACAAAAAGTCAGACCCCCCCCCTAGGTGCGTGACGTCATTTATGGACGGCCCCTAAAGGCACCGAACCAACATCTAAAATACCCTTTTCAAAAATGGTAACATTAGCTATCACAATGCATTTTAAAACATTGTCAAAATTCGCCAGGCCAATCATCAGTGTCCAGCATCACAATAAAACGTAAACATTTTGCACCCGCCCACTTAAATTCCAAGGGAGGATCTATTTTTTTAAATATGTAAAACATTTTAAATTCCTCAGTGTGCCAAAAAATTCTACACAAATGTATATTGCATTAAATATAGTATCCATCCATGACTTATTTTTTAAATAGTGACAAGTACAATGGCTAAAGGATAGATTATTTTGCTACATGTGAAGTGTTTATGCCAATTATATAATTCTGCCTCCGATCAAGCGAAGAGCTCAATCTCTCAGACCTGTGAAGCCCAAAAGGGTACACCACCATGTACGACAAGATACTTGTGTTCCCTCTGTGATCGTGTGGATGTTTCTCCAGGTCCTCCGGTTTTTTTCCTCCACATTTATAAACATACATTTAGAGTATTTGTCTGCTATAAATTTCCACATAAGCCACTTTGTTGAGCTATCATTTGTGGCAGGTCGCTTCTGTAAAAGAGCTGTATATCTCAGTGGGCCTTACCTATAAACTTCAGGGCGTCTTGCCCAGTGCGGTGCAGTATGGATGAATAATCCCCCTGATCCGCACTGCTTGGAGAAGCCGTTATCTAGCAGTGAACTGATAAAAGCCTCTACATGTACATATACAGTTTCACATAACCCTTACCACTTACCATTTTACTGATAATTATATTTGGAACATTTTGGTTTTTCTAGATTGAGTTTTCCCTTTTGGGAAGGCTGCATTACCTACATTATTAGCATGAAAATATGTTTTCTTTTCATTGGACATTCTTACCATGACCAGAGATGGAGTTGAATCAGACATATTGAACTTGGTTTGGTTTTGCTTCATAGAATGAAGGGGCTGAACAAACATGAATGACAGATTAAATAAAAAAGTTTAACAAAATATTGTGTAAAAATGTACATAAAAAATGCAACACTACTGTAAATCACAAAGTCACAATTCAAATGAGCTCGCAAAAAAATTACATACAAAACTAAAAAGTATGAAGAAATAAGTTCAAGTACTGGCAAAGGAGGTCCCATGATGTAGATGCTCACCCCGAGCTCTCATTACTCTGATAGTGCAGCATTGTCTTTGGGCTGTACGCCTTTTGGCATCCTCTGGTCTAACACCGTTTGGGACTAGGCTCAAAAGAAAGATGTCTCTGGTGTCTACCAATCAGTTTCCAAGACAATGCATATATTATCGGAGTATGTTTTTTTTGCATTCTGACCACAAGTATTGTGGTTAATGCACACATGATTCCTTGTAAAAGGTTTCAGTTTGGTGTTTTTAACATCTTAACACCTGTTTTGTTGCCAGAAAAAAGGGGAAAACCTATTCTCACTATATATTGATATATCTATTTCATACAAGGCTCATGCATATACAAGCATGCGTTTGTTATGCGGGCATTATAATTACCGAACGTTCTCCTTCACTGTGTCCCCGTTTTTCCATCCTGGCATGTTTTCTGAAATGCTTCTCAATCATCTCTGTCTCACTATGGCATCTTTTTGTTGTGTGTTGCGATGCCTTCTCTTGCATACGCGAGTTCAATGCTTTTAGCTATTCAGACGTTACACATTGCACACATCCCAAAAGATGGTGCCAAGTTACGACAAAATTGCGGTAATATGTGAAGAAACTCGCCTGGAATGCTCCCCATCTCATCAGATCTGTGCTGAACTACTTTCACACGTACATAGGCAACAATGCTAATCGGAGGTGCGATCTAAGAAGCTCACACAGGTTAAGCCTGGATAATGCTTGCATGGGCAACCCTCATGCGCAGCAGGTTTCTTTCAGCTGTAAGGCAGCCGTGCGGTGTGCAGCAAAATCTACTGTACTGCACATATATTCTCCCCGCCTTGACCAACTCACACTGACCCGCATGGGGCAGGTTGGTCAAATAATCCCTTTGACCCTCATGGTGTGGGGAGGCCTTCATCCAGCAGTAGACTGGCAAAGGCCTCAAAATCTACATGTGAAGAGATGCTCCTCTCTGTTTATTTGTTCACCACAATAACCTAAAATCTTATGGATAATCCTCCATGGCAGGGAAGAAAGAGTATTTATATAATTTTATTGGTTTGTGCCAAATAGGCCTAACAGTTTTAATGGAGTGCTCTTCACTGCAACATCTAGAATCCAGCATCATTTGTTTAACAGGCCAGTTAAAGAGACTCAGAATGTCGTAACCAGTACCCATGTTTCTTGCTTAAACAAACGCAGCTGAGAAACATTGGGTTCACAAGGCCCAGAAGTGGATGGACTGAAACGCTACTTAGTGTAGTGGGGAGCAGAATAATTCATAACTCACATGAGGTTTATGAGTGAATAGGCCACTTTTTACAACTTGTATGTGTTTGATATGTCAACAAGCAGGTTATTCAGGGGAAAAAAATCCGGAGAAATGTTTAGAGTATTTTACATTTTTTAAACACTTTAATAATATCATGCTCAGTCACTTTCTCTTAACGCTTACTGGTGCAACAATTTCGGGATATTTTTCCCCCATACATCTAACAAAGATATATAACACAGGAACACATCGGCACGTGATTACAAATTGATAATCAATAACATTAATCCCAAAAAACGGCCAATAAACATACCATGAAATGAACTATTATATAAAATACACAGTATGAATTTCAGATTTTGGGTTTTTAAAGACAATATTGAATCTTTCGCATTTGAGATCATTTACATTTAATAACAACTTATATAACAACGTAACACAATCCCACGCAACACCACTATGTGGAAAGATTCACAGAAGTGACCGAACAAAAGTGACGTAATTTCCTGTGGAGTCACACTTTTGGATCATCCAAAACAAACTAAATTTTGGATCATCCAAATATGTAAGCCTGATTTTAAAATTTTCCGATTTCATAAGAAAATCATGAACACATCCCCACTATATACTTTACTTTAATGATGATATACAGTACCAATGAAAAACAATGTTTAATGTTCCTAAAACATAGCATACGAGGAAAAACAACCTCCAAAAAACATTATTTACAAAACATTGTCTGGAAACTGTAGTCATGATCAATGACTCTCACTCAGACAGAGCCTCTCCTGATTGGCTAAAGACTCGAAATGCATTTCCTCTTGTATTCTGGGCTTAAGAAACATTTATAATAAAATGCACGATCGGATGTTGTAGGGAAACAAAAATGAGTTTGGCCAGGCTATAGAAAGTGGTCAACCAAAAGTTGTGTGCATCGTTACTCACCTTCAGCTTTTCTTTCCCAAAGATATTTCCAAGGGCGGTTAAAATATCAAACGATTTGTCAAAGTGAATGGTAACTCTACTTCCATTCTTTTTTGCTGTGCTCACTGGACTTAGCATTGTAATCATGACCACTTGCTCCTTACTCCTTGCTGCCAAAAGTAAAAGAAAGATCAACCAACGTACTATTCACCATACATCTTATTGCAGAATCTCATAACTGCATAATACAACAAGTTCATAGCAAGACATATAATTGTTAGGTGCATTAAAGTAAAACAACTATCACCCACCTTCTACGCTGTATTCAACTATTATATTTTCTGGTAAGCTGATCGTCTCCCAAAGATCTTCCTAAATGTATTTGAAAAAGATATTTACTTTCAACTAAAAAGGTATACAATTTTAACGTGCAATGAAGCAAGCCAAAACACATAAATGTTACGTCAAATTTAAATTGAAAAAAACCTGAATAACTCACGTCGCTTTCCTCGTCCTCATCAGCAATAAAGAAAGAAATGCGATGGCTGACATTGTTAAAATCAACCCAGAAGTTTTCCAATTTATCATCGCGTGGCATTTTCAGCTGTTAATTTGAAAAAGATTCAATTACAAGTTTGAATTGTATGCCGTACTTGTAAGGACACGTTCCAAAGAAGAAATGTAAGCATCTTTGTGAAGTTAAGAAGCACCTACCTCATAGTCTTCTAAGTAAATTGCAATGCATGGGAAGGTAATCACACTGTCGGACAAAAACAAATGATATAATTCAGCCACGTAATAAAGCAACTTAAATCAGAGATTGTTTTAGCAAATACCGCTAAACATTTTGCCAAATATTTAAATAACATATGTAATGAAATAATCAATAAGAACTGCACATATTTATGAACAGTTAAAATGCAAAACCACACTTTCCACATAATTACCTTCTTTTTTCTCCAAGGATCCCATTGACAGTGTTAAGGAACTTTCTACAATCCTGCAAAATAAAATAAAAAGCCACAACTTATAGTAACACTCTGTAATTTAAGAATCGATTTTTTTAAATGTAACCCTTGTTGTGACTCAATTTCCCAAATGGAGTTGTATGTTTGTGCATATTTCCTTTCTTGATATTGGCTTGGTTGTTTCTTACGTCACGTTTACATTCATTTAATCAACTCAATATGGATGATGACGCTAGCGAAAGCTCTAAAAGCCAGCGCAATATTTTTGGTAACCAGTATAGTTATAATGTCATATCCTTTGTATTAACAAACTCAATGAATAATATATACAATGGGAGTAATGTATGGCCATATTAATTATATGACAAAACGTTTAAATTTCCAGAACCTGGACGTGTTTTCAAACTCAAGAAATGTGTCATCAATACCGTCTCAAAGTCAGAGTCCTTGATGGCTTTGAAGGCGGTGACAATGAACTCCATGGGAAACCACTGCTTTGACAGCTCTAGTCGCACTTTCTCCTTGGCGAGGCGACATAGAGCCTCCGTGAGCCCCAACTGCAGTTCGTAATCTGAAATGCGCACACACGGAAACGCACGGAGTAGGTCACATATGGGCAGAGCTATTTTTTTAATCCCCCGTATAGCCTTAAGAGACTGTTGTGGCAAGCGCTGTTAGCGAGCACCTATGAAGGCCGCCACGGCATACGAGAGAGTGGGTGGCCAAGCACCACGCCCGGCCGCCTTTGTCTCCCTAGTGGCGATGTTTACACACCACACCAGGTACTGATTTGAGGCCGAGTCGACCTAGGGGAGGCCCAAGACCGGTTCAGATAATCGTCACTGGTGTTGAACATGAGCGGGAATCCAACTCAGGTCGCCACGTTCAAAGTTGCAGCGCGCTAACCGCTACACTACCGCTCCCCATGGACTTCAACGCACACACACACTTAATGGTCATAACGAGTGTGGATTATATGCCATAACGTTCCTCAAATTGTGTAGGTCACTGTGCATCATTACAATTCTTTAAATAATCTAATTGTAACATATACGAGTTCAAAGAGAAATGTTTTCTTTTGTCACTAATTTTCAGCTTTTCCTGCAAATGTCAGCAACATCGTTTTAATCTTTTACGTGCTTTTGCGGTAGTTCTGTATTGCACTGATGCATTTTTGGGTTGAATGGAGCACTCCCTCAATGATGAAAAGTCGCTGGCTGCTGCTGCTTAAAGCCAGCCAATATTATTTATTAGCTTCGTCACTTAGGCATACACGCTCATTACTTCTTAAAGCTCCCAGCATAAGGAGCGATACGTCAGTCATTATGCCGAATAACAAGTGGTGAAACGGGTTTAAGTGCAGATAAAGTTGAAAATCCCTTACCACCAGCATAAGGAAGGTGTCTTCCCCATATATTCCTGAAAAAATGGTTTCATTTTTAAATGTATAGAAAATGTCCACATTATCCACTTCTTTTATATTATTTTATACTCCACCGTACCAAACGTGTCAAATTTGTATTAATTAAAGTGTTGAGAAAGCATCATTTTATACGACCTCAAAATTCAAGAGATGAGGAACTTACATTCGTTTATTTGTTTCCTCAGCATTCATAATCTGCTTCTTCACGAACTGATTTGCAGGGTTTAGTAACATGTTGATCTTGTTAATGGCCTGAAAAAAATCAAAAGTTATCATTTAAAATCTGCCATTACATGGTAATTCGCAACATGCACATTAAAATACACATTAATTCAAAGCCAATATAGCAGTAAGAGCGAACATACAAGCCATTTTAATTCACTGCTGGATTAAGGCCTCCCCCCAAACTATGTCAGTCGTGAGAGTTGTTTGATGACAGTTCACCAAGTTGGTCAGCCGCGACCGGAATCAAACTTAGGTCGCTGGATGCATAGCATTGTTGCCGATCACCGTTCCACATACGCCTTTTTAAAATTGTACAGTGGTCCATTTATAGGTAACTTACTAAAATAATAGGGAGAATTTACAGATGCAACTTATTTTAATTGAAAGCCTCTACATGTCCCCCACTGATCTCGATACACAAAAATATTTTTGACATCATCCACTTTGTCGAACGTAGCCGATCCTCATTTGCTTATGAGAAGAGAAGTTAGGTCATTACAACGCAATGGGTTTTCTATAAATTATTCATTGTATACTATGCCCCAAAACAAACTTGAGCCACCAACAATATCAAGTCGTATTGATGCTAATGCGACTGTGGCCACGCAACCCAAACTGTGGACCATATAGTAAACCACTGTGTGTCTGCGTTCCTTCAGCGGGGGAATAATAATACTCCACAAACGCTCGACTGAAACCCTCGCATGGCTAGCAGGCCTCGAGATTGGCATTTAACTACTGAACATATGCATGAATACAACACAATAGAAATGGGAATATGTGCTGTTACTTTTAATGACATTGCTTACATCCAATTGTACAAAAAAGTCCACCTTTGGATGAACCACCAAGTCACATAAGATGTAGAAAAATGAGCCGATAACCTTTGTACGCCCTGTTAAAAAAGAAAACTGATCATTGGCGTCACAATGCAGCAAAAATAAGTAACATTTTAAAATACTTTTTTTTAAACACGCTTTAATGAAATGAAATGTACTTGTAATGGCAGAACTGCACGACTCCAGGAAGTGGCCACAAAGCTTGCCATAACGTAAGGGACCGTGGTGATTTACAGCCAACGTTAGTTGAGCGTGGACAATTAGACCAAAGCCGAAACATAACATATAAAAAGGAATGTTGAAAAATGTTTTTAAAATTTTTTTATAGAATATAGTATTGTCATCAGTATGACGTAAGTATACCAAGTTTGCAGTCGATACCACAATGGGAAGTGGGTTAAAATTGAGTTACAAGATTTGAGGATACGACAACAACAACAGAGTGAGTTAAATAAAAGCGTGTAAAAAAAAGCATATACACAGTTAAAGTATTACAAATATAAATGTTTAGCATAACTTTAAAAAGGTGTCACTTACCTTCCTTGTTAATACCAGCAAAAATCTGTAAAACATCAAGTTAAATTCAATTGTGTGAAGGTATGATAGAGCATTCTCTACGCCAAGTCAAAGCATTTAGTTTTTGACTTGGTATAAACCAAACTTGACATTTTATTCACAGCATTAGTACAATAAGCTGTGCAATATAAATTTCGATTTAAAGCTTTCGTGACTGCAGTTATTCGATGTAAACATGAAATAAGAATTAAGGTAAGCAAAAAACCTTAACATACCGAAATGGCTTCAAAGAAGTGCTCAAACACCACAATCACTGCAGACTTGGATGCCTTGTCTTTGGTATGCAGCTCAATTACCTGCTTGAACCATTTTGCAACGTACACGAATGAAAAAAAAACACAAAATTCACAATATGACATGTTCATTATTCCATATTCCAAAATATGAGGTTCATAGCAAACAAGTATTATAGCAATGACTTTGCATAGCTCTCGGATGTTTAAATAAGAAAAGCTGTTCAGTTATCAGCACAATTCAGATAAAGCGAAAATATAACACTATTATCCATTATTAGAAAAACACAACCTTAACAAAAAGATATGGACTACATTATATTTATAAAATATACTTGTAAATATAAATATACATTCGGATATAAAAGAGGCTACATTTTTCAGAAGTTTTAAAAATCTAATATTGTTTATGTACAGTTAGCCAGGTTCTATACCAAAGTCAGGAAGCACTCATTACTTATCTTAGAAACAACTCCATCGCGTAGTAGACGTAAGACAGAGTTTCTGTCCAACTTATTATAAAGCAAAAGACACCTCAGCAACAGTGCAACATTGGTGAAATTATTTTTGCCGAGCTCCTGTAAAAACAATAAGGCAGGTTAACAGGTCTGAGAATTCGGAGTATGTATATTTCTCCCAATTTAAAACTTTGCTAGTGACAATACAGGTAGTCCTCGAGTTACGATGGCCCGACTAACGATATGTCGATATTTAAATCTTACGATGACGATACGACAAAATTGCCATCAACAACCTAACATCGTTCAAGTATGAAGACGACGGACAGAATCTTGGTGAGTACAGTACAATATATGTTACGATACATTCAATGCATGTATGATACGTAGCTTTAGCGATTTCATTTTAAGGTTACCACGATACGATACGTTCAATGCATGTTAAAAAAAATTACAGCAGATAAGATTGTTTCCTGAAAAAACTTTATATTAAATTGCAGTTCATATAGGTAGGCTAAGAATTTACCTTGTTTTTTTTACTTTACATTTTACTGTGCAATACAGTATTGTAATTAATAAATACATACAGTATATAGTTTATACAGTACGGTACTGTAAATTGCTCTGTTTTGCTAAATTATCACCATTCTTTAAGACTCCTGGGTAGGCTAGGCCATCTTCGACTCACGATAGTTTCGACTTACGATGGGGTCGTCGTAACGCATCTCCATCGTAAGTCGGGGACTACCTGTATATGGTGGCATGTGGGCTCGCAATACCAAGGATGTCTTTCTCGCAAAGTCTTCACATAATGGCTACACAGGTAAAAGGAAATGTTCAACATTTTTGTTCGGTGTTCCAACATACCTTCTGAATAAGTGTGTCCAGATTAATCAGCACTTGGTTGTCATATCTTGAGACAACATGCACCGAGTCATCGTCTGCGAGGCACCTCTCCAAATCGTCAAAGCCATTGCCTTTTAATGCTTCTGATATTCGGTATTCAAGCTGCCAAAATAAGCACGGGGGAGAGACTTGTAAACTGAAATTCCATCAGAACATTTCAGTTGAAAATTATTAAACGAAATAATGATTTAATTGTGCCCCATGTTTATCCCAGAAGTGTCTGTCCCAATTTGCATCACAATTAAATTTGTTCGTGTTGCCACGCCAGTGTGTGAAGAGCCTCAAGTGGAAGTAGGGTTTACTTGAACTAATCACATGCGAAAACATCATCCCATTCACCAATGACTGCACAACACATTTGTACATTGCTTCAGTAATAATATATTCATTTAAAATGCCCAATTCGGTTCACGTATCATGACCAAAATAATGCTTTTACATTGATGATCTGATGCATCACTGCATGACGAGTGAAGTGGCTCAGTTGTAAAGAAGATCAACAAACCGATTGCGAGAAATGCGATCGCTTTCGGGCGGTTTCCATCGCCACAACCCTGGTGTCCTGTAAAACCACAAAGAAATGCGTCAATTCCATACGAATATGCATGTACCATAAACAACACGAACAATTGCTGCTCAATAACCAAATACGTATATGTAGCAGTGATATTACATTTTACTCTGCCAATGTTTCTGCCTCAGGGCATATTCATCGGTTCCAGTTCCTCCCATGCTATCTGAGTTTTCATTTTCCTCTTCATTTAGTGCACGACTCCACTTTTTGTTTATTTATTTGAGCGGTGATTTCCTATTTCTCTTGCCATTTCCCAAACATTTTATCCTCCGAGAACTGCCTTCAAAAGTCTTCCATCTCGAAATCCGAGCTGTCTTAAGTTTTAATGAGAAGCCAAGAAGGTAATCGTTTTTAGGGGATCCCTACGTTTTCAATCCCTTTAATGATTTTTTTTTAAGTGCCCACGCCTAATGACAAACGCTCCATTGTTATTAACCATGGTTATTTCAGTTGTAGCGTGATATGTCACATGCAAATTGTAAAGCTAACTCAACATTAACATGAACAAAAGTATTTTGAACTTCTTTCGGGTCCAAATTTCCGACCTTCGGCCCCTAAAAGCCAATGTTTATCCATTCCTGCAAGAAACATGGCCCGTCCAGCACTTCTGCCCCAATTAAGACATCCCACTCCTGACGAACTTGTCCATAAAGCACTTCATCGCGATTTCTGTACAAACGATTTCCTCAATTCGATGTCACATCAACACAACTCCAAAAGATTTCGTGTCTTGTTTAAGCATCTGCCGGATATAACGCCATCGTCCAATGTGTCAATTGCCCTGCTAATTTGTCTCACCATCGGCAACAAACGCCAGAATTCAAGACTGAGGTACATTTATAGCAAATTTGAGGGACATTTAAGGCAAATTTGAGGCACATTTATAGCAAAATTGAGGTACGTTTAAGGCAAGTTTGAGGTACATTTAAGGCAAAATTGCATTTTTTTTTGTTTCTGGCACCGAGGGTCAGGGTGGATAATGCTCTCCGTACCAGGGCTAATGACAATTCCACATTTATACGGCAGAGAAGTTATAAAATTTGGGATAAACGTGGTTAAGGTATTTTTTAACGCCACCATCTTGGGCGTTCACCTCCGACCCCTCCACCCACCCACCAAACACAATTAGCACATAAACAATACACAACTTCTTATCGTAAACAATGATAATAAAGGCGTCAATCAAAGTGTACGCCGGATATGTTTTACTTGCGTTACTTTTAAAACTTCACGCAACACGTGGCGATTAACTCACAGCAATATTACCGATGGCGCGCACCATTAACGAGGCAAAAAAAACCACACGAGATAAAAATTTTACAAGACAAAAGTATCGTTGTCAAGTAACAAGGAGTAAAATACGCGAAGACACCTGAAATCGAGAGTTAATGTTGTATTTAGTTCGAATGTGAGATTTAAAATCGGGCCTCACCTCCAACACCGCACCTCAATTCTCAACCGCAACAAGTACCGACTCCTCTAATCGACGTGATCTGAATCGATTAACCGATTCCACAAACAACTTTATTTCAAAATAAAAATGTAAATTATTTTACGTTTAAGATTGAATTATATATATGTGTGTTTTTTGTAAAATAAATGTTTAATTTAAATGTTTTGTACCGCTTTTATGATATTTTACGTCATTAATTGCGTTATCCTGAGGGAATCGGATGTGTGGTTAGTGATCTATTGAATCGATTATAATCACCTCAAGTCAATTACGTCTTGTGTATATACACAGAACTGCATTAAAGTACATTTTATTTGTACGTGACGGTAATTTAATCACTTACACCTGCCGTAATGCCATTAATGGGTTCGTAATTCCTGCACCCATTAACCCTAATAGTAGTTTGCGGATACTAATTGGGGCGCCAAAGTGGCTATGAGATGTTGACTACCTCGCCTGGTATACAGGAGGTCGTGGGTTCGATCCCAACCCTGACAATGCCTGCTGTGTATTTGGAGTTTGTGTGTCTCTGTCATCATCATCATCATCACGGTGGCTAGGAGATGTTGACTACCTCGCCTGGTGTACAGGAGGTCGTGGGTTCGATACCGACCCTGACAATGCCTGCTGTTGTATATTTGGAGTTTGTGTGTCTCTCTCATCATCATCACGGTGGCTAGGAGATGTTAACTACCTCGCCTGGTCTACAGGAGGTTGTGGGTTCGATCTCAACCCTGACAATGCCTGCTGTATATTTGCAGTTTTCGTGTCTCTCTCATCATCATCACGGTGGCTAGGAGATGTTAACTACCTCGCCTGGTATACAGGAGGTCGTGGCTTCGATCCCGACCCTGACAATGCCTGCTGCTGTACATTTCTAGTTTGCGTGTCTCTCTCTTTGCGGGTCCTCAGGTTTTCCCCTCCACATTTTGGAATCAACAACATCACCGCGTTCAGAATATTTGGCTACAGCTACGAATTTCCACATTGATAAGCCACTTGTGGCCATGTCGCTTCTGAAATAGAGCTCGCACAGCTCAGTGGGCCATGCATGGTTAAACTTCAAATGGGTTAGTTTTACCACCATTGGAACCTCCTTTGCAAGTAGCAAAATATGATAATTGTTTTTTACCCTTCTGGCAACAAAACTGACAGTGCGCCTTTTGTCGTCATCTGGTCCAACACCATGTGAGACTGGGCTCTAAGAAAAGCTGTCTCGGGTGTGGACCAATCAATTTCAAGGAGAGTGCAATACATTATCAGAGTTGTGTTGTTTTGTGGTCAATGCAAACATGACTCCTTGTAAAAAAAGGTTGAGTTTTAGTTTAACATTGCTGTACCGTATTCGCACCACGCAAACCTGTGCTCCGCTATCAAATAACGTGGCATATACTGTAATAATATATTTGTTTTAATACAAGTCCTCCAAACCAGGGGATGGATGTGCGTTAACCTCAACGTCCCCAGCAGTACCACGTGGTCCTGAAAAGTCACCTTGATTAAACTCAACTATAATATTGTTATTTTTTACCAGGTAAGGCCTTTTTCAGAAGCGACCTGCCACAAATCATAATAGCCCGACGAAGTGGCTTATCGCGTGGAAATGCTCTAGCAGCTAAATGACTATAAACGCATATTAATACTGATAGGAACCACCTGGTTCCACCAGCCCACAGGGGATTATTGTGCCCGTCCGTCCGTCGTGCAGGGAGGGGCTGGGTGGGGAGGGAGGGGCTGGGTGGGGAGGGGAGGGTGGGGAGGGGCTGGGTGGGAAGGGTGGGGAGAGGCTGGGTGGGGAGGGAGGGTGGGGCTGGGTGGGGGGTGGGAGGGGTGGGGCTGGGTGGGGAGGGGCTGGTCACCCCGTGGTGCCCTTATAAAACTCAACGTTTAAATAACTCACGCCGGCTTGTGCCCGCCCTCACAGTCGGGCATATTTGCGGAATACACCACGCCGCCGTTGACCCTGGCCATTGACCGAGCAACCCAACGTTCCTACCAGCTCCCTCCGGAGGAATGTGTTAAATGTGGAGGGAAAAATCCACGCAACCACGCGGAGAACATGCCAACTCCAAATATACAGGGGGGAATGTTAGCGACTGACAGCCATGAGTGGTGGTGCACAGATAGGCAACTGCCAACTAGTTTTTGTACTTGTTAGGAATCATCATGGGCACATTATAGTATCGTCACCAATGCACACTGCTGCAAAGTCGGCCTCTGGAAACCTTACAGCCACAGTGCCGGATTATCCTCGTAGCAAAAGTAGCTACATATGTAGTAGCTACGGGCCCGCACTTTCAAGGGCCCCGCGCTAAATGCTTTCAAGCTATCAACTCCGGTTCAGTGATTCTGCACTTGCTCTATTGCTATAGCACTATACTGCCTTCAACTTTTATGAACGACTGGGTGTTTAAGGTTATCGATTTGTCGTCTTATCTGGCTGTGTCGCAAATGAAAAAATACAATTACTTTACTATGCAAGAAAAAAATTGTGTTTTAATATTAATGTGTTTTTTTTAGGGCCCCTTTATAACATCATGCTACAGGCCCAGCACTGCGTACAGCATTGATGTGCGATGGGATGGCACCCTTAGAATGAAATGCGCCGGAGAGATTGACCGCCGAGGAGATGGAGCGACGAAATCAGGTGCGAGGAGGATTGTTACATTGCAGGATTGTGAGAGACGGCTTGGGGGGAAGCCTTCATCGAGCAGTGGATTGATGATGGCTGATGATGATGATAATGGAGATTGGCAATGGTGGCGCGTATTGGGTTTCATTGTACGCGTGGCCACATGGCGGCGCAGTGGATTCACGTGGCTCTGACAACTTTAGGAGTGGAAGCGCTAAGGGGCCGTCCATAAATGACGTCACGCACCTGGGGAGGGGGGGGGGTCAGACATTTGTGACGATGTGTGACGAGGGGGGGGGGGTTGAGAAATGTGACGTCAGATCAAAATGCGCAACTTTAAATAAATATCGACAACACATTCTACTTAATTAAATATACTTTTTTCATAAATGTTTTCTCCAACAACAGCAGAGTGCAGCGCCACATTAAATACGCACTACAATGACAATAGTTTAAAGCGATTTGAAGCATGTTTAATTTTTTTTTTGGGGGGGGGGGGGCAAAGCTTTGTGACGTCATATTTGAGGGGGGGGTCTGACTTTTTGTGACGCCGTGTGACGAAGGGGGGGGGGGGTAAAAAAAATCGTCCAAAATCGCGTGACGTCATTTATGGACGGCCCCTTATAACAGATTCTGTTGATGGTTTTTCTTTAACAGACAAAAACTCAAAGCTCCGCAGAGATAAAAATATGAATCCACTGTTCTACTCTGCAGAGGTGTGGACTCGAGTCATGCGACTTGGACTCGAGTCAGACTCGAGTCATGATTTTGATGACTTCAGACTCGACTTGGACTTGCCTCATCTTTGACTCGACTTGACTCGGGACTCGAGAGCAAAGACTTGAGACTTACTTGTGACTTGCACAACAATGACTTTGTCCCACATCAGAGGTGTGGACTCGAGTCATGCGACTTGGACTCGAGTCAGACTCGAGTCATGATTTTGATGACTTCAGACTCGACTTGGACTTGCCTCATCTTTGACTCGACTTGACTCGGGACTCGAGAGCAAAGACTTGAGACTTACTTGTGACTTGCATAACAATGACTTTGTCCCACCTCAGAGGTGTGGACTCGAGTCATGCGACTTGGACTCGAGTCAGACTCGAGTCATGATTTTGATGACTTCAGACTCGACTTGGACTTGCCTCATCTTTGACTCGACTTGACTCGGGACTCGAGAGCAAAGACTTGAGACTTACTTGTGACTTGCATAACAATGACTTTGTCCCACCTCTGCTACTCTGTCCCCTTCTGTCCACGTTGCAGCCTCACGCTGAGGAACACTTGCTGCTATTACGGAGCAAACCCTCTCATGAGGATACAAACCAAGCTCATGCGCCCTTGCGACGAGGTTGGGACACGAATTGAAGACTTACTCGCGAATTACTCATTTGAAATATATCCAGAAATCATCGCCACCTTCTGTGAAAACTTGGCAGGACCCTCCGTTAAGAAATAATAATAATGAGGCTCAGTAAGGCTTTCCTGGATTAACAAATGTAACAATGTGGTCGTAAAACGTGGTCGTGATATTGCCGTGAAGGCATTCGAGGTTGTGCTGCATTTCTCTCCGATGCGTTTTGCGGGGGTTTTAACGATTCCGTTTCTTGAATAATTAATTCATTTAGTTCCCAAGGAAGCTTCCAGCACATGGCGAGGAACGTGGGACAACAGCCCACGCACGGCACGACTCGAAGACACATTGAGTGTCACGGACCGCCGAACTTGTACCTCTTTCGGGGAGGGCTTCTCAGCACCTGGCGTCTCGCTTGTCGTCCCCACTGATGTCCTCTTCCCCGCAATGTGTGCAGATACTACTGACTCTTCTTCTTGGTTCTTTCGGTATAGTCACGTAGAATGGAAATAATAAAATAATAAAAATAAAACATAATAAGATAATTCTCACGACGTTTCGGCCACAACGTCGTGAGAATTATTTTATTATGTTTTATTTTTATTATTTCCATTCTACGTGACTTTACCGAAAGAACCAAGAAGAATCCCTGCAGTCACGAAAGCTTTAAATCGAAAACTACTGACTTTGTTGTGTGTAGGGTGTGTAGTAGATACTACTGACTCTAGTGTATGTAGGGTGTGTAGTGATACTACTGACTCTATTGTGTGTAGGGTGTGTAGTAGATACTACTGACTCTATTGTATGTAGGGTGTGTAGTAGATACTACTGACTCTATTGTATGTAGGGTGTGTAGTAGATACTACTGACTCTGTTGTATATAGGGTGTGTAGGAGATACTACTGACTCTATTGTATGTAGGGTGTGTAGTAGATACTACTGACTCTATAGTGTGTAGGGTGTGTAGTAGATACTACTGACTCTATTGTGTGTAGGGTGTGTAGTAGATACTACTGACTCTATTGTATGTAGGGTGTGTAGTAGATACTACTGACTCTATTGTATGTAGGGTGTGTAGGCACATATGCCTACAAAATGAATGTTTTTGGGGGGGGGGGGGGTGGAGTGATAATGTTTTTGGGGGTTGAGGGTCGACAATTTTTGGTAACCTGTTGGATCAACTTTTCACCCCCACATCTGAGTGGGGGGGGGGGTCCACTTTCTACAACTTTTGATTCAGGCCTTCTGAAAGGATCTCATCATTTAGTTGACGGATTAAAGGACAAATGGAACACCGGGCTTTTATAATCGATGTGGTCGTAGGTTCATGATTAATGGATGCATCACTCATCTCTTTTGACAGCCTTGAGCCAGTGGCTGTCAATTCATAACAAGTAGGCCTTTGCGACCATCGATTATGATTCATAATTACGACTCGTAATTGATTGCGTGAGTAAAATGCCAATGTGCGTCGTACACGCAGCCTCCACTCGAGCGCATCGACGCGAACGGAGTCGTGCCACGTGAACAAACGTTGCCGATGTGCTTGTTCACGCGGCAACTTCACGCGCTTGACCGTGTCGGGTGGAGATAGGGTGCAACGACGCAAGTTGGCGTTCTACTCGAATAAAAAAGTTGGGCACATCTCATTGCGTCGACCATCTCAAGTTCTCTGCGTTGCGCGCATTTTTTTTTTGCCTTTCTCATCTCGGCGGCTTTGGCTCACGCGCGCGCGAACGTTCCGGTTGGATTCCAGTGCGAAACGTAAAGATCACTCCCCCACCACCACCACCACCACAACCACCACCAACACCAACCACTCCCTCCTCCACCACCAACTTGCCTCTCTCCACTCCCCCATAACCGCGCGCGAGTGCAGAGAGCACCACCTCTCCTACAGCTCGTAGAGTGACCCGTCAGGGGCCGGCCACACGGGGTTGTATTACCAGTACGGTTCACGTGGTCTAAAAAGGCAAGTGTCTTGCTCGTCCGGACCAAGTAGGAGGATTTACCCACCCCCCCACCTCCCCCCCCCCCAAGCAAAGAAAGGAGAGCTAGAGACGGATCAGTGAGGTTGTCTTGATTCGTTCGCTGCCGTGTCGCTCTACTCTGCGTTTCGCTCTCGTTCTCCGCAGCGACACGAATGATTCGTTCAGATTATTTGGTCACGAGGTTTTACACACGTGCGCGCATATCGATCCCTGCTTCAATCTGGACGTGACATTTGCGGCTCTCAATCGTAAGTTATTTTATTATCTATATATAAACCGGGGCAGAGTTTATCATGTACACGCACACACAGTCATGTCGTGTGGACTGATTTAAAGACGGGGTGGGGGGCATACATATACTGAGAGGGGGTCACGACACCGTCGATGTTCAACAAACTTCAGTCGAAATGTAAACGCTGAAATAGAAAGAGTGCCGGTAATATCTGCTTTTTTGTTCGGTATATTTTTTTCCATTCACTCTTAAAGAACTTATAGGGGGTGCAGAACTTTCAGCACTTGAGGCTTTGCCCCCCTCCCGATGCTACGGGATACTGACAAACACGCATAAAGACAAAGATCCCCCGTATAGCCTTTAACAGGCTGTTGGGGCAAGTGCTGTGAGCGAGCAGCTATGATCATCTCTAGCAAGATGCAATTGGCTTAATGCTATTAATTAGTGTACCACTTTAGGGGCATTTGAACTTGACATTTGTTTTCACTTTACAAATCACACGTTACTATACTCGGATGTTAACGTGTAAGCAAAGTCTTCGTTAAATGTTAATATTCACGTGGTGTGAAAATAAATTTGATTCAATTAAACACACGTAACTTTTCCTCGACAAGTCTGTATGCATAATGGAGTTGATCGGCGTATAGCGAGCATGTCTATGAGCTGGACTATACGATTGTCCATGGTGTATGATGGTTTGGTTATTCCCCACAATTCGGGAACAGTAACACAACCTGTTCACCACAATTTGTACTTCCAGTTTGACCTCAACACCTGCTTCAACCTTGAAACCTCTGCGATTACCTGCAAGTTAATGTCAGGACAAAGACCAAGGTAAGCTGTTGCCAAACATCACATGTGTATGTTGAACTGTCTTCAACACACATATATATAGGAATAAAGTTATATATCAACATATAGTTAACTCGGAAAACTATGGTTCCAATTGTATATTTTTTTAAAATCTGAGCACACTGGATAACAACAGTACCTTAAAAGAAAAAGGAAAGAAACATATAATCAGCGACGTTTCGGGTATTGACCCTTTTTTATAAGCACACTGTTTCAGCGTTTAGTTTATTAAACATATTTCTATCATAGTGCGTCACTTCTGCTTTACGGTATGCTGGCAAAAACTAGACTGATCTGGTTTTTACAAAAAAAAACATTATAGACAACACGGTGCAAGAATTTGTACTTCTTGTGGATTTTTTTTTAAAGAGAACCTTTGAGTGGGTGCTGATAGGTGCACGCGCCAAGGATGAGTAGATTTGAACACACAACAAACACAGGGCAGGCTCCGTGCTGCAATGAAACATCCACTCCCGATTTAATCGAATTACCGAGTTCGTGTATATGGTATTGCACTTGGGTTTTTGTTTCTCTATAAGTTGAACGGGGGTGCCATCGATTATACGGAGTGCTCTTGCCAATCACCCAACCCATATATGGGTTATTTAACACGTGAGGTCTTCACGACCAATATTATTCGTAATAAATAAAACAAACATTTGGGGGGGGGGGGGGGGTGTTAGATTGCGTAAATCTAAATGTGTCGTTAACCTACCCACCACCGGGTGTGATGAACTAGTAACTAATTGCCACGTGTTGTTTACGTGACAAACCTTACTCATTAGCTGTGTCGGGTTGGTGGTGGGTTAACGACACGTGTGGCTGATCTGGCTGCGTTTGTTTTGCTACTCAGCAAAGAGGTGGAGACGCTGCCATCAGAGTTGAATTGCTTAAACAATTTGTGCTGCTCGATGCTATTGGTCTGCAAAACACCAAGTAATAAGGCCGGTGTGACTAACCCGTGTTGTATTAATATATGGAGACGCGGAACGGAGTTCTGTTTATATACGCTTTTAATCGAATGACAACCGCGTCTACTTTAATATTGTATGCTTGTTGAACTTCTTTCGCACCGTACGTAGTCAACCATGCTCATCGGAGGTGCGGGGGGAAGGACAAAAAACTGAACACAAAAAAAAACTGTTTATGTAACAATGATGTCATGTAACAATGATACTTTACGTACAGGGCGATCAACGTCTTTTTAAATAAGAGGCAGATATGATAGAGAGAACGACATAAAGCCTCTACGCGTCTCCCACCAATCACAATGCGCCTATTAAATCGTGCACACTCTTTTCTATTAGGATATACGGATGTAGCGCTGTACCTATATGCAATCACCTGCCGTCAGCTGATTGCATATATTATGTCCAAAAACAACACTTAACACGATCGTCAATAACCCTGCCTTGAAATGAAAACATTAGGCGACATTGCGTGTGATGTCCCCACTCCCCATAGAACGTAAAGGCAGCGTGTTACGGACCAATGTGTTGTTTATTTGTGGCTGTACACCATTGCCATCGCAACAAATAATTCGTTGTATATGTGTACACAGCGTTATAGCTTCGTACGTGACTCACAAACGACACGTTTAATGCGCATTTCCCGTAATGCGCTCAACTCGCTGCGCATATTTGACCCGTAACTCGTTCGCCCGCTTAATATCGGCTTTAGGGTCATGCGCTTTCAACGAGCACCAGGAATACCAAGTTTTTAGAACTAACGATTTTCTGTTTGTATTCAGCGAACTTAAACCTCTTTAAATACGAACGTCAGTAGGGCTTAGGTTGAAAAGATCTGAAAAGTAAAAAAACGTAACTCCACCCCCAACCGCAGTTTTCGGGATGACGAAAACCTAACATTTTTATTTTAACATTGATCTAATAATTATCAAAGACTCGATTATATACGTGCCAAATTTCAACTTTCTATTCCTTCCAGAACATCTTTCAAAATGTACATCAGTCGCTCAGTCCGACACGATGGGTATCACAACTCCGCACGGAGAGTGGGAGTGGAGTTGTGGCTCAGTTGTTAGCGCACTGCGCAGCGAACCCCGATCCACCTGCTGATTCAGACTCACAAGCAATGTCAGTGGCCGAATGATACCTGAACGGGTTCGAGTCAAGGCCGTAGCCAGGGAGTCAACATTGGGGAGGACCAAATCTTCCAGGGGGTCTGGGGGGTCCGCCCCCCCCCCCCCAGAAAAAAAATCTAAATTTGAATACGAATTTCCTGCTATTTTCTGCCTAAATGATTAAAAAATTCACGAACACAACATGGGATGGACTTTTTTTCACAATAATGTCTAATAGTGTATTGTATTACATTGCTCTATTTTATGTTTTACCTTTTCTTGTTTCATTGTATGTAATGGCAGAGATTAGGGATTCATAAAGTACAAACCATAACCACAATCATATAAACATAAATCTATTTTATAGCAATATATTTGGGGGGGGGGGGCATTTTGAGTATATTTATACGGCTTTGGTTCGAGGGCACCACGCCGCCCTTTCACGAACCCGCACCCACCCATCAGCGTGGCTGTGAAGCATGGTCAAATAACCCCGTGACCAACCCGACCTGTGGAGGCATTCATCCTTCAAATAGATCGACTAAGGGCTGTAACAAATACAGCTGCTTTGCCTCGCCTGGTCGCCGGTTCGGTTCGTGCGATTTCGCGTACATGCGGCTACCCTCTTTCCACCCAAAATTCGCTACACCGTGCGGGTTTGAATTCACTCGTGTGCGGCTACGCGATCGGACGTTGGACAGCGTTGTGTGTGCACTGTGTGTGTGTACTGTGTGTACTGTGTGTGTACTGTGTGTGTACTGTGTGTGTACTGTGTGTGTACTGTGTGCGTGTGTGTACTGTGTGTGTGTACTGTGTGTACTTTATGTGTGTGTACTGTGTGTGAACTGTGTGTGTGTACTGTGTGTGCACTGTGTGTGTACTGTGTGTGTGTACTGTGTGTGTGCTCCCCCCCCCTTTTTATTTTGTAACGCATCTACCGTACAAAGCGAGGGAACGCTGAGAGATATGCAGCGCGCGTTACGTAGGAATTTGAAAAAACATATATTTTACTATTTTTATTTTTGCTTTTATTATTTTCTATTTTTCTATTATTTTAGTTTTCTATCTACATGACTTTACCGAAAGAACCAATAATACGTCGTAAATCTCTGTGCTTCTCATACCTGTCTGACCCGCAGGCTGCTTTTAATGATAATAAAATGAAAATGTCAGAAATGACCGGCGCTTCCTCGAGTCATCCGAGAAATCAAGCGCAGTGGGACATCAATGACTCCAAACTGCCCCAGGTAGCGCTACACAAACGAGATTAACATGCACTTTGAATGACGTCTTCAAATACGCGGCGTGTAATGAGCGCGCGGTGTCTGGATAAGGCTCGGAGCCAATGCAGAGCGGGTAATATGCAATAATTGTTATTGTTGCAACGTTCAAACAAATATATACATGTATGTATGTAATTACCGTATTGTCCGGATTAGAGGTTTGTTCCAGAAAGTAAGATGCATCCCAAAAACGTGTGCCCGGGTGTAAAATAAAATGTGTATACAAAACTGTCACTCCTAATCCCATATCTGCATTTGTCATCAATATGCGAAATTCCTCTGTTGATATGTAAACTCCTTTGTCAAGGGGCTCTCCTCCTCCCACGTAGCGTAAAATATGCTGCCAAGCTTAGCAGTGTTCATTGGAGCGCTGTCTTTCCGACAGCTCTGTTTCTTCACCTGAGGACGGCTGCTTGCGTTGTGGCCGAAACGTCGTGAGAATTTTATTTTATTATGTTTGATTTTTACTAATTTTATTATTTCCCTTCTACGTAACTTTACCGAAAGAACCAATAATATGAATCCCTGCAGTCACGAAAGCTTTAAATCGAAATTTATACAAAACTGGTTACACGAACGCACACAACCCGGATTATAAGACGCACATCCAACTTGTGCTCATGGGCAATAATTGCGTCTTAAAATCCGGGGATTGCGGTATCGATTTATGATAATCGATTGATCTTGCTTTATCCGTGTGCAGTATCGTATGTACACTATCGTACATTGCGCCTGTCGCTCGGAATGCGCCAGACATCGTCAGATCACGGAACTCTGAGCAGGTGATGAGTCGCCATAGCTGCTTGGATTGACGACCTACACGCACGGAGCAGGCGATATTGCCGTGCAGAATTGAATCCTCTGATTACATACGTACATGTAGAGAGAGAGGGAGCCCTCTTTTTTGCTAACCTACTGTTAGATGAATGCCTCCACGCGCCGGGCTGGTCCGTGGAACTAATTTTGAGCATACTTCACCACGCCGGTCACTGCGGATTTGTGGAGCTGGGCAGCATGGACGTGGGATCAGGGAAGCACCGATGAGCAATGAATATTTTTTTTCTGGATTGCCCTCTGCTGCCCACAACAATAGCCCAGCAATGCATGGTGGTCACCCATCCAAGCAGTACCCAGGCTAAAGGAGATCGTACAATATTGATTTACAAGATCGATTTGGTCAAAGGTGTAACATATGAGGGGCGTATACATCTTTATTCTGTTTGCGAGGCCCAGGACCGGTTCAAGTTTCAAGTTTCATTTATTAGGTATAGCCCTGTGAACCATTCGGCTCTTGAATCGGGTGCAACTGCAACAAACAAAAAAACAAAAACATGAACAAGAAAACATCTTAAAGTGACTATGTGCAAACAGAACATCCAAGAAAAGACAGCAAAATATTGCAGAAAAGCACCGTACACCAACACTGTGTGCAAAAATCCCAGTGGGATGCAAGTCAAACAACAACAACAACCACAAGACAACTTAGATTAAGGCCATCAGTCTAACTCTGTACTACAACAAACAAACATGGCCAAACCGAAAAACTTTTCAAAAATCACCTAAATAAAGCTGTAAAAGCAATGAAACAGTGATCATAGGAACTGTGACCGAAGTTTCACAATAAACGACGTAAACAACATGTATTACCAAACTCTGCAGCCATAGCTGGCTGCATGATGATCGTCACTGGGTGTTGTTGGCCGTGAGCAGGAATCGAACTCGTGGTCGCCGGGTTCGTAGCGCAGCGGCTCCGACCACCACGCTGACCTCCAACCCCCACCCACACAGGTGGAGGTGCTGGACTCATTCCAGGAGTGGCCTGACGGATACGCCCGCCTCGTGTACAGCGCGACGGAGCGCAGCGCGCAGAAGCATCAGAGCGGTTGGGCCATGCGCAACACCAACAACCACAACTGCGCCATCCTCAAGAAGTCCTGCCTCGGGGTGGTGCTGTGCGGCCGCTCCTGCACTCTGCCCGACGGCCGCAAGCTCTACCAGCGGCCGGCCATCTGCGAGAAGGCGCGCCAGAAGCAGCAAGGTGGGTGGCGCTTTGCGACGGCGGACGCGTTTGTGAACAAGGCAGCCAGCCAGCAAGCACGGCGTGGGCTCAGACTCATAGACGGAGTTTGAATTCTAGATTTTTTTTTTTGGTGGTGCGGGCATGGGTCCGCTTTGTCCCTCACGTTAGGAATCGCGATTAGATGTCATTTATTTGTATGTGTTCTTAATTGTAAAGTATTATTTTAATAAGTTAATTAAGGTGTTCAATTTGTGGGGGCATTGCCCGCCCCCCGTGTCCCCCCCCCAAACTCTGCCCATGGCTCAGACGTTTCTCCCGCTACTTTTTTTCAAAATGTATTTCTCCAAAGAGATATTGTATTAAACATACAAATGGCACTGCATACTAAAACTAAACAAATTTTTCTGAAATATTTTACCAGGTAAGGCCCATTGAGCTATATAGCTCTTTTTCACAAGCGAACTGGCCACAAATGATAGCTCAACAAAGTGACAGCCGAATACTCTAAACGCGTGTTTCTAAATACTGAGGGGAACCCCGGAGTACCTGGAGAAACATCCACGCGACTACGGGGAGAGAGAGAGAAAAAATAAAACATAAATTAAAAATAACAAAAAGAGAGACACGCAAACTCCAAATATACAGCAGGCGTCGGGGTCGGGATCGAACTCACGACCTCCTGTATACCAGGCGAGGTTGTAAACATCTCGCTACCGTATTTAAAACGCACCGCGCCTACAGCGTTAAAATGTTCGTGACCGTGAGCGTAACGGTGATGTGATTAGGCAAGAGGAACCTCGATATAGAATAGCCTGGGTGCGACCGTGCGAGACAATTCAAATATTGGGGCCCCATCTGACCGATTGCCGCACCCACCTGAGCTGACAATGTCGTCACTACGCCGCTGGAGAGTCACGTGTGGCGAGGCATTGGCGTCCACTTCCCGCTGACTATTGCCGTGCAGGTGCGTACGGCTGGCTCATGCTGGTGAATTTACTCGATTGAAATTGTATAACCTCCCCCCACCACCACCCCCAAACAAACAAAAAACACAGGTATATACTACTATAATGAGCCAAGAATGTCTGTGTCTCCCGCGCGTGACGTCACTCCACGTCGACCAGCCCCCCTAATTAATAATCATGAACACGTGACGTCCTCCACATGGACCCCCCCCCCTAATTAATAATCATGAGTGGCTGACGTCACTCCACATGAGACCCCCCCCCCCTCATTCCTCATTAATAATCATGAGCAGGTGATGACACTCTACATCAAACAGCCCCCCTCATTAATAATCATGAACAGGTGACGTCCTCCAAATGGACACCCCCCCCTCATTCATAATAATTAGCGGCTGACGTCACTCCACATGAGGGGGGCGAGGCGCCTCCTCCCCCCTCCTCGGCGTCAACTCACAACCCTCACTACAAAGGCAGAACCCTCACGTCACGCGATCTCCGTAACGCTGTTGAGGCATCAAAGTAAAAAGGACGTCATGATGAACAAGGGATTATAACCTTTAAATGAAATAGGTCTGTGTCACCGCGGCCTTACAAATTGCACACGAATTGATGCAATGAATATCACTTCGCGGTCTGCTTTTCGCTTGCAAGTTTCAGATTTACTGCAATACACCCGTTTTGGCTGGGCAAAAGGCGAGTAGATAAATGAACCTCCATTCCATACCCCATATACATTTCCACATCCGTTTAGTTTCTCGGCTTTGTTGGTCACGTATTGTGGGACATTTGTGTTTTTTGCATCCGTGTCATTGACAAGAGTCTGGGTCGCTTATTGATGTTTGTTTAACGGACGCTATTGACGAGAGCCCTCCCTTTAAATGACGGAGGCCCTGGCAGCATTAAATGCATCGAATTGCGCACGTTATAACGCAGCAATGTAGAAAATGCGGCATTGTGTTTGTATAAAAAAAAAAACACCGAGAGCTCTTTATTACACTTACCCAGCTGGGTCCAGGTTTGTCCAATACGAAGATGATTTGTCCATACTTCACCATGCCGGTCAGTTGCCGGTTGGTGAAGGCAGCAGGAGCATAGAACTACAGCACAATGGTAGATTCTGCTCACAGTCCAGCACCCCCCCCCTCTCGTGCGTGCATGCATAGTCTCGGCTCAATCCTGCTCTGCTGTTGGGGAGACGTTCGACCCATCGCATTGTCACCTTGCCGCCGCAAGGTTCTGCCCGAAGCGGTCTCAGCCAACGAGCAGCGGGTTCAGCTGATGAGAGGCAGCGGCAATGGGGGCAGAGGCTGTGCAATGTGTGTGTCTGTGTTGCCTTCATAGGCCCCTACAGTCTGGAGAGAGGCTTTAAGAGGAATCGTCGGTCTCTGTGCGCAGGCAAGGCGTGCCCCAACTGCGGAGCGGGACTGGAGTTGGTCGCGTGCCGGGGTCACAGTGGATACCCGGTCACCAACTTCTGGCGACAGGAGGACCAGATGATCTTCTTCCAGGCAAGAGAACTACCCGCAGCCTCCGCCGCATGGACGTCATGTTTATATATATATAGATATTTATTTAATCCACACTTGCACAATGATTACAAATACTTTGCATCCCTCAATTATGAATTGCAAATAACACAAATCACCAAACACAATTTAAATTACAACTTAGAGCCCTTGCTGGATTAGCAACACTTCCCTACTCCATGATTGAAAACTGTATTTCTTTAGAACTGCTTTCTGTGCTCGGTTTGTTGACCTTCCACCTGCACCTCCGATTAGCACGGTTGGCTACGTATGGTGCGAAAGGTAGCTTAACATACACACACATACAATCATACGTAACAAAGACAAAGATCCCCCACATAGCCTTAACAGACTGTAGGGGCAAGTGCTGTTAGCGAGCACCTATGAAGGCCGGAACGGTACACGAGGGGGTTGGTGGCCAGCACCACGCCCCCGACCGCCTTTGTCTCCCCAGTGGCGATGTTTATACACCGCAACAGGTACTTAGTCGTTTCTAGGACCGGTTCAGATAATCGTCGCTGGTGTTGGCCGTGAGCGGGAATCGAACCCGTGTCGCCGGGTTCATAGCGCAGCGCGCTAACCGCTACACTACCGCTCCCCACAATCATACGCACACACATACGCACACATACACACACACGATCCACTGCTCGTCTGGCTTCCGGAGAAAGCTGGGGGCCACCAGAGGCGTCCACAAACGAGCCCCCCGCCCCCCCTCTCGTGCGTGCGTTGCAGGCCAAGGGCTTGCACGACCACGCGCGGCCCGAGAGCAAGAGCGAGGCGGACTCTCGTCGCAGCACGGCCAAGAGGCAGGGTCAGCACGTGGAGGGGGGGCCCGTGCGCAAGAAACGCACGGCGGAGGTGAGAGAGGGGGCCGACGGCCTCGACTCCTCCTCCTCACTCACTCCTCACTCACCCAGGGCCGGGTTGAGATTGTGTAGGCCCCCCTGGGCGACAGGTACTGGAAGGCCCCCCCCCCTCCAGTGATATTTTCAAAAGGAAAACAAAGTTAGAGAAAATGAAAAAAATACAAGGCTAACAATAAATAAAATTCAGCATTCACAATTTAAATCACTTTTCACTTCATCTCTGCGGCCCCTAAAGCCCCGTGCCTTAATCCGGCCCTGCACTCACCCAGCGATTGACTCGCTCGCTCACTCACTCGTCAAGGCGCTCGCGACTTTAATTCGCAAACTCACCCACTCCGCCTTTCACTCCCTGCCCCACTCACCCTCGGTGCCTTGTCACTTTCCTGCCCCACCCATCATTTAACTCCCTGCCCCACTCACCCTTTCACTCCCTGCCCCACTCACCCTTTCACTCCCTGCCCCACTCACCCTTTCACTCCCTGCCCCCACTCACCCCCTGCTGCCTTCTCACTCCCTGCCCCACCCATCACTTAACTCCCTGCCCCACTCACCCGTGGCGCCCCCTCTAACAGGACGACAAGGACTCCCTCGCGAGCTTGGGCTCCACCTGCGCCCCGGAGCTCCCCTTCAAGCTGGAGCCGCACGCCTCCCAGCTCGAGCGCAAGGACGAGCGAGCCCACGAGCTGCCCGCGAGCGCCGCGCTGGGGGCCGTCTACAGCCTCCCGGGCCTCCCCATCTACCGGCAGCCCTCCTCCTACCCGGGCCCGATGCGGACCCCTCCCGGCGGCGACTACTCCCTGCACGACAAGGGCTGCGCGCTGCCCTACAACCCGGCCGAACACAGCAGGGGCGCTGGGAAGGAACGAGCGGGATTCCCATACCTTGACCACGGGGCTCACCACGGCTCCCAGGACGAGGCTGCGGCCGGAGAGAATTCGGGACACGCCGCCACCCTGGGTGGCGGCGGTGGCGGCGGCGGCGTCGTCCCGTGCCGGATCGTCGGCTCCGCGGGGCCTCCCGGCTCGCCGGCGTCCGTGCAGGCCGTGATCACGACGACCACCAAGGTGGCGTACCACGCGCACCTGCCCTACGGCGACGGCGTGTTCAACGTGCAGCACCCGTGCGCCGACTACTACCCCAAGGTGTACCCCGAGTTCATGTTCTCCAAGGAGCAACCGGCGCCCTTCCTGCACGGATACCCAGCACCCTACGCGGCTGCGGCTGCGGCGGCGGTGCCTGGCGGCGTCGGTACCACCGGGCCGGGCCGGTACGAGGCTCAGTACGGGAAGGAGCCGTCTCCCTACAAGCCCGTGGAGCCGTTCGCGCACTCGCACTCGGCCAGCGAGTACCTCTACCCCAATGGGCACTTCTGCCACTTCTGAGCTGCGTGTGCGTTCGCCCGGTCCAATTTGCTCCTCGTTGCCATCTCGGGAATTTACGCTGCGAGATTTGAGACGCGGCGAGGCGTAGAGACGAGATTAGTAGAACGTACGAGAGTTTATTAAAGGCGTAAATGTTGACTGTTTATAGAGAGTTAAAACAAATGTAGTGGGTTTTTTGAGAAGGGCGTGCCACTGGTAGGGCGGCTGATGGCCGAGTGGGCGAAAATAAAGACGGAAGTGGCAGCCAAGGATTGGAACGGAACGCGTCGGAAAGGACGACCAAGGGGAGAAGATGGAGCGATGGAATGAGCTCGTGTGCGGGGTGGATCGTTGTTGCATCATGGGTATTGCTGAGGATGGCGTCGGGCTTGGAGAGGTCTTCATCCAGGAGTGGATTGAGCACGGCTGATTATGACGTCGTCGACGACAATGATGATGATGATGACGATAAAGCGGTGGTGCAGGTGTAGGAGGGGAACGAGTGAACGAGTGGATGCCGCTGGACGTCTTTGGACTGCTTCGCGCTTCATCAAGAATAAACTCTTGGCTGGATATCAAAGGGCTTAACATCTGTCCAGCGAAATGTCGCCATTCTCCCGTACGAATTCATCATCAAGATTGTCATCACGAAAGAGAATTTCTTATGCAAGTCACGTAAAGTCTGCCTCTGATTGACTTATATTTTTCTAATGAGTAATATCCCGTGTCTCTACTGGACGACAATAAGCACTGCTTCGGCATTGTCGTCGACACTTTTATAGTTTTCCCTTTGATTTACTTTGATTTTTTTTTCAACGAGACCTCCTACGTGTACGCTGTGTTTCTGTAGCATTCCATTGGATGAGAAGGAGGAACAGTGGAGTGCCTTTCTCTACACGGTATACTATTCTCATAATCAGAATCTTTATTTATGCCGGAGGAACCAGTTGAGCTACAAAGCTCGCGGATGTCCAGTAGGGGCGGGTCAAAAAGTTACAAAAACAAATTAAAAAAAAACGATAGAATCGCAAAGTATAGGAAAGGTAAGCAAATCATCAAAAAAATAGATAAACTGAAACCTTTTTTTTACCAGGTAAAGACCACTGAGCTATTCGTCATTTTTCAGAAGCGACCTTGCCACAAATGAAAGCTCAGCGAAGTGGCTTATCGCGTGAAAATGTACAGCAGCCAAATACCCTAAAAGCGTGTTTGTGCGATCGAATCGCCCGGAATGCCACCACCATCTCTCTGCCCAGCCAAGCAGGGCTCGGAGCCAGTCATCCGGACAGCGCTTCGGATGCGCAACGCTTTCTTTGCACAGCGAGGCGTGTGACATGCGGCTGCTGGGTTACGTACGCGATCAGCTACGGGCATCACAGCAGAGTCCGTTGTTGTACTGCAGTTCTATGCTTCCACGTCTATGCCTTCCCCGCCAACCTCCCACCGCCTTCGGTGTGGGGCAGAGGTCGCAAACGGGTTTTGATTCCTTACCCGTACCCGTACTCGGCTGCACCAGGGTCGCAAACGGCTACCCGTACCCGTACCCGGCCGGGTACGGGTAGCCGGGTATCGGGTAGGGTACGGGTGTCGGGTACCCGGTTGCGACCTTTGCCTCCCACCCGCCTTCGGTGTGGGGTCAAATAACCCCAACGACCCGCATGGGCGCCTGTTTTGTATTTATTTCAGGTCACAAACAAAAATGCAAGCGCACTGATTAATTTCCCTCTCTCCTCTTGTTCTTCGCCTTTCGTATACATGTATTCCTGCTGGCCATGCTGACAAAAGGCACCGCAGCGTTGATAATTATCGATGACGGAAGTACGCGATTAGGGTTATGAACTCTGAATGCATGTACAAATGGATTAAAATAATTGACAGGGTTGTCGCTGTACAGGTACTTGAATATATATAGCCATTATAGACGTGAAGGTTTTTTGAACAATTTGGACGCAAACGTAACACGTAGCACTCTTTGTAAAAAAAAATACAACTTAGCATCGAGATAAACTGCCAAATGATTGTAAATGTGCACGAAATATCTCATCTTTAGATCAACGATTGTCCCTTATAAATGATTGCTGGTGATGCCCGCACGTGCGCTGTACGTTTAATAGCCATAAAACTATAAACTGCCGCAGGGCAAAACGTGGCGTACGGCTTGTGAAATGTGTGACTAGTTAGTACTATACTCGGCAGAGCTCCAGCGTGTACGTACCTGGGCGTGTGTGGCGTAATGGTTAGCGCACTACGTTACGAACCCGGCTGTCCGAGTTAGATTCCCGTTCACGGCCACCAACACCAGTGATTATTATCTGAACCGGTCCTGGGCCTCCCCTAGGTTGAATCAGCCTCCAATGAGTACCTGGTGCGGTGTGTAAATATCGCCAGGAGGGAGACAAAGGCGACCGGGCGTGGTGCTGGCCACCCACCCACTCGTGTACCGTTGCGGCCTTTATAGGTGCTCGCTAACAGCACTTGCCCCTAAAGTCTGCTAAGGCTATACGGGGGGTCTTTGTCTTTGTGTGAGTAGCAGCGTTGCGGGTAGCGCAGTTCGCGCCACGGCTGGAGAATATCCCAACCTGTCCTGTGCCTCTTGTAAGTCGACTCAGCCTTTAAGCGAGTGCCTGGTGCAATGTGTAGACATCAGCGCTGGAGAGACAACGTGGGCTGGTCAAGGTTCTGTGCCACACGACCCAAACAAATCTCTGTTCATCTACAAAAAGGGGGATCTTTGTCTTTTGTACGACGCAGAGAGAACACGGCGCATTCTACGCATATTCCCGCACGGTTGACCGCAAAGTCGGCAGTCGCTCTCCATTCCTTGACTCTGTCCTGACTGATGCAGTTGGGGACTTGTGCCATGTGGTTGAAGTCGCTTTACCAGTCCGTACCGTGAGTTATAATAGCAGTAATAATGTATGTTGAACTTCTTTCGCACCGTACGTAGCCAATCGTGCTAGTCGGAGGCGCGCGGGATGGACAACAAACTCAAACACAAAAAGCAGTTCTTAATAAATTAGTTATAAATCCAGATTTTGAAGTGCATAGCTCCAGTGGCTTCCGAAAATCGTACAAAGATGGTCACCGCTCGATGCGGTGACCATCTTTGTTCGATGGCCAGCCAAGAACCGCTGCGAGGAGGACTGGAGTGATCGTTGATGCTCCTTAACGAGATCAGCAAGGTATGACCTGCATTTACCCAGGAAAGCCTCACTGAGACTCCAGACTATCTTTAAGGAAGGTCCTGCAAGTGGGATGTTCGGCATATGGGATGAAACTGGAGTGCCAGGAGAGAGAAAAAAACACTCAAAGCTCCGCACGGATTGATTTAAAAAGCCATTGCTTTACTGCCAGCATTTGGCCAACCTCAAGTCTTCAACATTGGTGAGCACCAGGCCAGCTGTCATCCAAATAACTAACCAGACACATGCTTGCTTAGCTTCTGAGATATGATATGGTTCAGGGCATCCAATGTGATTTAGTCTTAGATGATAATTAGGGTCTTAACCGCAGTCGAAAACCGCACAAACCACGCGTATCATGACCTACAATCTTCATCGTTGCAGACACTTCCCCCCCCCCTGCCATGAAAACGAGGAATTTCCACCGCTGGTTCAAGGTCGCCTGCGTTGATTTTTGTTCCCGCGCCACGAAAGTTGTTTGAGCAGGGGAGGAGAGAGACCATTTTTGAAATACAAATGCTACTGTGACTGTGATAAAACAAACAACCCCATGACCAGATGGCCATCATCCAGCAGTGGATATATAGAGGGCTGTACATCGTTCTTGGTTGTATTAACGCTCTACGGCACTGTTGTTTTGTGATTCATCGATGGATACCGCGAAATGAAATATCCCAATAAATATATATGACACAACACGTAGGCTATAATCATTGGGGCTCTCCGGGCGCCGTCTTTCCACCAACCCCGTGTCGTCGTGGCTTTCAAAGGTTTGCGAGTGAGAGTCGCAGAAGGAATCCGGGGGGACAGACAAACTTGAGCACAATCGCGCTGCTGTGAGCGCCTTCGTGACGGATGATAACATCGGGGCACCGGCAATGAATCACACGCGCGCGCACACACACGCACATCAGTGGAATCTTTCACGCGCGCGTCTACATGTTGATGAGTCGTCAATTGCCAACATCACGTTTATATTGGGCAACAAGTCGTATGAATACGCTGGCGCGTGTAGGGTCCTGTCCGTTGGCACTGACGTGTATTTAAAAATTCGTCTTTTTATTATCTCCCCCCGTCGGCTTAGACATTGATTTCAGACAAGATAGGCAGCGTCCGTCGAACACGAGCAGATAAGGGGTCTCGATATACGTGACTGGCGCATGATGCAACACCCCTCCCCCCCCCAGTACAAGATCTCCTTGTACACGCTCGCTACTGGGCATGTCCTACTGGCTGTCATGCGCACGCGCGTGCAGGTGCAGACGCAGCGATGATTGATCGCGTATTTTTGTTGATTTCTCGAGATAAGTGTTGCCGGCGTTCTGTGTATAGCTCGCGAACTAACTAAACAAGTGCAAGGGATTGGAAGTGCACGTATGTATGTGTGCCGAACTTCTTTCGCACCGTACGTAGCCAACCGTGCTAATCGGAGGTGCGTGGGGAAGGACAACAAACTAAACACAAACAGCGGTTCTAAAGAAATTCGTTTTCAATCTAAATGATTTAAAAGCGCACAACTCCAGTGGTTTCCTAATATCGGGAGGAAGAGCGTTCCAGACGGCCGCAGAAGCGCATTTGACAGCGCGCGATGCGGTGACCGCCGCCTTTGTCCGATGGCTGAGCCAAAAGCCGCTGCTGCTTGCGAAGATGACCGTAAATACACCAACGTGTTGATAAACACATTCCCCTTTCTTAATGTAGGATGGTGGAGGAGGTTGTTGTTGTTGTTGTTGACAAGGCCACATTCCAGAATCAGAATCAGACCGGGCATAAATCCGACCCCGGGAGCTCGGGTATAAACGTTTCGTGTGAAAGAGCTCGGAGTTCACCGCCTCACTGCCATCTGCGAGGCGAGAAGCCATATTGAGGGAGTACCAGACTGCCCTGCAGCAGTTGCTTGTGTGGACAAAGCGAAGCGAGGAATCGTGGTGATTGCACGCCATCCAAAGTCCACCCGTCCATCGTAAACAAACGACTGCGGGTACAGGCGATCTGAGTTTGATTGCCGGCTGCAGCTAAAATCACTGGCGATGTGTATCTGAACAGATCATGTCTCCTCATCCCCACCCTCTCTGTCTCACAAAAAACAGACAAATATCCCCCGTAATAGCCTGTTGGGGCAAGCGCCGTAAGCGAGCAGCACCCCCGTGAAGGCCGGCACGGCACACGAGTGGCGACGATGTTTACACACCGCACCAGCTACTCATTTGAGGCTGTGAACCGAACTCTGTGGTGCCGGGTTCGTAGCGAGTCTTCACACGCACCACTCACTCCCCCCAAGGCTCCCAGGGGACAAAATTAACTACCACGAGGTGAGATATTAACTGCCTCGTCTGGTTTGCAGGAGGACGTGGGTTCGATCCCGACCCTGACGCCTGTCTTTTTTGTAGTTTGCGTGTCTTTCTCCCCGTGGTCGCGTGGATGTTTCTCCGGGTCCTCCGTGTTTACCCCTCCACATTTAGAATCAACATGCGTTCAGGGTGTTTGGCTGCTATATATGTGTCCTCGTGATAAGCCACTTTGTTGAGCTATTATTGGTGGCCACATCAACTTTTGGAAAATAGCTCTATAGCTCAGTGGGCCTTAACTGGCAAAAATAGAAAAAAAATTATTATCTATTACATCTTGAGCGGTGCTGTTTGTTGCTGGTCGCTTGGCATCATTGGGGATTTTGGGCCTGTGCTCATTTAAGCAACGGTGATTTTTTTTGTTTGTTTAAACACTATTCAGGCTAAAACCTTTTTCACTTGCGACATCTGACGAAATCGGACACATTACGGGTGATTTGATCACAGGCTATGCTAGACATTGATGATGCGCAAATGTCGGTGTGTGCGTGTGTCTGTGTATATGTGGTGAGCGGTAGCGCGGCTGCGCTACGAACCTGACGACCCGGGTTCGATTCCCGCTCACGGCCAGCACCCAGTGACGAAAATCTTAAGCGGTCCTGGGCCTCCCCTAGGTCGACTCAGCCTCAAATGAGTACCTGGGCGTGGTGATGGCCACACCACCCCCTCGTGTGCCGTGCCGGCCTTCATAGGTGCTTGGTAAACAGCACTTGCCCCAACAGTCTGTTCAGACTATACGGGGGGGGGGGGATCTTCGTCTGTTGCATATAAATGTTGACCGAGCAGCGCACGTGAATTTACATAGGTATACAGGGTTACCAGCTTGAAGGGCCCGTATAGACTGGTCTTATGTTTCAGACATGTACCTGTGCCCATAGGTTAGGGGCCGTCCATAAATGACGTCACGCACCTGGGGGGGAGGGGGTCAGACATTTGTGACGATGTGTGACGAGGGAGGGGGGTTTGAGAAATGTGACGTCGCATCAAAATGCGCAACTTTAAATAAATATTGAATTGTTATAACAACACTAATCGTTATAACAACACTCCTACAACGTCACAGTGCAGCGCCACATTAAATACGCGCGACAATGACAATAGTTTCAAGCGATTTGAAGCATGTTTTATTTTCAAAATGGAAATATGGTTTTGGGGGGGCGGGAGGCAGAGCTTTGTGACGTCATATTTGAGGGGGGGGGGTCTGACTTTTTGTGACGCCGTGTGACGAGGGCGGGGGGGGTCAAAAATCGTCCAAAATCGCGTGACGTCATTTATGGACGGCCCCTTACGTGTTGAGGTTGCCCGACACGAGGAGTGTAGCGGTTGGCACGAACCCGTCGACCCGAGTTCGAATTCGGTTTAAAAAATAAAAAAACCCGCTTCGATATTTCAAGGGCCGCAATGCGATGCGAACAATGCCACGAACCCGTCCTTAGAGAGGGAGGCACGCGACTGATCCGGCGTGGGGAGGCCTTCGCCCATCAACGGACTGCTCAACGAGGAATGCGCGCTAATTTTATTCGCATTAAAACCTCGCTGACATTGTGTCTTTTGTTGTGCATGCGCATGATTCGTTGAGAGCAATGTTTATCCGACGCGAGTCGTCACATGAGTTCCGAAATCGGTAAAAAAAAAAGACAAAAACGAACCCGTCTGCTACCGTGTCGTGTGCCGAATTTTCCGGATTACAAAACGCCCCCCCCCCCCCCCCCCCCGACTTGATTTTCAAAATAAAAGTTGGAGTGCACGTCTTACAATTCGTGGGCGCACGCGCGCGCGTGACCGCTTCTTTTCCGTGACCCGATTGACACTTGGCACGCACGTCTGGCGTGGCGTCTGACTTGCCGGAGCGTCTCGCGATGCAGAGAACGCGGTGAACGCGTCGCCAATCTCATCTCGAGCCCCGCGGTGCCACTCTCATCTCCCGCGGGACACGGACGCACGTGGGGGGGGGGGGAAAGGTGGGTGGGGGAAAAGGTGGGTGGGGTGGGGGAAAGGTGGGGGGGGGAAAGGTGGGTGGGGGGAAAGGTGGGTGGGGTGGACGGTGGGGGGGAGGGAAGGTGGGTGGGGGGGGAAAGGTTGGTGTGGGGGGAAATGTGGGTGGGTGGGGGGGGGGAAAGGGGGGGAGGGGAAGGTGGGTGGGAAAGGAGGGTGGGGAGGAAGGTGGTTGCGGGGGTAAGGGGGTGGGGGGGGAAGGTGGGGGGTGGGGGAAGGTGGGTGGGGGATAAAGATGGGGGGGGGACGGTGGGTGGGGGGAGGGAAGGTGGGTGGGTGGGGGAGGAAAGGTCGGTGTGGGGGAAAATGTGGGTGGGTGGGGGGGAAAGGGGGGGAGGGGAAGGTGGGTGGGAAAGGAGGGTGGGGAGGCGAAGGTGGGGTGGAGGGGGAAGGTGGGGGGGAGGGGGAAGGTGGGGGGGAGGGGGAAGGTGGGGGGGAAAGGTGGGTGCGGGGGGGAAAGGTGGGTGCGGGGGGGAAAGGTGGGTGGGGGGGGAAACGGTGGGTGGGGGGAAAGGTGGGAGGGGGGGGGAAAGGTGGGTGGGGGGGAAAGGTGGGTGGGGGGGGGAAAGGTGGGTGGGGGGGAAAGGTGGGTGGGGGGGGGAAAGGTGGGTGGGGGGGAAAGGTGGGTGAGGGGGGAAAGGTGGGTGGGGGGGGAAAGGTGGGGGGGGGAAAGGTGGGTGGGGGGGGGAAAGGTGGGTGGGGGGAAAGGTGGGTGGGGGGGGGAAAGGTGGGTGGGGGGGGAAAGGTGGGGGGGGGGAAAGGTGGGTGGGGGGGGGAAAGGTGGGTGGGGGGAAAGGTGGGTGGGGGGGGAAAGGTGGGGGGGGGGGAAAGGTGGGTGGGGGGGGGGAAAGGTGGGTGGGGGGGGGAAAGGTGGTGGGGGGGGGGAAAGGTGGGTGGGGGGGGGAAAGGTGGGTGGGGGGAAAGGTGGGTGGGGGGAAAGGTGGGTGGGGGAGGGAAAGGTGGGGGGGGGAAAGGTGGGTGGGGGAGGGAAAGGTGGGTGGGGGGGGAAAGGTGGGTAGGGGGGGGAAAGGTGGGTGGGGGGGGGGAAGGTGGGTGGGGGGGGGAAAGGTGGGTGGGGGGGGGAAAGGTGGGTGGGGGGGGAAAGGTGGGTGGGGGGGGAAAGGTGGGTGGGGGGGGGGAAAGGTGGGTGGGGGGGGGGAAAGGTGGGTGGGGTAAGAAGGTGAGTGGGGGGAGCTTAAACCCTGCAGCCGTGTGTAGCGAAACGGAAGTGGTGGCATCGGTTGTTGTTGCTGGCTGTTGGCCGGCAGCGTCCTTGAGCTTGACTTTGAAATCTGATCGCTCGTTTATCTTCACGACTCGCTCGCTCTGTCCCGTGTGCGTGGTGTACGAGCGCGTCTCGTGCCTCCTTCATCCGGTTCCGACAATGGCACCAAATGACCCCCATGCCGCACCGGGGATTGATTCTCCCGCCGCTCTCCGCGGTACAATCGCGGCGCGATTGATTTATTGAAAGGTGTTTTGATTTATTCTGGTTTTATCATCATTATTCGTATCGCCCGTTCCGCGAATAACTCGACAAACCAAATATAGCAAACAATGTTAAACGATTCACCCGAACCAAAACAATAAATTGGGCAAGATTTATTTTCTCTAAATTGCAAGTTTCATTTGTTTGGTTGTTGGTCGTTGTTGTTAGAGAGCGTGGCCTGATCTCGAGAGCGAGAAAAACGAAATCTTGACTGGAGTCGTAGCTCGGTTGTGAGTTCACGCGAGATGCTGCTCACTGCGAACCGGCTGGGTCGGACCCTGAAGCGGTTCGGATATAACTCGTCAACTGACATTAGCCGCGACCGGGAATAGAACTCAAATCCAGCCGCGCGTGCGTACGGCAGCCAGAACGCTAACCGTGTGCGTGTCTATTGACATATCGGTGCTTGTTACAGGCGCGGTGTTAACGTTTCCATGAGACGCGATCAAACCGAGATATACATTCATAGCGAATGGAACTTGGCGACAAATAAATTCTCGTGCATCGCGCGACTTAATCGCCAGCAACTCGCTTTGTCCACATCTCAGTGAATGGTTGCGCAACAGGGAATTTAAACCGGATTCCAACGATCACGATGAATGAAGCACGCCACTCCAAAGCGCTTAGAAGCAGACTTCTGCGCGAGCACACCGGCTTGCGGAGAAGTCCACGTGTGAGACATTCAGTTGCATGCAACCGAGTTGCTCGCGACTGATTGCTCAGGCGTGGACGCAAACTGACCAACTGCGCCACCGCTGCACAGCCCCGACAGACCCAGTCGGCTAAGTTTGACCCAATCCTGGTCAAGCTGGATAATAAAAAAAACACTGAATGTTAACTACCTCGCCTGGTATACAGGAGGTCGTGGGTTCCATCCCGACCCTGACGATGGCTGCTGCTGTATATTTGGAGTTTGCGTGTCTCTTTCATCATCATCACGGTGGATAGATGTTAACTACCTCGCCTGGTATATAGGAGGTCGTGGGTTCCATCCCGACCCTGACGATGCCTGCTGCTGTATATATTTGGAGTTTGCGTGTCCCTTTCTCTCTCTCTTCCCGTGGTCGCGTGGATTTTTTTCCGAGTGCTTCGGGTATTTTCCCTCCACATTTATCAACACACGTTTAGAGTATTTGACTGCTATACATGTCCACACGATAAGCCCACTTCGTTGAGCGTCTCGTCTGTGGCCAGATCGCTTCTGACAAAAAAAAAGAGTTACATAGCTCAGTGGGCCTTACCTGGTACAATATAACTAGTTTGTTAATATTTAAATAGTTAATAAACAAACAAACTAAGCCCACGCGCACATGCACTCGCGATTGGCTACGTACGGCGTGAAAGACGTTCAACATGCAGCACGTACTAACACAACGCGCCCAACAACATAGCCCGCAGATTGTGTACAGCTGTGCCACCGGTTTGACTCATGTGCGGTTCGTTTAGCCAGGCCTCCCTTGCGTTGATCCGGGACGGGTCAAGGCAATGGCCTCGAGTGTGGGGTTTATCGATGTGTAATGACGACTGAACACACTCCTCTCGAGATGGCACTTCATGGAAGGCACGTTCACTTGACATCAGGTGGAGACCCCCACTGCAACAACTGACCGAGGTCCACGCCGACTTCCCGAACCTTCTCGCTGACTCTGGACGCTCGCTCCAACGGCAGACTCCACCAGCCTCTTCCGTCACCTGACCACGCTCCCTTCTTGAACATTCCCGTAGCCACCAGTCCCTTCGTACTCACAGCTGACTCCCCTGTCATTACCTCCCGTGGCCACTTGTCCCTTCGTACTCACAACTGACTCCCCTGTCATTACCTCCCGTGACCACTAGTGCATTCGCCCTCCAGGCTGACTCCCCTGTCATTACCTCCCGCAACCACTAGTGCATTCGCACTGCAGGCTGACTCCCCTGTCATTACCTCCCGTGGCCACTAGTCCACTCACACTGCATGCAGACTCTACTGTCATTACAGATGTAAAGCCGCAAGCTGTGGCTTATGGAACGTGGCCTGTAATCCAGCATGGTGCGTGGAGGCAGCGAGGGTTGGTGGATCGGACAAATGACAAAAAAATATAAATAAATACCGTGAGTATTTATTTATATTTCATCGGTCCCTTCTGTACGGCACAGTGTAGGGGCCAGCGAATTGCGGCTTCAAGATCCGCATGGCGGCTCTTGAAGGGCTGAACCAGAGAGTCTAGAGGGGCCGTTTTATTCCGAATTCGAACAACAACAAAAGTTTGCTCTCATTATTATTTTGGTTGCCGACCCCCCTGGGATAGAGTGTAGCCCCCTCGCACGTGTGAATTTTCTCCGGGTGCTCTGGTTTCCTTCCGCACATATATAAATACCAATTGGATGAACACATCTTAATATACGGCCTAGAGAACTGCAGAGCGGATTGTTGGCACCGGCTTAGTGTCTAGCGGCCTCCCAGGTCGTGTCCGTGGTTCCTCGATGATTGTGAGATGCAATTTGTATGAACCATGGGATCTAACACGAAAAAATGAACATCACATTAATATTTTTTGGATGCTAACAATTGGCACCAACGTGTTCATACTTTTCGGATTCTATATCGCAATACTAAACAAAAAACACTAAATCATCGCGCAATCTATATTTATCTTTATGCTCAGACCTTTATATATATAATTTGCCTACTTTGTCTACGATATGTTTTAGTACGGGAACAACGTTGCCCATTATATTAAAAATACGCGTCCAAAAAGCACAGAGCACCTGAGCATTATGCACAAAGCATCAGAGCAGTTCCTGAAGACGCGCACTGTGGGCCTCTAGTCTGAGGTCACCATAAAAACATACATTTATATATACAGGTGTGTGTGTGTGTGAGCGAATGTGACCGGCTCACTGGCACCAGGGGTTCTAACAATCACCGCAAAAGTAGCGCCAACTCCCTTAAATGTATCACAAAAACTACCACAGGTTTACCCCCAAAGTATTGCCAACTACCGCAAATTGACCCGGCCGACGAATTACGGAAAATTTGTGAAAATTTACCATAAAGGCTCCCCCCCCCATCACACTCCCCACCCCAAGCCGCCCCCTCTGTAGCGCCCACACCCATGGCCCCCACCCGTGCCCCCCCCACCCGTGCCCCCCTCCACCCGTGACCCCCACATGCCCCCACCCCGTCGTGCCGAGACCCCGAGCACCCCCCGGTCCCCTCCCCACCAGTGCCCCCCCCACCCGTGCCCCCCACCCGTGCCACCCCCTCCCCCCACGTTCCCCTACCCCCACGTGCCGAGCGCGGAGCGGGGAGCACGAGAGGTTTCGCGGGGGGGGGGGGGCACGGGTGGGGTGGGAGGCGGAGAGGTCGGCCCTACCGGTGGGGGCATGCGGGGTGCTTCGGGCGGGGGTTGGGGGGTGGAGGGGGTCTGTAAGGTCGAGACTTTGTGGTGATGAGTAGGAAGCGGGCAGAGGCTGTGATGCACAGAGTCTATTTTTGTCCTCATTGGGACTCATCAGCACGGCAAAATCTGTCTCTGATCAGCTTGCAGGTGCCCTCCCCTGGCTTATTGGTTTCAACGATCTCTTAATAATCATCATCATCATCATCATACGCAATTAATTGCTGAATGAAGGCATCCACATGCTGCGTCGACCACGTGGGTTGCTTGACCATGCTTCTTTCTTCACGGAGCTGGCCAGTGTGCGCAGTTGGTGAATTGGGGAGACTTGGGGCAGTTCTAGAAATGCGTATCTCCACCCACCACGAGAACGTATTTGCTCAACACAGATGCGTGTCACGCAGCATATTGTATACGATGAACAATCAGCTACAGATCCTATGGGTTTGGCGCGCAAGTGCACAGCGCGCTTCGTTATGAACTCGACTCCCTGATTCAGTGGCGTGGCGACTACATTGTCAGCGATCGGTCAGGCGGAGCCCCAATATTTGATTTGTCTCGTACGGTCCAACCTCGAGGCTGTTCAATATCTACGGCTCTTCTATGCCTGAACGCAATCGTCGTTACGCTCACGGTGTATGGGGGTGCTCCGTCTTCGCAAAATGCAATGCAGACACTCCAGATCCGTCGTGCCTCTTTGCGACATTACGTTACTGCTCAAATGGAATTAAAACAAAACGTGGAACGTAAATGAAAGCATTTTGCATTTAACTAAAATAAATCTAAACGGCGTTTTAAATACGTGTTTTGTTCTTTTACACTGTTGTTGAAAAACATATCTTCTGGTCGTTGTCAAGAGGGGCCCAAACTCTAGCTCTGGTCGCTGGGGGCTGGGGGATAGGTGGCAAAGGCAGTGGCTGATTATTATCCTAGTATCACAAGTATATATGTAGTAGCTACACATGTAGTAGCTACACGTGTAGTAGCTACACGTGTAGTAGCTACACGTGTAGTAGCTACACGTGTAGTAGCTACACATGTAGTAGCTACATATGTAGTAGCTACGGGCCCCGCACTTTCAAGGGCCCCGCGCTAAATGCTTTCAAGCTATAAATTCCGATTCAGTGATTCTGCACTTGCTCTATTACTATAGTACTATACCGCCTTCAACTTTTATGAACGACTGGATGTTTAAGGTTAGCGATTTGTCGTATTATCTGGCTGTATAGCAAATGAAAAAATGCAATTACTTTACTTTGCAAGTAAAAAAAAGTATATTTTAATATGTATATATATTAGGGCCCCTTTATAACAAATGCTATAGGCCCCGCACTAGCTTAATCCGGCACTTGGCAAAGGCATCCCCTGCCCCCACACTCGTTACGCTCCTGCCCCGAGTATCATACCCGGCCACGGGCACCTTCATTGGCGTGTGAGTTCTGAACCGCTCTTGGGCCCTGTCCGTCACCAAACTCGGCGCTGAATGCCCAGCGCGCTGAGAGCGTGGACGTCAACCAACAGCCTCCATCAACTCACTCCAGGCCTTCGGCCTTGGTCCAGGAATGGGCTGATAAATGACCGACATGCGAGTGCCTTTACTTATTTATTACTTAACAGATCGTGACCGACGTGAAAACGACTGTGTCGCGAAACTGACACCGTCCGTCCATTCCGTCGGTTTGTAAAATGGACTTTAAACGCCCCCCAAATATGCATCGTCTCGGATTAAATAACGCCACTACTTTGTTTCGTGTCATACAACACCACGCGGTCAGGCCCATCCTTTCAGCGTCAAAGTGAGATGTTTTAAAAACAACACAAGAAGTGCTGAGACGGGGGGGTGGGGAGAGAGGCGGGGAACGGAGGCAATTCGTGTGGAACGACGGCAATCGAACGTGTTCGCGAGCGTCGTGTGCCTTCTCAGTTGTGCTCTATCACTTGACCCGAACCCAAGCGGCCGAATGGAAACGTCTATAACGTCGTCCGTTAGGGCACGTCACTCGTGGTCCCGTCTCCCTCCGTCGTGCAACTTGCAGATAGAGCCCCGCTGATCCCCCCTCCCCGCCTTTGTCGTTGTTTGCTGTTTGTTTCGGGAGCTTGTAAGCGAGTGCAAGTTTCCCCCCGCTCCCTCTAACTCTCTCTCTCTCCTTGGTTGGTGTCTTGTGTGCAAGTTATACGCAGACACGAACGGTCACTTGATACAGCAAATCTGGCTGTGACGGTCCCACCTGATGACGGAGACTTGTGTTGCCTCCGAAACGTCGTGATTTTTATTATTTTATTTGTATAAATTTTAATTTCATTTTTTTTACCTACGTGACTTTACCGAAAAAACTGAGAGTATGAATCCTTGCAGTCACGAAAGCTTCAAATCTAGAACGAACGGTCAGGTTTATGAAGTTCTAAGTAAAATAACGTTCACCAGCCGTGTCCCACCGGCAGATATCTTCAATTCGAGAACACAGGCGAGCTAGACTGAGTGACAGGACAACCACGTGGCTTAGGACAGGGGTCGGTAAACAAAATAAACAGCTTTTCGTGTTGAGTTTGTTGTCTTTCCCCCGCACATCCGATTAGCGCGGTTGGCTTAAGTACGCCGCGAAAAAAGTTCAACAAACATGCAGCGAGAAGAGCCATTTTCGGTTTCAAAAGCTGAAAAATGTCAAGAGCCGCGATGCATTCGAGACGGCGAGTCCTTAATAGACAACGCCACGAAGCAGTTCCTTAAAGAGCCGCTGGTTTCCGATCGTTTGGTTGCGGGAACGGCTTCAAATAATACTCTTAGGTTTTTTCGGTAAAGTCACGTAGGTAAAAATAATAAATAATAAAAATACTAGAAGAAATAATAGAAATAAAATAATGAATCACGACGTTTCGGAGGCAACACAAGCTTCCGTCTTCAGGTGGAACCGTCACAGCACGATTGCCGTATCAAGTAAAGAGAGGCTTCAAATTAGACACACCGCATTAAATGTGTACGAAGCAAGTGGCCTTGAGCAGAAGGGCTCACTGGAAGGCATAAGGGCCGGTGGTTGAGATTAGGGATGGAGTGGCTGCCAAAAGAGTGAAGAGGTCAGAATGGGGCAATGAAATAGTTCGTGTGCAGGAGCCTGGGGGATTGCTACATCGCAAGATAGCGAGAGGGTATGATGCGCTGGAGAGGACTTCATGCAGCAGTGGAAAGATCACGGCTGCTATTATTGATAATAATTGTATTAGTAAAAATAATAATAATAATACTGCTGGATGGAGGCCTACCCATGCCGTCTGGGGGGAGGGGGGTGTGACTATTGAAAGCAATCGGGGAGATTTAAAAAAAAAAGTTTATTTAAGAAATTTGATTACGAATAACTAAAATCTCCCAGAGAAGCTTCAGTCAGAATTGGCAACCCTGATTGTGCATCGGAGAGAGAGAGCGACAAAAATGACCCTGTCCTCAAGACGACCCGGTCTACACGCTTATTGACAAATTAACAATAAAATAAAATTCTAGATTTGAAGCTTTCGTGACTGCAAGGATTCATACTCTTAGGTTTTTTCGGTAAAGTCACGTAGGTAAAAAAAAAATTACTCAAAGTAATAATAGAAATAAAATAATAAATCGTGAGCTGTGACGGTCCCACCTGATGACGGAGACTTGTGTTGCCTCCGAAACGTCGTGATTTTATTATTTTATTTCTATTATTACTTTGAGTAATTTTTTATTTTTTATTTTTTTACCTACGTGACTTTACCGAAAAAACCTAAGAGTAATAAAATAAAATATGACTCGCGCGTTTCAGACGACGCCTGAAACCTGACAAACGGCGCCGCGTAAGCCGTCACCTCGTGCTTTAACCGCGGACGTGGGTTTGTGTGCAAGGGTCCTCACCCTCGACCATGTTGCCCTCAGTGACCGCGCTTGCTCGGGTCACTTACCCTTGACCTCCCCCCCCCCGTTACCCACCCGTCACCTGGCACGAGAATGGAGCCGTGACCTCCCCGGCGCGTCTCGAGGCACGGGGTCAACTCTTCAGCCTCTCAAGGCTGCGGCTTTGTTGAGATGATTTATTTCTCTTGGAGTATTTTGCCGCTCTACGCGTCCGCGTGATGAGCCACTTCGTTGAAGCATCATTGGTGGCCAGATGGTTTCTGAGAAAGCTAATAGCCTAGCGGGCCTAACATGGTGAGATAAAAAATTAATGTGTTTAGTTTTAATTGTAGATTTATTTGAGTGATTGTCTTACGTTTCCAATACGCTGCACTCTAAGCGTGTTTTTATATTGCTTGTTGTTGTAACGTTCTGAGCTGGACATATGTAACAAACAAAAAAAGTTCTGATGCGTGCATTGCCTTTGTACTGTCGCCTTTTGACATTCTCTGGTCTAACGAGAGGGTGGGTTGTCAACACCACGCACGGCCGCCTTTGTCTCCCCGCTCCCCCCCCCAGTGCTTATAGTCACGCACCGCACTGTGTACTCTTTTAAGGCTGAGTCGACCTAGGTGAGGTTTTGAGGGGTACAAGACCGGCTCAAATATTCGCCACTCGTACTGGTCGTGAGAAGGGGTTTCGCTGCTTTCGTAACGCAGTGCGTTCACCATCTTTGTCTTTGTTCTATAACAAAGACAAAGATCCCCGTATAGCCTCAACAGACTGGAGGGGCAAGTGCTGTTAGCGAGCACCTATAAAGGCCGGCACGGCACACGAGGGGGTGGGTGGCCAGCACCACCCCTGACCGCCTTTGTCTCCCTAGTGGCGATATTTACACAGCGCAGCAGGTGCTCGTTTGAGGCTGAGTCGACCTAGGGGAGGCCCAGGACCGGTTCAGATGATCATCACTTGGTGTTTGCCGTGAGCGGGAATCGAACTCTGGTCGCCACGTTCGTCGTTCAGCGTAGCGCTAACCATTACACTACCGCTGTCTTCGACAAGAGACACACGCACCACACACCCTCACCAACACGACAGCACATTCACGATATCATCCACGGCGTGTGAACTCTGACTCCGTTGTACTTCGCCGGTAGCCACAGAGAGACGCGGAACGACTTCTTTAGGGCAGCGTCGCGCATGCGGGCATTGAAACCCCCCCCCCCCCCCCCAAGGTGACCCCGAGGCAGATCGTGTTCTGGTGGTTCTCTGTCTTGAGCCGGCACGGGTGGTGATGATGATAACAGCGACGATGATTGTGAGGATGATGACGACGACGATGATGATTATGATGACAATAATGATGACGACAACAACGATGATTATGAGGATGAAGACGATGATGATGATGATGACGACAACAACAACGATGATTATGAGGATGATGATGATGATAACAACGACGATGATTATGATGATGATAACAACGACGATAATGGTGATGGCGGCGGCGGCGGTGGCGAGGAGGATGACGCTGAGTGTGAATAATGAACTAGCACACCGGGACACGGACCTGTACGCGCTGTTATTTTAAATATAGTCTGGGTCGCGACCTCGGGGAAGTGAGCCCGAACGCACGTATACAGCGCTCTTATCTGTCAACCACCCTCGCTCGCATCAAAGCTGGGAATGTGAGCAGGACTTGCCAACAACACAGTTTAGATCCCTATCACGTTGTACATGGGCTGGTTTTGGGTTTTTTTGTGTCTCTCACAGATGTAAGACTGAACAGGAACGTGGTAGTCGAGAGTAAAACACGAAAGGGATAAAAGTGCAGCCCTGCAATTGCTTGCCCTCGCCATTGCTAGGCCCGTCTCTACTGGACATCTGTGAAGAAGAGCTTCATAGCTCATCGGATTCCTCCGGTATAAATACACATTCTGATCTTGATTCTGAGAGCCATCTTTCGTGAAGGGTATTTTGCCTACTCTTCCGCTATGGCTTGGTACATCGTGGGACAAATTGTTGCACCCACACTTTGCCCTACCACGCGTGAACTGCCGATCGCACGCAACGTACGTATGTTGAACTTCTTTCGCACCGTACGTAGCCAACCGCGATGATCGACGACTGCGAGACGGACAGAATCGATGGCCGCGGGGAGATTCAAGAAACGTGCTCAACCGTGTCAACTGCCGCGCTGGGAAATCGAACGGGCGACTTCTGGATTCCAAGTCCGACGCGCGACACCACCACCAACACCACTACCAACACCACCACAAACACCACCACTCACGGCAGCGGCATCAGTCAGAAGAGTGTGCGCGCAGTGGGGGAGCGGTGGCGCAGCGGTTAGCGCTACGCTGCGCTAATGAGCACCCGGTGCGGTGTGTAAACATTGCCAATAGGGAGACAAAGGCGGCCGGGCGTGGTGCTGGCCCATCCACCCCCCTCGTGTTCAGAGGTGCTCGCTAACAGCACTTTCCCAAACAACCTGTTACGGCTATACGGGGGATCTTTTTATTTATTTTGTATAACCAATATTGATAGGACGACAGGAAATGTCCATATCTTGAATAAGATTCGTAGCGCATCGTGAAAAACGGAACAAATACCAAGTCTGAATTATAAATAACAAGTCTCTTAAATACATTTTAAAGAAATACATCATTTAGTCAATCAACTCTCATAATAACCCTCAAACCCAGCAGCATTTTATTTTTTATTTCAGCAGCAGCAGCCAAACCTGTCAAGGACATTGGGCCCTATTTTGTTTGAACGTGGCCAGACAGACTCCTGTCTGGCCACGTGATTACCAATGACCCGCGACGTTTTGTGTAAGGATAATGACGCTGATTGGGTGCGGGGGGGGGGAGAGCCGTCATTCATAGGCGTACGGGTCGCGCGATTACATTGGGGGGGAGGCAATTACGTTCGCGACAATTGTAACTCGGCGCCGCGGTTGTGATCGAATCGCGGCAAAACGCCACAACCGGTCGGGCGAGTCGCTGTTATTATGAAGTCGCGTTTTAAACAGTCAAATATTCAGTGGCACACAGATGACGGCGGGGCAGGGAATGTAAATATCTCAAAACCTCGCCTACTATTGCGTAAATCAACGACGGACATTTCTGATTTCTCAGAATGTCTACAGCGTGCATTAGCAGTGGCGTGTGGTGGTGGCGGCTATGGGGTGCGCAGGCGGTGCAACTGCATCGGGGTCCACGGGCCGGAGGGGTGGGGGTAGGTAGGGAGGTGGGAAGAATTGGCACGGGGCCACTCATTTCATTCTTGGACCAGGTCACATGCCAACCACGTTAAGCTACTGTAAGTACACGGTGGTCCAGATGTCTCGTGACCCCCCCCCTACTATTCAATTCTGTAAAACGTAATATATATATATTTTAAAGTAAAGTTGATTTAAAACAGACGTGAAGATGTAAAAGAAAAAATTAGGGGTCAATTAATTGTGGGTCTATATTCTTTGGGTCGTTCGGTAAAGTCACGTAGATAGGTTCAAATAAAATAATAAAAAAATAACAAACAAAAAACTACGACGTTTCGATCGCAACACAACCGCGACTTTACCGAAAGACCCAATAATATGAATTCCTGCAGTCACGAAAGCTTTAAGCCAAGATTTAATAGTGGGTCACACGACATCTGTACCACCTTGGACGTGAACAAACTAATTAAATACCTTTAAACCCCGAGGCAAATTATATCGGAAACATTTGCCGAAGTCGTTGAGTGGTATTATCGTAAAAGTGCAATATGTGAGGCTAGTAACAACAAGAATAACAATAACTCTGACATGCAGCGGGGGATTGCCCACTTTATGTTAACTTGAGTTGACACGCTGGTCCAAAAAAAGTACCCACGAAAACTGAGGTACCGAAAAAAATCTGGTATCAGATTTGGACTGAGTAGACGAAACTTCCAGATGCATATCTTGGTAGTCATGGATTTAATATCAACAAAAACATTGGTGAGAAAATTTGATGTTTGTGTGCGTTTTGAATTTTTTTAAATCTGGTTTTGAATTCGCATACTCAAAAATCTAACTCGATTACATTTTTTTTTTTAAGATCAAAATGTTCCTCATTTGTGTGCATCCCAAATTATACTAATAATTCCACAGTCATAGCAATTAACAATCATTAAGAACGTGGCGCAAGGCGATCGCGAAGGCCCTCGTTCTACAGAGAGGCTTGCAGTGGCCTCACCACTGAGGGTGCCACGGTGGCTAGGAGATGCGAACGCTCCACCGCTCGATACTGTCACCATCCAAAGCAAATTGTTGATCGAATGTAAAACTGCAAACAGTTAAATTTCGATTTAAAGCTTTCGTGACTGCAGGGATTCATCTTCTTGGTTCTTTCGGTAAAGTCACGTAGAGGGGAAGTAATAAAATAATACAAATAAAACATAATAATTCTCACGACGTTTTGGCCACAACTCAAGCAGCCGTCCTCAGGTGAAGAGAGCAGGTCTGTCTTCTCGCTGCTTACGTTGTGGCCGAAACGTCGTGAGAATTATTTAATAATGTTTTATTTTTATTATTTTATTATTTCCATTCTACGTGACTTTACCGAAAGAACCAAGAAGCTGCAAACAGTTTTTTGTTAACTGCTCACCCCGACCAATAAATGCTCTGACAGTGTGTATTGTCTTTGTACTGTCGCCTTTTGACGTTCTCTGGTCTGACACCGCTGGTGAGACTAGGCTGTAAAGAAGGCTGTCTTGGTGTAGTCCAGGGGTCGGCAACCAAAATAACAAGAAGAGCCATTTCTTTCCAATTCGGTACAAAATTCAGTATTTCAAGAGCCGCAATGCATCTGAGTACATACGTACTCATCGTCAAGAAGCAGCCCGTAAAGAGCCACATGCGGCTCCGGAGCCGTAGGTTGCCGACCCCTGGTGTAGTCCAATCAGTTTAAAAAAACAATGCCATATATTCTAGATTTGAAGCTTTCGTGACTGCAAGGATTCATATTCTTAGGTTTTTTCGGTAAAGTCACTTGGTTAAAAAAATTAAAATTATTATTACTTTTATTAATTTTACTTTTATTTAAAAAAAATTATCTACGTGACTTTACCGAAAAAACCTAAGAATAATAATGCCATATATTGTCACAGCGTGTGTGTATGCATGTTCACCACAAGTAAGTGTGGTTAATGCAGACTTGATTCCTTGCAAAAGGTTTTTTTATGTGGTGTTTGAACATCTTAACACCTGTTTATAGCCAGAACGGGTAAAACCTTTTCTTATTTTTTCATCTTTTTTTTGTTTTACCAGGTAAGGCCCACTGAGCGAAACAGCTGTTTTTTCAGAAGCGACTTGGCAACAATTGATAGCCCAACGAAGTGGCTTATCACGTGGAAATGTACAGCAGCCAAATATTCTAAATCCATGTCTCTAAATCTGGAGGGAAAAACCAGAGGACCCGGAGAAAAATACTCACGAACGCCGGGAGAACAATCAAACTCTAAATATACTGCAGCAGGCGTCGTCAGGGTCGGAATCGAACCCACGACCTCCCGTATACCAGGCGAGGTCGTTAACATCGAGACACCGTAGCAACCTGATGTATTCTCGTTTATCCGTTTTTTTCTCTCGACTCGATTTGTGCCAAATCTTCAGACTGTCGGCCGTTCTAGAACACCCTTAGAATGCCACGTACACATTGATAACGATTGCCTTTGCGTATGTACCCTACTGGATGTGTACGCGGCGCACTTGAGTGACTTTGCAGGGCCACACAAAGCCCACCAATTGTGTCTTGCGCCTCCTCGTGGCTCCAAGTGAAACTGTGCGTGGGTCCTCTGCAGGGTCGCAACAATAGCCAATCGCCGAACCGGCATTGGTCACGATCTATCCACTGCTGAAAGTAGAATCTCCCAAACGTCGCCACGAGTTGATCCCCAAATGGCTCCGACTCAGCAGTGGAACGTCCCTCTCCTTTGGCTGCAACTTCATCGCGAGTCTCGAACGACCGACCGGTCCATCATCCCTGCGAGTGACGCGTCAACGACTTCCCTTAGCAGTCAATGGGTCGTCTTTGATTTGCATTCGTGACCTGGTCCTTGTTTTCCTCTCTTCCTTGTCTGGGCTAAACGCGCACCCTTTGCGCGTCCCTTTGCGCGTTTCGCTGCGTTCTGTTTAGGTTTTCTTTATTCAGGCTGCTCGTTCCCCAAAAACCGCGTCGTGGCTTGAGCAGCAATGTTGCAGTGTTTTAACAATGATGGTGGCATTAAGAATAAACTCGGTTCTATAAAGCGCTTTTCACATTGGTAATCTCATCAAAGCGCTGTACATCAGAGGTATAAACACCGTTTATTTAATTATTTCCGTAATTATAAAACACTGACACACCAGAGAAGATACAATCAGAATAACACGAAAGATAAGACCAAAAATAGAAACGTAAGCAACTATCGGTGAAACCCGTGGGAGCGACACTATACATTTTAAATGCGGTTTAAAATATAACTTTAAACCGTGATTCTTCTGACATGTTGCGACGTTCCTTTTTTCATCGTCAAATTGTTATTTTATTTTTATTTTCCCAAACAGCGCTCCACCCCTGCACTCTGGTCGACTCACCATTCCCACCGTTGACATCCCAAGTTGCCCCCCTTCGACAATTGGTCAATCCGCGCACAGTCGGAGTGGGGAGGGGGGTAACTGGCACCCTGTTCGCTGTCTTCCTGCCATTGTCATCCCTCCAGTGATCATTTCGCTATCCTCAGCGACGGCTCGTTTTCCCCCCAAGATGAATCTCTAGCCCCCCACCCCCCCCCCCCTACTTAGCAGCCTTCTCTCTGTTCAGTCCTTCAGACGTTTCCTAGAGCTCATTTTACCCATGCCCGTTACAATGACCAACTCGGCGTTGAGCCAACGTTGGCATGTGGTTTGAACCGTTGACTCAACGTTGCATCTTTATTCGGATATTCATGAAATAAGAAATCGTGCTTTGTACAGCAGTGGGAATCGTTGCTTAGAATTCAATCGGGCTCTGGCACGGAAGATTTAGAAAAACAAGCTTCTTGATGCCTGCTTTGCGAGAATAGTAACACAGCCATTTCCATGACAGGTCAAATGAGATATTTGTGCCAAGCGAATTCATCGGTTTGCTATGGATATGAGTATCTCTGTTAAAAATGATGAAAGGGAACTGTACAATTGCTCGTCTTACATGATATAGAGACCAAGGTTCTCTGCAAGCCTCCTGGCTACCATCAAAGGTTTGTACACGAAGCCATACAAATATACAAACACAGACATAATTTCAACCGTGATGATGGGTACAAACTCAGTAATCACTGGAAAGATGTTATTAACCACGCAAAAAAGACTTAATTACACTTTTTGGACCATCTTATCTGACAGGCACTATTTTAATTTACTTCACCGAGTGTTAACATCCCCAGTTATTTTTAACAGTACTCTCTTCATTTTTCAGCCTGCATTGGTATAAACATGGGCATTTTCGTTCCTTTGTTCTATCATGTGTATCAGACCTCCCCTCCCCCCTTTCTGCCCATTGTGTTGGCGTGCGCAGCAGCCGCGTCCAAGCCGTCGCCAAATGTTTTGTTGGCTCCCTCCCCCTCCCACCCCCCTCCCTCCCGATACGTTCCATTCATTGGCTACCACATTCTGATGAACTCCCCCCCCCCTCTCCTCCCCCCCTTCAACTTGCTTATAAGGGATTACATTTTGAATCATTGCTTCACTTGATGCAGCTAATCTGGCTGTGACGGTCCCACCTGATGACGGAGACTTGTGTTGCCTCCGAAACGTCGTGAATTTTATTTTTATTTTTGTTTTGTTTTATTTTACTTTCATTACTTTTAATGTTTTACCTACGTGACTTTACCGAAAAAACCTGAGAATATGAATCATTGCAGTCACGAAAGCTTCAAATCTAGAATCATTGCCTGGGGTTTTATTTAGTTGAGCATGATCAGGATTTTGTCACACCTGATCAAGATTCTCACTCAAGTCAGTGGCGATTGATATTGAAGTATCCGAGCGTTGAGCGGCTAAACTTGTTTCTTTCTGCCGTGATTTAAATAATGCATGCATCGTGCGGTCGTTTGCAGACGAGTGGATCATAGTGTGAGAAGAACACAGAAAGTCATTAAATAGAGTAAATAAACGCAGGAGTCATAGCAGATCCGTGTCGAACGCAGGAGTTAATAGTGAAGGCTACCGACCTCAAGGCAGATTAAGATAGAGCCATGGAATTAGCTCGTGTGCTGGAACTAGTTCAATGATTGATTGAGATCTTCAACCAGCGGTGTATAGGGTTATCTGTGAAACAACAGCTTCATAGCTCATCGGATTGTTTCCACTCTAAATCTTCTAAGAGCATGGCTGCTGGCGAGGAATCGATGCCTCGTTACAATGCCTATATATGCTCTCGGAGCCACACTTCAGCTTGTGTCTGGACTCCACGAAATGCCAAACCGAGTACGTTCAACCTCGCTCGAGTCACCCTTTCGCGATTTGGCCTGTAGCATTAGTTATAAAGGGGCCCTAACTTTAAAAAAAAACACACATTTTTTTACTTGCATGGTAAAGTTATTGTATTTTTTTTTATTTTCTAGACAGCCAGATAATACGACAAATCGCTAACCTTAAACACCCAGTCGTTCATAAAAGTTGAAGGCGGTATAGTACTATAGTAATAGAGCAAGTGCAGAATCACTGAACCGGAGTTGATAGCTTGAAAGCATTTAGCGCGCGGCCCTTGAAAGTGCGGGGCCCGTAGCTACTACATATGTAGCTACTTGTGCTGCTAGGATAACAATCCACAGGCTTGTGTGCACGCGCCGCTGACGGACGTAGGGGAACGGCCACAACACAGCGACTCTGAACGCGACTTTGCACGAATACATCGCCATGCTCGGCTTGACAAGATACGTTCCCAGCTCTCACTCCTAAAACCCAGATTTTGGGGGTTTGGTGGCGCGCGGTGGCGTGGTTACGCCTCCCGAGATTGTGTTCGGCTGACGGCAGGGGCCGTGTTCTCTAATCGGGCTACAGTAGGCAATGTGCGTAAGGCCTACGAAAAAATGTTTGACCGTGTTTTCTTTTGTTTGTATGCTAAAATTGTTTTAACCAAGATATCGTCTTGAATATATTTATATAGCAAGGATAGGCACAGTGTATATACAGAGGCAGTCGTGTCAATCGTTTTTCCCCATAAGGTGAGAGAAATGAACACCGGAAATGAACTTTCAACATTTCTTCATTGCAAATTAGCAATATCTTCAAATTGTGTTTTTTTTTCACACAATCTCATTCTCGAGAGAGAGTAGCAGTGTTATTGTCCCACGCGTGAAACAAGCGCACGGACAGCTGCAGTAGTAGCGACATGGGGGCAAAAGCAGTACCATCTGTAGAAAGTTATCACAGAAGTGTTTAAGGCCGACAAGAACTTTAAATCCGGCCCTCGCTGACAGGTGGCGAGAACGAGTTCCCCATTCGTGTCGGCACGTGGTAAAAACTTAAATTTCCCTGCTGCTGCTGCTGTGGAATGCGGCTCCTGGCGTCTCTTCGCTGGATCGGAGCACGAGGTATGATGTGGTGCCCTTCACTGTGTGCACCAGAGGTCACTTGAAGGGATACCGTAGAGGTTAGTTCTGTGATATCCACTTCCACGAGCCGTTCTCGAACACGAATGGTCGCGCATTCGCCCTGCGAGAGATCTGCATGGATTTTTCATCTCGTGATGAGAGGCTGATAACACACGATAGGGATAACGTGGACAATTAAAAAAAAATTAAGCCATCCATCTGAAAATATAACAGGTGATAAAAATGGATGCTCAGCAAACAAAGACTCAACGCATGATTACATTTACAAAGCGCGCGAGTGAGGATTACGTCTCGCCAGTTCTAACTGCACCTCGAACTATTTGCAGCGTTGCCAGTTCGCGGTGGTGTAAAGAGGGACTCGGAGAGACGTTACACTCAGGAAGCACCGCTCACTGCACCATCAGCATAACCATCAAAACCATCTCTGGCATGTGCACGCCCCCCCCCATACCCCCACACCTTATCGGGGAAAACATTCCTCCACTGAACTTTTTTGTTTGTTCAAAAATTATTATGAAACTCAACTTTTTTGGGTTGTTTAAAGTCGCACGCGCACGTTTGTTAAGATTCAAATCTAAGCTTAAATGTTTTTTTAACCCCCCCCCCCCCCCAATTTTACGAACTTATGTATGCTCTCGAATCAACGTTTTTGTCTCTGCAATACAAAGCGTGGACCACCTCTCACCCACCACGCGCCTTTGATCACAATTCAACTCGTTCACAATTCAACTCATTCTACCTCGTGGCCATCTCAGAGCTCCTGCAAACATCGCAGCGTTCGACTTCGCAGTGAAATGTGTTAGAAGCACAAGAGCCGTAATCACGTTGAGCTTTATTTGGAAAAAGAAAAAAACACGATGAAAAGCAAAACTGCAAGAAAACACATCACGAACTTTGTTCACGAACATAAACTCGACGGTGAAAAATACAACACTTCATAAGGACAGTGACATCTATTTATATCTGAATCGGTTCAAGCCTCCCGGAAAATCACGTGACTTCTGTGGCCACCCCCACACTCCGAGTCCCTCCCTTTTCCCCGCCCCCTGTGAAAACAGACGCCGCTCCGTGCAGCTCACTTCCGATCGCTCCTCCCCTTCTCTCTCCCCCGCTGTCCTCTCAGCATCGCCCTCTCAGCATCGCCTTCTCATCCCAGACGGCTTGGCCCGGTCATTCCCTCCCAACCCCTCTCTCCCATCCTGCCCATTACTCCTCTCTTCCTCCTGCTCACCTTGAGCCATGCCCTCCTCATTGTTCGACTCGGGGAACTTTAGTCCCGGCATCCCTTCGCCGTTCAACCTTTCTTTATCCATTCATGTAATCCTCGACTCTGCACTCTCCCCCATCCCCCGCTTCCAGTCACGTGCTATGATACCACGCAGGCAGACAGGTTGACATTTAAAAAAGCTACCGCATAATCAAGCAATTGTCGTATATTCTTAGTTTTGTGCCCAGTTGCGGTCACCCATCCGGGCACTAGCCCAGCTCAACCCTGCCTTAGCTTCCAAGATCTGATGAGATGGGGAACATTTTGGTGGGGGGGGGGGGTGTTTGAACACTGGCGAGAAAGATCAACCCCCTCTTTAAACTGAACGACCCATGGTTATATCTGCCGTGTAGAGAGGGGGGGGGGTGCATAGCGAACAAATAAATGCAAATGCAGCGTGCAATGGTACAGAAATTGGGTGTCGAAGAGCCCAAAACATCCAACAAGCGCGGTTTCACACTCGCGTTGTTTGTTTGTGGGTACAAAAAACACAATCAAGACAATTTAATTCATGTAGACACACTGCCACGGACTGTGCTTTCATATATATATATTTTTAGGTGGGACTCACTTCTTTATACTAACCTGCATATAAACAAGACATCATGCTCACACTTCCCTCCCGCCCATAATCTGTAATACAGATTGCATATCGTATTACTATTATCGTTTTGCAGTCGGAGTTCATTCCCGTAGCTTCTCCCGCCCCCTTCACTCCCAAACTACAGCGGGTGAGCACATCAACAACGACGATGACATTTCACGCATCGACCACCTCCTATCCCGCTACCTCTCCATCACTTTCACGAGCGTCTGAAGTCCAATGGACGCACACACACGCTCGCACACAAACCCCTCTTTTCGACTCGCACGAGCCGAGCCAGCGCAAGACCCCTCACCATATCACCTTACCCCGTGGTATGCTGCTGCCTGCTTTGCTGTGGCCTCACAAAAACACCTGGGGGGGGGGGGGGGACCCCCTTAAGCAGGGCCAGCATCAAGTGGCGGTGACCGCGCTATGTTGGGTCGGCACACGCTGCGAGCGAAGGGCGAGGCATCCGCGCGTCGCCCAGGCACGCGAGTTACGGTATAACTTCTATGCCGCCGTACACAGCCAACCGCGCCAATTGGAGGAGTCTCGACACGTTCATCGCGTGACGACGAAGTCGGCACACGGCACGGCTTTCCCAGGGGGGCGGGAACAAAAGCACGAGTCGTTTGCGAGCCGCGTAGGGGGCTTGGCTCGGTTGTGCAGTGGAAAAAGAGACAATGGGGGGAGGGGGCGGGGCAAGGCGGGATGGGGGTGTGAATGGCGAGGAGCGCTCCTCCTCAACGCTCAGATGAGGAAGACGATGTCGTCCGACAGCATGACCTGGTTGTCGTCCTCCATGCGGGCGACCGCCGCTCGCACCTCGGCGAGCGAGAAGGCGGTGTCGCCGCCGCCCAGAGCCTCCATGATGGCGGGGATGGCCACGGACTGCGAGTGCGACTTGCGGAAGACGTCCAGCAGAGCCGCCTTGAACTCTTTGAGCCTGTGGGTGGGCGGGAGGGGGGGAGAAGCGGCGTGAAATTCAAACGCAAATCGCCATGACGCTCGCGTGGAAACAAAACAATGCGCGTGCGCACGGGGAAAACGCTTCACGGCAAGTGTTCCTTGCTAATATTTAGAGAGGGATCCACTTTCGCCGTTAACGCATCATTCGGCCTGAGGGCCGCCACACGTTTGAAATCATTGGGGTTTGACAGCAGCAGCACAATGAGGTGTTGTCACGTGTTGATTATTGTCAGGGGCTGCACGTCAGGGGCCGCACTAAAGGCCACTGGAGGGGCCACCAGTGCTATTCATTGCTTTACAACATCCGATTGTCTTCAAAAGTATTTCATTGGGAGTGTGAAAGTTGACGGGTTACCCGTCAGCGAAAATGCATTTGCGTATCAGAAAATGGTCCGTTTTGCTGTGGTTTGGCACCGCACGCCTGGAATTCAGCACCGTGCGAGGAGGCAGCGAGGGTTGGTGGATCGGACAAATGACGAAACGGTGCAAGACTCCCTTCCCGTGGGCACCGAGGCTGCCGTACCCTGGCTCGCCGGCAGAATGATATCACCGATCCCCTTGTGTGTGGGATAAGAGTGTCGCACCCTCGCATTCGTGGGTTTTTCTCGGGGCGCTCTGGTTCCCTCCCGCATGTACAAATATTAATTGGCCGAAAGCTTCTTTAATATGCAGGGAACTGCCTGGAAGCAGCCTTCCGGCTCGGTTGCCAGAGCTACGACTTTTCACCAATGGCGACGGCGGCATCAAATTACACCGGATTTCATTAACGATTACATCGACAATCAACGATAGATTTTTAAAAAACACAACCGATAATAGATTAACGAGCCCAAACTCCACCGCCGCGCGAGCGGCTTCTGGGCGGGCAAAGCTCGCGTGCGCACGGAACGGCACCTGTCGTCTGTCAGCGAGAGCTTCTTCGCCGGTGCCGGTGCCGGTGCCGGTGCCGGTGCCTCGCTCGTGTCCATCGCCTCCTCGTCGCCCGCGGCCTGCGGCGTCTTGGGCGTCCGCGGGACTGCGACGATCGAGCGAAACGACAATATCGACGGTTTAGAGCCCGGGTGGCGACGTACGGTCCGCGAAAGGAGACCAGCATGCATGCGTGCATCATGGATGGGAGGCGGGGTGAGGGGGTGGAGGAGGTGGGGGGAGGGATGGAGGTGGGGGGAGGGATGGAGGTGGGAAGGATGATCCGTGAACGTAGGGGATGGATGCCTATTAAGTGCACTGGTGGCACGTTGCGCAGCGCGACGACGCATCGATTAGAATTAATTCTCACGATAAACGCGTGAAATACTGCGCGCAAAAATCTACTATTTTTAACGTCATCATTATCTTCTTGGTTCTTTCGGTAAAGTCACGTAGAAGGGAAATAATAAAATAAAACATAATAAAATACAATTCCCATGACGTTTCGGCCACAACGCAAGCAGCCGTCCTCAGGTGAAGAACAGGTCTGTCGGCAAGACAGCGTCTGAATGAACACCACCAAGCTTGGCAGCGTATATTTAAGCTGGGTTAGAGAGGAGGAAGGGCGCGTTGACAAAAGAAAGAACCAAGAAGATGAATCCTTGCAGTCACGAAAGCTCTAAATCGAAAGTCATCATTATAATTTATGAAACGAAAACTTAACGAGACACGCGCTTTCCCAATATCGATGAGACGGTAAAAACAAGAGGGTAAAAAAGATGCGGATCTAGCGAGATGTTAACTACCTCGCCTGGTATGCAGGCGGTCGTGGGTTCGATCCTAACGCCTGCTGTATATTTGGAGTTGGCATGTTCTCACCGTGGTTGCGTGGATCTTTCCTCGGGTCCTCCAGTTTTTCCCTCCACATTTAGAATCAACATGCGTTTAGCAAATATTCGGCTACTTTAAATTTAAACATAAGTCACTTAGTAATAGGTTTTTACCCTTTCAACTAGTACAAAAACTGACACTTTTATACAAGGGATCATTTTTGCAATAACCACAACACAAGCAGTCAAAATGCAAACAACAAGAATCAACTGTTGTTGTTTCTTGTTGTTTCTTTTTGTTTGCATTTTGACTGCTTGTGTTGTGGTTATTGCAAACATGATCCCTTGTATAAAGGTGTCAGTTTTTGTACCAGTTGAAAGGGCTAACACCTATTACTATATTTTGCCACTGGTAAAGGAGGTCTCATAGTATAAGTCACTTAGTTGAGAAAGAGATAAAGTAGCTCAGTGGGCCTTACCTCGTCAAATAAACATAGTATAGCTTAGTTTTCCATTTTCCAAGACGCCCGATAGCGAGTGAATAGCGACAGGGCGGAAAGTGTACACAGAGGCGGAGCGAACGGGCTCTCACTTTCTGGGATCGCCTCCTCCCCGTCGCTGAAGTCGTAGGGGTCTTCTCCGCCCTTCTGTTCCTTCCTGCTCGCGCGACTCGTTCCATGCGAAGAGTCCGGGTGCCTCCTGGGGACACACCACCATGGGTACGGGCAGCAAGCGCCGTCTCGTATTCAATCGGAATCTGTATTTATCCCGGGGAAATCTGACGAGCTACAAAGCTCTATTTCACAGATGTCCCAGTAGACACGACGATGGCCCGTCAGCCGCGCTTCGATTTGTCCAATGTGCTCGATGTGCCGATGTGGAAGCAATTACCAAAACGTGGGGGTCAAGTGCGGCCGCCTACGCTGAATGTGCAATGACGAAGCATCAGCGGTCACGGTAAGAAATACGCTCATGACAAATCACCCAAAATTGCGCACAAAATCGTCGGATCTCCGTAAATTAAGGGTTGGGCCCTTCTATACCTTTCTGTTTCCTGTTTCGAGACGTCTGCAAGTTGCAGGGTGGGTCTCATTCACCGCTGAATCTCGGAATGGACAAGCAGTTCAGCGTTAAATGTATTGAGAGAGGCCAAAGCGCCGTTGTGTACCTAAAGACATCGTACTCACCGCAGATAGGACCGCACTCTACGATAGCTGCCACCAAACTGTGCCGCATGCCCTCTCGCATGGCCTTGTGGGGGAGCCTCGGTATCGATTACATTCGTTTCATTCAATTGTTTTGTTCCAGTTCCATTTCAATGACGTACATGTTCGCCAGAGCTTCCCGCAGGCGGTAGGACGTGGGAGCTACGAGGTCTGGCCAGGAGATCCCATACGAAGCCAAAACATACGTCCAATCGAATATGGCCAAACAATCCCAATGCAGATGACGCGATATTCAAGTTTTCCAAGGTAAATAACTGCCTCGGGATTACATTAAACGCCTCGCATGGAAAATGGGGCAAAAACCAATGATAACTTTTCAAAGTACATTTTTTTCATGAACATTTTAACACACCGAGGTCGCGGTTGATTTGGCCGTCGCTGGCCCACAACCCAACCCTCCCCCCCCCCCACCAAGCTGCTATTGTGCCGTACCGTTTCTTGCGGGCACTCTGCTTCTGGCTCGTCCCGTTGAGCCCCTCGCCATCGCTCGCGTCGCCACCTTCCTCGTCGTCAATCTCCTCCTCGTCGTGCCGCTTCTTCTTCCGCTGCTTCTCCAGCACCTTACAGGGGAGAGAGGGGGGTGGGAGCGCAGCGACGCGTCAGCACCCTCGATGACGAGTTCACATCCATCACGGTTGCTGGGCGCAGGCCCAAAAAAGCCCGAAACGCCAAGGGGCCAGCAAAAGAGATTGCACCTGCACCGTGTACGTGTGTATACGTACAAAGTGGGCACCACGGTGGCTAAGAGATGTATACAGGAGGTCGTGGGTTCGATCCCGACCCTGATGATGCCTGCTGTGCATTTGGAGTTTGCGTGTCTCTCTCTCTCTCATCATCATCACGGTGGCTAGGAGATGTTAACTACCTCGCCTGGTACACAGGAGGTCGTGGGTTCGATCACGACCCTGATGCCTGTATGTTTTGAGTTTGTGTGTTCTGCCCGTGGTCGCGTGGATTTTTCTCCGGGTCCTCCGGTTTTTCCCTCCAACATTTATGAACGTGCGTTTAGAGTATTTGGCTGCGATACATTTGCACATGAGCCACTTCCGTTGAGCTTTCCATTTGTGGCCAGGTCGCTTCTGAAAAAGAGCAGTATAGCTCAGTGGGGTTTTACTTGGTAAAATAAAAAATAATTCTAATCTCGATTTGAAGCTTTCGTGACTGCAGGAATCCATACTCTTTGGTTCTTTGGCAAAGTCACGTAAGTAGAAAAATAATAGATCACGACGTTTTGATTGGGGTGGTTCTCTGCAGTCGGTGAGCGTGCGAGCGCACGCGCACCGACTGCAGAGAACACGTGCAAGTGCACGCGTCCGCAAGTGGCACCTTCTTGAAGTAGGCGTACTGGATGAGCTCCACGGCCGCCTCCGCGTCCTGCAGGGTGATGGTCTTGCTCATGCGCGCCTTTGCGTGCGCCGTCGACAGGCGGATCATCGTCTCCAACGTGCGAGCCGTCACCGGCATCGTCTGCGCATGGCAGCAAAAGCGGCAACGGCAGCCTTTACAAACCATGGTCCTCCGGTTTTACCCGTCCACATTTTATAAACGTGCGTTTACAGTATTTGGCTGCTATACATTTCCACGTGATAAGCCACCTGGTTGTGGCCAGAGCACTTCTGATCATTTGTGGCCAGATCACTTCTGAAAAAGAGCTATACAGCTCAGTGGGCCTTACCTGGAACAATAAAAGTGTTTTAGTTGTTAGCTACGTTAGGGGAAGAGGCAAACGTAGGAGAGAGACACAGGGTGGCCACGGCACAACCAACAGTGCTTGGCGCCCGGGGAGTAATGCAATGCGGTGGGCGATACTTGGCCTCAAGAGCAATGACTCACACTATGCACGTATGTATATTGAACTTTTTTCGCACCGTACGTAGCCAACCATGCTAATCAGAGGTTCGGGGGTAAGGACAACAAACTAAAGCCAAAAATCTGTTCTAAAAGAATTGAGTTTTAAATCTAATTTAAAAAGTGCACAGCTCCAGTTGCATTCCTAGTACGAGCGTTCCAGACGGCCGCAGAAGCGCATCTGAAAGCGAAATCCACAAAGCATCGCCACCGCCACCACCGCTTAATATTCACACCGCAGCGCCCAGGCCAACGCGGCCAGCAGCCGCACGGGCGGGCTGCTGGCAGGGCCCGCGGCACCGGCGGTCGCACCCACCCTGGCCACGTCGGCGCTCATCTGGTCGAGGCTGCGCAGCTTGGAGTACTCTTCGGCGATGAAGTCGGCCGATTCTCGCGTGAGCACGGGCTTGATGATCTTGGCCAGGTGGATGTACTTGCGCATGAACTGCATGCTCACGATCTTCTCCCTGCGCACGGGCGACACGCGTTGGGGGGGGTGTGCCGACGCGGCCGTCGCTCGTCATTTGGCATCGGCAACACCGCCGCAGTTTAACCGCTTGTCCTGCTGGAGTCAAACTAGGATCAATTGCACCACAGTACAGGCGACCCCCGACTTACGACGGCTTGACTTGCGACGCCCTCGCACCCCCTGCAACGACCTTTCTCATAGTCGGTAAGACCCCCAAAGTAACGACCAAAACTCGTATCTACGACTCCCTAACGACTGCTACCGACGCCAAGTCTGCGCATATCGTTACAGGTAATCCAGTATTAATAGAGTTTTTGTCAGAAGGATAATTGGATTACTAGCTTTTAGCACACGGCGGCCGATTGCTCAGCCATACAACGCTCACGTTGAAGCTGTATTTGTCACACGGATGATGGTCCCCAAGTCTCCCGTGGGGCACGAGCAAAGCAGCAGCAACCACAACAACGCGAAAACGTCGATATTGCAGAGAACGAGTACAGGGTCCCGTGATGAATATCGCACGGCTGACGAACCACACGTGTGTGGGGGGGGGATAAAAGGGGAAGGAAAAAAACAGCGCAAATAAATATAATGAGAGCAAGAGGCGTCAAGGGGGACAAAAAAGTTACATTATGAGGCCTCCTTTGCCAGGACCAAAATATACTAAGTGGGTTTTTCCCCTTTTTTCTGGCAACAAAACTGACACTTTTTGCAAGGAATCATGTTAACATTAACCACAATACTTGCAGTCAAATGCAAACAAAAAAACAATACTCTTAGAACCTAGTCTCATGACTGCAAGTATTGTGGTTAATGTTAACATGATTCCTTACAAAAGGTGCCAGTTTTGTTGCCAGAAAAAAGGGGGAAAACCCCTATGAGTAAAAAAAAGACAGTGGCAATTAAAAAGTTAGGTACAGGCGCAAGTAAGCTGTGTGTTGTAATTTAACAGGGAAATAAAGAGAGAGGGAGTGAAGGAGGGAGGGAACCAAGCTACAGATGAGCGGCACGGGAAGTCGGGAAACGTGGAGCGGCAACGCGGAGAACACTTGTGACCCAAGGAAGGCTCGGACAAAAAAATTAACCCGTAAAAACAAAGTTTTTCACTATAAATCCTTTATATGCGTGGCGGCTAGAGTCCTCTCGTCCTCTGGCTTGAGATGGCTGCCACCTATGGGTCAGATGATTGCCTGCCACCATTAAGCAATTGGTAATTAAATAGAAATATTTTTTTTAAAAAAAGTGTAAAATTTGGAAAAAAAATTCACGAAAATAGTTTGTCACGCACAACGAGTCTGTGTGCAAAATGTCAGCTCGATTGGAGCACGGGAAGTGGGTTAAAAAACGACCGAAAGATTTGCACGGTCGTAAGCGCGCAAGCAAGCGAGCGAACTTAATATAAAAGATTTAAAAATTGGCGCAAAGGCGCAACGCACTTGCGGCGGCTGGGCCCGTGCAGCAGGTTGTCGTGCTTCTCGTAGACCAGCATGCTCCGCTCCTCCTCCTCCAACGCGTCCGGGTCCTCCGTCGCCAGGATGTCCACCGTGCTCCCCAGCGGCATTGCTGCGCACAATGTGAGCACGCGTCAACGTGCGTTGTTGTATGTGCGCTGTGTACGTGCGTTGTGCACGTGCGTTGTGTACGTGCGCTGTGTACGTGCGTTGTGTACGTGCGTTGTGTACGTGCGTTGTGTACGTGCGTTGTGTACGTGCGTTGTGCACGTGCGTTGTGCACGTGCGTTGTGCACGTGCGTTGTGCACGTGCGTTGTGCACGTGCGTTGTGTACGTGCGTTGTGTACGTGCGTTGTGTACGTGCGTTGTGTACGTGCGTTGTGTACGTGCGTTGTGTATGTGCGTGCGTGCGTATACAAATGCCATACGTAGCCCATGTTTTCTGCGTATATGGCCCATTCGTCTCGAAGCGATAAATAGATTAAATCGATTTTAATGTTAAGCCGAGTCTGGGCGCATTGCAGAATTATTATTATTGGATAAACGCGCAGGTGTGTGCGCGTTAACGATGAGCACGGTTGGCTACATACGATGCGAAAGAAGTTCAACATAGATACAAGATAAATGTTCCCCACTCCTGGGCTTTTCCATTAAAATAAGTCGACATAAACAATCCGTTATTTCAACAAGCGTGTGCGTGTGTGACAGAAGTGACCTAGGCGTGTGCGTGCGTTCATGTAGCGGTTAGCTGGCAGCACTACGAACCCGGCGACCCGAGTTCGATTCCTGCTCATGCCCAACACCATTGACGATGATCTGAACCGGTCCAGGGCCTCACCTAGGTCGACTCAGCCTCAAGCGAGTAACTGGTGTGATGTTTAAACATCGGCAGTCGGGGAAAAAAAAGGCTGGCTACCCACCCCCTTCGTGCGCAGTGCCGGCCTTCGGAGGTGCTACACGGGGGTTCTTTGTCACGTGTGGCCAACACTTGGTACGCATAGCCGGAGCGCGCGCGTGCTCTCACCGTCGCCGTCCTGCTCCCCGACCGCGCGGTAGCGGTGCATGCGCAGCACGTGGTCGCTGATCTCGCGGTCGTACTCGGGGTCGGTCTGGTCGAGCACGATGAAGAGGAGGTCAAAGCGAGAGAGCAGCGAGTCCTGCAGCCCGATGTTCTCCATGGGCGTCTTGTACTGGTCGTACTGCACGCGCCGACAACGACGAGCGCGCACACCACACCACGCGCTCAGCGCGACGGGACGGTGCGGCGCCACGCGGCTTGGGTGTGCTGCCATGCCGGGGGTTGTGCGGTGCGGGACTGGGACGCGCGTCTCACCCGCCCGTAGATGGGGTTGGCCGCGGCGAGCACGCTGCAGCGCGCGTTGAGGCGAGCGTGGATGCCGGCCTTGGCGATGGTGACGCGGCCCTGCTCCATCACCTCGTGGATCGCCGTGCGGTCCATGTCCGTCATCTTGTCGAACTCGTCGATGCAAACGACGCCGCGGTCGGCCAGCACCATGGCGCCCGCCTCCAGGCGGCGCTCGCCTGGTGCACGGCAAGTACAAGCGTCAGTACAAGCGCGAGTACAAGCGCGCGTACACACACGAGTACTAGTGCGTACACACAAGTACTACCGCGAGTTTCAAGCGCAAGTGTACACACGCCCATTGCCCATTTCCTGCTTCTTCCCTCCACTCGCCCCTCCACTTCGTCTCGTCCCTCCCCTACCCTTTCGTGATCCCCACATCACCTCCATCACTGGTCACTCAGTCCTCAGACCTTGCTCGATAAGCTCAAGTGGGGAGTGGTGGTGGTGGTGGGAGCAGTGGTGGTGGTGGGGGGAGCGGTGGTGGTGGGGGGAGCAGTGGTGGTGGTGGGGGGAGCGGCGGTGGTGGTGGTGGGGGGAGCAGTGGTGGTGGGGGGAGCGGTGGTGGTGGTGGGGGGAGCGGTGGTGGTGGTGGGGGGAGCGGTGGTGGTGGTGGGGGGAGCGGTGGTGGTGGTGGGGTGAGCGGTGGTGGTGGTGGGGTGAGCGGTGGTGGTGGGGAGCGGTGGTGGTGGGGAGCGGTGGTGGTGGGGGGAGCGGTGGTGGTGGTGGGAGCGGTGGTGGTGGTGGGGGGAGCGGTGGTGGTGGGGGGAGCGGTGGTGGTGGTGGTGGGAGCGGTGGTGGTGGGGGGAGCGGTGGTGGTGGGGGGAGCGGTGGTGGTGGTGGTGGGAGCGGTGGTGGTGGGGGGAGCGGTGGTGGTGGGGGGAGCGGTGGTGGTGGGGGGAGCGGTGGTGGTGGGGGGAGCGGTGGTGGTGGTGGGGGGAGCGATGGTGGTGGTGGGGGGAGCGGTGGTGGTGGGGGGAGCGGCGGTGGTGGTGGGGGGAGCGGCGGTGGTGGTGGGGGGAGCGGCGGTGGTGGTGGGGGGAGCGGCGGTGGTGGTGGGGGGAGCGGCGGTGGTGGTGGGGGGAGCGGTGGTGGTGGTGGTAACGATGGTGGTGGGGGGAGCGGCGGTGGTGGTGGGCGGAGCGGCGGTGGTCGTGGTGGGGTGAGCGAGCGTCGCCTACCGGTCTCCTGGTCGGTGGTGACGGCGGCGGTGAGGCCGACGCCGGAGGAGCCGCGGCCCGTGGTGGGGATGGCGCGTGGCGCCGTGTGCAGCACGTAGCGCAGCATCTGAGACTTGGCCACCGACGGGTCGCCTGGGGTCGCATGGGGCGACAAAGTGACCACTCCGAGACAAAGACAAGACCCCCCCCCCCCGCATTGGGGCCAGCGCCGTTAGAGAGCACCGATGAAGGGCAACACGGCACACGGGAACACAAGGTTGAGAGCTATTTATTTCGACCTTTAATTACGGCGTGACCTGCAATTAAGGTGCGATTGTCATATTTGCCAGAAAATAAAATACCCAACGTAATATTCCGCTGCGGTATTCACGATACGTTTTGCAAAAATGAATATGCGACCTCGTATCGCACAACATTTAAACCGAAGTAAAACTGGCCACAAATGAAAGCTCAGCAAAGTGGCTTATCAAGTGGAAATTTACAGCAGCCAAATACTCGAAATGCATGCCGATTCTAAATGTGGAGGGAAAAACCGGAGTCCCCGGAGAAAAATCCACGCGACCACGGGGAGAACATGCAAACTCCAAATATAGAGGCGTTGGGATATAACCTACGACCTCCTGCATACCAGGCGAGGTAGTTAACATGTCGTCACCGTAACGCCCATATCGGAGTATCGCAGCAGCCCTGATTAACGCAGAGCCTCTAGCATCCACCGGGCTCATTACCGATGAGCAGCACGTTGATGTCCCCTCGGATTCGAGAGCCGTTGTCCAGGATCTTCTCCGTGCCTCCCAGGAGCAGACAGAGCACGGCCTTCTTGATGTACTCGTGGCCGTGGATGCTCGGAGCGAGGGACTTGGACAGCTGGTCAAAGATGTTCTGTCACGGTACGAGAGTAAACGTCGCATTGGCGTGCGCAGGGTAGCGCAACAAAGACAAAAATCCCCTCCCCCCGTGTAACATTTAACACAGATTGTAGGGGCCAAGTGCTGATTAAATGCTAGTCAGGAAAAAAATAGGCATCGTTATTGGGCATTCAAAGTATACATCTCAATAAAAGCTTTGATTCTGATATTCTGTCACCAATACTACGCCGGGGGCCTGACCTTTGAGTGAGTCTTGCTGAACGTTTTGATCTTGTTGACATCTTCCCCGGAGAAGGTAGGGACCACCTCCTTGTTCATCTGCTTCACGTTGTTACCGATCAAAATGGTCCTGGGTGGAACGAAAGCGGAGCGGAGCGGGCGGGAAACGACAGAAAAGCCGTTCGGCGTCAAGGGAAAAAAAGAAATAAATAAACTAACAAGCCGCAAGCAAAAGACACGCGGAGCATCGCAGCGAACATCATGACGAACATCATGGGCGGTGTAGATGCAGAGCTACAACTACGATTTCACATTGAAGTGGGTCAAGCCAGACAACCGTGTCAGGAGTGGCAGAGTGGATCGCCGCGACGTCTCCTTCGTATTTGTGGATCGGGGCATTGCGGCGTTATTAATTTTCAATTTGTGCATCAAGTGTCCACATCTGCAATAGTTTGTGCAGTGGATGTGGTTTAGGGTGGACCATGAGCTTCGTGGAACATCAAACCCAGGGTTCTTCTGCGTTGGGGTCTTTCACAAAGTGCATGTCACAGGGAGGTATTTTGAACTCCATTCAGCCTCTCCAAGCTTCATCAGGGTTGAACTTTGCACCGCTGAAAGTTAAAACGCAAACCACCGCGAGTTGAACCCTGATGAAGCGTGGAGAGCTGAATGGAGATCGAAAGACCTCACAAATCGGACGGCTATTGCGGCGGCATCAGCAACGCGAATCGTCAGATCACCAATCTCCCCCTGGACCGGGGGGGTCACTCACCGGAAAGTGCCCGACGTGTATCCGGCCTTCTTGCCGGGCAGGCAGCGGAAGGTGCCGATGACCTGCACGCGGTCGCCGGGCTTGCAGCGGTCCACCAGGTCGTCGTCCAGCACCACTTCGGCCGAGCGGGGCAGCTGTCCCGCGGGGGCCTTCTCGGGCATCTCCTGCAGGCTGATGGTCTGGTGGTCGCGGTAGACGGAGAGGCCGTACTCCGTCTCCAGCGGGTTGCTCTCCTCATCCTGCCGGTAAGGTGGGGGGGGGGGAGTGGGGTTGGGGGTTGGCGGGGAGCAGATGGAGAGGTGAAGGTGGAGAAAATCGTCCGACAACACTCGGGTCTAACCACGCACAGGTATTCATTTGCTCTCAAGAGAGTATGATTCAGAGGTGCGGGAAACCATAGAAAAGCAAAAAGGCACTAGATTCGGTGGCAAACCATTGCCCGAAATCCGTGGCCCTATACGTTTGGCCAAATAAGCTCAGAAAAGTCATGCATATTCTTGGTGATGCACATGCGTTTGTCCATGAAAGAATTCAATGAGCAGTACGGCAGAAGACCTGTAATGGTCAGGGCAAATGCGTTTGTGTATGTCTGACGGGTAGTTTTGCGTTGGCATTTTGCGAAGGGTCCTTTTTGCTGTGGGTTTTTGTCTGAAGGACACTTTGATCAATTTGTCTCGCTTTCAACAGGGCGAGTCTCTGACAGCCACACAACTTTATGCCGAAGCTTTGTTCACGTTGAACGATCTTCACAAGAGTTGCAGAGAGACGGCCGTCGATGGTAGTGAAAACGGCCGTTGTTTTGGTAGGACGGCAAGGTGGCGATGGGTGAGAGACTAAGACACCGATTGATTGATGACCAGAAAAGAAGGGCGCTCACCTTGGTGGGGTAGGCGGCGCTGCTGGGGAAGGCATCGAGCGAGGTGAGGTCGCTGTACTTCCTCTCGATGGTTTTCTGGGTAGCAGGGCAGTAGTGAACACTGCGCACCACCTTGGGACGCACCAAGGAGCCTGGCCCACAACAAAACGTACAGCCAAGTGAGCAACAACGAAGAAAAATCGTGCACATGCTTGGACTCCGTAACAACAATCCCACGAGTTTGTTGTCGGAAGTTCCAGTAGACTCTCGATTATCCACCTGAGATTTTGACATAAATAACTCGTGGATTTTCCCTTAAGCCCAAAATAATAATCTAAACACAGTTATACAATGTTACTCTTGGAAATGTTCATTACAAGTGACGCGCTTAAACCAGATGAATATGTGCACCGGTTAATCTGAAATCCACATAATCGCCTCTACAGTACAATACTGTAGTTGCACATCTTTACAACAGTGGGTGGATTTTGATTGATGTTGATTGGCGTGGTTCTGCTATCCCGCTTGGTGGGCTGAGTCTTCTGTGCGGGAGCAGGAAAGTGTTATCACCGAGCATGTGCAACACTACGTGTTAGTATTCATTACCAATCGAAAGAGTAACAATCAAAATCGTAAGTTGTGCTTCAAAAATCACTCATTTAGACGTAAATTAGCTGTTTTTGGGATAGAGATCCACAGAAAATGTATACTTTTGGATTATCCGCGATTTTGAATTATCCGCGGATGTCCTCCCCGTCATTAGCGTGGACAATCTAGAGTCTACTGTATTAAATGTGCAGTAGGAAAGCCGACGGGTATCGTTTTATAGCAATATAAACATCTTTCTTTACCTGTTAAAATTTCAAGCAAAACGTTCAAAATGAACCACGGGCACATTTGGGATTGTGAAATGTTTCACAAATAAAAAAAAATCATTTGTGATTTCCCTTTCCTTGCTTAATCAGGTTTAGGTGGGGCACAGCAATAGCGCTGTGGGTGAGCGCACTGCGGTCCAAACACCGGTGACCCAAGTTCAATTCCAGGCCACTGACCGGCATGTTATTGCAAGTCTGGTCAAAGAAACACCCATTCCTGTGGAAGCCTTCACCCGGCACTGTATTGGTTTAGCTATGTTTGTTTGTTGTAGTACAGAGTTAGACTGATGGCCTTAATCTAAGTTGTCTTGTGATTGTTGTTGTTGTTGTTTGACTTGCATCCCACTGGGATTTTTGCACATAGCGTTGGTGTACGGTGTTTTTTTCTGCAATATTTTGCTGTCTTTTCTTGGATTTTCTGTTTGCACTTAGTCACATATTCACTTTAAGATGTTTTTTGTTCATGTTTTATATTTGTTGCGGTTGCACCCGATTCAAGAGCCGAATGGCTCACAGGGCTATACCTAATATATGAACTTGAACTGAAACGACCACGTTCCGATAACGACGACGACTCGTAGCAGGCGGGCGGGCGCGGACTCACACTTGGTGACGATGCCCTCCACGCACACCATGTTGCCGAGGAAGCGCGAGGTGAGGGTGCGCGGCGACAGGTGGCGGGCGCCGAAGCTGCCCTCGAGCCCCACGTAGAACGTTTCGAACTGCTTGGCGTACGTCCCGTCCACGTGCCCCACGAGCTCCTTGAGCGCCTGCTGGAAGGCCAGCAGCTCCTCGAACGAGCTGTTCAGCAGCCTGAGGCACGGGGGGACACGGGACAGCGTCACAAGCGGCGTTCAGAAGAGGCAGGAATTTAGCGGCAACCACTAGCCCCCCCTGCCACCCTCACCCACCCTTCCCCCCCCCACCCCCCGTTTCCAACGCTGTGGGGGGGGGTCGTGGAGGGTTATTTTACCATATTTCACCAAGTGCCGGGTCGGTGAGTTTGTTCACTGAAGTAATTTACTTGTTTAGCAGGAGGGTTCTGCGTCGGGATTTCACTTTGAAGAAGTGCGCTCAGTCAATTGATGACGAGCATTTGTTATACACGTGGGAGAAAACCCACGCGTAAGAAAGTAGGAAAGGCTCCGTACAGACGGAAGCAGGTGGCGATTAGTCCACTTCTCCCGGCGAACCAGGGTATGGACTCCTCAACGCCCACGGGAAGGGAGTTTCACAACATTTGTGCAATACGCCAACCCTCGCTGCCTCCACAGAGCCGGATTAGAGGCGTGCGTCACCGCTGCTCAGAGGTCGCAACCAGGTACCCGATACCCGTACCCTACCCGATACCCGGCAACCCATACCCGGCCGGGTACGGGTAGGCCGTGAGTCACTGGTGAGTCACTGTTTGTCACTCATTTCGAGTAGGGTACGGGTAGGGAACATCTTTCTTTACCTGTACCCGTACCTTGGTGCGGCCGGGTACGGGTACGGGTAAGGAATCAAAACCCGTTTGCGACCTCTGCTGCTGCTTGGCTGAGGAGGCATAGACACAGTACAATACAACAGTGGATTTTCTATACTGCCCTCTGCTGTCCATTGCACAGGCCTGCAGTCTATAGCCTTCACAGCCCGTCATGCACGGTGGTTGCCCATCCAATAACTGTACAATCTCAACCCTTGCTTAGCAACGTCTGAGGCCTGATGATATTGGTCATCGGCTTCACTTAAGTAGGGAGCCATTTATTTTTACTTTTGAACCATGCAATAAGCAGAACTCGTTTTTTGTATTTTTTTATTTTACCAAGTAAGGACCACAAAGCCATATAGCTCTTTTCAGACGCGACTTGGCCACAAATGATATCCCAACGAAGAGGCTTATCACGTGGGAATTTAAAGCAGCCAAATACTCAAACGCATTTTCATTCTAAACGTGGTGGGGTTAAAAAAACCAGGGGACCTGGAGAGAGCAGAGGTCGCAACCGGGTACCCGATACCCGTACCCTACCCAATACCCGGCTACCCGTACCCGGCCGGGTATGGGTACGGGTAGCCGTTTGCGACCCTGGTGCGGCCGGGTACGGGTACGGGTAAGGAATCAAAACCCGTTTGCGACCTCTGAGAGAGAGACACGCAAACTCCAAATATACGGGCGTCAAGGTCGGGATCGAACTCAAGATCTCCAACGTAACAGGCCAGGTAGTTCACATCATTCTCGTTTTTACGACGCAATATCTTTGCCATCGTTATTCAATAACTCATAAGTGTCCAGCGAACTGGACTGGTGGTGTCTGCTGGCAGGTAAAGCCCCGGTGGTGTAGGAGGTGTGCACAGGAGCAGGCGGGGGGGGGGGGGAGATCTCACAGACTGGCCCTCTTCTCATTCTTGCGCCGCAGATCGTTGATGTTGACGACGAGGCGACACTGGTTGTCGTTAATCATGTCGCGCACTTTGCCATAGTACACCCCCTGGTCTTCCTGCGAACCCGGACAAAGGGGGAGGAGGTTACACGCGCCGGTCAAATGCAGCCTCGCCCGCACCACACTGCGGCGCTGTTTAAAATAACGCGCCCGCAAATCGGGCAAAACGATGCAATGTCCACAGCCTGCAAACAACAGCGCGTTTAGTTAACTCCACCACCCACCTCATTCCTGCCTTTGCTCAGTGTCGATCATATTGACGTAAACAAATCGACCACATCGATAACGTGTTGACATTTTTCGCACGTCTCTGCCTTTCTTGAGTGCCAATCATTGCTTGGTTCATCACAAGATGAACTCCACTATAAGCAATCTTACACTTCCCTCCACGGCTGAGCAATAACAACACACAGCATTGGTCCAAATGATGTGTGCACTACAGTACATTATTACGTCTCGCTTTCGCAGCGTCGCATATGCACCCGCCCCAACTGGCCATCCGTGTTAAAAAAAGAGCTTTATAGATCATCGGATTCCTCCACTATAAATATTCTGATTGTGAACTACCCACACCCACTGGCACATGTTGTTGATTGTGTAACACATATCGGACCTAACCACGTATCCGCCTGTGCATTAATCCCAAGCGAGTGGAGACAACACAGCTGAACGCTTAATTTAAATATATTTTAGAGTACCTATTAAAGTCGCATGCACGGTACACGAGGGGGAGGGGGGTGGCCAGCACCACGCCCGGCCGCCTTTGTCTCCCGAAGTGGCGATGTGTAGACATCGCCACTTAAGGGAGACAGGTGCTCATTTGAGTCTGAGTCGACCTAGGGGAGACCCAGGACCGGTTCAGATAATCGTCACTGGTGGTGTTGGTGGCCGTGAGCGGGAATCGAACTCAGATGGCCGGGTTCGTCGCGCAGAGCACTAACCACTGCACCACCGCTCCCCACAAACAAAGACAAAGATCCCCCATATAGCTTTAACACACACAGGCCCGTACCCCTGACTTAATACAAGACCAGCTCGTTCGTTGCGTTGTGTCCTACTTGAGTAAACGTATCCGCCACGGCCGAACATTAGGACGTTATCAAATAACTTCACAGCTGGCGATCATACAACTCGAGAAGGTTACGGCATGCAACTTTAAAAACAAAACCCAAGCGGTTATTTCATAAGGTGAACGTCGAAAACACAACTTCAGGGCAGCAGCAACTACAACAATACAAACAATGGAGTGTCAGCCCATCGTCATCATCACGATCCAGGGAACGATAGCCATGTAGGTGTGCACTGCACGTTGTGTCGTTTGTTTCAACTTGCCTCTCTCTCTCTCGTGTCAATATGCTCAAGTAGCGCCACATCTTTACGGCACCGACCTCTCGGTGTCGTCGTAAAGCAATTCTCTCGGTTAGCTCTTCCTCTCTTTCCGAACAACGACACTTATACAAGTCCATCCTACTACTACAACACGTGTCCAAATGGTGGCCAGTTGACTTCTCATCGCCACTGTCTGCATCTTGGTCATCATCGTCCAGTCGTCTTCCTCGATGTGGTCACTCTTTTGGGTCCAGTTTAGACGCAGCAGCGCTAATCCGTCTGCAGCAGCGATACATTTACAGTGCCAATATCTCATCTCTGTCAGTCAGTTTTTTTAACACGTCCAAGTCTCGCAGGCATGCAACGCTGTACCGACCACGCATTGTTCTTCAGATGTCGTTTAATCCGCCAATTTACACTAACGCGTTGTTGTCCACCCCCCGCCCGCACCTCCTATCAGCACGGTTGGCTACGTACGGTGCAGAAGAAGTTCAACATACATTTAGTCAGAGACAAATATTGGGCCTCTCCAATGGACGCAAGTGCACACGAGGCAAGGCAACTTGCACTGCGCTGATTACTCAACACGCGCGCGCGCACTCCCCTACACAAAACAGAGAACAGCCGCGACATGAAGCCGTCTGTGGCATTCGTTAATAAGACAAAAGCACACGCGCTCGTATTGAATGAAGTACGGTTTTCTTTGCATAAAACGGCAGACTGACAGAGAGCGAGGAAGTAAAAAAATGAACCCGGGGCGCGAGCCTACATCATCATCCAGAAAGTCCAGGTAGGCTCGCTTGGCTTCCCTCAGCTCCTGGTTCTCCACGTCTTCCATCTTCGCGAGAGGAAGGGTTGAGACTTTAAAGCACCGCGGAGCTCAAGAAACAACAACAGAGGAACGGGGCCGAGATGACTTGCAGCGGCAATGGACGCGGCGCGGGCCAGTGGCGGGAAAGGAAAAAAAGATGTTTCCCGCCAAATCGAGAACACGTGGACTGTGACGCGCGAGGCGAGTTGCTTCTGTCCGCGTATAAGTACACAAGTGTTTGTTTCTATCTCGGCCCGGAACCGCCGTCCGCCTTAGTAGAGGGAGGGGTGGGGTTGTTTAAGCCGGGGTCGAGTAAGACCACGTCAGTGGCCAAGGGCCACGTTTAAAGTACTGTACCTACAGATGACGTGCAACGCGTCACGTGTGATGTGCGGTGCTGAACAAGGAGCTGTCCGGGGCTGATCTCCGGAAAATATTTCCCTGCACACGCCCCGCCCCGGGGGGAGGAGAGTGACGTAGTGGTGGGCAGGTGGGGGTGAGGCTTTAAAATATTCTGGGTGAAATTAACCCCAGCAGAGTGAGTATTGCACATGGAGGTCCAGATGTCTTGTGACCTCCCCCCCCCCCCCAAATAATTGACTCCGAACATATTTTGTGTTTCCTTTGTAAATGACATGTTTTTTTTTATAAACCTTACTTTAAAAAAAAACTGTTAATTAAATGGGAGGGGGGGGGTCACGTGACAGTTGGACCACTCTGTAGAATGTGTAATAAATAGTACTCTGCAAGATGCCCTGGATGTAATGGGTGATGTTTATCCCAACATTGAATCATGTTCAACCCTTCACCAGACCACTTCTGAATCGAAGGCCTCCGAATACTGAGTCGGGCATGCTCGTTGTTTGACCATGCTTCACCCTAAATCATAAGCGTCGCGGAGAACAATAAATTACCGTAATATTTTTTTCATCTTCCCCCTCCACATAAAAACATTCTTATTGACACAACCCCATCCATCGGTCCCACGGTTTCCTGGGAATGCATCATTTTAGCAGCATTTGTTCAATACAAGCAAACGTGGGACCGGTTTTGACGCAGTGTCTCATCAGCAGTCAGGCTTGCTTGAAAGCAATGCGTTATAGGTAAATGTATTTTTATTTTTGAACGTGTGGGGTTCCTGGTTGCACGCAAGCTTAAATCATGCAGAATAAAGTACAACACAATCAGCCCGCTAATCAGGGCGGGTTTGTGAAGTTGGCAACGTCTGGACTGGTTCCGATAACGCTACAGACGTTTGTCACGATCGGAAACCGTCACACAAGGCACCAATGCTTGATTACAATTCACTGAAAGGACACGAGCTTAACAATGATGTGCGTAACGAGCGCTGTATTTGACATTAAAACGCCAAATAGAGATCAGAGGACAGGGGCCGTCCATAAATTACGTCACGCACCTAAGGGGGGGGTGGGGGTCAGACATTTGTGACGATGTGTGACGAAGGGGGGTTGGGAAATGTGACGTGAGATCAAAATGCGCAAATTTAAATAAATATAGACAACACGTTCTACTTAATTAAATAGACTTTTTTAATAAATGTTTTCTCCTACAACATCAGAGTGCAGCGGTACATTAAATACAATGACAATAGTTTAAAGCGATTTCAAGCATGTTTTACATTTTTTTTGGGGGGGGGGGGGGGCAAAGCTTTGTGACGTCATATTTGAGGGGGGTCTGACTTTTTGTGACGCCGTGTGACGAGGAGGGGGGGGGTCAAAAATCGTCCAAAATCGCGTGACGTCATTTATGGACGGCCCCACAGTCGCCGGCACCGTTGAGATGTTGACTTTGAACCTGGGGTTTCAACTTTAGGTGATGGTCTAAACCGGGTGGATGGTTTCAGCATTGTCATCAGTAACTGCACGAACATTCTGTGATGCAAAATTTTGCTTTTTCATAATAATATTGTCGTGTTGCTTCTTGTGGCGTGGTCAGACATGATGCCAACCATCACCCATCCAGAAATGCAGATATGCACAAAATATAAAAGATATGGTCTTTAAAGTTATCATATTGTGATAGCACCACCATCTTTTGACCATAAATAATAATAAAAAAGTAAAATATATTTTCAGCAAACTTTCTGATTGAGAGAAAACAAAACGTACGTGCCAGTAAAAGTCTCATTTGTGAAAAACGTAGTTTGGGATGATGAAGTGTTCAACACATTCTGCATTGTTGCATTGTGAGAGGTGGGTGCCTTCATCCAACAGTGGCTAGAACATGGCTGCTGATGACGACGGCGATGACACATTGTGTAAGATTATTATTTTTTTGTGAAGAACAAAAAAAATTTCTCGGAAAAATGAGGCTTTTTTTTTGGAGAACTTTGCAATGCATTGTGGAGCTTCAACCACACGGGCGCGAAGGACACACAGCGGTGCCAGTCACAACCGTCAGGAGCAAAGTGACACCGGGCAGTAGGTGACCACCGCCACTACTACAGGGGCGGACAGATCAAAGGTATCGTGGTAATCTTACTTTGCTCTCGATGATCGCCAAATGTTGGTGAGTCTCTTTCTCTACGGGCAATGTGTCACTTGATTTTGTGCGGATGTCCAACTGAGGGGCCATTCAACAACATGGGCTCAGAGCTGTTGTTTTTGTCTTGTGCCACAACTTTATTCTGCTAGTGGAGAGGGCTTTAACTACTTATTCTGACAACGTGTTGTTTATGAGAATTGGTTTTACCCTTTCTGGCAACAAAACAGGCGTTTAGATGTAAAAACACCAAACAGAAACCTTTTTTGCGAGGAATTATGCCTGCATTTACCAATCAGTTTCAAAGACAAAGCATATATTACCAGAACATATACTCTTTGGTTCTTTCGGTGAAGTCACGTAGGTAGAAAAGTATCACTGGTCAACACACTTTTTGTGGCATAAGGTATTCCAACGGTTTTAAGGCAATTTTGGGGTGTTGATTCAAAATCTGCCATAAATTTTTGTCTATCACATCAGGTTTTTGAGATATCAAATATTGCATTTTCAATAAAAACTGCAGAAGAAAAATATTAAATAAATGTGGATATCTACATAAAATGATATTATAAACACACTATCCTAAAAATACAGCACCATATTTTAACACTAAAGCAGTCACTGACTCGCAACAACTTGCAATCATAAGTGACAGAGTTAATTTCGGGTAAAATCAATGAAAATGGGGTATGCCGATAGCATAAAAATGAGATGTGATAGAGCAAATCTGAGATCAGATTTGGAATCAGCACCCTGAAATAAGTCTAAAACAGCTGCAAAAGTCCAGGCCAGAAAAAAAAGGTTTTTTTTTGTTGACCTTTTTCCATTTAAAACTATAGTCCCATCCATTTAAGTGTAGTAGTTGTTGGCGCCAGGTAACCGCGTGGTTACCTGTCCGTGGTTCCTCGCACCTCTAAGCCGTCCCCCCCCCCTCTCCTCTCTCTTGAAGCGTGAGTGGATACCCGTGATAATTGATCAAGACGTTTCGATCGCAACACAAGCAATCGTCATCAGGTGGGACAACCACAGCAAAAAAAAACTGCTGAACTACCAGGGCATGTTTTTGTGTGCATGTTCACCACACGTATGTGTGGTTAAAGCAGACATGATTCCTTACAAAATGTTTCTGTTCGGCGTTTTAACATCTTAACACCTGTTTTGTTGCCAGACAGGGTAAAATAAATTATTATATTTTGATACTGGCCAGAGAGGTCCCATAGCGTGCTGCTTCAGTTAGAGGGTGATTTTGGCCAGTGTATCAGTAATAGACATTCCCTTTGTGGAAACTCCAACCGTAATGCACATCAGCTAATGATAACAATAAAACAGTTGGTTGAACTGATAATTGTTAGATGTAATACTTTAACACTTTAACACGTACTTGCATTCGTAGCGAGCTATGAATTATAAATTATCAGTGGTTGTGGGTGGGAAATGCATAACATGTAAATTAGCCGATAGAAAGATATGTATTGTTTACCTATGCGGCCACATGGGTTACTGATCAGCGACGAGTGAGGGAGGAGCGGTTACTAATTAAAGTAGCGCACTGTGAATTAATGCAGCGCACGGCGGCATGGTGGAAGGGCCACACCCTTTGAACTCGGTTTTCAGCTGGTGGTCTAAACGAATTATATGGCTACACGTTCAAGCTCTGCTTTGAGCTGGTGGTCTAGACAAGGCTGAGAGCACTTGCACGCTCAATGTGGTGTGGTCACATGACATACAAGCGAGGCGTGTTTGAGAGTCGAGCCTTCCTGCTATTTGTGAGCAGCAGTGCACCTTTGGGTCCCGTTATTATCCATACGTTTCCAGCTTGCGCACATTTCCCTCTGTTGATGGATTTTCTCATCATTTGCAGAAATGTGTGGGATTGGAACACGTGCACTTAATACTCCCACGGGATACCGAGAAAACTCTAATCCGGAAAGCGGACTTGTTGTGCAAGATGGTCTTGGCTTCTTATTGAGCGTTCTATCTGAAGAATTGTCCCTTCTCCAACACTGATTAAAAACATTTCCCCCATCATCTCTTTTGGAAGTTTGGCTCGTGATATTTAGTCGTCAGCCCCGTTGCGCGTGTGTGTGTGTGTTGCCAACAGTGTATGATGAACCACGTTGGTTAACCTGACCTTGATTTAAATGTTTGTGACAAGCTTTTTACACACACCACACAATTCGTTCCGGCTTGCGCAATAGCGTTTAGAGAGTGGAATGCTGGCTCCCACAGCGTGTGCTGCAAAATAGGCACTGCTGCAAACTATACAGCTTTCCGGAAATCATGACAGTACGGTGAATAATTTGCAAAATGATGTTCATAATTGTCGGACACGTGCTAACAAATAGTACAGTACTACTAATAATAATTGTGTAGAGGAAAGTCTCACTTAAGTCTAAACACTTTTCAGGACGAACCTGCATTGCGATGTCTGAGGCTTGCGTACATTTCTGAGCGGTTTCGCATGTTTACGTAATTTCTCTTTGTTTAGTTTCACTTGTCAAGTGTGTTTACATCCGGTTGCAATCGAGAATTCGCTCGACCACTGCGGAACTCTGCAACGCAAACTCTCTGTGCGCATAAGCCCGAGGCGCGCGCAAGCACGTGTCTTGCGCAGCTCAGCCTGGGGAGCTCGAGACGCGAAGAGAAGGCGCTCGTTTTGGTCAGACGCAGGTAAACGCGCAGTCGTGTTGTGTTTCGGTCCCGCGGTCAGGCTGTGGTTGTAATGTTTGGCACACTGGACTCGCATTCCAGAGGAGGTCGCCGGTTCAATCTCCTGGCGCGGAGCGGTTGACTGTGAAGCGGTGTTTTGAGCCTCGTCTCAAATGGTGTCCTCTGGTCTAACACCGTTTTGTGACGAGGCTAAAAAGAAAGCTGTCTCTGGTGTGGACCAATCAGTTTCAAGGACAATGCATATATTATCAGAGTATGTTTTTTGTTTGCATTCTGACCACAAGTATTGTGGTCAATGCAGACATCATTATTCGTAAAAAGGTTTCAGTTTTGTTGCCAGAAAAAAAGGTGAAAAACCTATTCTTATCTTATTGGTTCTTTCGGTAAAGTTACGTAGAAGGGAAATAATAAAATAATAAAAATAAACCATAATAATATAATAAAATAATAAAATGTAATTATATAATCAAATAAAATAATACAATTATTCTTATTATTTTATTACTTCCCTTCTACGTGACTTTACCGGAAGAACCAAAAAGATGAATCCCTGCAGTCACGAAAGCTTTAAATCGAAACCTATTCTTGTATTTTGGTACTGGCAAAGGAGGTCCCATGATGTTAAGCGGTGGTTCTTCTTCACGTGGGGCTGCATGCTGTACCCCCTGGGGGTGAGAGATGCCTTTTCTGGGGGTGCGAGACAAGGCCAGGTTTTTTTTTTTTTAGAAGCACTAGCATGTAAGTACAACTTACTTTTTCACTTAAAACTTTCGTGACTGCAGGAATTCATATTCTTGGTTCTTTCGGTAAAGTCACGTAGATAGAAAATAAAATAATAAAAGAAAAGAAAAAAGAAAACGTCGTGGGTTTTTTGCTTACATTTTTATTTTATTATTTTTATTTTATTTTCTATCTACGTGACTTTACCGAAAGAACGAAGAATGCAACTACTTTGTTTCATCAAACCTACGTATTTATTAACATTATATAAACACGTTTACGACTGAGAATCAATGGGTTGCAAGGCTGCAGTAAAGGTCAAGAACGTGGCGCGTTTCTTCAATGCACCCTCCTGCCACCCAGCGATATCAATGGGCAAACCACAAGTGATCGGTAGGTCACGTGTGGTGGGGATACTTCCACCGCTTCCAAGACGTCTTGCCAGCGTGGAAGAGTAGGCCAAATGCCCACGAGAGAGAGAGAGTCTCTCTTTGAATTCCCTCTGGTGGAGGCCCTTCTGCCAGCAGTGGCGTGAACAAGCGATTGCAGGGCTGCACCTTTACCTTTTCTTCAATAAGACATACAGCACCACGAATGGGCCGTTTAATGGTTTAAAGGTCTGCAAATGTGGGAGGTGTTTAAAAAATACATTCAACTAAATATTTGACTGTGCACTCGTGCGATTAATCGGGACGGGTTTATGTTACAATCCTTTTAGAGAGTTTATTCCAAGATTGTTTACTCTGTGCCTGTGAATGGATATCACTAAAGGCCTCTTTAAGCATGTGTTCTGGGCCCTATGTTTCAAGCTTCTTGTCAGCATGCATTGTGTTTGGCGTATGCGGTTCCAGTTCTTAAGACAGAACACTAAAACAAGAATCAAACCAACTCAACATTGTGATGCTAGTACTATAAGCATGGCGTGGCATTTTTAACATATCGATGCTTAAATGTATTTATTATTATAATTAAGGCATTTACCCTGCAAAGCCTCGTTGAATCTCAGTGCTCTTTCAGGAGGGTCCTGTGTTGGGATTTTTTCCCCCAATTCCATCAGTGAGTATTGTGCCTGTGGGATGAAACCGAAATACCGAGATTTAAAAAAAAAACCCTTGCAATACGAGGATATAACTCAAACAGTTCACTGCTGTACCCCCATCTGTCAATCTCGCAGCCCTAACCGAGCACGTCTGGGATTCCCTGGCAGTCTCCCATCCAAGTGCTAGCCAGCCTTAAAGCGGCAGAGCTTCTGAGATCTCAAGGAGATCGGATGCATTCAGGGTGACTTCGTTGTCGGCTTACTGTCATTTAATGTATGTACGGATGTTGAACTTATTTCGCGACCGTACGTAGCCGACCTTGCTGATTGGAGAAGGTACAACAGACTGGACACAAAACAAGTTTGAAAGAAATCAGTTCTCAATCGAGACGAGTTTAGTATAGACACTACAGGTGTTTACCGTTCAACATTAAATATTTTATAATAGAGGTTTTTTTTGGGTGAGATCGCGTAAATATATAAATGTGTCGTTAAGTCCGCCACCACCCGGCACAGCGAATTAGTAAGGTTTGTCGCGTAAACAGAACATGCCAATTCGTCACTAGTACAGCACTACACCGGTGTGTTGGAGAGTCAAGCCACAACATTTACAATCAGAGTTCGACGTTTCGCCAATAATTACTAGCTTCATCAGACGACAGCCAGATTTGTGGAGAGATGATATTGGTCGCGAAAGCGTACGTATTACATCTTCATTCTCTTCATGTCTTATGAGCATTTTGAACGCTGTTTTTGTGTTTACTTAAGGCTGCAATTAATTGAACCTCAATTACAAAGTATCTCTCTCTGCTGCTAAGTGAATATAGCCACGTTCAGGTCTCGCCGTTTTGACCTGCGCATTTGGCATCTTCTCTTCGCTACCGCAGCTGCGTTCGTAGTCGCCGTCCGTTCTGCTCACTGGCTGGATGATGAATGATGTGCAATCCTCAGCCGTTCTCTCTCTCTCACTCTCCCTCTGCCTTCTTCACCTTGTCCAAAAACATTCGCTGTTGTGCACTCTTCGGCAATCACTCGAGATCGATGGGTTCGCGACTGGCACGTGGCGTTGTAGGAGTTCCTGCCGAGGTCGTGGTGTTGTTCGATGCGTTAAACGGTTTGGCCCGATCTCCGGGGTTAGGTGACATCTTGTCGTACAAAATAACCGTATCAACGTGGTAAAGGAAATAATTGCAGATTTTTTTGTGTGTGTGTGTCAATTGTTGCATCCTGGTACGACTACTACCACTGTTGGTTTTTGAGTTGTAGATGGAATGACGAGCACATGTCTCAGTACATTGAGAGTTGTAAGATAATTGGGAGTGCCAAGAGCGATACAATACAACGTCGATTTATGCTACGTCTGAATGTGATCACATCTCAAAATTCTGTACAAAAACACTTGGAATATTAAACTATGAAAACATTTTTTTACGTAAACTATCTTTCTTACACCAGGTAAGGTCCACTGAGATATGTAGTTCTTTTTTCAGCAGCGACTTGGCCACAAATGATAGCTCAACGAAGTGGCTTATCATGTTTAAAGTGAAAGCAGCCAAATATTATAAACGCATGTTTCTAAATGTGGAGAGGAAAAACTGGCGGACCCGGATAAAAATCCACGCGACCACAGGGAGAGAGAGAGAGAGAGAAATGCAAACTCCAAATATCAAGGCATCAGGGTTAGGATCGAACCCACGACCTCCTGTATACCAGGCGAGGTAGTTAACATCTTGCCACTGCGGTGCCCATATTTATTTTGTGGAGAGAGGTAGTAAGTCATAGGCACAGGCTATAAAGGAAGACCATGAGTCTGGACTTGAACAGGAGCAGTTAGTCAAGAGCATGGCTTGAGGAATAGGCGTTCCAGACTATGGGGGACAGTGGAGCAATAAAAGTTGACAAAGGGCTTCAACTGAAAGCCGTCATATCAATTCTAAAGCTCCCAATATGTACATAGAAGCACGTGTACTGTTTGGCATAGTATGTTGTTTGTAATTGGCTCGTGCGACCTCCTCTGGCCACTAGTGACTGCTACAGAATATTGTCTCGTGTTACGGCATGTTTAACATTTTGCGGTGTGCGCAGACAAATAATATATTTTACAGATCACTTTGAAGGAATATTTAGCAGTTTCATAAGTTGCATTTCAAATGTGAACACATGTAATGTTCACATTCCCATACATTCTTCACCCACAGAAAAATACAGTTGACCCATCGTGGGTGGCACTGCCATTTTGAATGTTTGCCCTTGAATTAATTTTAAACGTATGTTGTAGTTTCTTTTTTAATCTCAACATGTTTACAGCGAGAGTGAAGTACGTTCACACACGTTATTGTACACACGCCGAAAGGATTCTGAAACGTGCAAATTAACATTTATCTCTGGACACGAGCAACACATTACACACTTATTTGTTTTTTTTGGACCGCTGGTGCAGGAAGTGGGTTTTGAGGGTGACTTATCACGCTGATGAACATGGCAGAGAACTGCCACGCTGCTTGGTGGCACGTACGGAGAATTAGAATTCGTCATCAACAAAAAATGAAATAATTTTTTTTTATCAAACAACCACTCCGGCCACTGACTGGGCCTCGGTTCTGATAAAGCACGCGGGGCGCTCTGCCACAGCATCAGTCGCTCAAGAAAACAGCAACGGCGGGGATCTGAGGTAGGTGGCACCGTTTTGCTATTTCTCGATTGAGTGGCACAGTGGGCGAGCCAAGGCAGTGTTGCTGCTAAGGGGCAATGGGCGCATTGCACCATGCGTGTGTTCTATAAAACTTTGCATCAGAATATGTGTTCGTACTGCAGGAGGAATCCGATGAGCTGTAAAGCTCTTGTTCGCAGATGTCCAGTCGTGGCGGGTCAGAACGTTACAACAACAATCAAGAAAATGTACGATAGGAGTGCACAGTGTAGGATCGGTAAGCACATCACTAAAAAAACACAAGTAAAACGAAACAATTTTTTTTATTTTACCATGGAAAAGCCCACTGAGCTATTAGCTTCCATTTTCAGAAACGACCTGGCCACAAATGATAGCTCAACGAAGTGGCTTATCATCACGTAGAAATGTATTGCAGCCAAACTAAATAATCTAAACGCCTTGGTTCTTTCGGTAAAGTCACGTAGAAGGGAAGTAATAAAATAATAAAAATAAAATAATTCTCACGACGTTTCGGCCACAACGTAAGCAGCCGTCCTCAGGTGAAGACCAGGTCTGTCGGGGAGACAGCGTCTGAGAATTATTTGATTATGTTTTATTTTTATTATTTTATTACTTCCCTTCTACGTGACTTTACCGAAAGAACCAAGAAGATGAATCCCTGCTGTCACGAAAGCTTTAAATCGAAATTTAAATAATCAAAACTTTGCGATGCTCAAAACTGGCATGCTGTGATGATCGTTCCAATTGTGGCGCCATGATGCGGTTGCGTGTGCCGTGCCACATGCAGCCCCTTGTCAGCATCCACTGCTGGATGAGAGCTTCTCCATACCGTAGTTGGTGGTTGTGAGGGTGATTTGACCGCGCTTGGTCAGTGCTCATTGGTTAAGGCGGAGGAGCGTAGAAGTATAATGCAAATCTGGATTATATTCCACTGCCCTCTGCTGCGCACAATGTGGCCTCGAAATCTGGAATTTGTAGTATCTAATAACTATCCAAGCTCCAGCCTGCTTAGCTGCATGAGGCTCCATGTGTTTGCGAATAATTATCAGTACTGTACTGCGGTGTAATGCATTATGGGCACCATTTGTTTAAAAAGTGTGTAAGTTATGTGCGGCATATTTACACAACACTGGCGTGCATAAACTGTTACTGCACTGAAATTGACAGTCACTTCTTCAAGTATTCCTTACGTTAGTTTCCTGAATTTTGTGACATTTTTATTGGAGTCTCATAATATTAAAAACATGATCCAGACACTCAACAATTACTTTATTAATATATTTACCCCTCCGATTAGCAAAAGAAGTTCAACATACATACTATACTTACTCTGCATTACACTGCACAAGAGTAATGTAGTAGTAAGAGAGAACATTTGTTACGTGATTGAACATATTAACGTACTTGGAATCTTACATAATTACGAAAACTTCCAGTCCATTCTCTATCCACTGTTGGACAAAGGCCTGGCCACGCTGGATCGGTCACGCGGGGGTCGTTTAGCCATACTTCACCGCACCGGTCGTTAGGGGTTCATGAAGGCAGGAGGATCATGACGACCGGCTCAGATATTTTCACGAACGCGTGCCAGAGCCAGGAATTGAAGTCAGGCAGGCGACTTTGCGGGGGTTCATGGCGCAATGCGCTAACCACTGTGCCAACACTTCACTCACTTTCCAATCTTTAAATGTACACGTGAAGTTCATTATTTTTCAACAAATAAATGGTATTAATGCACAATAGTCGAGGTACAGAGATGCCAAATGTAGTTATTTATACCCCCCAAAACCGACAGTTAAGAATACTTAGCCTCATTCGAAATACGTTCCTTTCGAAATGTAGGGAAAATGAAACGCATGACCCAACAGTGAATGTGACGAATCTTTCCTGTGAAGAACAAAAAAATATATATGTCAGCATGGAAAAAAAAACACGCCTTGCACGGGGGAAGTGATTTCTCGACGAAAGCCCTTCATTTCTTGTTTCTCCGTTTCGAAATGAGACTGCCTTGAGCACTCAGCACTGTATTTATTAAAACGCCGTTGATATTTTTTTTTCTTCACCCTTCACATGTTGAGAGTTGATGTGGCTGATGTAAAGTGGATTCTAGGCAGTGTGCCTGGACACTTTTGACTTCAGTTATAATCATCATCATTATTATTACGACGATGTCTGAATCGAACTCGCCGGCACGTACAGCGGTAATCGTTAATGCTACGACTGGAGTGAAATGAAAAAAGTGAGTTTTTGAGTTGTGTTTGTCTCTCTTTAGCCTGCTCATTTCCCCGTGTTCACGAAATGGCCACGACCATCGCTTCTCTGTCGCAGCAGCTCGCAGCAATCCGAAAGCTTCGCCCTCTCCTCTCGTTTTAGTACTTTGGCGTCGGTGTGGAACTTTGTTTTTTGTCAGACTCTGAAGACTTTTCTGTCTGCCAATTCATTCTCCCGCGCCTCCGAATGTCCGATTGGAGACCAATGCGTGCGTGTGCGTAACAAATTGCAATTCATAAAGGGACGAATTCACCTTTCTCGGACAGCAACGTGGGTGCTACAATTAGAAGCGTGTGCACGTTACCTCTGTACGTATTACGCAGTCAATGAACCCTTCTGGGGCTCTGTTAGCCACCACGCGTTTAAACTGTTTCGCGAAGAGACGTGTGATGAAACACATCCTCGTACCTTACGGGGTATACGCGTTGTCACATTTGTTTTAAGTGTTAACGGCACAGTTTTCAAGAGGCAAAGTGTGTATCGCTAAGTAGCCTCCGACTGATCTCAGCCAGAAATGAGACGCAGATCCCTGCAGGTGAAAGTCCGCATCGAAGCGAACCCCCAGCAAGGCCATCGACTTAACGACGAGAGAAAATTCACGCGAAATGTCGTTTTCAATTAAGTCTTCCAGATGTAAAATGATATAAGCTTTTAATGAAGAAATACAATTTTCTAATTCAAAACATAATACCATTCAAAGATGTTTCATTTTAAAACTTAAAAACGGAGCATCAGGTGCTTGCGTGAATGCGTCATTCGTGTGCAATTCTTTTCGTGATTTTCCTGGCTTGTGAGATGTGTCTGCGAACAACCCCTAGTAATTGGAATAGTCTACCTAAAATAAAATAAAAAGCATTCTCCAGAATTCATAAATGCAAATTTAAATAAGTTCACGTAACGTTTACCGGTCAATACAAATATATAAAGTCAGCCAGTTAAGTTAGTAAATCTGCTAGAAAATTAAGTTGACATAACAAATTGTCTTTTGGATCTGCCAGCCAAGTACAGGTGTGTACATTTTCAGTAATGATCGTTCAGGATTGAGCTACCTGGGACTATCTGGGACTGCGTTCTGGACAGCAGGGGCAGCAAGAGATGCACTGTTGTCCTCTACTATACAATGCTTTCTATGCCCCCACGTATATGCACATCGTCTTCACTAATCCACACTAAAACCGGCATTGTGAAGTACGCTCAAATAACCCTCCAAAATCCCACACAACCTGAGCATACTCTCGTCCAACAGTGTATTGACAACTGAGCAATAATAAACAGTTTTTTTTTTTAACAGGTCAGGTCCTCTGAACCATATAGCTCTTTTTCAGAAGCGACCTGGCCACAAATCATAGCTCAACGAAGTGGCTTATCACTCGGAAATGTATAGCAGTCACCAAATACTCTAAACGCGTGATGTTGCTTCTAAACGTGGAGGGGAAAAACCGGAGGACCCGGAGAAAACTCTGCGCGAGAGAGAGCATGTAAACTCCAAATTTACAAGAAGCGTCAGCGTGGGGATCGAACCTACGACATCCTGTATACCAGGCGAGGTAGTTAACATCTCCTAGCCACCGTGATGATGATGATGAGAGAGACAGAGAGACACGCAAACTCCAAATACACAGCAGGCATCATCAGGGTCGGGATCGAACCCACGCACTCCTGTATACCAGGCGAGGTAGTTAACATCTCCTAGCCACCGTGATGATGATGATGAGAGAGACAGAGAGACACGCAAACTCCAAATACACAGCAGGCATCATCAGGGTCGGGATCGAACCCACGCACTCCTGTATACCAGGCGAGGTAGTTAACATCTCCTAGCCACCGTGATGATGATGAGAGAGAGAGAGACACGCAAACTCCAACTACACAGCAGGCATCATCAGGGTCGGGATCGAACCCACGCACTCCTGTATACCAGGCGAGGTAGTTAACATCTCCTAGCCACCGTGATGATGATGAGAGAGAGAGAGACACGCAAACTCCAAATACACAGCAGGCATCATCAGGGTCGGGATCGAACCCACGCACTCCTGTATACCAGGCGAGGTAGTTAGCATCTCCTAGCCACCGTGACGCCCATTCCACAGTCACATCCCGGGCTAGGCCACAGTCCCGTTATGCTAAATCACAGGCTCTCAAATCGCTAACCTGCACCGATCTGCCCCCAGGCATGGCCTCACTCACTTACCAGGTGGTGTCTGTTGGGGCCGTACACACCAATTAACACCCCCGCCCCCTCCTCACTCTGAAGCCTTCTGTGAAATCAATAAATGGCCATCCGCGCCGTTTAACACCTGTGGCCGTTTTACGACCGCCTTTGAAATTAACATTTCAGTTTGTTGATGGGCCCAGCGCGATTGAAATCTCGACACCGCACGGAGAGCGCGATTTCTCGTCGGCTTACGGTCGTGGGCTGGGCTGTTACTGGGCGATACAAAGTCATGCAATGCACCCCTAAGTTGTGTTTTGCTTTGTCATGTCCTGGTGTTGATTGTCTTGCGGTGAGACCCCGGTGAGTCATTTTAGCTTTTTTTCTCCAAAAAAAGGGTTACATATTTTAAATCTCCATTCTGTCTCCTGGATTTTGTCCCCCCACAAAGTGTACTACGGCAATTCGCTTGACAGCATTTGTCGGTCCCAAACCAGGCGTTTTTTGTAGTTATTGTTGGGAACATCACCTTTGCGAAGTAAATTAAGGGCAGCTGCAGCCAAACACGCGGTGAAGTTGTTCGCTTGGATTTGGCAGCGATGCAATAAATCCACCCCAAGCATCGTCGTCAGCCACTCAACTTATTGACCAATTCCTCTCGCGATGGCCACCCATGCTGAGTCCGGTTCACTACTCCAAGTCATGCCACCAACACTTCCATATTTGTCTTCCTCTTGACCTTTAACCTTCGATCTCCACCCGAAGAGGAAGTAGGGCCGGCCCGGACTGCATGTCCACCACGTCTTCTTTCTGTCACTTCATCTTTCAACGAAAATAGCACTTGCAAAATAAATTACTCGTTAAATTACTCGTCAAGCACTGGTCTGTTTAAAGTTCATTTATTAGGTATAGCCCTGTGAGCCATTCGGCTCTTGAATCGGGTGCAACCGCAACAAACAAAAAACAAAAACATGAACAAGAAAACATCTTAAAATGAATATGTGACTAAGTGCAAACAGAAAATCCAAGAAAAAACAGCAACATATTCCAGAAAAAGCACCGTGTACACCAATGGTGTGTGCAAAAATCCCAGTGGGATGCAAGTCAAACAACAACAACCACAAGACAACTTAGATTAAGGCCATCAGTCTTACTCCGTACTACAACAAACAAACATGGCCAAACCAAAAAACTTTTCGAAATCACCAAAATAAAGCCATGAAAGCAATGAAACAGTGATGTTTAATGCGCCGAGTGATAAATACCTGTACTCTTTGGTTCTTTCGGTAAAGAACCAAAGAGTATGGATTCCTGCAGTCACGAAAGCTTAAAATCAAGATAAATACCAGGTTCAAATCTTATTGGCAGTGTTTGACGTTTACTGGTGGACGCAGACTGCCTTTCTCAACCCCACTAAACGGCCGTCTTTAATACTTACCCATTGCAAAAATAGGGGTTTGGGCATGTGGAAACACTGTACGTCTGCCAGGGCTGATGTTCAGCATGTTCAGTGTTTGTCTTAATCCGCCATGTGGTTGAGTTTAAAGACATCTGCTGAGCAGAAGGCTGGCCCTCTGTTTTGGGGCTGTGGTGTTTACAAAAGCACGCAAGCACACGGCCAAATCACCTTAAATGCACCCAGTCCCGTGAGATCTGAAAAACGAAGCGTGGTTATTGCTCGAATGGATGCCCACTGGGGGATTTCCAGGTGCTGTAAGCGTGGGACTGTGATATGGCCAGGAGATGGCCACGTCATTGCTTCAGATATCTCTCGCTTTCCCTCCACATGGAGCCAAACATTATAGAATAGAAATCAACCAAACATCCCAAATCCAGGACTCCCGTAGAACATACCCTTGAGATCCAGCCAGGCTTTCTTTGGTAAATGTATGCACAGTATGGATGTTGAACTTCCTTTCGCACCGTACGTAGCCAACCGTGCTAATCGGAGGTCCGGGGGAAGGACAAAACCTTGAATGGCGTTGTCGTTGTAACAGAGGTCGCAAACGGGTTTTGATTCCTTACCCGTACCCATACCCGGCCGCACCAGGGTCGCAAACGGGTACCCGTACCCGTACCCGGCCAGGTAGCCGGGTATCGGGTAGGGTACGGGTATCGGGTACCCGATTGCGACCTCTGGGATGAAGCCATGTTGCAGGTGCAGGTGGGTTGATTCTAGGAACTTGAATTGTGAGAAGAGACAAGACGTTGGGAAATGAGTGACAAACGGTTACTCACCAGTGACTCACGGCCTACCCGTACCTGTACCCGGCCGTACCAGGGTCGCAAACGGGTGCCTGTACCCGTACCCGGCCGGGTACAGGTAGCCGGGTATCGGGTAGGGTACGGGTATCGGGTACCCGATTGCGACCTCTGCATTGTAAGCGAAGAGGATAGCAGTCAATCGCAGTCTGGTGCATTGAAACACTAAACTTGACTCATTGTTGCCTCCCATAAATGTGTGGCCACCAAACTTCCCGCTCTGGCCAGGACAGTCTTCGTTTTAGAAAAAAACGTGTTTGTGCGTTCTTGCGTTCGGCGTTTTGTCCCCGGTTTAACATTTCCTAACCTGACGCCCAACTAATAGTATGGGCGAAGATCGAGCATGGATGGGTCGGCGTAGGTTGTAGGTAGGGCCTATGGGGTAGTGGGCAAGGGCCATCAGCAGGAAGAGCAAAGTCGCTCACCCTGTAGGCGTGGCTAGTGGGCGTGTAGGCGTGGCTAGTGGGCGTGTAGGCGTGGCTAGTGGGCGTGTAGGCGTGGCTAGTGGGTGTGTAGGCGTGGCTAGTGGGCGTGTAGGCGTGGCTAGTGGGCGTGTAGGCGTGGCTAGTGGGCGTGTAGGCGTGGCTAGTGGGTGTGTAGGCGTGGCTAGTGGGCGTGTAGGCGTGGCTAGTGGGTGTGTAGGCGTGGCTAGTGGGCGTGTAGGCGTGGCTAGTGGGCGTGTAGGCGTGGCTAGTGGGCGTGTAGGCGTGGCTAGTGGGCGTGTAGGCGTGGCTAGTGGGCGTGTAGGCGTGGCTAGTGGGCGTGTAGGCGTGGCTAGTGGGCGTGTAGGCGTGGCTAGTGGGCGTGTAGGCGTGGCTAGTGGGTGTGTAGGCGTGGCTAGTGGGCGTGTAGGCGTGGCTAGTGGGCGTGTAGGCGTGGCTAGTGGGTGTGTAGGCGTGGCTAGTGGGCGTGTAGGCGTGGCTAGTGGGCGTGTAGGCGTGGCTAGTGGGTGTGTAGGCGTGGCTAGTGGGCGTGTAGGCGTGGCTAGTGGGCGTGTAGGCGTGGCTAGTGGGCGTGTAGGCGTGGCTAGTGGGCGTGTAGGCGTGGCTAGTGGGCGTGTAGGCGTGGCTATGCGAGAATGGGGCTTCCAACGACAATTTGTGTCCCGGTTGAGGCCGCTAGAAACCTGGTGGCCTTAGCCCCAGTGCTCAATTGTTAATTTGACATGCAGGCTTTCGCGACTAATATTATCCATAATAGAGGGGTTTTTTTGGTAAGATCGCGTAAATATAGATGTGGGGGTTTAACAACGCATTTGTATTTACGCAATGGAACCCAAAAACGTATTTTATGCCGAACTGTTTCTTGTTTTCTAGTAAGCTTGGAGCACTGCTCCACATGGCCATCTATCTGACAGTGGCCGTACTTACCGCATGAGTGGAAATTGCCTCTATAATCTTAAGGCCGAGCCTTTTGAGAACGTGTGATTGTCGTCAAATCTGTGGGTCAATGTCCCACGTGCGTAATTGTTGGAATTCAGAGACTGTGTCAAAATATTTAGGGCTGGAACAATGCATCGATTATACGCTTAGGTTTTTTTCGGTAAAGTCACGTAGGTAAAAAATAAAAATAAAAGTTAATAAAAGTAATAATGGAAATAAAATAAAATAATAAATCATTACTGCATCACTTGATGCAGTAATTTTAGCTGTGACGGTCCCACCTGATGACGGAGACTTGTGTTGCCTCCGAAACGTCGTGATTTATTATTATATTTTATTTCCATTATTACTTTTATTAACTTTTAATTTTATTTTTTACCTACGTGACTTTACCGAAAAAACCTAAGAGTATGAATCCTTGCAGTCACGAAAGCTTCAAATCTAGAATTAATGCATCGATTAATTGATAAAAACCGATTTTTTTTAAGCTCACAATACACACGCATCAAAGCGCCTGGTCAACGTGTTCCGTTCGTCATGGAATCTACGCAATGAGTTCATGCCACCCCCTGCAGCCACTGACATTCATTGCAACGTAAAACACACGCAAATAATTCTTCAGAATCAGAATCTGTATTTATCCTGTAGAAATACGATGAGCTATGAAGCTCTTTCTTTTTTTTTACTGATCTCCAGTCAAAGTGAATAGAATCGCGAGCATGATTCGTTACAATTCATCAAATCACCGGAGAGAGAGAGAGGGGGGGGGGAAGGAGCAAGACGGTGGGCGGGCGTTGGGGGTGAAACTCTTCGACCCCATACAGACTCAGGAATGCTGGCAGGAAGGTGAATGAATTGGCAACGCTTAATCGCTATCCCAGGGGGGTGCTTAGCGAGCTGCGATCCGAGCCCAGCGACCTGCCTTCGATTCCTGACCACGGCGAAAATGTATGTTTTAATACATTTTACGAGGTAAGGCCCACTGAGCTAAATAGCTATTTTTCAGAAGCGACCTGGCCACAAATGATAGCTCAACGAAGTTGCTTATGAGAATAGGTTTTCCTCTATTTTCTGGCAACAAAACACCAAACTGAAGCCTTTTACAAGGAATCATGTCTGCGTTAACCACGATGCTTGTCGTCAGAATGCAAACAAAAATATACTCTGATAATATAGGCATTGTCTTTGAAACGGATTGGTCCACACCAGAGGCAGCTTTCGTTTGAGCCTCGTCTCAAAACGGTGTAAAGAAAATGCATATATTATCAAAGTATTCCTTGTAAAAGGTTTCAGTTTGGTGTTTTAACATCTCATCACCTGTTTTGTTGCCAGAAAAAGAAAAAACCTATTATTATATTTTGGTACTGGCAAAGGAGGTCCCATGATGAAGTTGCTTATCATTTGGGAATTTATAGCAGCAAAATACTTTAAACGCATCCTGCTTCTAAATGTGGAGGGAAAAACCGGAGGACCTGGAGAAAAATCCACACGGCCACGGGGAGACCACGGGGAGAACACGCAAACTCCAAATATAGAGGAATCAGGCTCGGGATCAAACTCACGACCTCCCTGCATACCAGGCGAGGGAGTGAACATCTCACCACCCTTGTGACCCATCAGTGGTGAGTGACCTCTGAACCGATCCTGGGCCCCCCACCCCCGTTTCCCCACGACTTATTTTATCAAACCACATTGACGCTATATGGAAAAAAAGTGCATTGTCACAAACAGTTAAAGAACCCCCAGTGTATAAATAGATTTAAGATATGGAAGGCAATATAAATGTTAACTTCCACTAAAATAGAGGGGGGGGGAGATGCACGTTCTTGTTTACACAGCCACAAGACAAAGATCCCCCGTATAGCCTTTAACATACTGTTGGGGCAAGTGCTGTTTGCGAGCATTTATGAAAGTCTGCACCGCACACGAGGGGGTGGTTGCCCAACACCACGCCCGGCCGCTTTTGTCTCCCCTTGTGCTGAAGATCACACAGCTGCCGTGCGTGGAAACTTCCGATTAGCACGGTTGGCTACGTACGGTGCGGAAGAAGTTCAGCATACATATTGAATAGAAAGTGACGGCTCTACACGGAGTCCTCATCGAGCATGGGGGTCGGAAACCTTTCAAAGTCGTTTTTTTATCTTTGACCAAAATAGTTGGAGAACACGCGCAGGGCTATTTGTACACACAGCAGGTATACAGCGGACGACAAACAAATTGTGACTTCAATAAACTGAATAAGTGATGCAATAAACTGCGTCTAATTAGATCCTCCGCTCCACCCCTCAGTTATTCTTGAACGATACAGTTTGACCGCTGTGCATTTCGTTGGCACCAGGATATTCCATAATGACTCATTTCCTGCCATATTTCATGAATTATGTTTACGTTAAATTGTGTTTAAGATTATTATTTTTTATAACGACTGCCCCGCGAGTGGGTGGGTGGGTGTTGGGGGCTGCAGCCACAGAGTTGCACGCGGCACCGCAGCCGCAGGCTGCCCACCTCGGTCTGTCTCAGAGGGAGGGAGGGAGGTAGGGAGGAAGGTGAGGTAGGGAGGTGAGTGAGGTAGGGAGGTAGGGAGGGAGGGAGGGGAGTGAGGTAGGGAGGTAGGGAGGGAGGGAGGGAGGTGAGGTAGGGAGGGAGGTGAGGGAGGGAGGTGAGGGAGGTGAGTGAGGTAGGGAGGTGAGGTAGGGAGGTAGGGAGGGAGGGAGGGGAGTGAGGCAGGGAGGTGAGGGAGGGAGGTGAGGTAGGGAGGTAGGGAGGGAGGGAGGGGAGTGAGGTGAGGTAGGGAGGTGAGTGAGGTAGGGAGGTGAGGTAGGGAGGTAGGGAGGGAGGGAGGGGAGTGAGGCAGGGAGGTGAGGGAGGGAGGTGAGGTAGGGAGGTAGGGAGGGAGGGAGGGGAGTGAGGTGAGGTAGGGAGGTGAGTGAGGTAGGGAGGTGAGGTAGGGAGGTAGGGAGGGAGGGAGGGGAGGGAGGTAGGTATGTAGGGGAGAGAGGTAGAGAGGGAGGTGAGGTAGGGAGGTAGGGATGGAGGGAGGGGAGTGAGGTAGGGAGGGAGGTGAGTGAGGTAGGGAGGTGAGGTAGGGAGGTAGGGAGGGAGGGAGGGGAGGGAGGTAGGTATGTAGGGGAGAGAGGTAGAGAGGGAGGTGAGGTAGGGAGGTAGGGATGGAGGTAGGGAGGTAGGGAGGGAGGTGAGTGAGGTAGGGAGGTGAGGTAGGGAGGTAGGGAGGGAGGGAGGGGAGTGAGGCAGGGAGGTGAGGGAGGGAGGAGAGGGAGGGAGGGGAGTGAGGTAGGGAAGGAAGGAGGGAGGGGCGAGTACGGACTCCATTGGAATGATGACCCTTTGCTCGCGGTCACCTCAATTAAAGAACCCTCGCTCCTTCCTCTGGGGGTCTCGTGGGACCGGGAATCAGGGCCAGTTGTAAAAGCTTACAGGGCGGCGGTGGGGTGGAGTACAAAACTAAAATAAAATAATCTCAATCTTGGGCCCAAATCAACAACGTCAATGAATGAGATTTGTTGAGTGTGTTGTGTGTGCGCGCGTATGATGGTTGCAGCTGTGATGTTAACATTGCAATACGTTTTCATGCAATCATTACTGTTTATTTTAAAACTGTGCACCATGCAAACGGGTAATAAAACGAAGTAATTTAGAAGTAAAAGAACGTGTATATAGTTTGTAGTATTGTTCCTCAACGTTTAGGTACTAAAATCAAAAGTCAATCATAATAATCATGTATAGCCCCTTGTATATCCACTGCTGGATGAATGCCTCACCATGTCGTGTAAGCTATAGGGGGGTTGTGTTACTATAACGTGTTTTACCGTGGTTGTCAGTGCAGGTGTAGTAAATGCGAAGAGCATAAACGTTGGAGCATAGGGGTACGAAAAAACATTTTAAGAGCTGAAACAAAACTTACACCATATTTAAAAAAGAAAAATCCTGCGGAATACCAGGGCTAAATGTTTACACTTCCTCAATATCGATTTAAAGCTTTCGTGACTGCAGGGATTCATCTTCTTTGTTCTTTCGGTAAAGTCACAGTAGAATGGAAATAAAAAAAAAATCATTCTCACGACGTTTCGGCCACAACGCAAGCAGCCGTCCTCAGGTGAAGAACAGGTATGTCAGAAAGACAGCGTCTGTATTGTAATAAATTATATAAGACGCGTAATTTGAGCGGAAGTAATTTGACTGTTTTCTAATAAAGATTGAAACCGTTAATGCAAAGTTTTCCCCCCCAAACTGCCCACGTTTAGCAATTTACTCTTTCCCATTCAAATACTGAAAAAATTAACTCCGTTCCACGCTGCACCAGCCCGATGATTGTTAACCACGTTGACCACATCCCACGTGACGCGCCGAGCAATCAACGGCGGTCCGCACCACCCGGATCACGTGTGCACGCGCGCACGCACGCGCAAACACGGAAACCGAGATCTCAATCTTGCATTTAAATCGAGCGGAGTTTGCTCGGTCAATGGCCAGGGTCAACGGCGGCGTGGTGTATTCCGCAAATATGCCCGACTGTGAGGGTGGGCACAAGCCGGCGTGAGTAGGTTAAACGTTGAGTTTTATAAGGGCACCACGGGGTGACCAGCCCTTCCCCCCCCACCCAGCCCCTCCCCACCCTCCCCACCCAGCCCCTCCCCACCCAACCCCTCCCTCTCCACCCAGCCCCTCCCTGCACGACGGACGGACGGACACAATAATCCCCTGTGGGCTATAGCGATGCATTAGGTCTGCTCGTCTGCCAGTCTGTAGCAACTGAAACTATCTTTTATTTTAGCAGGTAAGGCACACTCAGTTAGATAGCTCCTTTTCAGAAGCTACCTGGCCACAAATGATAGCTCAACGAAGTGAGCTTATCACGTAGAAATGTATTGTAGACAAATATTCCAAACCCATCATGGGACCTTTCTTAGCAGTGTTAAAATTGGTGTTATCCTTTCTGGCAATTAAAGACGTGTTACGATGTTAAAACACCAAACAGAAATATTTTTTTTTAAGGAATCATGTTACTGCATTAGCCACAACAAAAACCAACATGCTCTGGTAATATAGGGGCCGTCCATAAATGACGTCACGCACCTAGGGGGGGGGGTCAGACATTTGTGACGATGTGTGACGAGGGGAGGGGGGTTTGAGAAATGTGACGTCACATCAAAATGCGCAACTTTAAATAAATATAGACAACACGTTCTGCTTAATTAAATAGACGTTTTAATAAATGTTTTCTCCTACAACATCAGAGTGCAGCGCCACATTAAATAGGCACTACAATGACAATCGTTTAAAGCTATTTGAAGCATGTTTTATTTTGGGGGGGGGCAGAGCTTTGTGACGTCATATTTGAGGGGGGGTCTGACTTTTTGTGACGCCGTGTGACGATGGGGGGGGGGGGTCAAAAATCGTCCAAAATCGAGTGGCGTCATTTATGGACGGCCCCTTATGCATTCTCTTTGAAACGGATCACACCGGCTGAGAGAAATAAAAGTCCACGCGACCACGACGAGAGAGACCAAATATACAGCAGCAGCAGGCATCGTCATTAGGGTCGGGATCGAACCCACCACCTCCTGTATACCAGACGAAGTAGTTATATATATTATTTTGTTGTGTTAAACATCTCGCCACGGAGTCGCGCACTCCGTGTAACAGTAGTCACTTTAAGCGGCAGACAGATGATGTCTTGAGACGTTCCGCCTCGCGTTCGAGAAGCGGGCAAACACAATCGACGCGTGGACACCCCCAGGCAAGTCACGCCAGGTGGCGTCACACTCTCACCGACCCACCAGTTGTTTTTGTCCCCCGACCAGAGCCACGCAATCGCTGCTGAATGTATTTGCCCATTGCAATATACCGCATTGCTCCTGGTGGGTATAGTGTTGGTCGAAAGGGGCATTCAGAAAGCCGCGAGTTTCGCTGCTTCCATTGACGACGTCGTTCCCATTGCTGCCAAAATGAGCACGACGTGCGAGGAACTCAACGCGGAGTTTCAAGCGCGGCGATTCGTCGTCGCGGGCATTTGTGGAGGTTTTTGTTGTTGTTCTTGGTTCTTTCGGTAAAGTCACGTAGAATGGAAATAATAAAATAATAAAAATAAAACATAATAAAATAATTCTCACGACGTTTCGGCCACAACGCAAGCAGCCGTCCTCAGGTGAAAACCAGGTCTGTCGGGGAGACAGCGTCTGAATGAAACAACACCACGCTTGGAGCGTATATTTAAGCCACAATGTAAGCTGGGTTGGAAGGTGGGAAGGTCCTTCCCACCTTCCAACCCAGCTTACGTTGTGGCCGAAACGTCGTGAGAATGATTTTATTATGTTTTATTTGTATTATTTTATTATTTCCCTTCTACGTTACTTTACCGAAAGAACCAAGAAGATGAATTCCTGCAGTCACGAAAGCTTTAAATCGAAGTTTTTGTTGTTGTTTCTTTTTGGGTGTGTACGTAGCTTGAACACCGTAAGTAGCAGACCGTGCTCATCGGAGGTGCGGGGGAAGGACAACCAAACTGAACGCAAGAAGCGGTTCTTAAAGAAGTGCGTTTCTAAATCTAGATTTAAAGTGCGTGGCTCCCGGTGCCTTCTTAATATCGGAAGAGCGTTCCAGACGGCCACAGAAGCGCATATGATCGAACGTGAAAGTACGGGGGGAAGAAATCACACCATCAGTGCGAATGCACGAATACCAAATTAACATAAATAAGCTTGCTAATTCCAGAAGAAAAAGAAGCAGAAAATTGCACGTAAAGTCACTTACCAGTTGTTTAAACATTCTCTTTGGTTTTTTTCGGTAAAGTCACGTAGGTAAAACAATCAATAAAATAAAATAAATGAAAACAACTAAATTAAATCACGACGTTTCGGAGGCAACACAAGCGTCCTTCATCAGGTGTAAAAAAAGGCACAGCAAAATACCTGATGAAGGAAGCTTGTGTTGCCTCCGACACGTCGTGAATTAATTTAGTTGTTTTCATTTATTTTATTTTATTGATTGTTTTACCTACGTGACTTTATCGAAAAAACCAAAGAGTATGAATCATTGCAGTCACGAAAGTATCAAATCTAGAACAGTTGTTTAAACTTAATTTGGAGCTTTCGTGACTGCTGGAATTACTCTTGGGTTCTTTCATTCTCAGGAAGAACGTAATCAACCAGGTAGGGTGTTGACTGTTATGTTATCCGACTCCCTGTTGTATTACATTACATTTCTAAGTATACAAGATTTGTGTTTCTATTTCATTTATACCTGATGATGATTGCTTGTGTTGCAATCGAAAAGTCGTATGCTAGTATTTAATTTTTTTTTCTCTTTATACGTGACTTTACCAATTGTTTAAACTTTGACTATTTCGGTTTGATCGATCGCTGCTGTGACCTGTGCCCGTGGTTCGAAGGCTTCCGCAGCCAATGAGGCTCCGCTCTGTATTGGTCACATTCAACATCGATACAAGCTGCATTCCCCACACCCAGCTTCACTTTACCGCTTTGATGAGACCTCTGCGATGCTGAATGGTGTCTCTCAGGGCGAGTTCGCGATCGGTCGGTTCGTCGACTAAGGAAGCCGTCGCTTTGCTCAGAGCGGCTGACGTGGCAACCGGTTCACATTGGGCGCTTGTGCAACAACAACATGGACTGGAGCTTTCTGTCCCCCCAGACCCACCTCTCTCTCTTCGTGGCCTGGTGCATGCACCCCTCTGGCCCGTGAGCCCCCCTAACCATCCACCGGCGTGCATAAATTTCGATTTAAAGCTTTCGTGACTGCAGGGATTCATCTTCTTTGGTTGTTTCGGTAAAGTCACGTAGAAGGAAAATAATAAAATAATAAAAATAAAACATCATAAAATAATTCTCACGACGTTTCGGCCGCAACGCAAGCAGCCGTCCTCAGGTGAAGAACAGGTCTGTCGGGAAGACAGCGTCTGAATGAAACACCCCAGGCTTGGAGCGTATATTTAAGCTGGGTTGGAGGGGGAAGAGAACCGCGCAGTTGCACCGCCTGCACACTCGACAAACCCCAACGACGGCTGAGTGTTGCAGAGCGCACGTGCTGTCAAACTAAAGCAAACGGGAAACCTCCAATTGCCGATGTTGCTGACACACAACCGCATTGGCACTTGCCTGCATCGCTCGGGGCGGGATGGTTCGAGGTGATTATTATTATTTGTTTGATTTACTAATTCCCAGCAGCGTTTACGTTGCTTTGGCAGGTCGTTGGCTTGACCTGGGGCAACCTCTCCCCCCCCCCCCGTGCAAAGAGCCACGTGGTGAGAACACACGGGTGCCATTATGCCACAGTGCTCAGCGTTCGTAAGGGAATTCGTGCCGGGCCATTTTTATGTTTCATTTCATTTCAGTATTTCATTTATTAGGTATAGCCCTGTGAGCCATTCGGCTCTTGAATCGGGTGCAACCGCAACGAACAAAAAACTAAAGCATGAACAATAAAACATCTTAAAGTGAATATGTGACTAAGTGCAAACAGAAAATCCAAGAGAAGACAGCAAAATATTGCAGAAAAAGCACCGTACACCAATTCTGTGTGCAAAATCCCAGTGGGATGCAAGTCAAACAACAACAACCACAAGACAACTTAGATTAAAGCCATGCATCAGTCTAACTCCGTACTACAACAAACAAACATGGCCAAACCAAAAATGTTTTCGAAATCACCAAAATAAAGCCATAAAAGCAATGTAACAGTGATCACAGAAACTGTGACCGAATTTTAACAATAAACGACATAAACAACGTACCACCAAACCCTGCAGCCATAGCTGGCTGCATGTAGAGCTTCTTTCGCGCCGTACGTAGTCGACCGAGCTAATCGGAGGTGCGGGGGAAGGACAAGAAACTTAACACGAAAAGCAGTTCTAAAGAATTGAGTTTTCCCATTTAGATTTAAAAGTGCATCGCTCCCAGTGGCGTTCTAGTATCGGAAGGAAGAGCGTTCCAGACGGCCGCAGAAGCGCACCTGAAAGCGCACGATGCGGTAACCGTCTTTGTTCGATTGCGAATATTTTTTTTTCCCTTTGAATATTCATTTCTGTTTTAGATAAACCTAACTTTAAAATATTACGTTTTAGATAATTTTACGTAGGGTCACAAGACATCTGAACCACCCCGTACAATAACAAAAAGTTACAGAAGCATTAAACAGATAGAAGGTGACCTGTAACTAATATGTAACCAGAGAAGAAGAAATGTCAAATGGAAGCAGCAGAGCAGAGACTGAGAGGCAGTCAGACAGGCCCTGGAGAGATGTCGATTGAAGTGGTGAGCCCTGGTGTCTAGCCAAATGTGGAGTGGCCAATGAGACATGGGCATGGATGAGATGTCCATTTTCTCGACTGGCTTATATGTTTTTTTTTCTAAGCTAAAGCCATACAATGAATACAGCAGAGTTGCGTTAAACTGCTGCCACTGTACGGTGACGCGTGATATTTATGACGACAGATCTGGTGCATTGCCACATTTAGCCTGGAAATCGTCAGGCTTTTTTTTATTAATTCCACCATGTTGACTTGGCTCACTGGATGTGCTCTAAAAGTAGCCGTCTGGCTTCAGACACGTCTGCTAATTCTAAATTTGCACCGATGATTGATGATCCGTTCCCAGCAAGTGTGTACACATTCTGATAGTGTAAAAAAAATGTTTCTTAAGCCTCGGCAGTTGTGCTTGATTATGAACCGCAACTGTTTTGCAGAAAAAAAATTTGTAAAATATGTAAATCAAAAAGACAACGATAGGGTGCAGCAACAACAACAACAACAAAAAAACATGTCTGCAATGTCTAAATTGCGTCTTGCCTTTTTACAATGTTGGGGCGTACTGAGGCTAATCTGAGTAGCTAAGAACGGCTAAGCCGGGATGGGTGACCATCATGGGCCAAACGGGTTCCGTAGGCTGTTCACGGCTATGATGTGAACCGGTCCTGGGCCTCCCCTAGGTTGACTCGGCCTCAAATGAGTACGTGGTGCGGTGTGTAAAAACATCGCCACTCGGGAGACAAAGGCGGCCTGGCGTGTTGCTGGCCACCCACCCCCTCGTGTGCCGTTCCGGCCTTCATAAGTGCCCGCTAACAGCACTTTCCCCAACAGTCGGTTAAGGCTATATGGGGGATCTTTGTCTTTGGGGAGCGGTGTCGCAGCCGTCAGTGGTGCACTGCGCTATGAACCCGGCGACCCGGGTTGGATTCCCGCTCACGGTCGACACCAATGACAATGATCTGAATCGGTCCTGGGCCTCCCCTAGGTCGACTCGGCCTCAAATGAGTATCTGGTGCGGTGCGTAAATACATCGCCACTCGGGAGACAAAGGCGGCCGGGCGTGGTGTTCGTGAGCAGTCTTTTATACAAGGCGAACAAAATCACTCGTTGACGCTTTACCAACTCACGTTGAACGGGTGTATGCATTGATTGTCCGGTTATCTCTCCGTCCTTCCTAGGGGGATGGTGGTCACGATGATCGTAAAGATGTTCCAATTAGCATGCTCGATTAGCACGGTTGGCTACACACGGTGCGAAAGAAGTTTAAAGTACGTGGTCGTCAAGCGCCGTCTCCAACTCTTATTGTCAACTGCATCTCTCAGTTTATGCGCTACGATGAAGGGCCATTGCCTGTAACGTCGACGATTATATCCCCCCCCCCCCTCTCTTAAGGCCACAGTGTGTCGAGTCGATATGTGCATCTGTAATCAAACCACAAACCATTTGCGAGCAGGACTATGTGCCCCTACTCCCAAAGAGTGTGTGACTGCGCACCGGATTTCATAGAATTTATTTTTAGATTTTTATTTTTCCACCCGCTCATGAAATGTAAAATTAGAAACGGTAAAATTTTGACTTAAAACTTTCGTGACTGCAGGAATTCATATTCTTGGTTCTTTCGGTAAAGTCGCGTAGATAGAAAATAAAATGAAAATAAAAAAGTAAAATCGAAAATAATAAATTGAAAATAATAAAAGCAAAGAACCCACGACGCTTCGATCGCAACGTCGTGGGTTTTTTACTTTTATTATTTTCAACTTATAATTTATAACATTGGTCAACACACTTTTTCTGGCATAAGGTATTCCAACGGGTTTAAGGTAATTTTGGTGTGCTGATTACAAATATGGCATCAGTTATTGTCTATCACGTCAGGTTTTTGAGATGTCAAATATTGCATTTTCAATAAAAACTGCAGAAGAAAAATATTAAATAAATGCGGATATCTACATAAAATGATATTATAAACACACTATCCTAAAAATACAGCACCATATTTTAACAATAAAGCAGTCACTGACTCGCAACAACTTGCAATCATAAGTGACAGAGTTAATTTCGGGTAAAATCAATGAAAATGGGGTATGCCGATAGCATAAAAATGAGATGTGATAGAGCAAATCTGAGATGAGATTTGGAATCAGCACCCTGAAATTAGTCTAAAACAGCTGCAAAGGTCCAGGCCAGAAATTTGTTTTGTTGTTGACCAGTGTTATTTTTATTTTACTTAATTTTATTGTTTTGTATTTTATTTTCAATCGACGTGACTTTACCGAAAGAACCAGGGATTAGAAACAGTTGTTAATGTCGACGCGTGTATTTCATTGCGGATACAGCTCGTACATTATCTCTGGTTGTGGCTTCATCGGTGCTGCTCGCAAACAGCACTTGCCCCAAGAGTTTGTCGAGGCTACACGGGGGATCTTTGTCTTTGGCTGTGTAGCTTCTTCGTGTTGTTTGGCACGGCGTGTTGACGTTTCGCTCCACGTGTTGGGATGGGTGGGGGCAGTTTGTTCGGGAATTGAACCGAACTGGGTTTAATGTTGACTCAGAGCTTTCGTGACTGCAGGAATTCATACTCTTTGGGTCTTTGGGTAAAGTCACGTGGATAGAAAAAATATAAAATAATAATAAAAATCACGACGTTTCGAGCAATCGTCTTCAGGTGAAAAAATACAGCAGGCGGACTGCTTGAGGCAGGAAGAAATGTAGCGAGAGAGCTACTGCAGCCAAAGGTTGTATAGGTTTGAGATGGGTACAACCCAAGGGTAAGTGGGCGGGGCTAGAGATGGAATTCGCAAATAAATGTAAGATCGCAGAGCCTGGTATATATCGGCTAATCATGTCTGCATTAACCACAAAACTTGTAGTCGGATTACAAACAAAAATACAGGCGATCGGCATTACCTTGGTGTCGCGGCAAAGTGATTGGTGTGGTGGCCTTTGTGCATTTCATCCGGGCATACTGCCAGGCGAGCCACACCCAGCCTACGCATGGTGTCACTGGAGCACAGACAGCGAACCGCAAGCGAAAATAAAGCACCGTAACTCCAATCTTGATTTTTATTTTATGCCTCCGTGACTTTATCGAAAGAACCAAAGAGTACCGTAACTCCATTCGTTAAACATTTCTTTTTGGCGAATTAATGTGGTGTTCTACCCATACATTGGCAGTGATCATATTTATTAGACTTCGTAAAATTGTTTTATTGTATATGTTGTGGCTTTGCTCTCCAACATACCAGTGTGATGCACTAGTAACGAATTGGCATGTTCTGTTTAGGTGCCAAACCTTACTAATTGACTACTAATTGGCTGCGTCGGATGGTGGCGGGTTTAACGACACATTCATATATTTACGCGATCTAACCCAAAAAGCCTGTATTATGGATAATGTGAATCATCTCCATCAGATTAACAGAGATTCACGGTTATACATGTACATTCAAATGTCGGCTTACAATATTTACCATAAATACTGAATGATACATATGTATGTATGCAGTTGATGATCTAATATCAAAGTTTTAAGTTTATTTGTTTAGCCGGGATGAGTCTCATTTGCAAGAGTGCGTGATGTGGGACGTACAAATTACGCAAGCGAGTACAAAAACGAAAGTACACGGCATCGAAGCAAATCGGAATCAGGGTGAAAACCATGTTATAGGAGACATCTAAAATGCCGCAAACATCTACATAATTAATAACGCTTAGACAGTTTTCTGTATTGTAAGCGATTATAAATTGGCACAGACTACTTTTGATCGTGCCCTATTTGCATATTCATACACAGGGGGGGGGAACCCCTGCGAGTCACAAGACTCCTTTCCAGGAGGGTGTTCTCTTGGCTTGTTTGGCCAATCGCACGACCGAGTGTTTGACTTCGTGCGAAAGGCGACTGGAGCACCTGGAGAAATCCCCCACGCGATGCGAGGGGATGACACCGAAAACTCGGCACGTGGTGGGTTCCGTCGACTTTGCTGTGTTGCCGCCGTCTGCCGGTCACCTCGCAGCTCGGCGGGGTCTGTGAGAGCTTCAGTTGTTTGTGGGATCCACGTGTCCTTACCTCCGGAGCGCTGCATCAAGGGAGTCGCGTCACGACTCCCATTCTTGAGCCTGACCAGTACATTTGTTTTGGTTCGACGGGGCCAGGAATTCCAGCGCCCCAATTTGTCGATGCCTCAACAAGCTCAACGATCGAAACGTCTCGTTCACGTCGTTGTGCGTGCATTCAAGAGCTTGCCGCACACCTCTTCGCTGTGTTTCCCGTTTCGTACCGCGTGTTTTTGGTTCGGCGTCATGTCCGACGTTTCGCCGCTCATGCTGGAAGTTATTTCAGGAACTGAATCGCACCACCCACCTCATTCGTTACACGTTGGCCGCGTTGGCTGCTCGTGAACGCCTATTGCCGCAGCAGTCCACAAAGCCAAGCGGGGGATTAATCTTAATTTTGGAGCTTTCGTGACTGCAGGAATTATTCTTTGGTGCTTTCGGTAAAGTCACGTATAAAGATAAAATGATAAATTAAATAATAGCATACTACGACGTTTAATAGCATACTACGACGTGTACGTGTTCTCTCTCTGTGTATCTTTATGATGTCTGTCTGCTTATATGTCTGTCTATAGTTTTCTGGTTAGATTTTTGCTGCTATTTCTTTTATACCTGATGATGATTGCCTGTGTTGCAATCGAAACGTCGTAGTATGCTATTATTTCATTTATTATTTTATCTTTATACGTGACTTTACCGAAAGAACCAAAGAATAAGCGGGGGATCTTTATCCGTGTCTTTTCTTTCTTTGCGAAAGGAGATGCATTGGGTATAAACCGTTCAGTCGAGGCATTTGTAGCCGCTCTGATTGTTCCACATTTGTCACGCACTTGCTCCTTCTCAAACCCCTCCTCTCGAAGGTCTGGTGGCGTTCCCTGGGCCTCGTCGGTTGAGTCAAGAGGGTGCCGGGTGTTAAATTCGCCCCTTCGCAGAGGCGAGCAAAGCCGTGTCAGTGAACTCACTGGATTGACCGCTGGCATTCGCTGGATATAATTAAGCCAGGTGTCTGATTTCGTTGCTGTGTTGTAGATGCCGCTCCCCCTTTGACTGGCCCTCTTATTTTTTTTGTTCGGTTAACCTCTTCGTATCTGCTTTGCATTTCCCGCGTGTCGTTGTGCCACTGCACCACGACGTGAGCCCAGCCACCCGGGTTCGATGCCTAAATGGCATCAGGATCGGGATCGAACCCACGACCTCCTGTGTACTAAGAGAGGTAGTTAACATCTCAACCCCCGTGAAATAATGGAGCAAGTTTTTTTGTTTATCAAATTCCCCCCCCCCCCCGCATCTGTCCACCCAGTAGCATTAACGGGTACCAGTTAGTTGTTCGGCAGATTGTATGTGGTGGGGTAAAGTGTGAGTACCCCCCCTACCCCCACCTCTTCCAAAACGTCTGGCCAGCGAGGAAGATTAGGCCAAATACACTCTCTTATGGGGGCTCTCTAGAGCTCCCTTTCGTGGTGGCCCTTACGGCAGCAGTGGCTGGGGCCTGGAATTGCAGGCCTCGATCTGTGGCCTCTCTAGACACGATGAAGAAGGGTCATCGCCTGAAACGTCACCTAAATTTGTTTTCCTCTTTTCGGCAGGACATCACAAACAAATTCACTTGATACAATACATTTTGCTGTGACGGTCCCACCTGAAGACGGAGACTTGTGTTGCCTCCGAAACGTCGTGATTTAATTGATTTTTTTTCATTTATTATTATTTTATTTTAATATTTCTTACCTCTTTGACTTTACCGAAAAAACCTAAGAGTATGAAACAAATTAACATCACCGACATCAGGACGACCGCTTGTGTTGCGATCGAAACGTCGTGGTTATTTTATATTTAAGTTTTTTATTATAATAATTTTTATTCTATGTGACTTTACCGAAAGAACCATACTAAGTAACCATACGATACAATGAAAACCCATATGGGTTTTCATTGTATCGTGGTTGTTTCATATTGGCATATTCATATACGATTATTCACCAACGACTCTTCGCGTACGATATAATTTCACACATTTATAAATCACATCACGTACCTCCCTGGGACATTGCCACGTACCCCCGGTTGAGAACCGCTGCCCTAGAACTTCTTGTCTTGGCATCAGTGGCGGAGTGCTTCACGCACTCAACCTGATCACCCCATTTCCAGACACGACTGACGAGTGGCATCTGAATGAAGCCTGGGCTCCCCCCCCCCTCTCTCCCCTCAACCCCTTCACTAACCCGCACACATCACCGACACGGCACGGGAAGGCACTCACCTAGCAGTGGATTGGCAAAAGGGCTGTAAATTCAGACTCCTTATTTATTTAATTCCAATGTACTGCCTTCTCCTGGCCATCTCTGCGGGCCAAAAAAAAATCACCTTCCCAGGCATTTTTGTTGTTTAGTTTTAACCATCCCGTGTATCGTACTTTTCTCCGGGCCTGCTTAGTCGATATCTTGACGATATGTGCGTTCTCGGAGTGGGGGTTGCTTTTGTTTTGGAGGCCCTCGTCAGCTGTTGCGCTCCGTTTTCGTCCGCAGGTCCCGTCATGGCTCCGTTGCTGCTGGACTCTGCGAGCGCCGTGACCCTCCCCGTGTGGCCGCTCGTCCTGATTGTGGCCGCTGCCTCTTTGTCGTTGGTGCTGCTGCTCGCGCTGTGTGCCCGCTGCAATCGGTAAGGCCGCGACGTTGCCGTCGACTTCACCCGTTGCATTCGCCAGGGCCCTCGTTGTGGACTCGGTCGACCGGACCCGACCGATTTGTCTCGCCTGTGCTGCGCTCAGCCACCGCCAGGCAGGTCGACATTCTTCCTCGCAACTGTTTAACTTTGGAATTCCCTCCCGTCGTATTTCTTTCCAAATTCCTATAACCTAGAAATTCCTATAATTTCATATTCCTATAAAAAAAAAGTTCCAACTCTCACCTTAAACACCTTCAATAGTGCTGGATGTAGCTGACCGCTTAGGGTCTTGGGCCTGCGCTCAGCAAACGTGATGGAAGAAAAAAGCTCCACTTTGTGCCACAAACGTCAATTCTTATTTGCAGAGCCATCAGTTCTTTCACGAACTCGATAAGTGCCAGAGTGGGCAAGTTGTTACTTCTGGTTGTTTACAATTGTATGGGCCACCTGCATATCTTGCACAAATGCACACAAAAGACAAAAATCCCCCGTATAGTATTAACAGACTGTTGGGGCAAGTGCTGTTCGTGAGCACCTATGAAGGCCAGTACGGCGCTACCAGGTGGTGGGTGGCCAGCACCACTACCCGGCCGCCTTTGTCTCCCTAGTCGCAATGATTTCACACATCGCACCAGATACTCAATTGATGCACACACACACACACCCACTCTCTCCCAGACGCGCTCGCACAACACGTTGGGCAAATCTGCGTGGCGAATTAATTCTCAAGCGAACTTCGCCGAGATTGAAATCCATCAGAGGCAGCGCAGTGTGGTTTTGTGGTGCAGTTATTTATACAAAACACGATCAAAGCAGATGGCCGGGTGCTCAATCCCACGCTACCGAGTCACCGATAGAATTATCCGTCAGCCAGACGTTTGTGTGCGTGGCAGGGCAAGCCACAGCAGGCTCGGAAACCGACCAAATGCCCACTAATGTTCGGCTGATAGAAGCAGCAGCACCGGTGCTGTGTCGAATTGTCACGGTCGTGCTCTGCACAGCTCTCCCCATCTGTGTCCCCGCGCGCACTGGTCGTAGTCACGTCGAGCTATCATCTGTGGCCACGTCGCTTCTGAAAAACACCTCGGCGGGCTTTGCCTGGCAGGGTGGGGATGGTTTAGCTTCATTTGTACGCGTATGGGTGATTTGGTTACCTTTGTCGTACTTTTCACTGCCATCGTGTTTTTTTGTGTCGTTTGTTGTTGTAACGTCCTTACCCGCCCCGACTTTGACGTCTGTGAAAAAGTGCTTTATAGCTCATCGGATTCCTCCGGTATAAATACGTCTTCTGATTCTGACGTCCAATGTTTCACTCCGCGTGTTGGGAGCGCCTTAGAGTTAATTTTCTGGAACGAAACGTCGGACATCGGTTCCCGAAAATAAAAAAAAAACACGTACGCGGTACGACCTGAAAACGCTTCGGAGAGCTGCAAAAGCAACGCCACATTGGGCGAAGCGAAATGGGCAAAATAAAAACACGTAAAAAAGTATACATATGTGTGCGTGTGTGTGAGTAGTTTTGCTGCCCCGGGGCGAGATTTATATGCAGGTGGTTGTGACAGCGGGTTGACGCCTGGCGTGTTTGGGCATTGTCCCTAAGAGGAGGTCGCTTAACCGGGTCCATAATTTGTGGCGTTTATATGAAATATACGCAATGCGTGACTTAATTTCACACCGCGTGCAATCATTTCTTTCTTTTTTAAATCGTTCTATTGTGTGTGCTCATACATCATGTGGTCGGAATGGCCCCGCTGATGGGTTTTCATTTTTCGACCGCTTCCTTGGAGTTCTTACAAAAGTTATTTTGTTGCGCAGGAGGTGGGGGAAAGGTCGGTCCTGTTTTTCGAGATCACCACGAGAGAGAGAGAGAGCGAGCATGCTACACATGTGCCCGCTGTAACCCGACGCCCCTGCACACACGAGGTTTCACTGAGCACGAGTTCAAGAGCCACTGTAACACGTAGGCTTTCGCGACCGGTATTATCCGTAATTTTGTTGTTGTTTCGGCGTGAGTAGGTTAGTTTGAATTTTTTACCTACGTAACTTTACCGAAAAAACCCGAGAATGTGTTGTTGTTGTGTTAGATCGCGTAAATATACCACTACAGGAGGACTTGTTCACGATTCTGGCTAATCGCCTGGCTAAGCTGCTCGTTGTCTCTTTCTGCTATGCACACATTGCCCATCATTCTGTCTGCACAGAGATTGTCTCCCCCCTCCCCTCCCCACTGCTGTCTCAGTGCTTGACGGTGAGAGGTTTCGGGATGTCCTGCGTCAAACAGGACTGCTGCCCTGTCACTGTTGCAAACCCACGAACGTGAAATCCCAACGTTCTCTTTTTCAGGGGTTCTGCCAAATAATAGAACGCGAAATGTAAAAGCACAAATAACCACGCAATAAAATTTGGTCGACATTGTCCGCAAATGCATCGGTGCATTTTGTGGGGTGGTAATTTTAAAAAGTTAACGTTTTCTTGGTTCTTTCGGTAAAGTCACGTAGAAGGGAAACGCTGTCTTCCCGACAGACCTGTTCTTCACCTGAGGACGGCTGCTTGCGTTGTGGCCGAAACGTCGTGAAAATAATTTTATTATGTTTTATTTTATTATTTGATTATTTCCCTTCTACGTGACTTTTCCGAAAGAACCAAGAAGATGAATCCCTGCAGTCACGAAAGCTTTAAATCGAAATTTAAAGTTAACGTTATTTACGGAATCTGCACCGTGAAGTGACGGTGTGGTGCAGCGCTCAACTGGCATTGACTTGGCAACAAAAGGTTTGTGCCTGTAGTGATGCACAAGGATACGCGACACAGTGGGAACACTGTGACGAGGTTTCAGTGCAGCCGCTGACACACAGGTGGGCCAAACTTAATCGTGACGCAATCATGAAACAAAACGTGAATTGCAATCGCTCATTGACAATGCAACGCTACCTTCTCTGTCAGGTGTTTACAAAACCGCAGGTGTACAGCAGCTCAAACGAAAACACATTCCTGCGGAGGGAGCTGGTAGGAACGTTGGGTTACTCGGTCAATGGCCAGGATCAACGGCGGCGTGGTGTATTCCGCAAATATGCCCGACTGTGAGGGCGGGCACAAGCCGGTTAAACGTTGAGTTTTATAAGGGCACCACGGGATGACCAGCCCCTCCCCACCCAGCCCCACCCCTCCCACCCCACCCTCCCCACCCCACCCCACCCAGCCCCTCCCCACCCTCCCCACCCAGCCCCTTCCTCTCCACCCAGCCCCTCCCTGCACGACGGACAGACGGACACAATAATCCCCTGTGGGCTGGTGTAACCAGGAGGTTCCTACCAGTGAAAAACTTGCAATAATTCCTTCACCGAAAGCGTCTCGATCAATGTGCCTTGTCTTTGTTCTGTTGTCTTCCAGGGCAGAGGATTGTAAAGAAAATGGCGTGAACGTGGTACTCACCAACGCGGTGAGTCTCATCCCAAATATAATGCAAGTCCCTTGGTACTCCAAAAATAACGTGGACAGTGCGCCCTCGTTATTCGCGAGGGATATGTTCCGGATTTGCTCATGGATATCACATATTGTGGGTGATACTGGCACGCGAATATCGCACGCGCAACATCTGCAGATGCTTCCAGAGCTTTAAGAAGTCGTCTCTATCTCGCGTCTCGCATCTCTTTATCTCATCACTTTTTCGCATCGCATTGCCACTCGTCACTTGATCTCATCACTTTATTTCTATCTCTCTCTCTCTCCGTCTCGAGATGGACGCAGTCGTGCAGAATTCCAGATGCGATTCACAGATAACCAACATCGCGGACGGCGCGTTGGTGAACGAGGGAATGCTGCGCGTTGTTTCATTTGTTACCGAGCGAGAGCTCGTTGAGAGAAGAACACGTTTCCCTTTTGCAAGAGAAAAGCCTCAGGGGGGAGGGGAAGGGGAATTTACAGTCCGCGCGCTGCTGCTATGAACCCAGTGAACCGAGTTTCATTTTCGAAGCCTTCGCTGTCATCGGTGGCGAGTGATATCCGGACAGATCCTGGACTTCCCCCTCCACCAACCCGCACTGACCGGCGTGCGGTGAAGTATGGGTGAAACTAAAAAATAATCCCCCCCCCCCATAAATGACGTGGCCAACGGCAGGCCTACATCCAACAGTGGATTGGCAAGGGCTGGAATTCGTTGTTATTCCGTATGATTTGTAAAAAAAAGCAACAGCACTCGAAGTGTGCAAAAATATAATTGCAGGCAGTGCGTGCAAAAACAAGGCGTGAAAAACACAAACCTCAGCCGCGCCATGTAAACAAACGGATTGATATTGAGAAGTGAAATATCACGCGTACATTATTTACGAATGTGAGTTCGCACATATATACACAAGGGCATAGAAATGCAAACTTCGTCACAAAACGCCGTGCAGGAATTTTGAAGCTCATCACAGGGGCCACACCGAGTGGTACGTGCATTTTGTTTTAAATCAAGGTGCAGTTGATATATAACGCATGATGCGATTAGATAAAAAAAAATTTGCTAAAAAAGAAAATGCAGTTCTTGAGCCTGGACTGCAAGAAGTGGTAAATTCGCGTGCGGCACTTGCTTGACCCAACGCAGGAACCAACACCTTAATTGCTCTTCGACTTCGGTTCTGGGTCCCTGGCTCGCAGTGCATGGAATAATTGATGGGCCGTTTGTGTTGTCACTCTCCGACTTGAGAATTCGTCCATTTTCTCAGCCGTCTCCCATGACCGGTTTAATGATAATGGGATCGTTGGGGGCACCGTTTTGGCAGCTCTGGTTGTGATCTCCCTTCACCTCGGCCGCTTTCACAATCTCATAGATCGGCTGCTTGTGGTCTAAGCGCATCCAGTTTGCGATATTTCGACTCCCCAAATCTTCCTTGGGAGCCCTTAGTTTTCTAGTCAACTCAATGGATGTTTTGTTTGATGATAGTTTTTGCCAAATCTATTATTCATGTGCCTAAACAGCTGCAGATTCTGTAATCCCATTAACAGTGGCAAATAACCCATCCTTTCCGCCCATATTGGGTGGCGTCCGTGCTTCTCGCTTATTCGTTAATTCAGTGCGGTAGGTACCGAAAGAAATCGTGGTTGCACGCATTCTCCGCGTGCGCCCAAAACACGTGCGCCATTAAAAGACAACCGCGAAGATTTAAGAAATTAGGACGTCATGAGACGGGTTCGTCTTTCTTTTTTCTTGATCCAAAGCCTCTCTGAAATCCACCCCCCCCGGGGTAACTTTGCGTTCATGAGCACAGAAACATCGCCTCTCATTGCAGGGTGGGTCACGCTGCCAGCCATCCGTGTAACGGATCGACGCTCCATGCACTGGACGCCTGTGAGCTTCATAGCTCATCGGATTTATCCAGTCTCAATACTGAATGTTGCTATCGTTGTTGTTTTAGCATTGGATGTGATTATGCATTTCAATCGCGTGGATAATTCTTGCTTCGTAAAATTTCGCTCGAGCCTACCGTTGTTTGCGAGACTCCTATATTCACTCACTTTTCGTTCAGCGTAAATATTGAAATGTAACAAAAAAAGCGAAGCAAAGCCTTGGTCTAACATGCACCGTCCAGCGTGGTGAAGTATGGTCGTGTGCAATAGCAGCGGATCCACACAATCGGGCCGTACGTGTACACGTGCAACATTAAAAAATTATAAATATTCCCCAGCGCGAGTGGAACACCACAATGCCCCCCCCCCCCACGCTCTCGTTCACAAAACGGAATAACAGTTTAAGTTTCATGTATTAGGTATAGCCCTATGAGCCATTCGGCTCTTGAATCTGGTGCAAAAATGGAAGCCCAGTTCACCATGGAAGTCAAGTTTACCGTGGAAGTCCAGTTCACCATGGAAGTCCAGTTCACCACGGAAGTCCAGTTCAACATTTTTTTCAGTTTTTTTCAGTTTCATTTATTAGGTATAGCGCTGTGAGCCATTCGGCTCTTGAATCGGGTGCAACCGCAACAAACAAAAAACTAAAACATGAACAAGAAAACATCTTAAAGTGACTATGCGCAAACAGAAAAATCCAGGAAAAAACTGCAAAAATCTTCCAGAAAAAGCACCGTACACCAACGCTGTGTTTAAAAATCCCAGTGGGATGCAAGTCAAACAACAACAACCAGAAGACAACTTAGATTAAAGCCATCATTCTAACTCCGTACTACAACAAACAAACATGGCCAAACCAAGAAACGTTTTCGAAATCACCAAAATAAAGCCATAAGCAATGTAAGAGACGAAAAGAATTAAATAAATGCCCCCCCCCCCTATCTGGCGGAACGAGGGTCACGGCGACCCTCAGAGGGTGCCACGCGGGTTCAGTCCCCACACCCGTTCCCCGCATTGAGCCGTGGAGCGTTCCATAAAGCCGCTGGCCCAGCAGCAGCTCTTTCTCTCATCGCGTCCCTCTTGACTAGGAATTAACACTCGCCCGGGGGGGGGGGGGGTTGTTACGGGGAGGGGTGGCTGTTTCGTGGCGTGATGGTGTGCGTGCGTATTCAAGTGCATTGCGGCTCTTGAGATATTGAGCGAGGGGTTGGTTAGTGTGCGTGTGTTGGTACCGAGTTCGGAACAAAAAACAATAACTGTCTCTTCTTGTTGTAATTTATTTTTGGTTGCCGACCCCCCGATGTAGCCCCTTTGGTCCAAAGCGCTTTACAACAATTATTAAGGGGGGGTTAGATTGCGTAAATATATAAATGTGTCGTTAAACCCGCCACCACCCGACACATCCAAATATTAAAGTTTGTTACGTAAACAGAACGTGCCAATTCGTTACTAGCACAGCACTAACCGGTGTGTTGTGATATAATTGCGAATGTTGTGGAGTTACAACATTTGCAATGGAGGAAGGGAAGCAGGTGAGTGACGGTGATTGTTTGTCTGCGCAGTGTGAGTTTGTTCCCACCGCCCCCGAGCCCTGACCTCCTCCCGACCACCCGTCGACGTCGTTGGAGCGATTGCGCATTTCCACTGCGACCTACGGCACGCCCGCTGGCTAGGGCCTCGTGCTGTTTGACGCAGCGACTGGACACGAGGCGACGGGCTCCCGTTTAAAAACGAATTTAAATGAAGCGACGACGACGACGAGAACAGCAAGATTGTACAAACGGCGTCATTGTTGAATGCGACTGCAATGATTCCTGGGGCGTTGTAAGCGGGTGCGACTGCATCTCGAGTGGCTGCGCGTGCTTAGTTTGTAGTTGAGGGGCAGTGATGGGTAGAAGAAGAGCTTCCACCTGGACTTGAGCAGGGCCAGCGAGTTGACAGGATGGGCGAAAGAGTTCAGGACTATGGGGGCAGCTGAGGGTAATAACTTGTTACTGAGCAAAGGTGGACAGGAGCCTCGAAAGAAGGCATTGGTTGTTGGAGAGGAGAGGGCGTGGAGGGGAGTAGAGTGAGATGAGAGGGGAGAGACAGGAGAGTGCGTGGAGGGGAGTCGAGTGAGATGAGTGGGGAGAGGTAGGAGAGTGCGTGGAGGGGAGTAGGGTGAGATGAGAGGGGAGAGGTAGGAGAGTGCGTGGAGGGGAGTAGAGTGAGATGAGTGGGGAGAGGTAGGAGAGTGCGTGGAGGGGAGTAGGGTGAGATGAGAGGGGAGAGGTAGGAGAGTGCGTGGAGGGGAGTCGAGTGAGATGAGTGGGGAGAGGTAGGAGAGTGCGTGGAGGGGAGTAGAGTGAGATGAGAGGGGAGAGACAGGAGAGTGCGTGGAGGGGAGTCGAGTGAGATGAGTGGGGAGAGGTAGGAGAGTGCGTGGAGGGGAGTCGAGAGAGATGAGTGGGGAGAGGTAGGAGAGTGCGTGGAGGGGAGTCGAGTGAGATGAGAGGGGAGAGGCAGGAGAGTGCGTGGAGGGGAGTCGAGTGAGATGAGTGGGGAGAGGTAGGAGAGTGCGTGGAGGGGAGTCGAGTGAGATGAGTGGGGAGAGGTAGGAGAGTGCGTGGAGGGGAGTCGAGTGAGATGAGAGGGGAGAGGTAGGAGAGTGCGTGGAGGGGAGTAGAGTGAGATGAGAGGAGAGAGGCAGGAGAGTGCGTGGAGGGGAGTAGAGTGAGATGAGAGGTAGGAGAGTGCGTGGAGGGGAGTAGAGTGAGATGAGAGGGGAGAGGTAGGAGAGTGCGTGGAGGGGAGTCGAGTGAGATGAGTGGGGAGAGGTAGGAGAGTGCGTGGAGGGGAGTAGGGTGAGATGAGAGGGGAGAGGTAGGAGAGTGCGTGGAGGGGAGTCGAGTGAGATGAGTGGGGAGAGGTAGGAGAGTGCGTGGAGGGGAGTAGAGTGAGATGAGAAGTAGGTGAGCGCGTGGAGGGGAGTAGAGTGAGATGTGAGGGGAGAGGTAGCAGAGTGCGTGGAGGGGAGTAGAGTGAGATGAGAGGTAGGAGAGTGCGTGGAGGGGAGTAGAGTGAGATGAGAGGGGAGAGGTAGGAGAGTGCGTGGAGGGGAGTAGAGTGAGATGAGAGGGGAGAGGTAGGAGAGTGCGTGGAGGGGAGTAGGGTGAGATGAGAGGGGAGAGGTAGGAGAGTGCGTGGAGGGGAGTAGGGTGAGATGAGAGGGGAGAGGTAGGAGAGTGCGTGGAGGGGAGTAGGGTGAGATGAGAGGGGAGAGGTGGGAGAGTGCGTGGAGGGGAGTAGAGTGAGATGAGAGGGGAGAAGTAGCAGAGTGCGTGGAGGGGAGTCGAGTGAGATGAGTGGGGAGAGGTAGGAGAGTGCGTGGAGGGGAGTAGAGTGAGATGAGAAGTAGGTGAGCGCGTGGAGGGGAATAGAGTGAGATGTGAGGGGAGAGGTAGCAGAGTGCGTGGAGGGGAGTAGAGTGAGATGAGAGGTAGGAGAGTGCGTGGAGGGGAGTAGAGTGAGATGAGAGGGGAGAGGTAGGAGAGTGCGTGGAGGGGAGTAGAGTGAGATGAGAGGGGAGAGGTAGGAGAGTGCGTGGAGGGGAGTAGGGTGAGATGAGAGGGGAGAGGTAGGAGAGTGCGTGGAGGGGAGTAGGGTGAGATGAGAGGGGAGAGGTGGGAGAGTGCGTGGAGGGGAGTAGAGTGAGATGAGTGGGGAGAGGTAGGAGAGTGCGTGGAGGAGAGTAGAGTGAGATGAGAGGGGAGAGGTAGGAGAGTGCGTGGAGGGGAGTAGAGTGAGATGAGTGGGGAGAGGTAGGAGAGTACGTGGAGGGGAGTAGAGTGAGATGAGAGGTAGGCAGGGACAAGTGCATGGAGAATTGTGAAGATGGGGAGTGCGCCGCTGACGTTGATGCAGCCTTGCATTGGGGGGACGTGGGGAGATGTGGTCCCGTGTACGGTTGAGCAGTCTGACAATCACACGTTTGATCACCTGGAGATTAAAAGTGAGGAACATGGAGAGGGCACAATTGGGAGAGTTGCAGTGGTCGGTTTGGGGAGGTGATGAAGGCCACGATGGGCGTCTCATCGCCAGCAGGGGCAAGGAAGTGACACACGAGGGAGACGTCGCGCGCGTGTAGCTTTGGTGTCCTGCAGAATTGCGATAAAGTGGGACGAGAACGAGGCCTCTTTGCTCAGCGCGATGTCGGAATTTAAACGGCGGACGCTCAAACTGGAGCCTCTGCTGAGAGCGGACTTTGCTTTGTCAGTGAGCTTCGGTGTTGTTGCTGCTGCTGCTGTTGCTGCAACGTTTATCTGGGGCACGGCGCGAGTTGCCTCAACGATTCGTAATTTGATTTGCAGGTCCACGGTGAAAGAGTCCAGCAAGGGCACCTGCTTGGCGGAGACGAGGAGACCAACGGAGAAGTGACGAATGGCACCGGTGAGTTTTCGTCGGTGTTCATCGCGGCGATGAGGCCACCGCACTTATTGCATCTAATGGCGCGGCCGTCGTCGCTTCCACGCCCTATTCAACGTGTGAAGGTACGGGCTGATTCCATTCGTAGACACCCCCCCCCCACCAATGTCTAATGATCCTCCAGGTGGCTTCTCAACGGACGAGGGCAAACGGTGGCTCCGCATCTTGCAACGGGAGAGGGCCTCAAGGGAGATGTGATACGCGCGTTGAGATTGGTGGGAGCCATGTGGAGGGTTGGACATCATAAATTTTGTTTACTCTCGAGAATTTCATAATATAATTTCTCGCTATTATTTGAACGGGGTGGGGTGGGGTGGGGGGTAGTGGGTGTATCTAGAGCACGCATACAAAGACAAATATCCCCCGTATAGTCTTAACCGACTGTAGGGGCAAGTGTTGTTATCGAGCACCTATGAAGGCCGGAACGGTACACGAGGGTGTGGGTGGCCAGCACCACACCCGACCGCCTTTGTCTCCCCAGTGGCGATGTTAACACACCGCACCAGGTACTCATTTCAGGCTGAGTCGACCTAGGGGATGCCCAGGACTGCTTCAGATAATCGTCACCGGTGTTGGCCGTGAGCGGGAATCGAACTCGGGTGGCCAGGTTCGTAGCGCAGCGTAGCGCTAACCGCTACACCACCGCTGTTCCAAGTGAGGGTGGGGGGGGGAGCACCCATTGCAGTGCAGCATTCACGGTGCCACACGATTGGATCGCGTCGCATTTGCCCCCTTCTCTACTTGGAATCCGGTCCAAACGTCAAATCGTGTGCGGCAATGCGAGAGGCCAACATGGGCCACGATGGATCGCGGCCCGCGCCGGAAAAAAAGACACGCGCACGAAAAAACCGTCCGGGAGCAGCTCACCACGGTGGCTAGGAGATGTGAACTACCTTGCCCGATATGCACGAGTTCGTGGGTTCGATCCCGACTGAGACGCCTGTTGTATATTTGGAGTTTGCATGTTTCACTCCCCCGTGGCCACGTGGATTTTTCTCCGGGTCCTCCCGATTTTTTTTCCCCCTCCACATTTAGAATGAACAACATCCATGCGTTTAGGGTATATTGGCTGCGATAAATTTCCACGCGATAAGCCACTTCCGTTGAGCATTTCATTTGTGATAGCCAGGTCGCTTCTGAGAAAGAGCTATAGAGGTCGGTGGGCCTTACCTGGTAAAATAAAAAATGTAAGTTTATAGTAATAGGTACCACAACGTGTCTGATGGAACGGGGTCGTGTTGACGCGTGTCTCCAAATGTGTGTCACACTGTCCCCCCACCTTCCCCAACATTGGCTGCCCGTGTCCCTTCCCCCAGGGCTTGGCCGAGGGCGTTTGCCAAAGAATATTCTCTGTTTATTTTTAGAGCACGCGCGCGAGAGACAGACGCGGTGGCGGAGGGGGGTACAATTTGCCTCGCGCTAAGAAAGTCTCCGACGCTTGCAAGCCATCGCACGGAGTCGATTTTTCTTTGCAGCAAATTAAACTTTGGCGTCCACCTTCGCCGACTCTCTCCTACGAGCCGCTCTGCCAGGGGCACCGGGCCAAGTTCTTTTGCCGTGTAAAGTTGTGCACGCTCGGCAGGGCCCCACGATAGAACGAGCTGGACTTTTCTTTTTTACGGGACCTCCGTGTTGTATTTGCCACGGTGTACAATAATTTTAATAATGAGGATGAACCTCCGGACAGGATCTCGTACTTGGTGATGAGACGAAGCACTAGGTGGATAAAATGCCTGGAAGAGAAGCGATTGAGGTGGTGTGAAGCTGTAATTATTGGCTAAAAAAAAAAGCGAACCACGGTGGAAATGCGTCCAGTCACATCGTAGCTAATGGGCTGACGGACGGGGACATACAATGCATTGTACGAATCGTAAATTAGAGCCCTCTTGTTATTTCCCTGCTGGGTAATAACAATAATTTACACTTCGAAAGCGCCTTTTACCCAGAGGTCACACACACACGCGCAGGCTCACACCAATAAAATGGAACCCCCAAAACAAAGGATGAAAGCTTCACCGTGCTATGTTAGTTACAGGGGGTTTGTTTGTCACATTTCACCTCGCTGGTCAGTGCTGGGGGGGGGGGGTAAAAGGCCGAGACCCAGGGACTAGTTCAGGCATCACTCGCCACTGATGGGTGCCCCACATATTTGTTGATCATAAAGATCGCCTGTTGTAGGATAAAGTGCGGCTGCGTCCCACGTCTTCCGAGACGTCTCTGGCCAGCATCAAAGTGTAGGCCAAAATACAATTTTGACTCATCGCCTGATGAAGCTGGTAGTTTTGTAATCACCGGCGAAACGCCATAGTCGAATTGTAAATGTCGCGGGTTTACTCTCCAACACGCAACCGGTGTGCTGAAGTGGTAACTAATCGGCACGTCTTGTTTACGCGACAAACCTTGCCAATTCTCTGTGTTGGGCGCATTTATATTACGGACACATTTATATTTACGCGATCTACCCCCCAAAAAAAACCCTTTATTATTAATAATTCCAGATTCAAGCCCACTAGAGCCCTCTCGAGTGGAGACCCTTTGGCCAGCAGTGGCATGGGCAAGCAAGGGATTCATCTTTATCTTATTACCCTTACGCATTCATCACGATTATGACAAAAACACACATTTAGCCAAAGAACCTCAATAAAGAAACACTTAACACATTCGTTAATAACGTTGCGTGGCCTCAAAAAAAAGAGGAAAAATATCATTGGCGACGACCCTTCTTCACGGCACATAAATATAAACACAAATGACCGCCGCACCTACGATCGGCATGGTTGGCCACGTGCGGTGCAAAGGAAGGTCAACATCATGCAATACATACGAGTGGATGCGAATACATACGCCAACCAAAGGGCAATTGAAGGGAGAATATAACTCATCGCGTAATTCAGCCAAGACCGCTGCAGTCATCGCGCGGGGTGTTTGGGGGTGGGCGCTGATTGTGTCGCGCGGTTGGGTGATGTTGGGTCCGATGAAGGCAAAAAAAGTCACGTCGTCAAAAAAACCCCGCCCAACCAGTTACGCGGGTTGCTGCTGCTGCCGCCGCCGCCGCTGCTGCTTCTAAAGAAATGAAGTGTTCAATCTAGATGCGTACGTGCATGGCTCCGGCGGCTACCCAATATCGGAAGAGCGTTTCCAGACGACCAGCAGAAGCGCATCCGAAAGCGTGCGCCGGCTGCGGTGACCGTCTTTGTTCGACGGCCGAGCCGAAAGTCGCCGTTGCAAGGATGATCGGAGTCCGCGTGATGGTTTATGCCAACAACGGATCATTCGTTTGGTGCAGTGGTTGAGTCATTCGTCGTTGGGATCGGGGCACATCAGAATCAACGTGCGTGAGAAACGCATTTTTATTTTTGCCGTTGCGCTGGTGGCTACTATGCACCAGAGGTGTGGACTCGAGTCATGTGACTTGGACTCGAGTCAGACTCGAGTCATGAATTTGATGACTTGCGACTCGACTTGGACTTGCATAACAATGACTTTGTCCCACCTATGAGATGTGGACTCGAGTCATGTGACTTGGACTCGAGTCAGACTCGAGTCATGAATTTGATGACTTGCGACTCGACTTGGACTTGCATAACAATGACTTTGTCCCACCTATGAGATGTGGACTCGAGTCATGTGACTTGGACTCGAGTCAGACTCGAGTCATGAATTTGATGACTTGCGACTCGACTTGGACTTGCATAACAATGACTTTGTCCCACCTATGAGATGTGGACTCGAGTCATGTGACTTGGACTCGAGTCAGACTCGAGTCATGAATTTGATGACTTGCGACTCGACTTGGACTTGCATGACAATGACTTTGTCCCACCTCTGCTATGCACGCCTGTAATCCAGCACTGTGGGGGCGTGGGACACACAATGTTGTGAAACTCCCATCCCGTGGCCGTCAAGGTGCCCTCGCCTGGCTTGCCGGGAGAATGCAGTACAGCAAATGTGGACTCCACCTGTTCCATCTGCGAACGCTCACGAATTGCCCGACAACGCCTTAAAATCCAGGGTGCTTCACAACAATGTGAACACTTCTGAGAATTTGCAACAACACCACAAGCAATGTGCCTCCGGGTTCTGGAGAGCACCTGGAAAAAGTTTCCAGGCACGCGTTGTCAATGATGGAGAACAAGTTGGAGACTTCTAGATTTGAAGTTTTCGTGACTGCAAGGATCCATACCCTGGGTTCTTTCAGTAAAGTCACGTAGGTAAAGAAAATAATAAATAAAATAAAAATAAAAGATAAATTAAATTAAATCACGACGTTTCGATTGCAACATAAGCAATCATCATCAGGTGTGAACACCACAGCAAGAACATTTTTACTGAGTATAATTTATTTTTATTTTATTTATTATTTTCTTTACCTGCGTGACTTTACCGAAAGAACCAAGAGTATAAGTGGGAGACTCTTTGACTTTTTGAAGCTATTTAAACATACATTTGTTATCATGTTACAGTGTAGTATTACACTGGTCAATACACTTTTTCTGGCATAAGGTATTCCAACGATTTTAAGGCAATTTTGGGGTGCTGATTCCAAATCTGGCATCAGTTTTTGTCTATCACATCAGGTTTTTGAGATATCAAATATTGCATTTTCAATAAAATCTGCAGAAGAAAAATATTAAATAAATGCGGATATCTACATAAAGTGATATTATAAACACACTATCCTAAAAATACAGCACCATATTTTAACACTAAAGCAGTCACTGACTCGCAACAACTTGCAATCATAAGTGACAGAGTTAATTTCGGGTAAAATCAATGAAAATGGGGTATGCCGATAGCATAAAAATGAGATGTGATAGAGCAAATCTGAGATCAGATTTGGAATCAGCACCCTGAAATTAGTCTAAAACAGCTGCAAAAGTCCAGGCCAGAAATTTGTTTTGTTGTTGACCAGTGTTATTTTTATTTTACTTAATTTTATTGTTTTGTATTTTATTTTCAATCGACGTGACTTTACCGAAAGAACCAAGGATTAGAAACAGTTGTTAATGTCGACGCGTGTATTTCATTGCGGATACAGCTCGTACATTATCTCTGGTTGTGGCTTCATCGGCTGCAAAAGTCCAGGCCAGAAAAAAAAGGTTTTTTTTTGTTGACCTTTTTCCATTAAAAACGATAGTCCCATCCATTTAAGTGTAGTAGTTGTTGGCGCCAGGTAACCGCGTGGTTACCTGTCCGTGGTTCCTCGCACCTCTAAGCCGCCCCCCCCCCCCTCTCCTCTCTCTTGAAGCGTGAGTGGATACTGTGCGTGTTACAAGTCGAAGATAACTTCGACTTAAAACTTTCGTGACCGCAGGAATTCATATTCTTGGTTTTACCGAAAGAAGATGAATGTGAAGATCCTTTGCTTTGGCACCAGGGGCTCAAAGCCATCTGTTTGAAGGCAGGAGCGGTCACTTGAACGGGGGCCCGTGGGGTGGCGTGGTGGCAATAGGGTCCGTCCATAAATGACGTCACGCACCTAGGGGGGGGGGGGTCAGACATTTGTGACGATGTGTGACGAGGAGGGGGTGTTTGAGAAATGTGACGTCACATCAAAATGCGCAACTTTAAATAAATACAGACAACACGTTATACTTAATTAAATAGACTGTTTAATAAATGTTTTCTCCTACAACATCAGAGTGCAGCGCCACATTAAATACGCACTACAATGACAATAGTTTAAAGCGATTTGAAGCAAGTTTTATGTGGGGGGGGAGGGGAAAAGCTTTGTGACGTCATATTTTAGGGGGGGGGTCTGACTTTTTGTGACGTCGTGTGACGAGGGGGGGGGTCAAAAATCGTACAAAATCGCGTGACGTCATTTATGGACGGCCCCTTAACACAAACCTCAGGCCACTGTTGCCACCAACAAGAGGGGCTTTGTTGTGGCATAAGTGACAATAGCGAGCCGGTGATGAAATTAGAAACAGTGTCGCCATGTCCAACATATTGCCCCTCGAGCACCCGATGATGCGGGCAGTGTTGGCCTCTTGTGTGGCCGTGCACCGCATGAAGTCAAAAATCAAGTCGCCACCGCCGCCTGTATCTGCGTCCATAAGCTCTCCGCGGCCTTGTTGTGAGGGATTCCACTCCATACTTTTGACACTGCACTCGTTATCCTTGCCCAGAACCGCCCAATTCACTCAGCCGACACCACCACATGCAGCAAAATATCGAATGTCCATGTGCTGTTTTTTGGCATTTAAGCATTTGGCTCAGGGTGTGTGTACTTGTGAAGACACTGCTGCTGCTGTTGAGTCGAGCGATCTTATGGTGTGTGTGGGGGGGGGGTGCCTTTTCCAGGTTAACATGGTGGCGAGATGTTAACTACCTTGCCTGATATGCAGGAGGTCGTGGGTTCGATCCCGACACCTGTATATTTGGAGTTTGCGTGTCTCCCTCCCCGTGGTCGTGTGGATTTTGCTCCGGCTCCTCCGGGTTTTTCCCTCCACAGTTAGAAACAACAACACGCGTTTAGAGTATTGGGCTGCTATAAATTGCCACGCGATAAGCCACTTCGTTGAGCTATCATGTGCGGCCAGGTCGCTTAGACAAAAAGGAGCTATTTAGCTCAGTGAGCCTGCTATAAATTTCCACATGAATAAGCCACTTCGTCGCGCTATCGTTTGTGATCGCCAGGTCGCTTCTGAAAAAGAGCTGTATAGCTTAGTGGGCGTTACCTGGTAAAATCGAAATTGTTTAGTTTAAATATTGTTTTGAATAGATGTCTTGAACCGCCAAATTGCACAAACCTTGCATGTTTTTTTTTTGCACGTTCACCACAAGTATGTGTGCGTAATGCAAACATGATTCCTTGAACAAGCTCTCTGTTTGGTGTTTTAGCATTTTAACACCTCTTTTATTGCCAGAAAGGATAACACCAATTTTAACACTGCTAAGATGGGTTTAGAGTATTTGGCTACAATACATTTCTCCGTGATAAGCTCACTTCGTTGAGCTATCATTTGTGGCCAGGTTGCTTCTAAAAAAAACCGAGCTATCTATAGCTCAGTGGGCCTTACCTGGTAAAATAAAAAACGTAATAGTTTACAGTTGCAACGTCCGCTTCGCCAGAACGTACAAACTGGATGCTTGTCTCAATTCAACCAGAGACGTCTCCCCCGGCTCACGCCTTGCGAGTTTCCTTGCGACGACGATAATTCACTATGAAACACGATTTTTGTCCCTGGGTAGTAAGTGTTATTTTCTAAAAGCGTATGCCCCAACAGTCTAGAAAATGGCTATTATTCTCCACAAACTTTTCTCTTGTGACCAGGACTTTACGTGAAAGGAATGACACAAATGCACACCACGTTTTCTCATTGACAAGTTACATTTCAAAATATCACTGTCCTGGTCACAAAAGCAAAGTTTGTGGGGAATAATAGCCATGTTCTTTACTTTTGAGCCATAAGCAATTGTAAAATAACACTTACCACCCGGGACCGAAACAAAAATTGTTACAGTGTTATTAATGGAGTGGATTATTAACTTTGCTTTTGTGTCCTGGTGATAAAAGCAAAGTTTGTGGCGGGGTGGTGGTGGGTTGCGATTGGCCGGTGTCGGTGCGGTCTCGTGTCGAGCGAAAAGCTTTGAGGCCGTTCACCAATGGCGCTTGCCAAGGTGGGGGGGGGGTGCTGGGTGGGGTTGTGACGGGGAACGAAAAGTAGGTCATAGAAGCCATCAATCCTGGGCTCTGTATAAAACAAAACAGAAATGACAGTCTGGCCCTCCCCGAGGGGAAAACAGCTGATCAAAAGCAGGTTGTTGGCGGAGTTTTTTTTCTCTCTTTCTCTCTCTTCCGGGGCGGTGTGAGGCTCGGTTTTTGTTGTTTGGCCAACAGCAGTAGCGAGTTTTTTTCGCTCGGCTATTACCACCACCACCCCCCCCTAGAGACCTGTTGGAAAAATCCCACAGGGCACTGGCCGTGTGCTCCATCAGACCAATATAGCTCTCCCACACGTCCTCTCGGCAGAGAGACGAAACGTTGCAACGTCGGTGTGTGTGTGGTGGCGCCTGTGTGGCCTCTGCCGATTCCATTTCACTCAAAGCGGCCCCCTGTTCAAGTTATCGCAAGGGTTACGGCTGGCCCTGTGTGTTACGCGAGAATACAGGTGCCCGCATCGTCCTGCAAATTTTGCGGGCTGGTGATATCTGCCACGACATCGGGAAGTTCAGGGGCAAGTTTATTTCACTTTCCTAATTCGTCTCCTTTCTACGAATACGATAATGCTCAAAATGTCCCCTCCAATATATTGCTATAAAATAGATTCCTGTTTTTGAATGTGGTTATGGTTGTACTTTATGAATCCCTAATCTCTGCCATTACATACAATGAAACAAGAAAAGGTAAAAAAAGAAAAACAGAGCAATGTAATACAATACACTAATAAACATTATTGTAAAAAATAAATAAAAAGTCCATCCCATGTGTTTGTGAATTTTGTAATATTTTAGGCAGAAAATTCGTTTTCAAATTTAGATTTTTTTTTTTCTGGGTTGGGACCCCCAGACCCCCTGGAAGATTTGGTCCCCCCCAATGTTGACTCCATGGCTACGGCCTTGCTTTATAGGCCTGCCTCTGTGTCTTCACCTCCCCTGGTGTTTCCACGTTCAATAACCGTTCATCCGAGTTGGTGTTCATCTCTCTCGTTGCGAACATGTCCTCTCCACGCAGGCACTTGAGCTATTGCCACGTATTCTCAGGCTGTTCTCTCACCTAATCCATTGCAATATGGTGCGAGTCTAAACTAAAACGAAAAACTAACAATTTTATATTTTACCAGGTAAAGACCCACTGAGCGATGTAGCTCTTTTTCAGAAGCGATCTGGCCACAAATGATAGCTCAACAAAGTGGCTTGTCACGTGGAAATTTATATGGAGGGGAAAACCGGAGGACCAAAATCCGCGCGACCACGGGGAGAGAGACACGCAAACTCAAAATATACAGGCGTCAGGGTTTGGGATCGAACCCATGCCCTCCTGTATACCAGGTGAGGCAGGGCACGTTGGTACAATGCCCTGATGCAAAGAATGAAACGGGGAGGCCCTGTTCAATTCTGTCCCTTTTTGTAGCCCAGTGCCTGAGACCCTCTCTGGCCTGTGGGCCCCGATGCAGTTGCAGCAACATGCAGCAACTCAATATCTCTTGGCACCGGTGCCGGTCTTGTCCTGCTATAAATATCTTAAACCCCCACTCACTTTCCACGCCCAGTGCCATGACTTCCGGCACACGCCCTGGCATTGCTGCTCCTCTCGAAAGCTCGACCGGTGGAGCAACGCCGTGCAAACCAGCGGAGCGCCCGCCTCACTTTCCCATCCACCGAAATCCGTGCAAATGCGAGTGCTCCGAGGCCAGGCACGGACCTTTATCAATCCGCCCCACCGAATGAAGGTCTCCCCAAACCCGGTGCGCCTCGTGGGGGTTACTTTCTTCTCCAAGTTGGGCGGTGCGTCTTGGTGGAGGCGAGGAGCCATTTCCATAACGTAGGACACGTGTCCACACGAGGGTTGCCACGTCTGAGGTTTGAGGGACAACAAAAAACCGGGACACATCATGGGGAAAAAGAATGTCTCGCAATAGTGGAAGAGCGGAGAACTACTGTACGTGTGCACGCATTGCCTTGAGCGGTGTGTTGTTATTACAGTATTATTAGCGGCTACTGACAAAAAAACTTAACTTTTAACGTCCCAGGGAAAAAAGATGACATTTTTCTAGGACAGCTACAACAAAAAGAGAACGGTCCTGGGAAAACCAGGACAGGTGGCAGCCGTATTTCACACTGCGGCAAATGAGCAATGTCAGCATGGGGCAGTCAAACGGCTTGGCTGCTCTGAGTTTTTGAGAACTGGAAAGTAAAAAGTGAAATAAAACAGAGGTTTTATCTGTAGGAAATAATCTGGCAGCAGCTACATAAGTTGCGTTATTGTGAATAAGCCCCCCCCCTCTACCCCCTCCCCCCCTCATGATCTGCCAAATCCCAGCTGCTTCCATTGGAATAACTAGCCTGATGGCTTTGGCACTCCTGTAATGCAAACATACAATAACATCGGTTTGTCTTTAAGGTAGGGCAGCAGCTGCCTGGGTTCCCGTCCTGCCAACAACGGTTGCACTGCGAAAAAAAACATTTATCGTTAAGAAACTAAAAAAATGTATAAATCTCGCTCGTTCCGGACAGGCGCAGCACAGGAGCAGGAGGACCCGAGCCCGGGCAGCGCCACGGAACGGCAGGACGACGAGAGTGCGGATCCGGTCGCTGGCGACGACAGTCCGGACAAGGCGGCGGACGAACCCCCGTCGCCCAAGGCCACCTCGTGCTGCCCGAGACGACAGCGGCGGTGGGGCCGGAAGGGAGAGGGCCGCGACGCCGCGACGGCGGCGCGGAGAGACTCGGGGGGGGACGAGAATCTCTACGAGGACGTGGAAGACGCCGTCAGGGGATTGGTTCAGGCGGAGGGGACCCAGCCGACCCCGGCGCCGCGACTCCCCGAGTCGCGGGGTCAGGTGGCCCCGCAGGCCGAGCCCTGCTACGCGGAGGTCCGGAAGAAGACCAAGGAGGGCGGCCCCGTGAAATCGACCGTGGGTGCCGCTTGCGGAGAACCGCGAATCGCGACGCGTGCGACTGAGCCGTGCGACGAATGCGTCGCGCTGTACGCACCACGCACAGCCGCTTTTGTTAGTGCACCGCAGGGCGAAGGCCTCCTCCAAGCCGTGCGTGCGGGCCATGGCGGCTGTTTGACTGTACCTCGCGACCGTTACAATAACCTCACCACCGCTACGATGATAATGATGATGCTAATTACGGACGAACTACCCCCATGACTGACACAGGCACGGGGAGGCTTTCATCCAGCAGTGGATTGACATGCAGGAGGTAAATAATTTTGTAATGTAACTAGCAGCCCGCATGTGACCGTCCGTCCATCCGGCCCTCCCTCCGGACGTGAAAGCCAACCAGCCAGCAAACCTTTTTCTGATATAGTGTGATAATTTGATGAACAGCTCCGTAATTACATAGATTGCATTTTTTCTAATAGAACTTGGCCGTGCATTTGCTCGGGATGCACAGCTGGGCGGGATGGAGGGTGGGGGGTGGGACGTCACGTGCACACCACTTGCCTGCCCGTGCGACATTTAGCCAGGCAGCTAGCCAGCCAGCAAAACGTATTTCTAATATGAGTATGAAGACATTGCCTATGACCAAAATCACGCAGATTGTGCCCGATCTCTTCAGGGCACGAGTCTGGATAGTATTTGGATGGGTGACTACCAGCATCCCCAAACAGGTCATCATAGCAGAGGCAGTGCAGCTAAAATCCATTGTTGTCTTGTACTTCTATGCTCCCAAGTCAACGCTCCCACGCCTTTGCCACCAACCCGCAGTGTGGTCAAATAAACCCAATGATCTGCACGGGGGAGTTGGGAGGCCCTCATCCAGCAGTAGATTGACACAACCGCCATACGTGTACAACAACAAGAGCTTGCTGTTGACATTGCCATCAACGGGTTGCGTGTGACATACAAAGACAGCACGAGCCAACCGGCTCCGCTGCCATCGGTCATTCGGACCGCTCTTCCACGTGCCCATCGCGCCCCACGTGTTCATGCACGTACGTGTGTTGAACTTCATCCACGCCGTGCGTAGCCAACCGGTCATAACCCAGTGTGTTGTTTTCTTTTCGCTCTGCTGCAACAGCCGAGGGAAAACAAAAAGATGGTGGCGTTCAAGGACGGCGAGTGCCACGGGGATAGTGAAGAGCTGCCGCCTCCGCCACCGGAGAAGACCTGGGCGCAGGGGGAGAAGAATCAGCAGCGGGCACAGGAGGAGGAAAACGCCCCTGCCAGCGCCAGCAATCCGACTGCAAGTGGCAGCGGTGGACAGGTGAAAAGTAGTCATTTGGTTTTGTCATTTGCGCTTTGGTGGGCCAACGAGGGCTGCTCTCGACGTACCCTTATAAACAGTTATAATACTCGTTCCTACCATACGCTCCAAGCTTGGTGGTGTTTCATTCTTCACCTGAGGACGGCTGCTTGCGTTGTGGCCGAAACGTCGTGAGAATTATTTTATTATGTTTTATTTTTATTATTTTATTACTTCCCTTCTACGTGACTTTACCGAAAAAACCAAGAAGATGGTTCCTACCAGTATTATTATTTAAGATCGAGTCTCTTACTTTTCTGGTGGTGTTGATGCAATTGGGCTTCGCCCATCCCCAAACCCTTATAAACAGTTTGCCTTTAGAGGCTGACTCCTTTGCCTGATGACGACCGCTTGTGTTGCAATCGAAACGTCGTGATTTGATTTATTTTATTTCTAACTACGTGACTTTACCGAAAGAACCAAAGAGGACAGGAAGACTTCTCCACAATTCTGGCAAATGGAGCTGGTTGTTTATTCACCAGCGGAACGTCGTACTCGAATTGTAAATGTTGTGGGTTTCTAGATTTGAAGCTTTCGTGACTGCAAGGATTCATATTCTTGGGTTTTTTAGGTAAAGTCACGTAGGTAAAAAATTAAAATTAATAAAAGTAAAATAAAAATAAAATAAAAATCACGACGTTTCGGAGGCAACACAAGCTTCCGTCTTCAGGTGGAACCGTCACAGCACGATAGCTGTATCAAGTAAATGAGAAATTCCAAGAGATCCGACCCCGTATATATACTGGTTGAGGGGGGAGGACCCAGGACAGGCCCTCTTTTTATTATTATGGTAAGGTTGGTGCGGCTGAAGCTACGGCTAGTCTGTTGTGGGTTTACTCTTCGATACACCGGTGTGCTGAAGTAGTTAGTGATTGGCACTTTTATTTACGTGACAAACCTTGCTAAAATGGGCTGTGTCGGGTGGTGGCGTGTGAACGACACATTTATATTTACGCGATCTAACTCCCAAAAAAGAAACCCTTCATTATTGATCATTAATGGAATTGGTTAAACGTCTCAACATAGCTGGGACCCTCCTGAAACATGGACTTGAGACTCGATGAGGCATTCCTAGGCAAATAATTTGGCATTTTACAACATAAAGCAATTGACATTATTTTACATGGCTGCGATGTCTTCACCGTGTTTGTGCCAGGCTAGGTGCACCCACCGTGAGGTCGCAGGGAGGGTTGAACGTTTTCTAGCAGATCATAGGACGAACCCAAGTATTTTGGGTTAACCAGGCTGACTACTACGAGATGCATCTATCGCATAGTTGGAATTTGAAAAAAGTAAACAGTACATATTAATACAATTGTGTTCTTCTTTAAAAAAAAAGTCAGACGTTGCCAGAGACACGTAGTGCTGAATAAAAAAAATAACTATGGTGGTTGTTATTCTTAGGTTGTTTCGGTAAAGTCACGTAGGTAAAACATTAAAATTAATAAAAGTAAAATAAAAAAAAATAAAAATCACGACGTTTCGGAGGCAACACAAGCTTCCGTCTTCAGGTGGAACCATCACAGCCACGACAGCTGTATCAAGTAAATGAGAGATTGCAGGAGCTACCACTCCGTTTATATAATGGTTGGAGAGGGGGAAGGGTTCCACCTGAAGATGGAAGCTTGTGTTGCCTCCGAAACGTCGTGATTCTTATTTTATTTAACTTTTATTAACTTTAATGTTTTACCTACGTGACTTTACCGAAAAAACCTAAGAATATGAATCCTTGCAGTCACGAAAGCTTCAAATCTAGAATGGTGGTTGTTGTTGTTGAACTTTGCAGGTAAATTTACCACACCATATTGTGTTGGCTGTATGCCAACAGCTCACTTTATGCTCGTGAATTTGTGCTTTGCGAAGTTGGAGAGAATCTGTCTCTTCATACAGCCTCCTTATCCGTGTAAACAAGCCAGATTATAAGTATCTGATCGTGGCTGACACTGGCGTTGTTTACACACGCAGCCTTCTGTGGCCTTGACATTTCATGTGGGCCCTCGTGTTTTGAGTCCTTTATTTTTTTACATCGCAGCGCATGATTTGGGTCAAATAAAGGTGATTGGTGAAATACAAAGAGGCATTGTGCCGCGCTCTGCCCCAGCGTATATGCTCCCTGCCTTGCACCAACCCGCATGACAAGCGTGGCTACGTTATGATCAATAACCCCTACAACCTGCGTGGCCTGGGTAGGCCCTCATCCAAGCAGTTGATTGACAGAAGCGCTGGTCACGTGCGCGTGGTAAACATCGTACCTATACGAGGGATTATAAATGTTCCCAATTAAGAGTTACGCGTGGACGCGGCTTCCTGTGTGCCTCCACATCTGACCTGCAGCACACATCCACTGGTTCCATGGTGACAGCAGAGTGGCAGTCACCCACAATTGGACTCCACCAAAAGCCAACGGGCACCTGTAACTGGTAACAGAGTGGCTGCCAGGACACGAGCTCATAAACCGTGAACGTGACAAACAAGACCATAATATGGGTCATCTAGCTCGCTTCCAGCACAACAAAAAACCCGGCGTGGCTTTTGGTAAATCTATTGGCGATCGGTTGTCAGCAACGTGTTTTCCCGAGCACCTTTTTTTGACCGAGCGGACAGACGTACCGTGTTGAATAATTTACCGAGGACGTCGGGCGAAGGGTATTGCATTTGAGATTAGGCCACAGCTCAATTACCGTGAATCAGGAGGCACGGGTGTGCAATCCAGAGATGTCACCTGAAATATTTATGGATTTATTTTTCAAACTCCGCGCGGTCATTTTTTGCTCAGCGTTCGGAATACGCAGAAACAAAATCGAGGGAGGATTGTTTTTCCTCCCTTCCCCTGAGAAACAATGCTATTGTATACGATAACAAAAATGCTCAAACAAAAAAACAATCCAGGGGTTCATTTGGTATGTTTATGCATGACGAAGGGCTGCACGCAGCTAAATATTTGTGAAGTCGTAAATTGTTTTACAAAGTCAGAAAAACGTTTTCCAACCTTTTTTTTCATCTCAGAATTAACAACCGTGACCGCATTAACGTTCAGTGTACAACTCGGATGAGCTCTGGGTTGGACTGCACAATGTTATGTCTGACCTTAAACCAGCTTCAAGAAATCATTTGGCGATGCTGCGTTGGCAATGCTGCACAAACACAAACGAAAAACACTCTTTAACACACCTATCTGGCGACGCTTCAGGCAATGATCCTTCATCATTGTGCATATTTGACCTAGTTAACGCAACACATTCAACTCAGCTCGGTTCAATTGCCGACAAAACTGCCCCCACCCACCCCGTCACGTACGAGCAAAATGTCAACACGCGCAGCAAAGACAAAGGTCCCCCGTGTAGCCTGTGAACACACTGTTGGGGCAAGTGCTGTTAGCGAGTTAGCACCTATGAAGGCTGGCACGGTACACAAGTGGTAGGGGGGGGCAGCACCACGCCCGACCGCCTTTGTCTCCCCAGTGGCGATGTTTACTAGGCACCGCACCGGGTATTCGTTTGAGTGTGGTGGTCGTGATCGGGAATCGAACCCGTGCATGGCCAGGATAGGGGGTGTACCCCCACCACGTGCCTGAATTGCAGACACGGAGGGCAGCTGTTTGTACAACGCGCTTGTCGACTGTCAATGCGAGTTGACTGTGTGTTGACTGACCGTGTGTGTGTGTTGACTGACCTTGTGTGTGTTGTTGACTGTGTGTGTGCTATGTGAATGCGTGTTGACCGTGTGTGTTGTTGACTGTGTGTGTGCGCTATGTGAGTGTTGTTGACTGTGTGTTGTTGTGTGTGTTGTTGACTGTGTGTGTGCTATGTGAATGCGTGTTGACCGTGTGTGTGTTGACTGTGTGTGTTGACTGTGTGTGTGTTGACTGTGTGTGTGCTATGTGAATGCGTGTTGACTGTGTGTGTGTTATGTGAGTGTGTGTTGTTGACTGTGTGTTGTTGTGTGTGTGTGTTATTGACTGTGTGTGTGCTATGTGAATGCGTGTTGACCGTGTGTGTGTTGACCGTGTGTGTGTTGACTGTGTGTGTGCTATGTGAATGCGTGTTGACCGTGTGTGTTGTTGACTGTGTGTGTTGACTGTGTGTGTGTTGACCGTGTGCGTGTTGACCGTGTGCGTGTTGACCGTGTATGTGTTGACCGTGTGCGTGTTGACTGACTGTGTGCGTGTTGACTGTCCGTGTGTAAGTGCTATGTGAACTTGCGAGCAAAGACTCAATGCAACCGACTTACAAACGCAATGCAATGCAGATAAACACACCGCTTGCTTTGCGCGGTGTCTGCACAACCACCACCACCCTCCTCCCCCCCAAAAAAAAACCTCACGAGCCATTTCCTGTCGATACGCATTGTACCTCGAACCCGAGCGGTGGCTGGATCTAGCCGGTTCTGGCCACCCACTCACCCACCACCACCACCATCCTCTAACTACAACCCTGCATGCACCCAGACGCCATGTGTGGCTGTTTGCAGGACCCAATCGTATTTCATGTCGAGCTTATTTCATTATTTATCACTCCCACCCAACCACCACAACCACCCCTCGCCTGCCTGCTGGCTATCACGTTTTTGCTAATAAATGCTAAGTTTGTTTTGCTCTCTCTCTTCCGCCCACTCGCCCCTGTTCTAAATCCACGCTTGTGTCCGTGCCAATGTGCGCTGGAAGTGCCCCTGTATTTGAAGCTTTTATAATTAACTGACTCCGCAAATAAATAACTCCCAAACATGTCCTTGGTTTTTTTAACTTTCCAAAACTTTGTTTTTTTAGCTTCACTGCCAAAGTATCGCGAGCCTGCGTCGTCGTTTAATATGATGTTGTCAATACAGTGCCGGCAGTATTGTATTTAAGAACTTGCATCTTGGAATCCCTGCCTCACTTGATACAGCAAATCTGGCTGTGACGGTCCCACCTGATGACGGAGACTTGTGTTGCCTCCGAAACGTCGTGATTTTTTTTATTTTAATTTCATTTTTTACCTACGTGACTTTACCGAAAAAACTAAGAGTATGAATCCTTGCAGTCACGAAAGCTTCAAATCTAGAAGTATTGCTGGCTTCTATGCGAAGCACGCGCTCGACTTTGGAATTCCCTGCCGTCATTTGTCATCCCAAGTTCTTATGTATAGGGTGTCCCATAAGTCTGTAATCGTAGGTGAAAATAATACCAAAAAGGCAATGGTAACCTCTTTATTCACAGAACGTGATCAATGTGTCAGTTTCATTTCTTTGGTTTCGCCCTGTGAGCCATTCGGCTCTTGAATCGGGTGCAACCGCAACAAACAAAAAACAAAAACACGAACAAGAAACATCTTAAAGTGTCCACCGTTGCTCCTGATACACAACTCCAGACGAGATACCCTGGCCAGCAAGCACGCGGTAAATGGTATCAGGGGCGATGGTGTTACACGCGTCAATAATGCGAAGACGCAAATGTTCAACACTCTGAAATTTCTCCGCGTTGACCAGCACTTTCAAGTGACCCCAGAGATTTAAACAAATCCAGCGGTGTGAGATCGGTGCTTCTTGCGGGCCATTCCACAGGCACCGCAGAAACTTAAAAAAATACGAATTCGTTATTTTCCCTATGATTCCAGACTTATGGGACACTATATAACGTTGCTGAATTCGAGTGTGTTAACTCAAAACTGTTGCACCTTCAATGGCGCTGTTTGTCGCTGGAAATGTGGTTTTATGGGCCCGTAAAACATGGATTAAAAAAACCCATTTTAAACTCAATTTGAATATGTTACCGTACTGTATACGCAGACTCACCACTGCTCTCAAAAGAGCTGGGGGGGGGGGGTTAAGGAGTTATTTGATGAAACATCACCTGAAATGTTTTTGTTGCTGCTTTTAGAGTTGTGTTATGAACTAATGTGTTGAGTTTTTTTTTCTTAGCTCTACTTAGGCACCACTGTCATTGCACGTATGCGCCATAAATCATGTACAGTATTGCATGTCTGGATTGCCACTTAATTCAGTTAAAAACACGTTTTTCAATGCGCACACACTTTAATTTGCACTCAAAGGTAGCAAATAAATTATTTTGACCCCAGAATGAATCATATAAAAAAGGGGATTGCTTCCTTTCCATATGTTTCATTTTCTCTATGCAAGCCACCCACTTTCATTCGACCCATCAAATTTGATTAATTCAAAATATTGTATCTTCAACTTTTGAGTGCAAATGAAAGTGTGTGCATTGAAAAACTTGTTTTTAACCTCATGTATTCGTATTTGTACTGTCCTTGTACTCATGCACCAAAAAAAACATGGACTGCATGTCTGGTTTTCCACTTAATTCAGCTGAGCCCAAACGATGCTCTACGTTACAAATGCAGTGTATCACGCTATTGACAAGCAGCGAACAAGTGCCTTCTGGTCTTTGGCTTAAGAGGCCTTTTGAAGTCACTTCAAAAGAGGAGATGCATTCATGACACTGGACTAATTTTACGCACAAATAAGCACGCACTCAGTCGCTGTATGTAAACAATGCTTTGTGATTATTTGAACTTATTTCTCACCATACGTAGGCAACGCTGCTAATCGGAGGTGCGGGGGGTGGGATAAGAAACTAAACACAACAAGCAATGCTCAAGAAATACGTTGTCAATTGAGATTTAAAAGTGCATAGCTCCCATAGGTTAGACGACTTGGGTCACATTTCAAACTGGTCGTGTGTTTTTTGTTTGCATTCCGACTGCAGGTATTGTGGTCTATGCAAACACGACTCCTTGTAAAAAAAAGGTGTCAGTTTTGTTGCCAGATAAAAGGGTAAAAAAACAATTATCATATTTTTCTACTGGCAAATGAGGTTCCAATGGTGGTCGTGTGTAATTTCTCCTGGGTGACAAATGTCAGAAAATGTATAAGTACTGGCTGATTGGCGATATTGTACAAAAAAAAAGTTAATGAATAGTTTACAAATATTTATTTTAATGTAATGACTCGGTTTTTTTTGTGTTTGTTTAAAACTGTTTGGCAGTTCCAGCACTGCCACACGAGTTTTGCCCACTGCGCCTAATCAGCCAGCTAAAGGGGGTTTGGCCTTGGACAATGGCCTTCACCTGAAGGCCTCAGCGGCAGATCGAGGAGTGGGTGGGGGGCATGTGGACATGTGCCCCCCCCCCCACCCCTGACGACCCAACATATCAATGTTATTTTATTGATATTTACCAGTGACAATACATTGATTTTCTTGGTTCTTTCGGTAAAGTCACGTAGAAGAGAAATAATAAAATACTAAAAATAAAACATAATAAAATAATTCTCACGACGTTTCGGCCACAACGCAAGCAGCCGTCCTCAGGTGAAGAACATGTATGTCGGAAAGACAGCGTCTGAATGGCATTCAGACGCTGTCTTTCCGGCATTTAGACGTTGTCTTTCCGACAGACCTGTTCTTCACCTGATGACGGCTGCTTGCGTTGTGGCCGAAACGTCGTGAGAATTATTTTATTATGTTTTATTTTTATTATTGTATTATTTCCCTTCTACGTGACTTTACCGAAAGAACCAAGAAGATGAATCCCTGCAGTCACGAAAGCTTTAAATCGAAATACATTGATCGTATGATTAGGATTGATTTATGGTCATTTTTCAAAAAGCTTTACATTTTGGGACCACTCCCCTTTCCACACAACATTTTTAGGCCAGCCTTGTGGATTTCAACCTCGATGATGGTCTAAACTATTCAAAACTATAAACTCAACTATATATTTTATTTTACCAGGTAAGGCCCACTGAGTTGTGTAGTTTTTTTTTCGGAAGCGGCCTGGCCACACATTATAGCGTGACGAAGTAGCTTATCATGTGGAAATGTACAGCAGCCAAACACTATAAACGCATGATGTTGATTCTAAATGTGGAGGGAAAAACTGGAGGACCCTGAGATTAATCCACGCGAACCACAGGGAGAACACGCAGACTCCGAATATACAGGCTTCAGGGTCAGGATCGAACCCACAGACACCTGTACATCAATCAAAGTAGTTAACATCTCACCACCGTGGTCTTGTGGGTCCCTGGCCTTGAATTCAAGACTGCCCCATTCCACCCATTTTGGGCACCATGGCCCTTGGGCTTCCATCTCCTGGTGTGCCACCAATCCATTTGGCTATTGCTAGAAATAGGGCTTTAGTGAAATTAGCTCCACTGACAAACAAACGTATTCCACTACAGCTTTGGTCATGCCCTTTTTTTTTATCTGGTTTTAAGCGAGACATAAAAAGCTTAGATCTTTCATGAGCAATATTTTTGAAAATGAGCCTGGCTAATCATTAAAAAACGGAATGAAAAATATGTAAAACAACTCCACGTCACACCCAGTGTACCTCTTGTTATAGCTGTGGTGGCTACTATTCACTTGACTCTTCCCAGTCTATGAGCGACCTGGCAAACATTCAGTGAGAAATGAAGCCTTGGCCACGGTTGTAGTTTCGGATTTTTACAAAAGTGACGAATCTAGGACCAAACAAAGTCAACAAACCTTCGTGCCCCGAGTAAAAAAAAGAGTAGTGCACCACATATCAGCTTGAATTATAACCCTAATAAATATAAAACCTCATTAATCTCTCTCATCTCAACGTTGTCTGGATCTCTCATCTCACTTCCATCTCTGTCTCTTGTGAACATTTCTCCCTGTAACCTCACTCAAGAGTTCATGAATCCACAGAGTTAGTGGCGAGGAGGGCCCCAAACATAATTTCCGCTCATTGACCTCCAGGTGGTCCGGCACCAGCGCCGCATGTGTCGGTGTCAACCCGTGGGCGAGCGAGCGAGTGAGCGAGCGGGGTAGACGAACGGTGCGACGTTCCGTCGGCCGGCGAGGGCTAACACGTGTCTCCCGCAGGCGGCGCCGAGGGAGGCCGAGGTCCTGTACGCCACGTTGGAGGAGGTGGGAGCCGGCGGCGAGGTGGCGGTGACGAACGCGAGCGATCGGGCGCCGCCACCCCAGAGGCCACCGTCTGTGCAGCGGCCCATGTCCCTGCCGCGGAACAACGAGACGGTACCAGCTCTCGTGCGGCCCCCTGCGTGCACAGCACACCATGTACAGGAGCACCGGGTACTGGGTAGTACGTACGTGTGCACGTTGAACTTCTTTCGCACCCACTGCAGGTAGCCGACCGTGCTGATCAGAGGTGCGAGGGGAAGGACAACAAACTAAACACAAAAAGCAGTTCCAAAGAAATTAGTTTTCAATATAGGTTTAAAAGTTCATAGCTCCAGTGGCCTTCCTAATGTTGAAATGCAGAGCGTTCCAGACGACCGCAGAAGCGCATCTGAAAGTGCGGTCACCGTCTTTGTTCGGTGGCCAGCCAAAAGCCACTGCGAGGATGACCGGAGTTCGCGTGATGATGGTTTATGCTCCTCGACGAGATCAGCAAGGTATTGTGGTTCACTTGTGGCAAGCACTTTGTGTGTAACGTGTGCGACCTTATCATGCATCCGTTCGGCAACCGGAGGCCAATGCAGCTCAGCGAGAGACAGTAAGGCTGAGGCGATCTGGGGGAGGCCCAGGACCAGTTCACCACCGCCAAATGGTTGTCTCACCTGATGACGGTTGCTTGTGTTGCGATCAAAACGTCGTGATCTATTAATTTTCTATCTACGTGCCAAAGAGTATCCTATGATATACTTTACGCTAGAAGGTCCGCGATAATCATATCGTCTGCTCTGCAAAATTTCGTCATCGATAGGGAGCACAGACATAGCATAGAACTACGGTACAACAAAGGTGTATGCCTATAAGATAAGTGCTGTTTGGGTTTTTTGTTGGCTGCCTCTCCCTTTAAGAACGCTCACAGAGGGATTTTCTCAATCAGCTGACTGCAGCGTTGCTAATTATAGAACACAATATCAAACCCATTGACACATCTAACTGCCAAACGCACAATTTTCATTGCAGAACGTGTGCGTCACTGTGCACGGATCACCTTATACACGAGGGGGAGGGGCCTGTGGCCCATGACTTAATTTCACACTTCCCACGGCCACATGAGGCCTCCCCCTTCCCAAACAGGCTGCAAACAATATTTAACCCTTCACTGCAAGCATCTTAGCCGTCCCTACTGGTGAGGTACTCGAGGCAAACATTGTCGATCTGGAAACGCCGCGTTTCTAATTTTAGCGCACTCGGTTAACTGAACAAATCAGACACAATTATTAACATCATCTGGTCATCTGGTCGTCATCTGGTCGAACACCATATGAGACTAGGCTCTAAAGAAAGCTGTCTCTGGTGTGGACCAATCAGTTTCAAGGACAATGCATACATTATCAGAGTATTGTTTTTTGTTTGCATTTGACTGCAAGTATTGTGGTTAATGTAAGCATGATTCCTTGCAAAAGGTGTCAGTTTTGTTGCCAGAAAAAAGGGGAAAACCCCTATTAGTATATTTTGGTACTGGCAAAGGAGGTCCCATTATGATAAAGACACAATTATTGTTTGCGTTATTACTGGATTAAATACCGAGGTGTGTTCTTGTGTGGTCCTATTAGGCTCTCAGTGATGATGACTGCTCTCAGGAGGTTCCTCACCCCCTGATATACAGAATATATATACAGTAGTGTGTATGACTGTGTGAGCAGCAACATCGTTAAAGTGCCGAGTGTGAACAGGAAACACGCCTTCAACCTGTGTGCGCCCCATGAATCCCTGTGTGTCTCCGTCTGTGCCTCAACACAATTCCAAGCGTTGCGCCTCTCGTTTTGTTTCATCGCTCACGTCAATATTTGCGATCCGAGTGCCATGCCCACAGGTACACCATTACCGTATTATGCATCCATTCAACGTGTCACTCCACGGGCACATTAATACGCTACTATTCAATCTTGATTTGAAGCTTTCGTGACTGCAGGGATCCATACTCTTTGGTTTTTCGGTAAAGTCACGTGACTTTGCCGAAAGAACCAATGAGTACGTTACCATTCATTGTCATTAACTTCAACTTTCGGAGGTATAACGGTAGAGTATGAAACACATTCCTGCGGAGGGAGTTGGTAGGAACGTTGGGTTGCTCGGTCAATGGCCAGGGTCAACGGCGGCGTGGTGTATTCCGCAAATATGGCCGACTGTGAGGGCGGGCACAAGCCGGCGTGAGTAGGTTAAACGTTGAGTTTTATAAGGGCACCACGGGGTGATCAGCCCCTCTCCACCCAGCTCCACCCCTCCCACCCCCCACCCAGCCCCGCCCTCCCCACCCAGCCCCTCCCCACCCTCCTCACCAAGCCCCTCCCCACCCTGCTGCAGATGATGCTCTATTGTACTGCATCTTCTCTGTGCTTTATTTATCATTTTGACACTCCCACGAAAGAACGCTGAACAATGGCGCCGGACAAATTTTGGAAACATTTTTACAATTGGGACATCAATTAGTCACCCGTGCAGAGGCAGGTGCATGAAGGCCAACAAAGAAAAGTGTCAATAAGGACACATTGTATGGCTCTCAAGTTAAACAGACGTGGCGCTGTTTACCCAATGTGACTGCGAACGTCGTAAGAGAGAGGGGATCTTTAAGACATTTTCTGATTTACGACTCATGGATAATAAACAGGCTCGCGACATTGTGGGAAAGGACAGATGCTTACACTTTGTGCATGGCTGGGTGAATAGCAATTCATATCCAAGTCCGCGTCCAGATAAGTTCGCCAGGAAATGCCTCCGTTGAATCTGTAGAGCTGGAGATGAGCAGTTTGGTTATTTGTGAATTTCTGGCTCACGAAAAGCCCATAACTGACTCTCATCGCAATTGCACACAATTATCATCCATTGCGGTGCGTTTCATTAACAGCCCGAGACACAATGCCCTACGACACGGTTCGTCGGCTCTCATGTCTGCCCATGATGCACTCAGTAGCCACCTCTTCCGTGAACGATGAATAATCCTACGTGTGTAACCATTAGCGTACTTGACCGCATGGTGCGATTTAACACGTAGGCTGTGGCGACGAGTGTTATCCATCACCCTACTCCGTTTGAGACCGGAAACCAGAAGGCTTCTTCACAATTCAGGATAATCGCCTGATGAAGCTGGTTTTTTTTGTTAGACACTTTCTATTAACTCACTCTGTCTGTTGTTGTTGTCGTATCCCCAAATCTTGTAACTCAATTTTAACCCATTTCCAATGTGCTATTGGCTGCAAACTTCGTATACTTATGTCTTACTGATGACAATACTATATTCTATCATTAAAATACCGAATATATTTGTGAACAATATTTTTACACGCTTTCTATTAACTCACTCTGTCTGTTGTATGCTCAAATCTTGTAACTCAATTCTAACCCACTTCCCAATGTGCTATCAACTGCAAACTTCATATACTCATGTCTTACTGATGACAATACTATATTGTATCATAAAAAATATTTTTTTAACATTATTTTTTATTTGTTATGTTTCGGCTTGGGTCTAATTGTCCACTGTCAACTCACATTGGCTGTAATTGGCCACGGTCCCTTATGTGATGGCAAGCTTCGGGGCCACTTCCTGGAGTCGTGGAGTTTTGCCATTACTAGTACGGTACATTACATTAAAGCGTGTTTAAAAAAAAGTTTTCTTTCATTTTACTTATTTGTAATCGCCAGCGAAACGTCGCAGTACTCAAATTGTAAACGTTGTGGGTTTACTGTCCAACACACAAGCGGTGTGCTGAAGTAGTGACTAATTGGCAAGTTTTGTTCACGTGACAAACCTTACTAATTGGCTGTGTCAGATTGAAGTGGGTTTACCACACGTTTATGTTGACGCGATCTAACCCAAACAACTTCTTTATGCAGAAGAGTGCACCGTACATGAAACCATTTCCGAGTTTGATTTTAAACAAAGTTGAAAATGGGCCGATACATTAAAACGTATTCAACGTGAATATGTATGCGTATGTATGTTGAACTTCTTTCACACCGTACATAGCCAACCGCTCTCATCGGAGGTGTGGGGATCCAGAGCACAATAATCGTCTTTATGAACCCCATAATTCAGCAATCATATAATTATATGTAACAAAGTGCATTGTAGTGATACATAAGCACGAATCACACATTTACAACATAAAAATAACATAATTTGTATGAAAATGAACACGACCCATAGGGGCCGTCCATAAATTACGTCACGCACCTGGGGGGGGGGGGGGGGTCAGACATTTGTGACGATGTGTGACAAGGGGGCGGGTGGGGAGTTTGAGAAATGTGACATCGCATCAAAATGCGCAACTTTAAATAAATATATAAAAATGTAAATATGGTTTTGGGGGGGGGGGGCAGAGCTTTGTGACGTCAAATTTGAGGGGGGGTCTGACTTTTTTGTGACGGGGGGGGGGGTTAAAAATCGTCAAAAATCGCATGACGTCATTTATGGACGGACCCATTCTCACACAGCGTGTGCTCTGATCGGGCGCCGTTCGTTGCCCATAACGTCGACCTGCTGTGTCACTTTCATGACGGGTGCGTTCGAATGTTTTTTGGGTCGGTGGCGAAAGTCCATTTTTCCCTTTGCAGTTGTTGAAGTTGCATCAAGTCGGAGTGGCCCAGCGGGCGACCACGTCTGCCGAGCGTTTTTGTTTTTGTTTCGTGAAAGAAAGAAAAAAATTAGCGGACGCAACCGATTGTCATAACTTTTTCCTGTTTTTTTTTGCACGATGCTGTTGCAGAGTATCCCAGGCATTCTTGAGCGTGTGCAATCGTTGCAATGCAAACATAATATTTAGCAGATGTGCATACTGTGTGTGTATATATTCACGCAGAACGTAAAATGCAACAATGGGATATTGCCATTGGTCTAAAAGTCTGTGAAATATACAGGGTGAGCTCTGCATTATATGGCCCACGAAAACCATTTCGTCTGTTTGGCAAATTAAAGTTATAAGGGGCTGTCCATAAATGACGTCACGCACCTAGGGGGGGGGGTCAGACATTTGTGACGATGTGTGACGAGGTGGGGGGGTTTCATAAATGTGACGTCACATCAAAATGCGAAACTTTAAATAAATATAGACAACACGTTCTACTTAATTAAATATACTTTTTTTTATAAATGTTTTCTCCTACAACATCAGAATGCAGCGCCACATTAAATACGCACTACAATGACAATAGTTTAAAGCGATTTGAGGCATGTTTTATTTTGGGGGGGGGGGGGGCAGAGTTTTGTGACGTCATATTTGAGGGGGGGGGGGTCTGACTTTTCGTGACGCCGTGTGACGAAGGGGGGGGGGCGTCAAAAATCGTCCAAAATCGCGTGACGTCATTTACGGACGGCCCCATACCGTGAAATACAATGGCTCTGACCACACGAGCTACAATGCACGTGGGTACCTCTTAGCCCAGCTACGCACTGCAGACATCCCGACTCACTCTCTCTGCGGGCTGTTGATGCACCTGAGCCCCCCCCCCCATGCCATATTTGTGTCGACGTGGAAGGCAGAAGCAGACGGCGCATCACCACCACCATCATCATCATCTATCGCTACGCCCTGTGACATCGCTTCTGCGATGCCGCGCTCTTTCACGACGCGTGCGAACGAGCAGGGAGTCTAGGTTCAAAGTTCATTCATTAGGTATAGCCCCGTGAGCCATTCGGCTCTTGGATCGAGTGCAACCGCAACAAACAAAAAACAAAAACATGAACAAGAAAACATCTTAAAGTGACTATGTGCAAACAGAAAATCCAAGAAAAGACAGGTGGCAGTGGTGAGCCGTCTCTGCAACAGCTGTCACCGTTTCGGCCAGCTCAGCAATGTTTGCCTGCATGTCCGCTGACTCGGCTGGTTTGCCAGATTTGTCCCGGGGGGGCATCATCAATGCGAATCCAACATCCCCGATGCGTACCCTTTGGTTTTTTCGGTAAAGTCACGGAGGTATAAAAAATTTTTTTTTATAAATACAATATTTTATAAAATAACATTCGTTTTATTTTATACCAACGTGAGAATTGTATTGTTTTTTTATTTTATTGTTATTTTTTCCCTTCTACGTGACTTTACCGAAAGAATCAAGAATATGAATCCCTGCAGTCACGAAAGCTTCAAATCCCTTGGTGGCCACTTTTCTCGTCGTACACCAGAGGCGATCGGAAATCATTATATAAGAAGAGGTTTTAGCCTTTCTGGAAACATCTTAATAGGTGTTAAGATTTCGATTTAAAGCTTTCGTGACTACAGGGATTCATATTCTTGATTCTTTCGGTAAAGCCACGTAGAAGGGGAAAAAAACAATAAAATAATAAAAATAAAACAATAAAATTCTCACGACGTTTCGATTGAAACACAAGCAATCACAATCAGGTGTGAAACCCACAGCAATATTTTTTTTTTCCCCTCTACGTGACTTTACCGAAAGAACCAAGAATAGGTGTTAAGATGTTCAGACACCAAACAGAAACATTTTTGCAAGGAACCGTGTCTGCAATTAACCACACATGTGGTGAGGATGCAAACAAAAAACATGCTCTGGTAATATATGCTTTGTCCTTGAAACTGTTTGGTCTACACCAGAGACAGCCTTCTTTGTAACAAAGGACAGAGGATCACAGAGGATCATACTTTGCCTAGTCTCAAGCAGTGTTAGACCACAAGGCGAACAGCACGATGCCAATGCACACAGAATTCGCACAGAGAGCCATAGACTCACACGGAGACCCATAGACTCACATAGAGACCCATATGATTAGAATCTGTATTCATACTGGAGAAATCCGATGAGCTATGAAGCTCTTTTTCACAGATGTCTGGGAGGGGTGGGTCAGAAAGTGACCACACCAATACAAAAAAAAACACACAGAGACCCGTAGACTCACACATAGACGCATACTCTTACGGAGACCGACAGATTCACAGAGACCCACTGATTCACACAGAGACATAGACACGCAGAGACCCATGAACATAGACAAAAAATATTTATTCTGCCCGTATTGAAACGGCTGTACGCCGTATGGACCTGAAAACTAAATTTCCCTGCACAAGAATACAGGGTAAACCGTATGGGTTGACAGGTACATACAGGGTGTTTAAAAAAGATGGACCCAATTTCAAAGCAGTATATTTCACGATGGCAACATGCTACAATTACACAAAAAGTCACAAACGGTTTAATGAGTTATCAAGTTTTACTAACCATTTTATAAATGCTCTATGTGCCCTCCACCTGCTGTACAGACAACATCGAGACGATAGTTGAATTCGTCCCAAACGCCTCTCAAAGTGTCTTCTTCCACTGAAGTCACGGCTGCCGTGATTCTGTTTTTGAGGTCATCCAGATTAGTCGCTAACGGTGGCACAAAAACACCACGGGTCTTTGACGTATCCCCACAAGAAAAAGTCGCAGGGTGTGATGATGTCTGGGGGGTGATCTTGGGGGCCAAGAGTGTAGCGCCAAGTCTTGGGGTCTCGTGCGACCTATCCAGTGTGTCTTGCGAATGACTGAAGCTAGGGGCTGTTTGTGCGTTGGTAGAGACATCGAGCGGTAATCATTCGAAACTCTATGCCCTGCCCTTTCAAGTGGTAAGAGTTTCATTCATGGGCGGTTCGTGGTTGCAGAGATATAGCGATTTCAAATCGGGTCCATCTTTCTCAAACACCATCCCTTTGTGGATTGGCTTTCTGCACTGCAAACGACCACGAGCTACACAGTATGTCCTCCCCAGTTGTGCACAGCAATAACACGTGTGAGCAGGCCTCTTTTTCTCACCGGATATTTTCCCGGTCACCGCTAGATTGAGCAACGCGGTGCGTGACTTGGAGCCGCAGCCAAAGATCTGTTGTTGTTGTTTGACTTGCATCCCACTGGGATTTTTGCACACAGCGTTGGTGTACGGTGATTTTTTCTGCAATATTTTGCTGTCTTTTCTTGGATTTTCTGTTTGCACTTAGTCACATATTCACTTTAAGATGTTTTTTTTTCATGTTTTTGTTTTTTTGTTTGTTGCGGTTGCACCCGATTCAAGAGCCGAATGGCTCACAGGTCTATACCTAATAAATTAACTTGAACTTGAACTTGGCTGAAATTAAGCCCCTAAATGTAAGTCGATGAACCGGCTACATCGTTACGATGGTTAAACTGTACTGACGATTCCCGTGATGAAACCAGTATACAGTCCAGTTTCCTTAAAGTCTTGCGAAAAGTATAATTGATAATGTTCACTCAATATAGTGTGCCCCCCCTCCCTCCGTGCGTTATAAATGTACCATCGTAGTTTATAACACTTTGTTTATCTATTGCTATAAAATGAAGATCTTTCCACGCTGCGTCAGTAATGGGTTTTGTTTTTACCATATATTTCACGACAATGTTCAGTGTGGGCTGGTGAAGGGAGCGAGTTGGTTGTGTGGTTCAAATATTTCTCGCCACTAATTTTAGCCGTGGCCGGAAATCGAATGTGGGTCGCGAGGTTTGTAACGGCTGTGCGCTAACCCCAGGGTCGCCACCACTGCGCCATTATTAGCTTGCACTGTTGTAGAATAATAATTGTATTAATAACGGTGTAATGTATAACATGTGCAGCATGTGCTTTTAATCACTGCTGGGTAAATAGGCGTGTAATGATTCACTGCCACCCGTTGCCACTTGATTTGATGCATTGTTCAAATTCTGGTCCAGGAATTCGATGTAAGTACCTGTATTGACTTTTACTTTGTCCCGTAGCAGACGGTCTCATTTGTATTGTTTCATTTTTTGTTCGGTAAAGTTTGCACAATGTCGTTCACTCCATTAGCCTGTACGTGACATTAACTCAGAATGTGCACACACTTGCAATGAATCGTGTGTGCACAATTTACTGGTGAGTTTATGATAAGAATATATTTTAATCAAATAATGAACCGCCGTATCCCTTGTACATTTCAGGACGATGTTCAAAACATTGTTGGCTTTGTATATAGCGTCTAAATACAACCGTCTCAAGACCGAGCACACGATAGTCACAGTCAGAGACATGCATTGCTTTATTTGTGAATAATGCATTCACACACCAGGTAGCTCAGCAGTAGAGCGAGCGGATCACAATTCTAAGATTGCGAGTTGAAATCCTGGTTGGGGGTTGACTCAGAACCATCATCTCCTGGGGGTCGATACACGAATATACTGGACCCTTCCACACCTCTCCAAGCCAGCAGTATAGAGCACAGTCGATCAGCAAATGTGGTGGGGTAAAGTGTGGGTAACTCCCGCCTCTTCCAAAATATTTGACCGGCGTGGAAGAGTAGGCCAACGTACCCTCTCGAGGGGCGTCCCTTGACCTTGCCTCAAAGCGGAGGTCCTCCGGCCTTTCGTGACTGCAGGAATCCATACTCTTTGGTTCTTTCGGTAAAGTCATGTAGGTAGAAGAAAAAATAATATTATTTTATAGTAAGTAATGCACCGTACGTAATTGCAGTGCTGCACCGACATCACCTCTTAAATTTTGTACGATATTTCGTGGGATATATCGCACAAAATCGCCATATCGTGACGACCCCAGTTGACACCTCTGTGTAGATATGGGCAGGTGGGTGGGGTGGGTCCGCCAGCTGTCCCAGAGATAGAGCGCGGCAAGCCCACGCCACACAATGGACCTCGGCAGGAGAATTCAGTGGAGGCATTGTTGTGCCCTGAGTGAGAACGTCTGCCCGTGGGCCCCTCCTGTCGATGGTGCTCTGGGGGTGTTTGCCCAGCGGGCGGCGGCGCAGTGGTCAGCCCGCTGCGCGTGGGAAAACCCAGCGAACCGAGTTCGATTTCGAACCCCGCTCGCGGCCCGCCAACACCAGCGTCGATTAATCTCTAAGCCGGTAACCGTGGCCCTCCCCTAAGGTCGACCCGGCCTCGAGCGAGTACCACGGCGTCGGCGGGTAAACAACGCCACCACCGTGGGGCGTTGAGACAAAGGCGATCGATCGATCGGGCGTGGTGGTGGCTCACCGCTCGTGTGGACCGAGCGGTCCCACGCAATGCTCTTCTTGTTGTCGTACGCTTGCCGATGTCGACGCAGAGAGCAGCAACTGCAATTATTTCACATTTCAGGTGGTTCAAGCCCAGATAACCGCGTCAGGAGCAGCAGAGTGTGTGTATCATCCATAAGATCGCGTAAATATATAAAAGTGTCGTTAAAACCTGCCACCACCCGACACAGCCAACTAGTCAGGGTTGTCACGTAAACAGAACGTGGCAATTCGTCACTAGCACAGCACTAACCGGTGTGTTGGAGGGCCAAGCCACAACTTATACAATACTGTGCGTACCATCGCTGCGTTCGTAGGGTCGCTCGCTGACGGCCCTTGCCCCAACAGTCTATTCGGGCTATACGGGGGCACGGGGGGGGGACCTTTGTCTTTGTGTGTGTGTTTTTTCCTGACCCTCCGGGTCATGCGCACTACATGGCCAGGCCATGGCCGAGATGCGGTCCAGGCTGGATAGGACACGCCAGGCCGGGTAGGACACGCCAGGCCGGGTAGGACACGCCAGGCCGGGTAGGACACGCCAGGCCGGGTAGGACACGCCAGGCCGGGTAGGACACGCCAGGCTGGCTGCTGCTGCTGCTCGTGGCCGCCCTGCCAAATTGGATGCGAGAAACCCAAACATCCTCGTCCCCCCCCCCCCCGGCGATATTACAGGGATTTCCACAACAGGCAATGTCTGCCGCACGCTTGGCAAGCATGGCAAGCAGTGTAAACGTTGAGGTAGGCCGCGGTTTGTGACTTTAGAGAGAAAATAAATATAAATACGTGTTTCATTCAATTTGCTGATACAGTACTGCTGGTGCACAATAACAACAGACTCAATGCACTCGTCTTAAACAACACTTCCTTTTTTTAAAATAACAAATATACACACAAGAGGCGACGTTAAGGGCAATGACCCTCCTTCATAGCACGTACAATGGCCTATGAAAAAGGTCGAATGGCAGAAGTGTCGCCTATTGTGTTTAGAAATTTGTTTTACTTTTTAAGGCCACGGTGTTGTATGCTGAACTTCTTTCACGCCGTACGTAGCCAAGCGTGCTCATCAGAGGTGCCGACGACTGCGTTGAGTTTGTTTTATATGAGCACGGTGGTGTTCTTTAACTTGCGCCCGTGGCATAGCCAGGCGGCGGTGGTGGCTACGCACGTGGCCTGTGATGCAGTAGGTAGCAGCGAGGAGTGGTGGATCACAAACAAATGTTGTGAAAACTCCCTGGTCGTGGGCGTAGAGGAGCTGCCGTACCATGGCTCGCCAGCAGAAGGCAGTACAGCAAGTGGACTAATCGCCATGTTTCTCTAATGACAATAGACCCTGCATGCGGTGTGAGTGGACTAGTGGCCACGGGATGTAATGACAGGGGAGTCAGCCTACAGTACGAATGCACTAGTGGCCACGGGAAGTAATGGCAGGGGAGTCAGTTGTGAGTGCGAAGGGACTGGTGGCTACGGGAATGTTCGATAAAGAAATATAATCGCTAAGCCCACCGTGTCTCCCCTTATCTTGAATAATAATATCCGCATCACTGTGTCGCAGTTTTAAATCTGCCGCAAAACTCTAAAGGTGCGTTACACGTGCATGCATTGCGTTGAATGTATGTTGGAACCTCTTTCGCACCGTACGTGGCCAACCGTGGTTTGTGAAGTACACAAGAGTCGTCACGACTAGCGAGAGAGAATAAACAGCCACTAGTCAGCTCAGCTATTTAGAAAAATAAAAACCCACAATACGGCTTACCCATCACCGGCTTCAGCAAGTCTCTTATTTAACTTCACTGCAGTTTCAATATTTACTTAGTGGTCAATGATCAATCTTAAGCCGCCATTCATAAAGCATGTCGAAACAGTATAGCCTTGAGCCAAGCTCCCCCGTGTCTATATATAGCCCCATGTAAAAAAAATATATAGGGTCCTTTGAATACAGAAAATGTGCTCAGTGCCAGGTCTCTTGATTTATCTCCGCAGGCCAAATGGCCGACGGAGGAATGCTGCCGATAACTTTATGGGTCACTGCAGCATTTTCTTGCCTGTCGGCTGCCACGTAAACAAGACCCAGAGGATGTATTTCCAACTGCTGCCTGACACGTGGGGAAGTGGGGAGAGAAATGTGAAGAGGTATGGCAAAACAAACCCCACCCACGGCCGACTTGGCACGGGGGGAGGGGAGGTCTTCATCCATCCAGCAGTGGATTGGCACATGTTTAGCAATTGCGAATGTTGGCTGTGGCCACTATTCCAGCAGTAACTGGTTTGCTCTGTGTGGTTTGTAAAACGTTGCTGCTGCTGCTGCCGCTGCTTAGAATGCCAACGTGGACTTGTGATAGGTAAGCAGATCGATAGAAACTCGTGTTTAATTATTGTAATAATTTATTCTGCTGATAAAAGGTATAAATTGGCAAATACTGTCGCCTGTTGTTGTTGTTGTTGCAGCATCGGTGGGATTCTGGGTGGTTGTTACTGGCGAGCCAGCCTGGCTGTAAGCGTGGGCAAGGACTTTTATTCTGTAGAGTTAGGAGAGGGGTGGAGGGCACGAATCCATGAACCCAGTGATGTGTGAGGCGTGTCAGCGTGTGAGCAGGGCACGGAAAAAACAGCACTCTCCCCGTACGGTCGTTTCTCCCTTCATGAGAACGACTAATTTTGATTCCTGGGCATCGTCACCTTCACAAACTCCTTCACCGACCCGCGCTCTGAGCAGCGTGATGAAGCATGGTGAAACGACTCTCTAAACTAACTCACTATTTTTTACACCATTGGAACCTCCTTTGCCAGTAGCAAAATATGATAATTGGTTTTTTTACCCTTTTATCTGGCAACAAAACTGACACCTTTTTTTACAAGGAGTCATGTTTGCATTGACCACAATACCTGCGGTCGGAATGCAAACACAACTCTGATAATGTATAATAATGTATGCACTGTCCTTGAAATTGGTCCACACCCGAGACAGCTTTTCTTAGAGCCTAGTCTCACATGGTGTTGGACCAGATGACGTCAAAAGGTGCCAATTATCACTATTTTTTGTTATATATTTTTTATTTTACCAGGTAAGGCCCACTGAGCCGTAGAGTTATTTTGCGGAAGCGACCTAGCCACAAATGATAAGCTCAACGAAGTGGCTTATCAAAGTGGAAATTTATAGCAGCCGAATACTCTACACTGTTAAAACTCAACGATTAAACTTTTTACACGCTTTTATTTAACTCACTCTGTCTGTTATTGTTGTTGTCGTATCCTCAAATCTTGTAACTCAATTTTAACCCACTTCCCAATGTGGTATCGACTGCAAACTTGGTATACTTATGTCATACTGATGACAATACTATATTCTATCATAAAAAAATATTTTTAAACATTAATTTTTACATGTTATGTTTCGCCTTTGGTCTAATTGTCCACGCTAAACTGACGTTGGCTGTATATCACCATGGCCCCTTACGTTATGGCAAGCTTCGGGGCCACTTCCTGGAGTCGTGGAGTTCTGCCATTACGAGTAGGGTACATTTCATTAAAGCGTGTTTTTTTAAAGTATTTTAAAATACTGTAGTACTTATTCTATTTTAGCAGGTAAGGCCCACTGAGCTATATAGTTCTTTTTCAGACGTGACTTGGCCAAAAATGAGCCACAAATGACAGCTCAACGAAGTGGCTTATCACTGTGGAAATGTATCGCAGCCAAAGACTCTAAACGCGCGATGTTGATTCTAAATGTGGAGGGAAAAACTGGAGGACCCGGAGAAAAATCCACGCAACTGCAGGGAGAGAGAGACACGCAAACTCCCAAATATACAGCAGGCGTGAGCGTCGGGGTTGTATACCAGGCGAGGTAGTTAACATCTCGCCACCGTGACGCAGGCCTTCATTATGTTTTGTATTGGCTAATGGCTGTGATTTATTGGATAATATTAATATCATTGTTATTGTTGTACAGTGAGGCATTGCCATCGATGAGTAAAATACACAAAGGAGAAGTGACCTGGACATATTTGACGTGTTTTCTTCAGCAGGTCACAGAATGCAGCAAAACGTGCGAATACCACGCCGGGGTGTTTGAAAAAAGGCAAAGACCAATTTTGGAAAGAAAAACATCTGAAACTATGCCAAGCAGTTTTAGTGGCGTAAAAGTATGCTTCCCTTATTTAAAAAAAAGAGAGAAACATTCACAAGCTCTCACAGATTTGTTGTTCCTTTCTTTCTGCCACGTGTGTGCTCAAGCCACAATTTACTGCTGCCCGTTTGCAGTGTTTGGTGCTGGCACATCGAAGGGCTCTTCTGTGCGTTATCCTAAAGCCGACATGCTCTCTGCCTTCCGTTAACCCCCCGCGGTGAAGTATGGTCAATTAATCCCCGCACAACCCTGAACGGTGGATTGACAAAAGGGGCTGCAGCATGTACGGTACTTAAACGGAGTTAAGAACCGTTAAATAGCAAACAAAATACCGGGGTATAAAGACTTTAGCTCCACAACCTGTTGTACGTGGTGGTCGCCCATCCAAGCAGTGCCAGATTAAGCTAATTGCGGGCCTGTAGCATATGTTGTAAAGGGGCCCTAAATTAAAAAACATGCAAATATTAAAACACCTAAATGTTTAACTTGCATGGTAAAGTAACTGTATTTTTTCATTTGCTATACAGCCAGATAATACGACAAATCGCTAACCTTAAACACCCAGTCGTTCATAAAAGTTGAAGGCAGTCTAGTACTATAGTAATAGAGCAAGTGCAGAAGCACTGAACCGGAATTGATAGCCAGAAAGCATTTAGTGCGGGGCCCTTGTAGTGCGGGGCCCGTAGCATATGTAGCTACTATTGCTACTAGGATCATCCGGCACTGCATCCAAGCTTATGAGATCTGACAAGATTGGGCGACTTCTGGATGACTTGGCGTGGGCAAGCATTGCACATTGCTTCCATCAATGCTGCCACCCTCATCCGCTACCTCCCGCCCAGACAGACCTGGGCCCGCCTTGACCCATCTATATTAGCTCACTGCATCGCAAGCACGATTCGGACTTTCAGTAATCCATCCGTCCGATCTGCAGGTCAGCAAAAAACAGCAGCAGCAGCAGCAACATCAACGGTGGAAGTCTACGACAATAACAACAACAATCCAGAGGCCTTAAATCACAACCGGAAAGGAATTGGTTAAAGCTCTCCCTCCCCCTCCCACTCTCTTCCACTACAGCACTTAACTGAGCAGCAAGAAAACTTGTACACAAACACACGTCGTGTCATTAAGAAGCATTATGGGTGAACCCGCCCAATAAATAAACATACATTCGTTCTGCGTCTCCAAGTACACATAAAATAAAATGTGTTTTAGTCAAAGGCCTATTGGCTCATATTGCTTTGGAAAGGCGATAGGCCGATGAATGAAAACCCGAGCCCTTGAGTGCTTTGACACTGCACGGGACACGGCGCAACAGGTGATAAGCCACTAAATCCAGACACTTGTTGATATGAGCAAGAGGCTTGGTGATGCAAGTGATCGAGTCATGGTGTTATGTTGTTGTGCTGCACACACACAGGCCATGCTGCTTGTGTGAGTATAACGTTTGGGAAGCGTTAGTTTGTAGCGGTGAGCACACCGCGCTACGAACCCGGCGACCGGAGTTCGACTCTCACTCACGACCAACACCGGTGACAATTATTTGAACCAGTCCTGGGCTTCCCCTAGGTCGACTGAGCCTCAAAATTAGTACTTGGTGCGGTGTGTAAACATCGCCACTAGGGAGACAAAGGTGGCTGGGGCGTGGTGCTGGCCACCCACCCCCTCGTGTGCCGTGCCGACCTTCATAGGTGCTCGCTAACCACACAGCATGTTAAGGCTTTACGGGGGATCTTTGTCTTTGTAGCACGTTTCACTATGCATGGTGTTAATATTTATGTTGTGTTTTTTAGAAAGCCTTAATTAGTTTCGTGTGAATTTGTGCATGGGTTGCAATACCGGTCCAGGGACATTATCTGTGAATGAAAGACAGATTTATCGTCATCATCATCATCAGGGCTGCCAATAGGGGGCACCAGGGCCCGGAGAAAACGCCACTGAGTGGGCCCCCCAAAGCACGGGGACCAGGGCAGTCGCGCCAATTCGCCGTAACCTGGGGATGGCTCTGGTCATAATCGTCAGCGATGCTCAATCCACTGCTCGCTCAATCTCTCGCATTCCTGCGACATGGAATGCCATCGAGTACCCGCACGTGAGTTGACTTAACCCCTCCATCTGCCGCGGTGGATGTGCTCTCGGCCGCGGTCTCTCCTCGGCGAGTCGCCGGTTTTAACCGTAGATGGAGCGTGAAATCAGCTCGTGGGCAAAGGCGCTGGGTGGATGGTTCCATCACAGGATCACGATCTTGCCTTGTTCCAGCAGTGGATCGCTTATCATGACCAACTGACGACGATGTTGATCATGACAAACGAATGTCACGATGAATCAAACACTGAATTCATAAACACAAACACATTCCTGCGGAGGGAGCTGGTAGGAACGTTGGGTTGCTCGGTCAATGGCCAGGGTCAACGGCGGCATGGTGTATTCCTCAAATATGGCCGACTGTGAGGGCGGGCACGACGGACACAATAATCCCCTGTGGGGTGGTGTAACCAGGAGGTTCCTACCAGTATTAGTTACTACTTCAACACACTGCTCTGTTGGAGAGTAAACCCGCAACATTTACAAGTCGAGTACTGTGACGTTTCGCTGGTGATTACAACCAGCTTCATCAGGCGATCAACCAGAATTAAAATGGACGCGATCTAACGCCCCCCTCTTCCCCCCCCCCCCCCCTCAAAAAAAACCTTCATTACGGATAACATTGGTCGCGAAGGCCTACGCGTTCAACAAATGCTGAGTTGCCCAATTGTCGCCTTTCGCAGACGCACATCACGTACGCCGAGGTGAGGCTGCAGCCGGCGAAGAGCGAGAATCCGCAGCGGAGGAGCAGCTCGGAGGTTCACTACGCCACCATCATCGGCACCGTCAGCGGTGACAGCGAGTGCTTGTACTCCACCGTGCAGCAGGCCATGCCTGCCTCGAGGAAATAAGTGTCATAGCCCACCCCGCCCCCGCCCCCCCCACCCCTGACTGCCGATTGTTATTTTTTTATATATATATATAAATTTTCGTTAAAAAACCACGTGCCGCTTATGACCCCAACACTTAATAATCAAACACGGTCTTAACCCTTTCACGTTCCGAAAGACGGTCTGCAAGCTGCAGGGTGGGTGTCCCGTTCACCGCCGAATCTCGGAACGCGCGAGCGGTTTGCGTGAATTTTATTTAGAGAGGCTTTGCGCCGTTGTTTTTAAAGTCTCGCCGCAGAGAACCGTAGCGACACGACCCGCGCTCTACGATAGCTGGCGACAAACTGTGCCCCCGCGCATGGCCTTGTGGGAGCCGCGGTACGCCTTCCGAGCCGAAGACGTACCGCCTAAAGGTATTTTATTTTCGAACGGCAAAGGGGTTAACTCGCCAGGCAATGCAATCGACCTGCCCACCCCGTTTCGCACAAGGCATAATTTCTTACGATATATTTAGAAAACAAATCGATAATCCAGCATGCTGGCACAAGCACGCGCAACCCTGTCACAATAGACGATCGATTGAACTCTGAGTCCATAGGGCGATAAGCACGGACAATTACGTACGTCCGAAATCATCACCACGATGCAGCAAACCGCGTGTTGATGAATTCAGGTGCGCCTCCCAGGTCAGGTCGCGATTCGCTGCGATTTTTCCTTTGGCATTTCAAGTGGCCGAGCAGACAAGGTGGACCGTCGTGCAGCGGCTATGCTTCGCGTGCGCACAATCAACGATAAGCACTTCGTCTTTTCACATCGGGCTCGGAGTCAAGCCGACTAAACTTGCAGGGGTTCTTTGTTGTTGTTGTTGTTGTCGTTTTCTATTCCAAGACGACTTTATTTATGAGACTACGGCATGGGCGATGAGAAACAAAACTGCATGGCCGCAATGAGTTTGGCGCACGGGAGGCATTCGACATAACACGTCTGTGTATTTGTACGATGTATATTTGTACCATGTATGTTTGTACGATGTATATTTGTACGATGTATGTTTCGTCCAGACATCTCCCCAGAGACCGCTCCACCAATTTCCAGGAACGATAGTTAAATTTTTAAGTTTATCTCATATCCAGTTTAATGTGAACAATGTCAATAATTGTGAACGATTCGACCCTTTACCGAGTCAATTGGATGATAATTGGCTCTGGAGCTGCTAATTCAGTCTATCATTTCCGATGACCTCGGTGCAAAACTGGAGCTGCATTTCAATATCATACAATGGATAGGCATTCACGCAGTTTCATGTCCCCCCCCCCAACACATCTCCAATTTGTACGGCGCGAAAGAGGTTCTACATATGTACACGCACCCTGCCGAGCAATGTGTGCCAGTGCCGGTGAATCTTATCGGACTTTCCGCTCGACTGATATATCCAGATCTGGGTCAGTTTGTGGCCAAAATAGAGTGCAAAACTGCACGCGTAAGGCATTGTGATTCGAATCTCATTATTCACGGCATGTGTGTAACGGTTTTTCAAGTCATCAAGTAAATTCTATTCATATTCTCACGGTACAAGTATCGATTCATACCATCCCACAGTTGGCGAATGATTTCTGCGCCAGATGTGAATGATACGCTCGCATTGTTCCACGTAAATGCCACAGCGACAAACAGAAAACTGGAGGAACAAGACGGCGACGATCGGAGAACGATACAAAAGTGAAGATGCAACACAACAACTATTGTGTCAAATCGAGAGCCGGAATCGTGACAATCCATAGAATTGCTGTGGTTGGTGAATATCTGCATGCCCACTGCCAATGTTTGGATATCACTCATCAAGGATGTTAGCCGTGGCTGATAATGGAGCTCGGTTCACAGAGTTCAGAGGGAACTCTGCCAACAACTGCACCACTGCAAAGACAAAGATCCCCCGTATAGCCTGTAATAGACTGTCTGTGCAAGTACCGTTAGCGAGTGGCACCTATGAAGGCCGGCACGGCACACGTGGAGGTGAGGGGGGGGTCAGCTCTACTCCCGGCCGCCTTTGTCTCCCCAAGTGGCGATGTTTACACATCACAAACCAGGTACTCGCTTTTGAGGCCGAGTCGACCTAGGGGAGGCCCGGGACCGATTCAGATGATCGCCACTGCTGTTGGCCGGGAGCGGGAATCGAACTCTGTTGGCCGGGTTCGTTAGTGCACCCCAACCAATTGCTCCGCCACGCATACAAGATGCATGATGAGTACATGGTACTGAGGATACGAACTTCAATATCGTTTTTTTTTTTACCGCGCGTTGTTTCTGGATGTCAGACGTTTCGCTGACACCTCGTTCAGGAACCGAGTCGGAACAGCTCACGTTGAAGTTGCAGCAATCCAGGACGCGCAGCGAAACGTCGAACGTCCGGCGGAAAAAGTAAAAAGAACGCACGCGCCGTACAACTCGCACAACGATATCGGGAGAGCTTTTAAAATGCGTGCGTTTGAACAAAGGCACGTCACGTGTTTTCGGGTAGAGAGGAGAGAGTGGAAGGAGAGAACGCAGCGATTCCTGAAGAGATAACACCACGCAATTATGACGGCACCCTCCGGATCAAATGTCTTTCCTAGTTGGTTTCTTCATAGAGTGGGAGGGTTGGGGGGTCCAAACCAACCCCCACTCTGCCCCCCTAAATAATCAGACCAGGTGTGTAGAGCCGTCACACGGGTCATTCCCGTTACTACGTTCTCCAGATTAAGAGACCTACGGAGAGTGAAAGTGAAGCTCAAGAAGAGACGAACGTAGCTTCATTTGCAAGAGTGACTTGGGGGTGGGGTGGTGACGATGGGTACATGTGTAATCCCAATCGAGTAATTTTCGATTTTGGCAAAATTTGGACCGTGTAAGACGAACCCCAAAACGATCTCCCGGTGTCAATACGCCTACAGTTATACAAATATGGACACACACTCTGAATCGGATTATAAGACGCACCACCCCATGATCATTTCATATGCAGAGGGATTAAGTGCATCTTGTAATGTACGGTGAGAAGAATCTTAGAATACGGTGGTGATGTGAAGCATGGGGTGACATCATTACCCGTCAACGCTCTTTCATGTTGAATGTCTGTGCCATGACGTCTTTTATTTTAAATTTCAGTGTGTACGCTTTGGTGTCATCTGTTACGCTTGCTATATTTTTTGTATATCTTTTAAATTTCAATACGTTTATTGTAATGTTTATTTGTCGATGTTCTAGGTACGTCATCAATTTATTATGACATGGTTTATAGAGTATATGCAGTTGTGTTGTGCCAGAATGTATTTTCAGTTAGAATATTTTAAATATAAAGTTTTAATTTGTGTATTTCTTTGTTAAGTGTAATCTTTTCACATATGTATGCACACACACACACGCGCAATATATAAGCAAAACTCAATTTTGTCTCCCACTTTCAACAACACCTTGCAGATCAATGTCATCCAGCAGTGTTAGATTCACCAAGAAAATGTCGTAATCGGTTTCAACCTTCTGGGTCTCATCGTCAGAGTCACTTAAACAGCGGCTGCTGGGTTTCCAGATGTTATGAGTCAGAGCACAAACTATGGGCCCCCTGTTCAACGCAATAACGAAATACTTTATTGTGCACGATAAATGCATTATAAGCAGAGCATTATACACAGCTCATCAACATACTAACTGTTCTCTTTGGGTTTTTCGGTAAAGTCACGTAGGTGAAAAATAAAATAAAAATAAATTAAATCACGAAGTTTCGGAGGCAACACAAGCTTCCGTCTTCAGGTGGCAAAATTACTGTATCAAACGTGATTTAATTTATTTTAATTTTATTTTTTACCTACGTGACTTTACCGAAGAAACCAAAGAGTGTGGACCCTTGCAGTCACGAAAACTTCAAATCTAGAAATACTAACTATTTTTGGAATTTCACCAGGTAAATATTACTTGTTATATTTTACCAGGTTAAGTCCCACTGAGCTATGTAATTATTCTTCGGAAGCAACCTGGCCACAAATGATAGCTCAACGAAGTAGCCTATCAATGTGGACATTTATAGCAGACAAATACTCTACATGCATGCCGATTCTAAATGTGGAGGGAAAAACCGGAGCACCCGGACAAAAATCCACGCGACCACGGGGAGAAAAATACAAATTCCAAATATACAGGCGCCAGGGTTGGGATCGAACCCACGTCCTCCTGTATCCCAGTTATTTGGGTATCAACATCAGCATTCACCCTGGTAACATTATAGCCTCCCCCAAGGATTTGAATGTCAGTGGAATTTAATGAATAGCTTGGTTACTTTACAATGATAATTACTATTGGAAAAACTGCGCGGTCATGACGAAGACCTCTAATTATAACTCGACTTTACACATTGTGATATTTCAATGAAACCCACGTGTCTATGTTATGCATAATAAGCGAGATCGTCGTAAACACTGCAGCAGGATACGATAATTTGGAGACTAAACATTAAATAAAGTAACAATAAATTAATTGCACATCATAACAACCTTGGGTTTTTTTTAGGTTTAACACGCGCCAAGGGGATGTTTTGTTATTTTAATGTTGCCGTGGTGTAATTGTGAGCGCACTGGACTTCAAATCCTGACGGAGGTGCTCTTGGTGCGATCTCCTGGCCCGGCATCTCAAAAATAATGGGCACGTTTTGTTTGTTTGTTTGTTTTTGAGCTGCTCGCCTCTGTCCACAACCAGTGTAAATGGGTACAACCATTAAACATGCAAAGCACTATTGTAATGATGGGGAAATAGCCACACAGTACGTATATATTATCTTTATGATTTCATATATATTTTACAGACAACGCAAGCAGCCGTCCTCAAGTGAAGAACAGGTCTGTCTTTGCGACAGACCTGTCTTTCCGACAGACCTGTTCTTCACCTGAGGACGGCTGCTTGCGTTGTGGCCGAAACGTCGTGATAATTATTTTATTATGTTGTTTTATTATTATTTAATTATTTCCCTTCTACGTGACTTTACCGAAAGAACCAAGAAGATGAATCCCTGCAGTCACGAAAGCTTTAAATCGAAAGATAGAACGATATTTTACAAAACACGCCACGAAAGTAATCATCTCATTCGCATGCTGCCGGCGTTGTTAATGGTTCACACAGTGGCCTCAATGCGGATCTCCCGGTGGGCGATTCGATCTCCTGGCCCAGCAGTTGAAACAAACGAGGGCGCTTATAAAAAAAACACACACACACACAAATCTCCCCACACCCCTCCACCCAGCAGTACACGGTACAGTAAAGTGTGGGTAACTCCCTCCAGCGGGGTAGAGGGAAATTCTTCCTTCCGTCGGCAGTGGCATGAGCAAACAATTGCAGTGTTGCGCCTTTACCGTTTAAGCAATGCACGTTGGGTGGGGCGGGTCCCATTCCGGGCCAAGGTTAACATTGCTGGCGATTGATATCTGAACCGGTCCTGGTCAACACTAACCCGTACCGACCGGCGTGGTGAAGTATAGTCAAAATCCGCACCCCATAACCAACACAGCGCGCGGGGTAGCTGTCATCCAGCAATGGATTGACATTCCATTTAAAATTCGTAAAATAACTGTTAGATACACGAGGCAATGAGAGCTTAAAGATTACATTACGTAATGGGCAAAAAAATTACGCATCGAAACAATTTAGCTTTTTTTTCTTTCGTACTCAAGAAGAGCCTTGCATGTTGTTGCCAGCCATTACTTTCGAATGTATAAACATCTCTGAATGAATCGGCTCCTGAAAACAAATTAGCCTCCACTCAAGGAACGCAAATAACAAGAACAACAACAACATTGATTGCGCAATGCCCCAATAACAAACGGGTCTCGGTGCCGCAGGGGTTAAGTCGGAAGGGCGCCCGCAGCTTGAACTCTGCGTGCCCCAGCGAGGCAATTAGAATGGGAATGAGTGACCTCTTACTGCTCCCAGTGGGAATGCTGCCGTGGTGCAATGGTTATAGCACTACTGGACTTGCAATGATGACGGCTGAACGATTAATCGATTTCAAATCGAAATCGCAATTTTTTAAACAATGCGATTAGCGAATCGCAAAGGCTGCGATTTTTTGCGATTTGATAAGTCCTATTACTTTCATATTGGAATTGTTTTATTTTTTATTATTATAACTTTATTTAACTTAACAGTTGCTCTATGTTTGGTTGTTCTATTTCAATTAAAACATTTGATTAAATACATGTTGGAAGCAATTCATATCTTTTAAGTTATCATCCTTGCATGAGAATATATAGAGCAGTTCATATTTTGATGGTATCATGTGGTAATGCTCCATCACGTTTCAAAGCTATTACGCAGTGAATATTGAACTGGAGCTTGACTTTAACAAATTTAATCGCTAATCGCAATCTGTTAGAAAAATCGCAATTAGATATTTTCCCCAAATCGTTCAGCCCTATGCATGATGCCCCCCACCCCCCGCTCTTTCCACCCAGCAGAATAAATAGGCACATGACAGTTGATGGGCGCGCCTCGGTGACGAGATGTTAACTACCTCGCCTGGTATACAGGAGGTCGTGGGTTCGTAACCGAACCTCACGACGCCTACTGTGTATTTGGAGTTTGCGTGTCTCTCTCCCCATGGCCGCGTGGACCAATTTTTCCCTCCACATTTATAATCAACGCGCATTTTGGAGTATTTGGCTGCTTTACATTTCCACACGAGACGCCACTTGATAATAGGGTTGTTTTCCCCTTTCTGCCAACAAAACAGGTGTTAAGATGTTAAAACACCAAACTGAAACCTTTTCAAGGAATCATTTCTGCTTTAACCACATATACTTGTTTTGCAAACCGCACGAGGTTATGTTACTGCACTACAGTCATCCACGCTTGGCCAATGCGTGTTTGTGAATGCGGCACGCACAGACCAAAGAAAACTCACAAGTGTGGGACAACAGCCGGTTGTTTTTCTTCTTCTGCGCTGCCCTGCCCTCTGCTGCCCACCAAGGAGCGCCGCAGCCTATAACACCTGTTTTTTTTTGTTTAACACGTTTTTCTTTGTTTAACACTTTATTTTTGGTTTAACACATTTTCTTTTTTAATTAACACTTTTTTTGTTTAACACGTTTTTTTGTTTAACACGTTGGCTTTCGCGACCAATATCATCCATAAGTTTTTTTTTTTTGAGGGGGGGGGGGGGTGTTAGATCGCGTAAATATAAAAATGTTTCGTTGAAACCCGCCACCACCCAACACAGCCAAATCGTAAGGGTTGTCACGTAAACAGAACGTGGCCAATTCGTCACTAGTACAGCACCACCGGTGTGTTGGAGAGCCGAGCCACAACATTTACAATCCGAGTACGACGATTCGCCAGTAATTACAACCAGCTTCATCAGGCGACAGCCAGATTTGTGGAGAAGTCCACCTGTTTCGTTCCTTACATAGAGGCGTAGATGTGGTGACCACGCTTCTGCGCTCTTGCGCAAAGTTAATCTATGTACATCACGGTTGCCCATCCAAGCACTCTCTATTGCTGAAGCTCGCGTTAAGCCTGCCGAGATGGGGCGCACGGCGGATGATTCGGTCACCTGATTTGAATGAACAAATTGATGCCGTCACTCGCCACTTTGACGATTTGTTCAACAGTGCGAGCAACGCGGATTGCAGCCTCATTCTATCCCACACGACCACATCAAAGGTTCCCCATGTAGCCTTTAAACATACTGTTGGGGTAAGTGCTGTTTGAAGGCCTTGCACGGTCCGACGCACGAGGGGGGATGGGTTGGCCACCACGCCCAGCCGCCTTTGTCTCCCCAGTGGCGATGTTCATGCACCGCACCGGTGTACTCAGTTGGTGCTCAGTCGAAACTACGGGAGACCCGGTGTAACAGGCTAAAATAACCCCGGCCCCGATTAAACCCGGGTATAGTTTGGCCCAGGCCAGAGTATAACCGGGGGGGATAAAGTGTCCTAGGCTAAACTACACCCGGGGGTTTAAACTAGACTGGGCCAGACCATACTCCTCCAGGCCAGAAGATGCCCCATGTAAAAGTTCAAACGAACTTCAATCGATATCTAAAAAGCGTATAAATGGAAGTAAGAATCTCAATTTGATCAATTGAAGCATTTTTAGGGTTAGGGATAGGGTTAGGGATAGGGTTAAGGTTAGGGTTAGGGATAGGCTTAAGGTTAGGGATAGGGTTAAGGTTATTATACAACAAATTCTGTTTGAAGCAATCAAAGTCTATGTGTTTACAGTTTTAAATAAAATGTTGGAAAAATTTAGTAATTCATGTGTATATCGCTCAACACTATTACTATCATGGGGGTATGATTTGGCCTAGAGGGGTATAATTTGACCTCGGCCATAATATACCCCAGAGTATAAATTGGCCGATGCCATAATATACCCGGGTATAATCGAGCCTAGACCGTTTTAACCCCGGGTATACGACGGCCTGGGGGTATACTACGGCCTGTTACACCGGGACAGGTTCAGACAATCGTCACTGGTGTTGGCCCGCAAGCGCCCACACACACGTGCACGTACACAAAAACACCCCCATCCGTTTGCTACCCACTGAGATTCTAATGACTCATGCCAAAGCGCACGTCGACCACGTGCCAAACGCGTGCGCACACGCACATAACTCTCATGCCGTCACACTTCTGGGGTTGGGGTGTGCGCTCTTGTCACAGCAGAGGAGGCGGGCGGGGGGGGTAGGCTGCTGTGTAAAGTTTCATGTTGATGTGCTGGGGATGTGATCATGCTGGGGGTGTGTGCAATGCGTGCGCGCGTGTGCCTATGGGCAGGTAGTGTAGCAGGTAGCGCTGCGCTGCGAACCTCTGGCGACCCATGTTCGATTCCCGCTCACGGCCGACACCAGTGACGATTATATGAACCGGTTCTGGGCCTCCCCTAGGTCGACTCAGCCTCAAATGAATACCTGTTGTGTAAATATCACCACTGGGGAGACAAATGCGGCCGGGTGTGGTGTTGGCCACCCACCCCCTCGTGTGCCGTGCCGGCCTTCATAGGTGCCCGCTAACAGCACCTGCCCCTACAGTCGGTTAAGGCTATACGGGGGATCTTTGTCTTTGGGGAGCAGTGTCGCAGTGGTCAGTGATGCACTGCGCTATGAACCCGGCGACCCGGGTTCGATTCCCGCTCACGGTCGACACCAGTGACGATGATCTGAACCGGTCCTGGACCTCCCCTAGGTCGACTCAGCCTCAAACGAGTACCTGGTGCGGTGCGTAAAAACATCGCCACTCGGGAGACAAAGGCGGCTGGCCAACCCACCCCCTTACGGTCTTCATAGGTGCTCGCTCACAGCACTTGCCCCAACAGTCTGTGCAGGCTGTACGGGGGCATCTTTGTCTATGGGCTCGTACGCGTTTCGTTAAAACACTTTCACTGGACCCAAAGAGGGAAATCGAAATTTAAAATAAAAGTTCACTTTCGAGTTGATGGCTTCCAACGCGTGGTGGGCCGCGTTGCTGATTTTGTGTGCAAAGAATAGTGATGTCACCTTGGCATGCAAGGCATGCTGCGATTCCTGTTGCGTTTGCAGTTGAATACCTATTCTTCTTTGCAGATACAGTACTCGTGTATTATAATTACCGGACTTGGTGTGCATTGCACTATGAATCTGGCCGTCTTAGATCGATTCTAGGCCACGGCTAACATCAGCAGGGCGAGTTTTACATGAACCGGTCCAATCGCTCTTCACAGACCCACACTCACCAGAGTGGGGAAGTATGGTCACGGGGGGGGGGGGGGCTTCATCAGCAGTGTATTCACAGAGGGAGGGCTGTAATTGATGTGAATTAAACGATGAGTTTTTGGAGACTGTTCAATTGAGTTAGTTGCGCAATGTGTACATGGGAAGTGACTTGGTGGATTGGTTATTCGCGTGCAGCATGATCAAGTGCCTGCAATGCGTCGTTGTTACTGTAGCAATACGATCATAGCTGCACGCTGTTTGGTATTATATGGCGTCCGATGATTTGTCCAAATTATTTTCACAGTGGCAATTGTATGCGCGACAAAGCCTCGAGACTTCTGCATCGATGAGCGTTGTTTGGCTTAGCGTCGGTGGAAAACCTGGAGAAAACCCCACCAGGCACACGAGGGTTTTGTAGAACGACTCAGCACCGCACGGGTAGACTAGATAACACATTCCTGCGGAGGGAGCTGGTAGAAACGTTGGGTTGCTCGGTCAATGGCCAGGGTCAACGGCGGCGTGGTGTATTCCGCAAATATGCCAGACTGTGAGGGCGGGCACAAGCCGGCGTGAGTAGGTTAAACGTTGAGTTTTATAAGGGTACCACGGGGTGACCAGCCCCTCCCCACCCAGCCCCACCCCTCCCACCCCCCACCCAGCCCCACCCTCCCCACCCAGCCCGCCCCTCCCTGCACGACGGACGGACACAATAATCCCCTTCTGGGCTGGTGAACCAGGAGGTTCCTACCAGTATACATCGCTGTTTTGGCATCACCTGGCCGCCTCGCAGATCCACACCCAACAACGACTGGCGTGCAATCTCCTGTGGGCACCACTACCTCGCCTGGTATACAAGGAGGTCGTGGGTTCGATCACGACTCTAACGCCTGCTGTCTATATTTGGAGTTTGCACGTGGATTTTTTTCCAGGTCCTCGTGTTTTTTGTCCCCCTCCACATTTAGAATCAACATGCGTTTAGAGTGATTGGTTGCTATGAAAGTTTCACGTTGATATGCCACTAGGATTAGCTACCATTTGTTGGCCAGTTCGCTTCTGGAAAAGAGCTATATATATAGCTGAGTGGGCCTTACCTGGGAAAATTATTGTTTTATAAATAGTCTCATCCCCTGGCCTCTTCACAGCTTCACGCCTACAACGTCTGGCATGCCACCTCTTGTGGTCACCCAACTACGAACTCTGCTCAACAACTCCTCCTGATCTAGGGTCTACCGCTGTGTTGTTACGCGTCGGGGATGAGCACATCGGCTGCCGTCAAGTGGGGCCTGGGGTGTTACGGTTTTGGCGGTGTGGGTTCATGCGTTCTGCACTTGCGTGTTGGGGGCTATACGGAGGGGGGGGGGTCTTTGTAAATTAATATGAAGCTGGGATTTTTGGATGGATTGTGGCGAGTCGGTGCAGTAGCGCAGCGTGGGTGGCGGAAAGTCCACCCCGTTCCGCCAACCCCGTCCCACAATTACCCCCCGTGTCTGAGCCTATCCGGCCCATGGGCTCCAAATGCAGCAGTTGCACCGCCTGCACACTCGATAGCTACGCCATTGGTGGGTAGTGGTGGGTGGGTGGTGGTAGGTGGTGGTGGTGGGTGGTGGTGGTGGGTGGGTGGGTGGATGGTGGTGGGTGGGTGGTGGTGAGTGGGTTTCGGTGGTGGTGGTGGTGGTGGGTGGGTTTCGGTGGTGGTGGTGGGTGGGTGGGTGGTGGTGGGTGGGTGGTTGGTGGTGGTGGTGGGTGGGTGGGTGGTGGTGGTGGGCGGGTGGTGGTGGTGGGTGGGTGGGTGGATGGTGGGTGGTGGTGGGTGGGTGGTGGGTGGACACACGCTATTCTTGCACTCGTGTGCTGTACTGTCCTGTATCACGTTCAAGTTCACGTTCATTTATTAGGTAGAGCCCTGTGAGCCATTCGGCTCTTGAATCGGGTGCAACCGCAACAAACAAAAAACAAAAACATGAACAAAAACATCTTAAAGTGAATATGTGACTAAGTGCAAACAGAAAATCCAAGAAAAGACAGTGGATGCACGCTGTTGCACTTGCATAAGAATTTCAAGGCAAAGGCAAGCTGGGTGAGCGACTGTGATAGGGATTTGGGGTGGGGGTATGTGTGTGTGTAGTGGTAGAAAGTGGGAGTGTTGGCTTGTGGTTGGATAGCGCGCGGTGGTGACGGCTGGATGCACGCTGTTGCAATTGTGTGTTATGGTGGTAAAGTGATTGTGGCCCGACCTATGCGTGTGTGTACATTGTGGCAGGGGTGAGACTGTGTGTGTGTAGTGGTAGGGGTAAGTCTGTGTGTATGTAGTGGTAGGGGTGAGTCTATGTGTGTGTAGTGGTAGGGATAAGACTGTGTGTGTGTAGTGGTAGGGGTAAGACTGTGTGTAGTGGTAGGGGTAAGACTGTGTGTGTGGTGGTAGGGGTAAGACTGTGTTTGTGTGTGTAGTGGTAGGGGTAAGACTGTGTGTAGTGGTAGGGGTAAGACTGTGTGTGTGTGGTGGTAGGGGTAAGACTGTGTTTGTGTGTGTAGTGGTAGGGGTAAGACTGTGTAGTGGTAGGGGTAAGACTGTGTGTGTGTGGTGGTAGGGGTAAGACTGTGTGTGTGTGGTGGTAGGGGTAAGACTGTGTTTGTGTGTGTAGTGGTAGGGGTAAGACTGTGTGTGTAGTGGTAGGGGTAAGACTAGATTTGAAGCTTTCGTGACTGCAAGGATTCATATTCTTAGGTTTTTTCGGTAAAGTCACGTAGGTAAAACATTAAAATTAATGAAAGTAAAATAAAATAAAAATCACGACGTTTCGGAGGCAACACGAGTCTCCGTCATCAGGTGGGACCGTCACAGCCAGATTTGCTGCATCAAGTGAGGCAATGATTCAAGATGTAATCCCTTAAAAGCAAGTTGAGGGGGGAGGAGAGGGGTGGGGGAGCTCATCAGAATGTGGTAGCCAATGAGTGGAACGTATCCAATGTAGCAACGAAACGTCATGTTTCTGATCGTGTCCGCGAGCACAAGTCAGATCTGAAACACGGCAGAACTGATTCTTCGGCCGTTGCCGATCATTGCTCCAACTCGGTGGGCTCTCATGAAATTGTCTTTTCCGAGACCAAGGTTCTCTGCAAACCTCCCGGCTACCATCAAAGGTTTGTACACGAAGCCATACAAATATACAAACACAGACATAATTTCAACCGTGATGATGGGTACAAACTTAGTAATCATTGGAAAGATGTTATCAACCACGCAAAAAAAAAAGACTTAATTACACATTTTTGGACCATCTTATCTGACAGGCACTATTTTACTGTACTTTACCGAGTGTTAACATCCCCAGTGTTTAACAGTACTCTCTTCATTGTTCAGCCAGCACTGGTATAAACATGGGCATTTTCGTTCTTTTCTATCATGTGTATCAACAGGTGCTTGTACACACACATGTCCACGTACACTTGCACCACACTCTCTTTTGGCCTCCCCTCCCCCTCTCTGTCCAATGCGTTGGCGTGTGCAGCAGTAGTTGCTTGCGCACAACCACGTCCACGCCGCCGACTTGTACCACGTCGTGCATTCTTTTGGCCCCGCCCCCCCCTCCCGATGCGTTCTACGTGGCACGTCGTGCCGTCTTTGAGCCCCGCCCCCCTCCCTCCCGATACGTTCCATTCATTGGCTACCACATTCTGATGAGCCCCCCCACCCCTCTCCTCCCCCCTCAACTTGCTTTTAAGGGATTACATCTTGAATCATTGCCTCACTTGATGCAGCAAATCTGGCTGTGACGGTCCCACCTGATGACGGAGACTTGTGTTGCCTCCGAAACGTCGTGATTTTTATTTTATTTTACTTTCATTAATTTTAATGTTTTACCTACGTGACTTTACCGAAAAAACCTAAGAATAGGGGTAAGACTGTGTGTGTAGTGGTAGGGGTAAGACTGTGTGTGTGTAGTGGTTGGGGTAAGACTGTGTATGTGTAGTGACAGGGGTAAGACTGTGTGTGTAGTGGTAGGGGTAAGTCTGTGTGTGTGTGGTGGTAGGGGTAAGACTGTGTGTGTAGTGGCAGGGGTAAGACTGTGTGTGAGTAGTGGTAGGGGTAAGACTGTGTGTGTAGTGGCAGGGGTAAGACTGTGTGTGTAGTGGCAGGGGTAAGACTGTGTGTGAGTAGTGGTAGGGGTAAGACTGTGTGTGTGGTGGTAGGGGTAAGACTGTGTGTGTAGTGGCAGGGGTAAGACTGTGTGTGAGTAGTGGTAGGGGTAAGACTGTGTGTGTAGTGGTAGGGGTAAGTCTGTGTGTGTGTGGTGGTAGGGGTAAGACTGTGTGTGAGTAGTGGTAGGGGTAAGACTGTGTGTGTGTGGTGGTAGGGGTAAGTCTGTGTGTGTAGTGGCAGGGGTGAGGCTGTGTGTGTGTAGTGGCAGGGGTAAGACTGTGTGTGTGTGGTGGTAGGGGTAAGTCTGTGTGTGTAGTGGTAGGGGTAAGACTGTGTGTGTGTAGTGGTAGGGGTGAGGCTGTGTGTGTGTAGTGGCAGGGGTAAGACTGTGTGTGTGTGGTGGTAGGGGTAAGTCTGTGTGTGTAGTGGTAGGGGTAAGTCTGTGTGTGTGTGGTGGTAGGGGTAAGTCTGTGTGTGTGTAGTGGCAGGGGTAAGACTGTGTGTGTAGTGGCAGGGGTAAGTCTGTGTGTGTGTAGTGGTAGGGGTAAGACTGTGTGTGTGTGGTGGTAGGGGTAAGTCTGTGTGTGTGTAGTGGTAGGGGTAAGTCTGTGTGTGTGTAGTGGTAGGGGTAAGTCTGTGTGTGTGTGGTGGTAGGGGTAAGTCTGTGTGTGTGTAGTGGTAGGGGTAAGACTGTGTGTGTGTGGTGGTAGGGGTAAGTCTGTGTGTGTGTAGTGGTAGGGGTAAGTCTGTGTGTGTGTAGTGGTAGGGGTAAGTCTGTGTGTGTGTGGTGGTAGGGGTAAGTCTGTGTGTGTGTGGTGGTAGGGGTAAGTCTGTGTGTGTGTAGTGGTAGGGGTAAGTCTGTGTGTGTGTAGTGGTAGGGGTAAGTCTGTGTGTGTGTGGTGGTAGGGGTAAGTCTGTGTGTGTGTAGTGGTAGGGGTAAGACTGTGTGTGTGTGGTGGTAGGGGTAAGTCTGTGTGTGTGTAGTGGTAGGGGTAAGTCTGTGTGTGTAGTGGTAGGGGTAAGTCTGTGTGTGTGTGGTGGTAGGGGTAAGTCTGTGTGTGTAGTGGTAGGGGTGAGGCTGTGTGTGTGTAGTGGCAGGGATAAGACTGTGTGTGTGTGGTGGTAGGGGTAAGTCTGTGTGTGTAGTGGTAGGGGTAAGACTGTGTGTGTGTAGTGGTAGGAGTGAGGCTGTGTGTGTGTGGTGGTAGGGGTAAGTCTGTGTTTGTAGTGGCAGGGGTAAGACTGTGTGTGTGTGGTGGTAGGGGTAAGTCTGTGTGTGTAGTGGCAGGGGTAAGACTGTGTGTGTGTGTCGTGGTAGGGGTGAGGCTGTGTGTGTGTAGTGGCAGGGGTAAGACTGTGTGTGTGTGGTGGTAGGGGTAAGTCTGTGTGTGTAGTGGCAGGGGTAAGACTGTGTGTGTGTAGTGGTAGGGGTGAGGCTGTGTGTGTGTAGTGGCAGGGGTAAGACTGTGTGTGTGGTGGTAGGGGTAAGTCTGTGTGTGTAGTGGCAGGGGTAAGACTGTGTGTGTGTCGTGGTAGGGGTGAGGCTGTGTGTGTGTAGTGGCAGGGGTAAGACTGTGTGTGTGTGGTGGTAGGGGTAAGTCTGTGTGTGTAGTGGTAGGGGTGAGGCTGTGTGTGTGTGTAGTGGCAGGGGTAAGACTGTGTGTGTGTGGTGGTAGGGGTAAGTCTGTGTGTGTAGTGGCAGGGGTAAGACTGTGTGTGTGTCGTGGTAGGGGTGAGGCTGTGTGTGTGTAGTGGCAGGGGTAAGACTGTGTGTGTGTGGTGGTAGGGGTAAGTCTGTGTGTGTAGTGGCAGGGGTAAGACTGTGTGTGTGTAGTGGTAGGGGTGAGGCTGTGTGTGTGTAGTGGCAGGGGTAAGTCTGTGTGTGTAGTGGCAGGGGTGAGACTGTGTGTGTGTATTCTAGATTTGAAGCTTTCGTGACTGCAAGAATTCATACTTTTAGGTTTTTTCGGTAAAATAACGTAGGGGAAAATAAATAATAATAATAAATAAATAAGCAGAAATTAATTTTTTATTTCTAATATTATTTCCATTCTTTATTATTTCTTTTATTTATTTATTTTTACCTACGTGACTTTACCGAAAAAACCTAAGAGTATGTGTGTGTGTAGTGGCAGGGGTAAGACTGTGTGTCCTGCTCGATGTGTTTGGTGGTGTTTGGTGGTGTTGGGGGTGGTGGGGTGGTTGTGGGGGTCGTGTGGGTGGTGGTGGGGGTGGTGGTGTTGGGGGTGGTGGGGGTCGTGTGGGTGGTGGTGGTGTTGGGGGTGGTGGTGGTGAGGGTCGTGTGGGTGGTGTTGGGGGTGGTGGGGGTGGTGGTCGTGTGGGTGGTGTTGGGGGTGGTGGTGGTGGGGGCTGGGGGTGGCAGGGCGCGATGCGGCGATTGGCTCGCGTGACAACAACTCGCGGGGCCAATGGCGAGGCGCGTTCGGGACACTACGCCCTCTTCTGCACGACACGCCGGGCCTTTAATACAACAACAACACCACCACCACCACGAAAACCTCCCCCACTCACCCCCCCAGACCACCATCACTACTACCGGCGAGCTCAAGGCGGGATCCAATGGCAAGCCGCCTTGCTGCTGCCCTCACCGGCACATTGCCAGGGCGAATGGGGAGAGACGTTCTTTGACAAAACAACAAAAAAGGTGGTGGTGGCGGGAGAGAGGAGGAGGAGGGTGAGTGCCGAACGCCTCCCCGCGTGTTTACATCGCGGGCAAAACGCCGGCTCGCGGCTTGGCGCGGCGCAAAGCGCGGAGCGGATCGACGGAAGCGTGAAAGTGGAACTGGACTACTTCCCAGTAGCGGCGTCTTTCCACTTCTTACACCAACGACGTGTTCCACCTCCTCTACCTCCTCATTCCACCTCCACACGTTTCTCGTCGTCGCATAGAACGGTACGTAAACTGGCTCGGTGAGACGTTTCGTGCGGGTTTAGACGAGGAATGTGTTCGGGAGAGATGAGAGAGAGAGAGGTGAGAGATGGGAGAGAGATGAGAGATGGGGCGGTGCGGCGTGGGAGGCCGCCGGGTTTTTGCGGATCCGCGCGGATTGCCGCGCCGGGTTTCGCTATCCGCATTTTCGGTGAAGGTGTGGTGATGGTTGTGGGTTGTTGATGGTTGTGGGTGGTTGTTGATGGTTGTGGATTGTTGTGGATGGTGGTGGTTGTTGTGGGTGGAGGTTGTGTGTGTGTGGGGGGGGTTTGCTTCGGGTTCGCGATGAAAACAACGCGGCTTTGCAGTTTTAGCGGCAGCGATAACAAACATGGCCCCCTCCTCCCCAACCCGAACACTTTAAACGGGGACGACTCGAGAGAGAGATAAAAGTACTTGTGCGTGCGTATCGATACCTCATCTAATAGGGACACTTTGGAAGGGGGTAGTTGGTGGTGGTTTTGGGGGGGGGGGTGGTGGTTTTGGGGGTGGTAGTAGTGGTGGTTTTGAGGGTGGTGGTGACGCCGGTTGTGTTTTTTTTTATCAATCTGCGGCACAAGCGACGACTTTATAAGTTGTGTTCGTGTGTGTGGTGTACACCGGCGGTGCACGCCGAGTGGACTGTAAGGAAGCCGGGTTCTTAGTCTTCGTTTTTAGCGGGAGGAGGAGGGGGGTGGTGGTGTTGTTGTGTGGGGAAGAGCCCCCCCCCACCTCATTTAGTATAAAATCTATTTTATTTGCCTTCGGGCAGCATTTTTTTTTAAATACCAGCAAAAGGGTACGAGATCAACAACAACAACAACCTATAGGAACACCAACTACAAGTAAGCTAAATAGATAATAAATTCCTCGCCCGCAATCAAAATTTGTTTTAAATTTTAGTCCGCCCACGACCACCACCATCATCACGACCACCACCACCATCATCACCACCACCACCACGACCATGAGCTCGGCACGACACGGCAGGGCCCCGTCTCACCCGGGCGCAGTCGGCATCGCCGCGCCCGGCGGTGGCCGCCCTCCTCCCTGTGGCCCCGTCGGGGTCAAGGTCGAGGTCAGGTCACGAGGAGGCGACGATCCGGGCTGGGAGCCGCCGGGCCGTGGTGACGGCTGCCGCAACGGAGATTCCGGCTTCCCGGGCCGGCGCAAGGTATGGGGACGAGGATAGGTTGGGTTGGGGGGGGGGTCTTTGGTTGCATTGAATGCTGCCTGGGGGGTTTTTCATGTCCACAGAGTGCGGTGGTTACAACCAAACCACCCCACACGAACCTCTACAGCACCCCCCCCCCCCAATTCGTGTAACGAGAAGCTAAGCGGGCGTTGAGCCTGGCTAGTGGGGGTGTGTGCGAACACCGGCGCAGTTATCGCTGCTGTTGTTGTTGTTGCTGCTGCTGCTGTTGTTGTTGTAGGTTGCTTCCGTGGCTTGTATTGTGAGCGAGGGTGGTATGGCAAACACCCCACGTGTCGTTCCCCCTACGCAGTTGCAGGAGGCTTTACCCGCCTTAACCGACCGGCACTGACCAGCGAGGTGAAGTATGGTCAAACGAGCCACGCGTGGTGGGGAGGCCTTTAACGTGTGCGGGCAGCGAGTTGATGGTGTACATGAACGCATGCGCCGCGTTTACCCGATTGCTAAGTAACGATTACGCGTTTATACACGGTACTTACTGTATGGCATATTGCGTGCATCTTGGTGCGAGTGCAGTAGTTTGTTTTGAAATGTGTGTGTGTATGCAATTGTATGTAATGCAGGTTGGTTTAAGTGTTCCGTGGGGGTAATAGCTAAGTGATTTAGACGTGCACGCATAGGCGGTCCAACGCACATCGCGATGCCGCTCTGCAATGTACGTGCCGACACTTTCACGTGGCCTCGAAGTGCACCTAGCCTGGCACGAGCGCTGCTCGGTGGCAAATGGCGAGTTTGTTGCCCGTACTAAATGTTAGACCGAGCATCGCAATACGAGAGAGTAGCCAAGCATGGGCTGTTCATCCTCGACCATGCTTAATCCACCGTTGGATGAATCCCGCGAGAGCAGTGGCTACAATGTCCGCGATCTTGCGACGATGCAACCACCTGCACCCGAGCAGATTCCATCGGACGCGTTAGGTGCCTCCTTCCCTTGGCTGTCGTCTCTACCGTCATTATACTTCGCCACCGGCCATCAACCATCAAGAGCCCTTCCGGCCATGACGTGCCCGGTTCCCAATATTCGCTTCCTTTCCTTTTCCACCGGTCAGATTGACGCTTCTGAATCGAGTTATGTTTCTCTCGTACGGGTGTGCCCCGTGCTTCATCTCGGTTTGGAATTCCGTTGGGTGTTTGTTGTTTTGTAGTGGAGGAGCCATTGGTTTGAGTAGTGCCGCATTTGCAAAACATAACAAACCAAAGCATTTGCAAACCATAATATGGGGAAGGGGGAGGGACACGTGTAAAACTGGGTTAGGAGATTAGCCAAGGACTGTGTTGTTGGAAGTGTGGCGTGTTGGTTGTTGAGATGTAGTTATTGTCGAGGTTCCGAAGCTCATACCATTAAGCAGTTATTTATTTCCCAACTCTTGTTTGCCAAGAGGCCAGCCTCCTAGACCTTTGCCTGTGTTAGCATTTACGTGCGTGTGTGCTATGGCACACACGTGCCCACCTGCGTTGTTACAACACGTAGGCTGTTATGAGCTTTTATTTTTTGTGACCCTTAAGTGCTTTCTATCGGCTGTGTGGCGACACACTCCACGGGAGGCGAAATGTTTGGTTGGCTGATGACGAAGATCGTGTAATTTGTACTTGGCACTAGAGTTAAGTTGCGTTTCTTTAGGATGACCCTACCTAGGATGCAAATTTGAAAATTTGGATCGTGGAGGTTTTTTTGGGTTATGGGTAATATTGGTCGCGAAAGCTCGAAAATTTCGGTCTACCCATTTTTGTGAGCGTAGGCTTTGCTATGTGCCAAATGTCAGCCTCCGAGCACGTCTAAAACGTCTTAAGAATTTACATTTATAAGGATGGTATATGGTATGTATGCTATGTGATTGATGCCAATTATTTACTCATGGTGTATTTTTTTCCGGTAAAAGCCTCACCGAGTCTCAAGACTTATTTCAGGAGGGTCCTGCTCCATCGGAATGTTTGGCCAATTTAGTGCATGTGGGAAGGTAACTCAATTGCCTGTAGAGAACCAACCACACATGACCTTGTCAGCTCATTCACGATGATGGGACCGAATTAATCTCTGCTATAGTTATTCTTGGCCAGCAATTACCGCTTTCTGCAATCTCAAATCCTTTTCCATATATTTTACCATTGTGTCTGTCCACCCAGTTTTTTTTCTTCTAATTTCTGTATTTAGCCACATACTCGGGGCAAACATTCAAAGTTACACACGGGTGGTGGGTGAGTTCTCCAGCTCAGTTGCTCCACATGCTACCTCTTGGACATGTCGCCAGCCCAGTTGGTTTTTGGATTTCGCAAATCGCGAAATGATCTCACTATTCCTTGCTGCCAAAATTTGTCTGGAACGCAGGCGTGCACCACAAGCCAAGTGAAACTGCGTGAAAGTTCACTTGTGTTTTTGCGTTGCTACGCAGACCAGTGTACACTCGTGCAAGACGGTGAGATATTACTTGAGGTGTTTGTTGCAAGTGACTCCAGGACCCGTATTGAGAGAACGTGCCTGAGAGTTCGTTCACTGTGGAGAGATGGAGCTAGGGATCGGTTCATGTGCAGGAACTGGTGATGGTTTGAAGGAGGCCTTCATCCAGCAGTGGCTTGATCATGGCCCAGCACCTCCGATGAGCATTGGTTGGCTACGTTATGGTGCAAAAGAAGTTCAAAACAAATACGTACATGTTCTCTTGGTTCTTTCGGTAAAGTCACGTAGAAGGGAAATAAAAAAAATAATAAAAACATAATAAAATACAATTCTCACGACGTTTTGGCCACAACGCAAGCAGCCGTCCTCAGGTGAAGAACAGGGCTGTCGGAAAGACAGCGTCTGAATGAACACCACCAAGCTTGGCAGCGTATATTTAAGCTGGGTTAGAGGAGGAGGGAGCCTTGACAAAGGATGATGACACCTATCAAACCACAGTGGAGAAGGGACATTTTTATTTTAAGCATCTACATTTATATTTCTACCTGTCAATTGGAGATAAGATATCTGCGTAGATCAGGAATATCTCCTTTTTAAGAGCTCCATTGCAACGTGATATTTGCACAGCACATGGTTGATACCACACCGGAGGAATCTCACACACGAGACATTTAATAGTCATGATGACAATATTTAAATTCGCCCTTGTAAGCAAACTTTGCGAAGATGATAATTAGGGCTTAAGAAGTGAGCGGGTTAAACATGAAATAAAAGAAAGCAAGGCATATATTTGGCAGATGTCTTTGGCAATGACACACAAGCAATAAACTAATCTCCACGTTCGTCACTTGCACTGCCAGATAACGGTAAAACGCGTCGTCAACTTTCGCTTGTCCAGGTGCAATACATATGTACACGAGGCAATACAAACATGTGTTCACCTATGTATGATGGGGGTAAAGCGTTAGAATTTGACGTCTGTTTTAATTGCTTCTCAAAGAAATCGGTTTGGATGCCGACATGTTTACGGTCACATTGCCACCGAGTTTCTGACCCTTGTGAGAAGCAGTCATAATTATATGGGTGCATAGATGTTGGAGATCACACTACATATACATGAATGTCTTAACCTTTGAAGAAAGCTATCATGTACACAGTTTTATAAAATCAATACCAAAAAAACCGTAAAATTTTGCGTACAGAGGATTTTGCCAACATCAGTTTAAAACTGTTTTGAAGTGTACTTACTATACGGCACCCACTGTAGAGTGCAATGTCCAACTGTAAGTGGGTCACACCATGCTCTGAAGAATGGCCATTGCTTATGATGTTCACTCATTTATTTTCGAAGGCAACTCAAAGACGCACGGGGTGAAGTTTTTTTTTTAATCAACAGGGTTCGTCTAAACCAGGGGTCGGCAACCAAAACAACAACAACAACAAAGTTGTATTTTTTTCTAATTAGATAAAAAAAACTATTTCAAGAGCCACCAATGCATGTGAATACAAGACGGGTGGTCCTGAACAAATAACGTCACGAAGCTACCATTAAAGAGCCGCAGTGTAGTCCTCGAAAAGCCGCAGGTTGCAGACCCCTGGTCTAAACCCATTGATTAACATTCACCAAAACATTGCCATTGCTGCAAGTGAAGGCAGCGCGATTGTGCAATTCCGCATGTTTTAAAGTGGGCACACCGCCAAGCGATGCCAGCCGCTAGATGAGAAAATGGAACGCAGCACGAGGAAGCGTCACATGGTGATTGGATGGGCTCGGGGAAGTAATGTTTCTACTTCCAGAAGCCACTTATAATGCATTTAGATCCGTATAGTATGTGAACGGAACCACTGTACAGATACAGTGGGCGTATTTTATAGAGGCAGCCTGTGACAGAGACAGAGGAAAACATGGTCTTGCGTCTAGACTCGAGTCAACAGTGTGGATGGCTGGGATATGGAGCTCCAAATTATGAAGACATCAGAAGAGAATGTAACATCCTACTGAGAGCAGGTTGACTGGGGACAAAGACTTGGTTGCAAATTGCTGGCCTTATGATCGCTGGATTGTTGAAATTCAGATTAGTTGTTGGCCCATCCCCCTCCCCCCCCAATCATAGGATTGTGGAATTGCCATTGCACTTCTGTCAACACAAAAACACCGTTCGGTATTTGAGGGTTAGGTGTGCGATGGTGAATTGGTTAGTCGATTTTTTTAAATAGATGTTTAAGGCCGCTGATGCATGCATATATTCCCGCACATGAGAATCGATTTGTTTAACGTAAACGCACATTATTTAGTCGCGTTACATTTGGCCCAGCAGGGCAAATAACACCGTAAAAAATTATACACAAAACTTGGAAACGACTCAAAAGAGATGGTCAAAATGAGAATTCCCGAATAGAATCGTGACTTTTAATTATTTTGCTGGTGGGAGGCGTGGGAGGGGGTGTACTGCTATACTCCTTGGCATTTCTTTCACCGTGAGTGCGCCAAGTGTAATAATGGTAAAGTTTGTGAAGCTTCCTTTGTTCCATGTTTATATTTAAACGTGACATTTCAATCGCAATACACGTACTACACTCACATTGACACCCTTATGCCGTGTATATGTAACATCACAGGGGTGTAACAATGCATCAATAAGACAGTTGTGAAGTTCATGATGCATGTGTTGAATTGGCATGCATGGCATTGGGCATGTTGCAGTTCCTACGATGTGTGCAATGGGTTCGCAACTATTTTTGAGTAGAATCGTGGCCAATCGCAACAAGTCATTGAGTCGTGAAATGTTAACTACCACGCCGGGTATGCAGGAGGTCGTGGATTCGATTCCGACCCTGACGCCTGTATATGCGTTTACAGTATTTGGCTGCGAGACATTTCCACGTGATAAGCCGCTTCATTGAGCTGTCATGTATCACCAGGTCGCTTCTGAAAAAGAGCTACATAGCTAATTGGGCCTTACCTGGTAAAGTAAAAAAAGTTTGAATAATAGTCTATTTTAGTTTAAACAAGTGATTGAGGGGTGGCCAAATCACGTTATTACCACCCCCCCCCCCCCAATATATAGTACACGCATGTATATTGAATTGTCAAAACTTACACTGCTTGAAATATTGCTGTACGTAATTTTCGGTGCATCGGAAATGATGTCATTCTCCTTGCTGCCATTTGTGCCCTGTTTGTGTCGCACCGACACAATCATAACATAATTTTTTTTGTCAACACGTTGTGTGCATTACCGACTTGCAACACGATTACCAGTTGTGTGGGCACCACCACCGCCCATATCTGTCTCTGGCTTCGCAAACGTTATCCTTTTTTTTATGTTTCGCACCCGCTGATCCAGGCGCTGGCGAGGGTCGTCTTTATGTGAAGCGTCACTTCGAGAATCACGCGGGGGCACAGTATGTTGAACTTCTTTCGCATTTTACGTAGCGAACCGTGCTAATCGGAGGTGCCAACTGTACGTAGATAGGATAACCTCCATCGTTTGGCGTAAATTATTTTGGCAAGGTTTGTGCAATTGGGCGGTTTAAGACGTGTATTAAAAACAATATTTAAACTAAACAATTTCGATTTTACCAGGTAAGGCCCACTCGGCTATATAGCTCTTTTGCAGAAGCGACCTGGCGACAAATGATAGCTCCACGAAGTGGCGCATCACATGTAAATGTATAGCAGTATTGCCAAGTGGCAGCAGATTTTATTTTTAAGTCTCGGAGGCTCGGGTTTGTTTTTCCACACTATAAAGCATCGTGTAACAGTTGTTCACTTTGCTTAACCCTCACGACTCTACGTCGGAGCACATTCGACTCTGCAGGGCTGTGACGCAGACCTGATTTTTCAACGCGGCCATTGCCGCTCATCTCTTCAGACAGAGTGCCATGTGTAAATTGCACTCGATCTATAAATTTGCATTGCGATGCCCACAGTATTGCCTCGACACAAAACAATACTTTTTTTGATTAAGTTGAAGTCTGTTGGTCGTCCCATCCCTGACGAAATTGGGAAACGCAGCAGCCTCCTCTGCGGCGTTCGTAAGCCGTTGCACAGAAACAACAATTTCTGAACTGCACAAGGTTGTCTGAGATGCGTCGTTTGCTGCTCGTGTATTATATTCTTTTTAGCGCCGGCAAAAATCGCATGGCCATTTGCGCGGATGCACTCCCCCGGCGTGCGAGTAAACCGAGCTGTTGTCGTGCCCCGTCCAGATCTCCCTGCTGAACGGCTTCGATTCGCCCGAGCTCATGGAGACGAGGGAGAGCCCTCGTGGCAAGGAGCCGGCCGACGACGCAAGCGGCGTGGACGACGCCGAACCGATCGCCGACGGCCAGCCGCCCACGAAGCCAAGCCTGGGAGCGGACGGATGGGGGAGAGCCGTGTCCTCCAGCATTGATGTCCCCAAGTCCAGGTAGAGAGCTTAATTTTAGTGTGTCCTTCTCCTGATTTTCAGGTTTGCTTGCCGTGCCATCGCATTCGCAGCACCACGTCTGTTGACCACTCATTGATATGCTAATTTTTTCTCTAACCCTCCTCCCTCTCTCTGCCTCCGCCCCCCCCCCTCTGTCTATTTAAGGCCACCCCACAGAGACGATCACCTCTCTCTGTTACCTGTGTTGCTCTCGCTATGTATCTTGGTGATATCTGTCTGCTAATATGTCTGTCTATAGTTTTCTGGTTAGATTTTATGTCGCTATTTCATTATACCTGATGATTGCTTGTGTTGCAATCGAAACGTCGTATTCTATTATTTAATTTAATTTATTATTTTATCTTTAGACGTGACTTAACCGAAAGAAACAAATAATAGAGAGCTTGTGCTGGTGCGCGGCACGTGCGTTTTTTTTTGTTAAAGCGAAACGGGGGGATTGAAATGTTACGCCGCGCACGCAAACGTTTCGCGTGTCGGTCAAAATGGTTTGTGCCACCCCTCCCCCCCCCTGCTACCGCGGTGTGGGTTAAATGCTTGGTTCGTCACGTTATGTCAGCTGCTAGTTCTAGTGATGGCAAGACCCCCCCCCCCCCGCTCGGGCACGTTGAATGTGTTGTATTGCTTTGTGCGGTATCAGAGTCATTTGCGTCGTGCGGTGTGGCAGTTGTTATTTTTTTTTGTTTCAAGAGTTATTTTTACGCTTAGTGGTTTGCTGCTATGTCTTGTGCGGCGCTGCGAGATCCTCGATGAATGTCACGATAGACTTTAAATTGGGCAGCCTTCGTACAAAAATCAACTTGCGCGGACGTCACAAAGTTGTTAGCAGTATTCTTGCAGAAGCGAGCAGGTGTGGACGCTGCACTCAGAGATGCGATGTTGTACCACGTCGGAGCGTGTTGGGACATGCGGGTGCACACTGTTTGGCCAGCAATGGATTTATTTTTGTTATCTCACCCACAATCGCATTTGACAAAATATATTTATCCAATGAAATGCACGCGGTAAGAATGCATTTTCGAACAATAAAATATGCAGCCAGGCTGGACTTGATGCTCAATCGGAGTAATGTTTCAATGTGTGCTGATGAGAAATTCAGTGTTTATCCGAAAAACTGACAACTCCTACCGAGCATAAACTAAATTAATGTATCGTAACGAGGCAGCACAGAAGGCATCCGTTTTTGCTGGCATTCTGGATTCTTGAATCAACATCTACCCTGCCAAGGTTGCTGTAAGAAAAGGTGGGCCCAGTGTTCAAAGAGTGATTGGTTTACAAAGTCTGTATGTGATTAGTTTGATCGTGACACATTTTGTTTGGACCAGTCTTTGCAATTCATATTGGATCTATAAAATAACGCACTTCAAAAACACCTTGAGGATAAAGATTGTTTAAGTCGGTAGCTATGTTTTACAGTGTACGCTTGCCATTTTTATAAAATGTGCAGCATACTAATTACACTAATTGTGCATGCTCAAGTTTTAACCGAACAGGCTATGGCTCCCGTAATTTTGATTTGGAATAATCTGAAGTCGTTAGCTCAATGCACTGAGTGACAACTGGACTAGTTGTGAGTCCCCCAACCTCATGAGCAACACTGCTTCGGGAGGTCTCCATCCAGTAGTGGATTAAAAAATCAGCTGCAGCCATGATTATTCCACTGCTGGATGAACGCCTCCCCAAACTGTTACCATCTCATCATTTTTATTTCCTAATTATTGGCTCCATGGAGCGATGCATTCCTCAACGTAATTAGCTAAATGCTCTGGAATAACAAAACAGAAGTCGTGCAACAGTTTTGTTTTTGGGGAGAAATTGATTTTCAACCGCAGGAAATCTGTCGCTGCGTAAACAGCCTTGTTCGATGCCGTGGTTGTCCCACTAAAACGATGACTGCCAGTCAAAAGTTATTGAGCAGAGAGTGATTGGGTTTGCATGGGATTGTCGAGGCCAGTCCGAGCTGTACAGCATTTTCCACACTTTGGATAGAACTCTGGAGAGAGAGAGATAGTGTGCGTGTGTATATTTCTAAATTATGAAATGCAGACATCAACTCTGTCAGGGTGCATATCTCTGCGATTAGTTCTTTGGACACGAGTCTTGCGTTGCTTCTTCAGTCGGGTGTTTTTGCCACGGTCTCTTGTCATTAGTTTCCTTCGTGTTGTGTGTTTGGATTCAACAGTCGCTACACAATCCTGTATCGATACACGCCATGTACCGCCTGCGGTCTTTCGTCACCCAATATTTAATTATATATGTTTTATATAGTAACGTCATAATATGCAACTGCGTCGAACAGCAGTGCTCAATCTGCAAACACAGAGGCGCATAGACATATATACACACACACATGTAAAGATGGTTTCAGCCAATGAATGAGTATACACGTACGAAGAAACAGGAGCACGCGTAGAAAACTTGCAATTTTAAATGAAAAGGTCCACAACTTGTAACTGTTAATGCTCGTTTGTGATCACAAGCGGTGGTTCCCCCCCCCGCCACATCATGCTAAATACCATTCCATTTTCAACTTCCGTATTCAAAGTTTGGTGTAGCGAAGCAGTCGAGCACAATGTAGGTGTGACGGTGCCAGGATTTGAACTGCGTGACCTCTCGCATTAAAGCCGCCCTCCATTCCATGTGGTTGGCTTCTGCTGGAATGACCTCGCTTCTGTCGTGGCAGATAATCACTTGAGCGTTTTGCCTCGCGCTCACAGGAAACACTTTTAAGAGGAAACTTTACCGCGTCAACTTGTATCGCAAGGCAGCTCGATTTGCGAGGGTAACATGCAATTATGACCTTGGCCGTTTTAAACGAATGCAGGCGTGCGATATGCTTGCGTGCCGATTTCCCCAGCAGTGTGTGAAATAGTAGCAGGGATAATTGAAAAAGACAGAAATTAAAAACTGTAAAACTAATGAACCCAGTATGCAATTTCATAATGTGTGTGTTTTTACCCTTTTACTTTCAGAAGCTCGCACAATTGATAGTTATTTCAATAAAAAAAACTTAAGGAGAGGGTTCATACTCTTAGGTTTTTTCGGTAAAGTCACGTAAGTAATAAAATAATAAAATAAAATAATAATAAATCACGACGTTTCGGAGGCAACACAAGTCTCCGTCTTCAGGTGGGACCGTCACAGCTAAATTTACTTGATACAGTAACGAAACGTCGTGATTTATTATTATTTTATTTTATTATTATTTTTTTACCTACGTGACTTTACCGTAAAAACCTAAGAGTATGAATCCTTGCATTCACGAAAGCTTCGAATCTGGAATTAAGGAGAGGGTACCTTTCTTTTCCTTTTGGCTATCCGATTTGACCATTTTTACATTTCCCACGAGTGCTTGAGCCCTATTAGAGATTACCGCCGTGTGACATCGGTTGAGCTCGATTTTCTAAATGCAGTTGTGTCCATCACATAAATGATTAAGCCTGGCTCTCTGGCTGTGTGTTTGGTGTGGGAAGCCGTGAAGACAGGGTAAATGAACCCAGTGACCTGGATTCGATCCCCGGCTCTCAGTGGCTACAAACATAGTAAATGCAACCTGGCCTGTGCCCTCCTCTAGGTCGAGTTGACTTTAAACGAGACTATGGTGGCCGTGCGTGGTTCTGACCACACCAACATCGAGTTTGCTGTACCAGCCTCGGAGTTTGAGCCTTATTCTGTTTAAAACATTGACTGTGAAAACATATGCTTGACCTCGCGCAGGATATTATTTAGTGGTATATTCTGGTGGCAGTTTGTACAAGAGCATGGGCGCTAACTTTGCCAACTTCTGCTCAAAGTAATAAATTTTCACAACTAATATTTGGCTCGCCAAAAATTGCCCCAAGTCGTCCGTGAAACTTTCCAATTATATTGCGCTGTAATAATTCTCTCCGTTGCATTTGGCCTCTGCAATTAATGAGCCCTTGTACTATGCTTCGCGACATAATGCCGCCACACCAAAATAATCTCCATGCAGAGTTCAATTAAACGCTTGCAGTAATCCTTGGTGTCACTTTGTGGCCAAAAATATCTTTATATGCCCTATGAAATGTAACCAAAGCAGTTTTGAAATATTGGCAGCTAATTTTACATGTTCTATCCTAAGGCCATTGAATTTGTTTAAATAGTAATTACCTACTATAATCACCCAGAAATGTCTGTCCCGTCCCGCGCGTGACGTCACTTAATGAGGCCCACCCCCCGCATGACGTCACTCCACATGAGGCCCACCCCCCTCATTCATATTCATGGCCGCATGGAAATTTACACTAACGCACAAGAAGGTCGCTCACTCCACATGCCGCACCCCTCATTAATAATCATGAGCAGGTGACGTTATGCCACATGCTGCACTCCACAATAACCATGAGGGAGTGACGTCACTCCACATGCCGCACCTCTCCCCAATAACCATTCGCTGGTGACGTCACTCCACATGGGGAAACCCCCCCCCCCCTCATTAATAATCATGAGCTGAACAATTTTTCTCTTGAATATTTCAGATTTACTGCAATATACACCCGTCCTTGGACGGGCAAAAGAGCTAGTAAGTACTGTATATATTTATCCACGGTAACCTCAAAAAACCAGAGAGGGAGGGAGGATGGGGGTCATCCCAGGGATGTGTGGCCAATTCTGTTTGAGTGCTGCTGTTGTGCCGTTTTTGGCATTGGCACAGACAGGCGCGTGTGACGCATGCCAACGTGCACTTGATTTATTCGCGTGAAGCTCGCCGAAGCCTGCTATTGCCTGCGAGCGATGTCGGGATTGTCGCGATATGGCGATACCGCATTGTAACGTACAATGCAAGATCCACTGTAATTGTTTTGTCCATTTAGCAAAATATCACGTTGCGATTATCGTTACCCGCGTTGATAAAAATGCGGATTTCATTTCCTGCAAAAATATGAAACGGCACCCGATTTCTTTTGAAGTTTAAAATTATTATCCCTTAAATGCCTACGAGCTAAATGAGTGTTTTCACAATGTTTTTGGAGTGATTTGATGGCATAGCAATTAAGACGTATTAATTTTTGTCATTTCCTCTCATTGTATCTTGTATAACTTGACAGCGTGTACATTAGACGGTAAAAGTACAGTGATTTGAAGACATACTGCAGGCTTTTTTTTTTAGCGAATTGCAGTTTAAAACTCTGTGTACAGTCATCCTCATTACTGGATGTACATCAAATGAAAAAAAACAATGAAATAAGTGCTAAATACAATTTCTAAGTTTCGGATAAAGTAATATCTGTTCAGCGGGTAAGTTATTCTGATTTCCCAGATTGTATCTGTGACTTCCTGGATCTTGTCCTGATGTTTAACGTAGTTCCAAATGAAACGTCTATCTTATCGCTAAAATGCGGTTGCCGGAATCGTTATTCAACTTTAACGGTGAGCCGAAACTAATAATTAATTTGGCGGCGTTAAATTCATCAACACGAGAAAACTTGTTTGACCATGTCGGGTGGTGGAGGGTCTTAACGACACAACTTTTTTTTCATATCATGGGGAAATTATATCCCATCAACACTCCAAGTGATCTGAGGATGTCACGTCACTGGCAGGTGACAGCCAGAACCACAAGCCATTCCCTTGTCACTCTGACCCTGTGGAGGGGGTTGTGTGTGTGTGAATGGGCGGCACGTGGCGCGTCTGGGGGTGGGCCCTGTCAGTCCATCGCGTTGGCAGCCCACTGTTGTTGTTTGTCTGCTTCCCGTTACAAAAAAAGAAAAGCGGCACCATTTGGCTCTGTTAAATATTCACGCTCGTAGCTCGCGTGCGATTTTTAAATACAGCCATGAAGTTAAATCATTGGCCTACGTACAGAGTTAGCCGTACGCACGATCGCGTTGTATGCAGTTCGCTGTTCGTAAACACTTGCGCATAATGGCACAGGGCTCAACTCGTGCTGTATTAGACCATATTTCAACGTATGCATAATCGGTCTTGGGGACAAATATAGACATGCGAGTTAAATAATACTATAATCTTACCTATATAATCGAGCCTATCATGGGACTTTTTTGCAAGTATCACAGTATGATCTCAGCAGTGAAGCATAGCCTCGAGTCTGATTAGCACATGGATGGAGATTGCCTTTAAATACCAGGTGGTGCATGCTGCGCGGTGGAAAGGAGATGGCAGTGCAGCAGTAGATTCTTGACTTTGTGTGTGGGAGCTTGGTCCTCCCTTCGTGTGTGTCCGTTTTCTCCGGGTATTCTGTTTCCTCCTACAAGCCAAAATGGTCATTCATAGAATTGAGCAAAAATAAAATTGCAAGCCCACCCCCCACCCCACCCCAAGAAAAAGTGTCTCAATCGATCAGGTCTACCCATTGACACTTCACTTCTCTTGACACTTCATTTTGCTCGTTGGAGCCAGTGCGGTGCGATAAAGGCCTGGCGTGGGAAACTGACACCAAATGACTGTAAAGGCAATTGCACAACAACGTTTAAACGTGTCCGAGCTCATCGAAACAATTTTCACGGGCACTATCAAAATACAATCTAAAAATGGCGTTTTACGGAGTGACGCGCACATCGGAGTAATGACGATGAAGCTCAACTCGGCGAGGCTCTTCCCATGTGGGGTAAGTAGTAGTCGTGTTAAATAAGCAGAATAAGAAGTGGCATTGTGGATTGCACGCTGCCCTATGAACTCGGCAACTTGCGTTCAATTGCTGGTCAGTAGTGAGTAGTCTCTAAACTAGCCCTGACCCTCCACTCACCCCCTCCCCCACCCACTCACCCCCTGCTCCCTTGACATTCCTCCAACCTGCTCCAACCAGCAAGGTTGAATGAAGTTTTGTCTTATAACCGCCACGCTCAGGAAGAAATTAATCTAGTAGCAGATGCTGAATATGATTACACTCATGTGGAGTAAGTTCAGCCATGTTTATATCAAAAGAAGTGTGCTAAAATCAGAAGTTGTCCTTTTGCCTTTCCTTGATCCCTTTGAGTGACCTCTTATCCACACAAGAGGGTGCTACGATCTCCTGGTTTAAAGCAGTCAAGTGATATTTGTAGAGATAACCATCACATGGCAGTCAAACAAAGGATGTAATTTGCAGAGCTGGAAAGTGTACTATTATTCCTGACAGAATTAAGTAAATTTCATGCAGTAATTGGTGAACTGGGTGAGAACATCAACTTTTTGGACCTCCGTGTCTAGTTTATTAATGGGTGGCTGAAACGCAGTTTTGAACCCATGGTCTCGGTGGTGCCAGTTCATTGACTCCGACTCTCAGCTGCCCACCTTTGACTCGTTTTATATCAAGCGGAAGGCAATGTGTCTCTATGCTCAAATGATCAATTGCGTGGTCCAGAGCCACACTAGAAATGATGAAACTGTTAACTTTTTATTTTCAGGTAAGGCTCACTGAGCTATGTAGCTCTTTTTCAGAAGCGACCTGGGCAAAAATGATAGCTCAACGAAGTGGCTTATCACGTGGAAATGTTTAGCAGCCAAATACTGTAAACACATTTTGATTCTAAAAGTGGAGGGGGAAAACCGGAGGTCCCAGGAGAAAATTCCACGCGAGCACGGAGAGAGCATGTAACCTCCAAGTATACAGGAGTCGGGGTCCGGATCGAACCCGCTACCTCCTGTATGGCAGGCGAAGGAGTTAACATCTCGCCACTGTGGCGGTGGTGTGCTGTCGTAATCGTCTCACTGTGCTTTTAATTCGGTGGCTGCGCATAGCTAACATTTACCAGTGGCAAGTGATATCTGAACCGGTTGCAAAGCACTTCACATTCACCAACCTGCACCGACCAGCCCGGTGAAGTAAAAAACCCTCGTTATTGACGAGGCACAAGGAAGGCCTTCATCGGCGAAGATGTGTGGAGCTGCTACGTGCGAGACAGCTCCTCGTAAATGTGCAGAAGTTGTAACCAGCGTCAACGTGGCATGTTGGGTAATTTTATAATATGGTTACGTTCATGTTGTCCCCAAATGACGTTTGTTTTTATCGGTGTTCTGGTCTTTGTCAGGCAGTGTACTTGAGAAACACATCCTCTTACCAAAAAAAAACCCGATGGGAGTTGTGTGGGAAATTGTGGCTTTGGCAAGTAAACTGATTTTCCTGGGCCAGGCCAACAAAAGCACCCTTATTATCGACCATTTTTAACTATTGTGCTTTGTGTAATTACCCGATGACCATCTAATTTTAGGACCTTATAAGGAAGTACGGTTGATAGATGTAAATCTGTAAATATTCCTTCTTTTTTAGGAACACTTCTCCCAATGTCTGTGCGTGTTTTGTTTTTTCACCCAATCTGACCATGCACATGAGAGCGTGTGCTGGAGACTGGAGTATTGGAATGATGCTGACTTGTTCCGGCTGCTGTTCCCGACCTGCATTTGGCCTATTGCGTGACCCGTGCATGGTACGGCAACTCGGGCGACGGCAAGTTTTTTTTTTGGGGGGGGGGGGTCACGCGCGGCTCGTCGCTTCCCCTTGGCTGACCTTGCCCGCTGGGAATTCTGCGCGAGAGAACCTCGCGGCTGGAGGAGGAGAAGGCGGGGGGGGGGCAGAGGGGGGCGGGCAGAGGGGTGGGTCGTAGCTCTTCTCCTGGCTGCGTTGGATCGACTGTCACTGTCGAGACTCGGGGATAGGAAGGGCGCTCGCTTTGGGGGGGGGGTGGGGGGTGGCTTTGCCAGGAGGAAATCTTAGGAAGTGGGGGGGGGGCTTGCTCAGAGACACTAACAACAGAAGGGGGGGGGGGCAGGGGTTGTATGCTGCTGCGCGCTCCTCTCCCTGTGTAATGCTTCTCCTAGGATCGTGCAGCGCCGGTGTTGTTTGCTTTGGGTCGTCTTGAAGGGATTGTGTACAGGATAATTGTGTGTGGAACGGATGCATCCTCGTCGGTGTCTGCGTGTGCTATGCGAGTGTTGGCACCCTTTGGGCCAAGTGGCATGTCTGACCTGGCCCAGTGGTTTGTGCTTAGTAGCTACATCTAAACTAAACTATTTTGTATTTTACCAGGTAAGGCCCACTGAAATGATAGCTCTTTTTCATAAGCTTCCTGGCCACAAATGATCGCTCAACGAAGTGGCCTGTCAACGTGGAACTTTATAGCAGCCAAATACTCTGAATGCGTGTCGATTGGAAATGTGGGGGGGAAAACCGGAGGACCTGGAGAAAAATCCCCGGGGAAGACATCCAGGTGTTAGGGTCGGAATCATCCCTACGACCTCCTGTGTACCAGGCGAGGCAGTTAACACCTCGCCACTGTTGTGCTCTCATCCGATCTCAATCGTAACCCTGCTCTATTGCCGCAGAGTTCAGCTTCTGCATTTCTGAGCCAAGAGCCAAATCTGCACGCGCCTGCCTGTTCGGCTGTGCCCGATGGTTGTAAGCAGTTTGTGTGTGTGCGGAGAGCAGCAGTGTAATAGTTCGCACAATGCGCTTACAACTTGGTGACCCGAGTTGGATTCCCACTCAAGGATAACATTGCTGAGGATTATTTGAATCTGGGTCTGGGTCCTTAGGTTGACTTGGCCTTCAATGACTACTGTAAATGTTGGCACGAAGAAGACAAAGGCAGTCAGGCATGGTCCTAGCCACATGACCACCCCCTCGTGCACTGTGCCGCCCCATCGTAGGTCCATACTGCGTGCCAAAGTGTTCTCTGTACATCTTGGTGAGTACTAACTCTTTTCCCACTGTACAAAAAGCCTTGCCGGGGGCCATGCCAAGTCGGCCTGGTGTGACTGGAGGTGCTGCGTTGTTTTTCCCAAGGCAGATGACGAGCCGCGCCGGTGACATCGCCAAACGAAGGCGTCGAGACTTGTGCAGAACGATGCTGCGATGCCGTGTTCACGGTGACAATCGATGTGTCAATGAGCCCTGCAATTGACCCTGCTTGCTCCCCCAAACCAGATTCGGATGTTTCAAGGCCAGTGTGGTGTGCTTTGGTTCTGGCTCGGCACCGTAAATGGCTAGTGGGAAAAACCAGCCTTGCCTTGAGGGCGCCACGCTGCCTCGACTCTGTGGAAAAGGGATCGTGTGCAGGTCTGTCGAGGCGGGCGGTAGTGTATGTTGGACTTCTTTCGCACCGTACCTAGCCAACCGTGGTAAATTGAGGTGCGGGGAAGGACAACAAGCTATAAACAATGGGGTGCAGAGACGGAAGGCTGCCCGGTGTGGCGTTGTTGGTTGATGTGCACGGTTTGTAATTTTTTTGTGTCTCAGCGCGACGCGGCTTTTGCTGCTTACGCGTGGGCTTGTGATCGTCGCTCAGTCCCGTGACGTGAAACATCTGCGTCGGCGGTGACGCTCTTGCGCTGCTTGCGTGGCTCTTAACTGTCTTCGCGTGCCCCTCGGAGTGGAACAAGGCACACCACGCGTTCTTGCGGTTTATTATTTTGCAGGCAAGTAAACCATCTTCGATCATGAAATGGCACTTTAATAGGAGTTTTCAATGCTTGGAAGAAAGATAAATAAACAAAGCAACTTGTAAAAGTAATGCAGTGACAGGTTTAGCCACACAAGTTGGTAGATAATACATTGGTGAGTTTTTTTTGTTTTCAATTCTGGAAGTTGCATTTAAATAGTGTTTTATCAAGTGAATTATTCCAATTTGGTGCCTTGCTATTTTTAGGGAGCGGATAATGCGTTTTTTCCCCCACATTTGCAACCTTATTTCCCATCCATTCAGAAATTACGACTGCTTCCAAAAACACAAAACCAACTTTAACCGGTTATTCTGAGGGCAGGGCAGGGGGGGGTAACACAAATCTTTCACTTGCCACCCTTTTTTTTTCAACAAAGCACCACAAAAGTTGCCCCCCCCCGTACGTTTTCGCTGCGGCCCCACGGTTTTTCTCGACGACGTACTTTCGCCCGCCGCCCCCATCGTCATCCGCCTGCTCACGTTTGCAAGGCGGCGCCGAAATGGCCGACCCGCTCTCCTTTTTGGCCGTGCCGGCCTGAGGGAGGAAGGGGAGGGTGCGTTCCAGGCGGGCGTTACGTTACAGGGTACGCGAGGACACGGCATGCGTGTGCGCGCGAGCCTTGGCAGCGGCAGCGGAGGAAGACGATGCCTGCCCCCCCCTCCCACTCCCACCGCGCTTTTCCCGCGCGCTCATCTGCCTGCCGAGGAATTGCAGCAAGCGGCGCAGATAAGAATCGCATCGCAGCGCAGATCTGCCTTTTGGGAATTAGCAAATCGTCTCGTGTTGCTTGCTTTTTTGATGCGACCTTGCCGTTTTTTTTTTACAAGATCCACATTTACTTGTAAGGTGTGCTTCGCTTGGGGATGTGCGTGTCGCGGTGGGAGCGCGTCGCTCGGTCCACTTTCCCGGCGCTTGACTTTTTGGAGGTTGCGCCTCGTGTCGGCAGTCATCATTTGTCTACCGCGGTAAATATTAGAAGCCCACTGCGACAGTAATGCTGTAATTACGGTGCTTTGGGGTAAACAATATGCGGGCAGTCCCCGGGCAGAATGGCCTTGATGTCATTAATCGTGCGTTTTATGCAATTTGGGAGGCGGGGAAAAAAAAATGTGAAATGGACCTACATCATTTTTCACGCTGCTGTAAAAAAAGGGGGGGGGGTGGATGTGTAAACAGTGAGTTGTGTGCAACTGGCTTGCAGTGGTGTCAGCTGCTGCTGCGGTTCTTATCCCCTCGTTGTGTGGGACGGCTGCAGTGATTTTGTTGTTGTTGTTGCAGTGAGGCGCATGTTCCAACTTTTGTCCCTCGCTTTGCATAAATCAGAATATTTGTTTATACTGGAGGAATTCGATGAGCTATAAAGCTCTTTTTTCACAGATGTCCAGTAGTTTTCATATGTCCAGCTGGAGGGACGGGGGAGCAAGAGCTGCAAATGGAGCAGTTGGTGAACCGCGCTACAAGCCCAGCGACTTGCGTTTTGATTCCCGGACCTCGGCTAATATCGCCAGCGAGTGGTTTTATTTGAACCAATGTCAAGTTTTACCCCCCCCCTTCCAACCTGCATTGATCAGTGCGGTGAAGTATGGTTAAATTACCCCTTTGAGCAATGGGGCATGGGGGAGGCCCTATGTATGATTATAATATGGATTTACATGGCGTCTCAATGCATCTGAATCTTGATGTTGTACAGAAACGGTGGCCATGTTTGTTTTGGAGAGAGAGAGGCAGTTGTGTATGCGTTGAACTTTTTTCACACCGTACGTAGCCAACGGTGAGAATTGGAGATGCGGGGGAAGGATAACAAACTAAACACACAAAGCAGGCGCTTCTTGAACCTAGACTTGAGCAAAGGGTTATAAATTATTTTTTTATCATTAAAATCGCAGGATTTTGTTCTATGTGCAGCATTCGTAAACCAAACTGATAATCCTAACACAGGCTTTATTACGATTCTCATATATTTTTTGGTGGTCGTATTGCATAAATAAAATGTGAAGTTAAACCCCCTCCTCTACCCGACACGACCAATCGGCAAAGTCGTCACGTGATGAACACACGTGCCATTTCATTACCGCTTCAGTAGTACTTACTGGTGAGTTGAAGAGTTCAATCTTAAGAGATTGCTAAATGTTGCGAAGTTGTGCTCCCAAACACACCTTTGTGTGCCGGAGCAGCAATACATTAGAACGTTTGTTCACACGAAACTTTTATAACTCAATCGGAATCTTTATTTATTCCTGGAGAAATCCGATGAGCTATGAAGCGATTTTTTTTAATACATTTCCAGTAGGGGCAGGTCAGAAAGTTACAACAACAAATAATACAAAAACAATAGCATGCCTGTCAATCCCTTATCAGTGCCAACCTTATTTTAATTCAGACCTTATTGGTCACCCCGTGCCTCTTATAAATCTCAACGTTCATCCTACAAAGTCCCATCACAAGGGAGAAACAACAAACAAATAGAATTTTTTTTTACCGTATTGAAACGGCTGTACGCCCTATGGACCTGAACTCAAATTCCCTGTACAAGAATACGGGTAAACCGTGTGGGTTGACAGGTATGCGATAGTTGTGCAAAGTTTAGGAAAGGTAATTATCGCACCTCCGATTAGCGCGGTTGGCTACGTACGGTGCGAAAGAAGTTCAACATGCACACGTCCATAAAAATAACTAAAAATAAATACATCAAATAGATCAAGTATATAAGTTCAAATTGCATAAGTACACCAATTTCCAAGTTTGGGCAAGGCAGCAAAACAACAGCACAAACAGTTCCAGACCTCTCCTCCATGATTCCTCAATAAAATTGCACATTAAAATATTACAATCGACACACGGGTGTGTCAGGTAGAGGGGGGTGTACGACACACACACATTGGCATTTTACTCACACGACAATCTGACCCAAAAACTTCTATTCATTATTGATCAACCAGACATCCAGTTTTGCAGCTTGTAACCGAAACGCCTCTGTGCGGTGCTTCCTGATGGCGTCGCAAGCGTATTGTTCGCAAGGGCAGAATTATTTGCCAAACAGAGGAGACCCCCACCCCGTTGCATTACGAGTGAAAATTAGGCGGTTTGGCTTTCGTGACGCGTCCAACGTTTGAGCCTTCTCTTTAAATAGGCCTCGGGGTCGTCGAATGGTCTGCCAAAAAGCGTATCGTGCTCGGGCTGACACCAAATGACCCCGGACAAAGTGATGCTGTAACTGAACTCGGCTACTTATGGACGAGTAGTAGTAGTAGAAACAGTGAAAACAACAACAACACCACCACCATTGATTTATCCAGGAGAGTCTCGAGAGCCCTTTTTGGGGGACTTCCTGCCGTCGGAATGTTTGTCCATTACCATTTAATGAGTGTTCGGCTTCACGTGGGAGGCAGTGGGAGTGCGGCGTCGGGAGAGATTCTCGGCCACGAACGCGCAAGCCGCACTCTCCTCGCAGCCTCGCACTGACGACGTCTGGTGGTCGCCATCTCGAGTACCAGCCGGGTTCCAACACCTGCTTGGATTCCGCGTCCGCCGGTCATTGTTCTTGTTCCTGGGCATAACAAAAAAGTGGTGCCAACAACAACGCCGAGGCACGCTGCGCCATTCAAAGCCACGTTGGTACCAGCAAGCCGAGCGGGTGGCGTTTACAATCACAGGTGGAGGTTCAGTGTTGGGCGGGAGCAGGGCCGCGGGGGGTGGGTGGTCTTTCCCCGACGCTGCTTTTGAAACGCCTACAGCGAAGCCGCTGCCTGCCCTCGCCTACCAAGACGTGCCGACACACCGCACAGTCGCGCATGCGGGTTAATTCGTTCAGTGTTCACCCCGTTGGGGAATTAGTGGGGTGGTTTTTTTTTAACCACTCCGGGTGTTTTTGTTTCTAATTAAAGCTTTGGTAGAAGCGGGGAGGGGGGGGATGTGGGGAGTGGATAGACGCAGCACAGCGAGTACTGTGATAGTTGAGAGCGGCTTCGTAAATAGTCTCCGCTTCCACGGCGGCTGAGTTTAGGCACATAACTTCCGTCGGTAGCTCACTGAGATGAATCGAAAATGACCAATATTTATCGATAATAGAAGTTTTTGGGTGAGATTCTGTAAATATGAATGTGTCGTTAAACCCGCCACTACCCGACACAGCCAATTTGTAAGGTTTGTCACGTAAACAGAACTTGCCAATTCCCATAACGCTGTACAATTGTAAATGTTGTGGATTTTCTGCCCAACACACTGGTGTGCTATTCTAGTAACGAATTGGCAAACCTTACTAATTGGCTGTGTCGGGTGGTGGCGGGTTTAACGACAAATCTATATTTACCCGATCTATCCACAATTAACGTCCATTATGGATATATTATAAACAAAAGAGTAATCGCAACAAAGAAATTGATCGCATGCTGTATATCAAGAGGGTGGGGGCATGCAAGGAGGGCGTGGATGAGCAGGCCGCCTTGATAGGAGACTTGTGGGCCCAGCGCTCGGCTCGGCTTCTGTTTTTGCAGGAAATGGTGCGACGCTTAATTTTTTCTTTTGGCCGTGTGAGAAAAAAAAAAGCTCTTTGACCAATTACTCAGAGGGGTCACGGCCGCGTGGTCCAAAGTGGAACAGTGTAAAAATACAGCAAAGTGCATTGTGTGGGAAATGTACATTTTAAAGAACTTACAAAGTGCTCTCGCTCTGTTCCACGTGTTTTGTTCCTTTGGCTCGACTCTTTATTCTATTGGCCCAGGTCGGACTCTTTTGCATGCTCTGACTTTACCAGGCATTAAATAGGAGGGGTTTAGCCCATCACCGCCTCTACCCGGAAAATTTTTATCCCCCCCCCCCGCCTATGAAATTGAGTGTTTTGTGTTGGGTTCACCGTGACCATGGTGGCGAGATGTTAACTACCTCGCCTGGCATACAGGAGGCCGTGTGTTCGATCGCGACCCTGACACCTGCTGTGTATATTTGGAGTTTGCGTCTCCTTCACGTGGTCCCGTGGATTTTCTCCAGGGTCCTCCGGTTTTCCCCTCCACATTTAAAAAAACGTGCGTTTAGAGTATTTGGCTGCTATAAATACCCACATGATCAGCCACTGAGTTGAGCGATTCATTTGTGGGCAGGTTGCTTTTGAAAAAGAGCTACAGAGCTCAGTGTGGCTTACCTGGTAAAATATATATATTTTTTAATTGGTGATCCAATAGGTGCTGGGTGTGCTAGATGTTTCTATGCACCCTCTTACAGATATGTTTTGTTGGCAGTAAAACAAATTATTGTATCGTAAGTATTTTATCTAGACATATTTACCACCCTGAGAGAATGTGGACGTTTTTATCATACTGGTCTTTTGGTGCATTCATTGCAGAGTTGGCCTAAATGATCAACTTGCTACACTCGAACCTGGTTTAACCCTGGGTGGCTGCCTTGATTCGAGCCCAAGTTTTCAACATTATGACCGTTTGAGTTATAGAAGACACCCTTTTACGTTGTCGCTTTTAAAGTATTATTATTAAAGACCCAATTTTTTTACATGCCAGCAAAACGTGGGGAGAGTGCTGTGGTGAAAGCACCACAGTGGTGGTGCACGGGAAACGAGCGATTTGGCTCTGACGACGACGACGCGTCGAGCAGTAGCGAGCCGGCACGTGCACGTTCTACGACGCCAACGCGTGACTGACGGCCAAACCATATAATAGTAGGTTAAATGAAATGCCTTCCAAACTGGTGCGTTTTTATGATCCGTCAGTTCTGGCAAGTTGTCCAAGTTGCGCCCAGAACACGTGCCACGATTCTTAACATTCGGTTCAAATTCCAAAAAGGCTCCAAAATCAAAACTTGAAGCGTCTGGTCGGCGATCATGACATGAGCGAGAGGAACCTCCCTATCCGTTCTGATGACTCGCTTGTTTGAAGAGAATTATAAATAAAAACACTTTTCTTTTTTACTTGTTGCATATACAAATTTGTAGCGTGCAGAGTTTTCAATCGATTCTGGAGGCGCGGGGAACCGCAACGTGGGAATGCAGCCAGAGCTGGTGGTACCAACTTATTCCCCGAGCTCCTCTGGTCCTATGCATTGGAATGTTTTAGTCAACTCCCATTAATGCCTCTGGCTGACATGCAGATGGCTACATTAGGTTTATAAATCTCTCCACTGTCATTGTTTGTAATATAATACAAAAACCCGTTCTTGCGTGAAAATCTTGTTTTTTACGTACCGTATCGTATGCACCTAGAGTTGGGCGGAGGGGGAATGGTGGTTAGCGCACTGCGCTTCAAGTCCAGCAATCGTTGGGATTTCATTTCCCAGCTGCGGCCAACATTAGTGGCGACGCGACATCTGGACCGCTTCCTTTCACCGTAGTGGTAAATGTTGCAAAATCCGAATATTTATTTATTCTGAAAGAATCCGATGAGCTATAACGTTCTTTTGCACAGAAGCACGCAGCGGCTGCAGGCAACGGGTAATACTTTTTTACAAACGCGTGCAACGATGTCACTTCTCGTCCGCGAGATTCGGTGAACTTAGAGACGATTTTTAGATCGCTAAATCGTCACACACCCCCCACTCCCACTGCGCGGCACACGCGTGCGCGGTGGGCAGTGAGCGTGCTCGTCGCCGTGTAAACTGACCACACGAGAGCACTTGTGGACTGAAGAGGCCTTGTCTTTACGTTGAACTCATCCCCCCCCGCGCCCCGCCACCCAATTGGCTCAAATCCAAAATCTCCACTACACCGGCCCAGTGGTGTCGCGACGACGCGCAGGAGAGGCTCGGAGCCGCGCAGCCACTCCCCGAACGCAATGCTAATCGGGTTAAAGGGGTACTGCAGCGCTGCGGTTGCTTGCTCATGCCACTGCTGGCGGAAGGGTAATCCACGAGAGGGAACTTAAGGGAGCCCCCCCCTCTGCCAACGAGTCAAAACCGTACGAGAGCATCGAATGACCAGTCAATCGTAGCCACGCTAGCATGCAGACGCCGATGCTTTGTTCGCACTTACCAAGGGTCATCCTTGCAGCGGCTTTTGGCTGGCCGTCGAGCAAAGGCGGTCACCGCATTGCGCGCTTTCAGATGCGCTTCAGTGGCCGTCTGGAATGCTCTTCCGATATTAGGAAGCCACTGGAGCTATGCACTTTTAAACCGTCTATATTGCTTTTTGTGTTTAGTTTCTTGTCCTTGCCCCGCACCTCCGATTAGCATAGTTGGCTATGTACGGTGCAAAAGAGGTTCTACATACATACATACAAGGGCATAAACGCGACCTCCTGTATACCAGGCGAGGTAGTTAATATCTCGACCACTGGATTGCAAGTCCAGTGTGTGGTACACCACCGCAGCATTCAAAGTCTAGTTATTTTTATTAGGGTGTAATATTATTCCCTGCCTTTCTCTGCCTCTCCCATGGCAACTGGATGATTAGTCGCAATTCGGGTGGGGGGGGGGGTCGACGTTCGATTGTAAATTTTTGTTTAACATTATTTTTATCGTGTTATTGTTTGCACAAAAAAATCTACTTCGATTGTAGTGATCTGTTAAATCCGTAAGCACAGCTTTCAAAAGAGTCGTCCAAAAAAATGAATTCTATACACAATTCCACCTGTGTATTGTGAATGTCAGCATAAGAATTTGTGCTTGGGTTATATGTTTATTATTTGCCTACCTGCACACACACACACCCTTTTGAAGAGCGCTCCCAATTCCTGTTGGAATTCACCTGTTGATAGCCGTCCACGAGGAAAGTTTTTATTGCGGTGTTGTAAATACTATATCCGTCAACAATTAGAATTTCCGCATGTTGTAACTAAACTGAATTAGGTGAAAAGTCATGCATATGCGTGTATAATGTAACGCCTTCCAACATGAGTGGTGTCGTCGACAGGATCTCGCTCGCAGGACAGAATGCTGACGGAGTGGTGGTCAGGGCAAAATCCATTTGCCTGGTTGAAAATAGTCCTTTTTGCTCTAGTTTGTGTGTGCACGTGTGTGCCAAGTGTTGGGCAACCTCTTGCTCAATTTACGCGGTTTTTCAATACTAACGTAACCTCACGGCAACACAAGAAGACACTCAACATTTGCTCATACCAGATCGTGCTCGATGAGAGTTACGATGCCGCTCCCTGCCACGGATTGACGGACAGAGCCGACTCGTAAACTCTTTCAACCTTGGAAAAAGCTAAACAAAATTCCATTCAATAAGATAGTAAAATGTGAGCTGTGTTTGTTTGATTTGTGCAGTTTATCACAACTCTGAACAGGCATGTTAAACTTATTCTTGGTTTTTACCGAAAGAACCAAGAATATGAATCCCTGCAGTCACGAAAGCTTTAAATCGATATGTTAAACTTCTTTCGCATCGTACGTAGCCAACCGTGCTGATTGGTGGTGTGCGGGAAGGGCAACGAACTGCTGACCCAACGGACAACCTCTCCCACACGAGCACTCCTTGCACCAGAGCACATGTGAACCACGCTACACCGCTGACATTTGCAGTTGCATTCAAACGCTGTGTACATTGAAATTGTTGTTTTATTCATTTGGTAAAGTGATATCAAATCGTTACGAAAACAATTATTTCAGTTGTGCACCCAAATTGTAATGTAAGATGCCCTCGGTGGCGTAGCGTGGCTGGCATGGGCCCTGCCACAATAAAAAGCCCGGCACCTGGGCCCCTCCGGCCCGTGAACGCGCGGTGCAGTTGCACCGCCTGCACTATCAATAAGCTAAGGCCACTGCTCTTGAATTATAGGATCCAGACAACAAACACAGCTGAGTAGAGCGGGAATGCGCCGCTTCCTGGCTTCCCATTGGCTCTCTTTCTCGTTGGCTCAGGCCCGAATGCTGCCCGAGCGGGAATGTGTTTTCCCCTCTCCGCATTAACTAGTTTCAGCAGCAACGCCTAGCGGTTACGCACAGTCTGTTTATTACCATCTCGGGCACTCTCTGCGCAGAGGCGGGGTTTTTATTATTTTGCCCACAAATCCAAAGTGTGCGTGAAATTCTCCGCGAAGCATAAACGACAAATAAGGGGAAAGGAGAATTGCACATTTTGTTTACAAAAACAAAAGCGCTAAATTGCACGATTCTGAAACTGTTAAATTGTTCATTCTGGTTGGCTTCTCATTTTTTTGCGTGTTCAACGTACGTAGCCCCACTGCACCGAGATTGTTGTCTCGGCCGACTTGCTCGAACACGTCGCAGAGATGCGTGGGCGTGTGGATTCCAGCACCGTGAATAACACCGATGGCAAATGCTATCTTAAAAAAAAAACCTCGCCCCGCACCTCTCCTCCTCCTAGGGCTGGTGACCATTGCTAAAGTTTGATTCTGTGCGACACCTTTGGGGTCGGCACCAGCACTCTGTGAGGAGACTGCGACCGGGCAGCTGTTTGCACTATTTACACTATCGCGTGCGACGACGCTTCGACTCGTTTATGTGAAATGGATGGTTTAAGCTCGCAAAATTGCAAGTTTCGTCAGAAGGAAATATCACATTTTTTTTATTTGGCTGCTCCCATAGTAGTTTGTGCAATGCGCGGTGACCCCTGCAATTAACGTTCTTTTGCCGTCCCAGTTAACGCCGGGTGACGAATGACATTCTAAACCGGTCCTAGGGTCTCCCCCGTCAGTCACCTCTTCACCAGTCCACACTCAATAGTGTGGCGAAGTATGGTGAAACACGTTGTTATGCAACTTGGAGGACTTTGTCCAGCAGTGGATTGACAGATGATTGTAAATTATGTATATCTTCATCTATACTTAGAAAATGGAAATTTGTGAATATGTGTGTCTGTTCAAAATGTTTTGCATACTTCCCAACATGCAACAAACTTGAAATTTGGCATGTGGGTAGCTTCCAGACTGTACACAATGCAAAAAGTATAAAAATAGACTTTTGTATTTTGTGTGGGGGGGGAGGTGGGGGCAATAATGGATATATTTTGCACGGCAAGTGAGCGGTGACGTTACAACTGTGATGTCACCCGCATGCGGCAGCGTTACGCAGTGTGCCTGCTGACGTCACGCAGTGTGCCTGCTGACGTCACGCAGTGTGCCTGCTGACGTCACACAGTGTGCCTGATGACGTCACGCATTCCCCCCCCCCACCCTCCGCGTAGGCCGTGTATTAACCAAAGACAAGAATCCAAGTCCCGGGCGAATTCGGGTAGTAAAGCTCGTGATACAATATAATACAGTGCAGCACGGCATATCCAACTCACTGGGTACCGAATAATGTGTAGTTCTGGTTGATGACTTTCTATAGAAAATAATGGTTATGCCAATTTTGCGCAAACAGGTTTCAGGACTAAAATAAAGCACACATTGCTTTAAACGCACCTCCCATTAGCACGGTTGTTTACGTACGGTGCGAAAGAAGTTCAACATACGTACAAACATGGTATAAACATGCTTTCCTCTACTTTAGAAGCTTTGTAATCGAATGTATGCGAGGTTAAGAACACATTGCGTGTGAAAAGGTGTGATTGGTAAATATCTATAGAATTGAGAGCTTTGTGCGTGGGGCTGGGCATTGCTGGGTGGGTGGCCGGTCGGCTTGGATTTGGTGACGTCGAGCATGCGGCGCTGTACTGTATGCGACTCGTTCACCGGCGTTAAAGAGAAATGCGCGTGGTGCACAAATAATAATCAAATCTCGACTCCTCTTAAATGGCCGGAGAGAATGTTGCACGCCTAGTTGTTACAATCTCATCGTGGCATGCCGAGTGCAACATGTGCTCGCTAACACGGGTCCCGCGGGTCTCTGCGACCTAAGGCATGTGTGCGCTCTCAATCTCGCCGCAAGATGCATGCGTCGGCTTTGCGTCACCTAACGGTTTACCTGGATAACATCTGCTTTACTTCCTTGAGCTGTGCCGAGAGCTGCCCATCAAGTTGTGGAACGCCCCGTGGCTGGGCGATGCTCACAAGGAAGCGGTGTGTTTTGCACAGTGGTGCCGTGTATTTTTTACTCTCCGTGCGCACCGCAGCGACGAAGGGATGCCGTACAAGAAGCAGACGTATCCGCGCGTACGTCGTTCCGACTCAAGAGTAAATTCCCCCTCGGCCTCTGCTTGCGTGTTGTTGACGGGGAGAGTTGGCAGGGACACTTGACTTAATTTTGCAAAAAATGTTGGTCAAATGTAGAGGGGGCCCTTTGTGTAAGTGTGCTGGCAGCGAGGAAAAGGGCTTCATCCGTTTTTTATTAAAGCCAAGATTCAAAATGTATGGCCAGGCTTGATGGCGAAATCGAGCAGGCCGTCGACTTTGGGAGTCTGGATCGGTGGATTGCGGCAAGATGATAGGGCGTCCAAATCATGCGGAACCGTGATTCGGATGCTGGATATAAGCATAATAAGAATACTTATTTAGATTAGAGGAATCCGATGAGCTGTGAAGCTCTTTTTCACAGGTGCCCAGCAATGTCCAGCTTTTCACAGATCTCCAGTGAGCACAGTTTTCATAGACGCAACACATCCTTACGTTGCACTTGTGGGGGAGGAAGTCAAGTGCAACTTCTGATACAAGCACACTATTTTACGCACGGAGTGCTGCTTGTGTAATGACAGTAGAGTCAACCTCCGGTGCGAATGGACTAGTGGCCACGGGAGGTAATGACAGGGGAGTCAGCATGCAGTGTGAATGGACTAGTGGCCACGGGAGGTAATGACAGGGGAGTCGGCCTGCAGTGCGAATGGATTAGTGGGCCACGGGAATGATCGATAATATGGTCATGGCCAGTTGACGTAGGAGGACCGTGGAAGAGCGAGTGGTCTCGGGCCAGCGAGAAGGTTCGGGAATATGGGCGTGGCCACTCACCGTATATCAGGAAAATGGGCAGGCGACTCGTGGCTGTTGCAGTGGGGGTCTCCGCCTGTCCGAGTGTGAGCACGTGGCCCCTTAATAAAGAAACAATCTCAAGACAAGTGCGTCCAAGTCGTCATTACACTTGTATACAACTTCTACTGTAACGTTGAACTCGTGACGCTTGAATTCAATCGCACGTGTAAATCGACGCATCTGCCACGATGTTTAAAAATATATATTCATTATGAACCATTGAAGAAAATGAGCGTTTAAAAAAGCCGTTGTGAATCTTGTTCCCGGCATTGCTCCGCTCATCTAAACTGGCGCTTGTTTGGCCTGCGGACCATCCCCTCTGCAAAAATGTATGATGCATTATAATGATATACTTCAAAGACCTGGCGAACAGAGAAGGAGACCCCATTCAACTCCTTGCATTGCAGCGGCAGCAGCTACATAATAACAATACTTGAGGTTGCAAAAGGGTACAAATTGTTGGCTAACGGTAGTTAATTAAAGTGAAACCAAAAGCGTTTGTTGTCGTCGCGTTGAATCTCGCGGCATCGATACCGGTTGCGTAGGCATGGTGGTGGGTAAGGGGCCTTAGTTCTCGGTTGGAAGCTCTTATGGGTTTCGATCCCAGTTTGGAATCTCAGCAACCTGTCATCACTCGGGCATCAAAAAATTATACAGGGGCATAAAATCCAGGCGAATGTCCGATCAAGTAGAAAAACGGCAATGTTTCATATACGCGACCAGGATGTATGTATGTTGAACTTCTTTCGTACCATACGCAGCCAACCGTGCTAATCGAAGGTGTGGGGGAAGAACAAAAAACTAAACACAAAGCAGGGGACCAGAAGGTGGCCTTTTGTGGGAAGTCGGGCTGTGAGCTCCCGAGAGGCAGACGTGTGGCGGCTTCCTTACCGAGGGCCGAATAAGAGTTTCGTACATTAACTCGCAAACTTCGGTCCACCGGTGTCACTGCAAGAGGCTTTGCTGGTCGTGGCAGTGCACTAAAATTAGAAAGTGTTCGCCAGGTTGAAAATATTACCCTCGAGTAACCGATTTTAGTGTGGGCTAAGATGCTTGCATCGATGGAGAAATATCCTTTGCCAGCTGTTGTTAATTTGTAGGCCTCGTGTGCCCGTGGACCAGGTACAATTTGAAGTCGCGGACCGTATTTTGGCGGGCCGTGTGTTCTGGCCCCCACCATGGGAATGTGGAGTTGTCACCGAATCGGGGCGTGCTGAAAGAAAGACTCAAACTGTTGCCCCCGTTGATTCGTTTGAGGCAAGGAGGTGACTTTAGTTAACTGCATTGTTTTGGCATCGTTACATAGTTGAATTCGTGTGTAATAGTTTCCCTTCTTTTACGACTTTCCCCGTCGGGCGTTCACGTGCTCCCATTGCTTGTCGTGTTTTAAGTTGCCGCTGTATGTTTTCTATCCCCTCTGTTCAGTAACGCGCGTGCGCAGTGTTCTTGCCAGTACCGCATGTGTGTGTGCGTCGTGCAGCTTTGTACTGCGTGTGGCGTTTTGCTCCGTAGTCTGGGTGTGTGACGCACTATTTACTACTGTGGCAAGCGGTAGTGTCGCGGTTAGCACACTACGCTACGAACCGGGCGGCACGAGTTCGATTTGATCTGAATCGGTTCTGGCTTTCCCTAGGTTGACTTTGCCTTAAATGAGTACCTAGTGCGATTGTGTAACCATTGCCACTGGAGAGACAAAGGCGGCTGGGCGTGGTGCTGGCCACTGACCCCCTCGTGTGCTGTGCCGGCCTTCATGGGATAGGTGCTACTCGCTAACAACACTTGCCCCAACAGTCTGTTAAGACTATACTGGGGGATCTTTGTCTTTGTTTGCTGTGCTGTGGCGCTTTGCTCGGTACTCTGGGTGTGTGATGCGCTATTTAGTACTGCGTACGTGTGACGCGCACCGCACAGTCTTGTTAGTTTTCTGTGGCCTTGGCACAAAGCAAGGCACAGTGGGAGCGGTTCCAAGCATTCATGGAGCAGGGATTGGATGCAGCCCAGCATGAGGTGCCATTGCTCCGCGAGTTGAGGGAAAACAACATTTGGAGTCGTGCTTTGCCAACAGTTTAAGTTGTGAAGTGGTAAAGTAAAGGTGCAGCCCTGCAATAGCTTGCTCTCATGCCACTGCTGGTGAGTGGCCTCCATGAGAGGGAGAGCTGAAGAGAGCCCACCGAGAGGGTATTTTGCCTACTCTTTCACGCTGGCCAGACATCTTGGAAAGAGGTCTGTCTACCCATATTTTACCCCACCACAAATTATGGGTGGACAGATGCAGGGCGATTTTTTTTTGTTATGTTCATTCAACTGCCTTGCCCGAAAATCGAACTTGTGACCTCAGATCTGCAAAGTCCAGGGTGCTAACTAATGCAACCAAGGCAGCGTCCCTTGCTCGCTTCAGAAAAAGTCCATACGGTGCACCGTGTTTGCGCGGTGTTTCAACACTTCATCTGGTGCACCAAAACAAGCTTTCAATAGGCCCCGCTGACAACAGATAGCCACTTGGAAATTGTTCCCATGGGCTTCAAGCCTTCCACTGTACTACTCTATATTCTTTGTTGAACTTAACTTTTGCCCCTTAACTTTAAAAAAGCTAAACATCTGCCGTTAATTGCACTTATTTTGTTGTCCTGCTTATGCGATGCAAAGAATGGAACAAGTTATTCAAAAATTTAAGTGACAGAAAAATGAACAAATTGGATGTGGGATTTCCCAAAGAAGAATGCAGTGCGTGAGTTATTACTCCCAGAGGGATTCCTGATGGAAAATGCACTCCGTTGGGTAGAAATGTATATTTTTTTAAAGTGCTGTGCTCCTTTTAAAATTGCAAATTAAATCGGTCCAAATGTTTCAAATCTCGTCGGGTATTTTTTAAGCTAAGCAGATTTAGAGCCTGGTTGGTACATTGATGGAAGACTGCCTTGATACCAAGTGTTCTTTTTGGGCTACGAGGTGGCCAGAATTTACTGCAGGATGACGGCCTCCTCTCCCCCACCCCCCACCCGCTGTGTGAATCGTGGGAGTTATTTGACCATACTTCACCACAGTAGTCGGTGCGTATTTCACGGCAGGGGGGGGGGGTACAGAGTACAACCAGTGGATTTTTCTGCACTGCCCTCTGCTGAAAACATGGCTCAAGGAGATTGCAGTATGTTCATGGGTTCTTGAATCAATCTGTGCAGAGCTCTTGAATGTTGCTCCCCCCCCCCTCCATTGAACTCCAGTTACCTCTCGCATGCAAAGACTCATCGGCTCAATTTCCCCAAACATTCCACTGCGGGATCCATTTTTTTAGACGAGTCTTAATACTCATGGAGGCTTAGAGTAATAAAGGGTATCGTCATTATTGTTGTTGTTCATGAGATTCATGCCTAGGACTTTCCGTTGTGTTAAAATGAAAGCGTAGGGATTGCTACCCAGGCGCGCCACTCTGCCTATGACCACCAAATCGTCCACAATGTGATCAATCTGGTCAGAGCTCAGGAGGCTAAGCAGGCTTTAGTCCTGGCAAGTAATGAAAGTGATACGTGCAATTGATGGCAGTGCAGCACAATCCATTGTCCTGTACTTCTATACCACCCCCCACCACGCCTGCAACCAGCACTGACTGGCGTGGTGAAGTATGGTCACCTAACCCACCCTCCTTGGTAGCATGGTATGTCTTGTGCCCCCCCCCCCACCAACCACGGGCAGTTTGTATGTACGTTTCGCACCGTACGTAGCCAACCGTGCTAGTCAGAGGTGCGGGGCAAGGACAACAAACTAAACACAAAAATAAGTTTTCCACCGCATGGGGCGATCACTGCCCAGCGAGACCTCTGACTTATGATGCAGATCATCTCTTGAGATGGCTGGCTGGCTCAGATCTGGGCGCTGAGAATCCTGTGGTTAAAAAAATGACTGCTCAACAATAATAATAGAAGGAATAAAATAACCCCGCGATTAATTTTGGATGAAATTCAGCACTTTGAGTCTCAAAAAATGTTTACTCGAATGGAAGTTAGCGAAACACATCTGCCGGTGGCGGGGTGGGAAGGTGCTGCTGTCAACTGTGGAGCAGTGGTCACTGGACAGGGTCTCAGAAGGAGTGCTGTGATGTCTGCTTCTGCGAGTCATTCCGTTGTGAAGGGATGCACCGCTATTTTGTAGTTCCGATGGATACTTAGTCCTGTAACGCCACACCGATAGCACAGTGGGAATAACATCGGGGCGGAAGTATAAATAAATAACTAAATAAAGAAACGCCACTGAGGACAAATTCTGGCACGATCACCTCCATTGTGCTCAATTGCTTGTGCTGCCTGGAACTTTTTAACACGGGCTCTTAATACGGCACTGGATTTCGTGAGAGATTGTAACCGATGTGTGCGTCTCAACTCAAACAAGCTTGAAACCATTCGTGTTTTTAAACCGTTTGCACCTCGGCAAATTCGACTAGTGACACTGCGCGAGACATATTAGCGCGCAATCGACTCAAATAGGGAGTGGCGGGGGGGGGGCTGGGGCGCGGGTGAGGGGGCAGGGTGAACTTTTATGTGCAAACCAAAAAAGCCCTCTAATTTTAATTCAGACGATAAAAGATTGGAGCGCCCGTGGCGTGGCACGCAGGCCGCCGCACTGTCGAACGGCGAGGCGGGTCTCCGCAGGCGCCCGAGTCAACCGAGGTAAACCACGCTCGGGCTGCCGAGGAAGGGACCGGTGCCAAAAACGCACTCCTCGGTTCCGCCAGCGGCAAAATGTGGCCGGGGAGAAAATAAAATAAGAAGTCAATGCAGTAACTTTTAACAGCGCACATGAATGGGAAGCGGTGACATTTACGAGACCATAATTAAAGTTGGGTTTTCTTAAAAAGATGCTTGCTTCCATGTAAGTGAACGCTATTAACCAACCTTAGGCCAATATTACTTAACTTTTGTCGGTTTCATAAGCTTATATTGTGCAAGTTGCAGTTTGTAAAACTAGCAGGTGTCGATAGTTTAGCCCCCCTCATACTGTGAACTTACAACTCAACATTCACCATAGCAGATGGTACGAAATAAGGATAATAATAATTTAAATTGTTATAAATAAATAATAGCTACAGCCCCACTGTCAAATTCGCTCCCGGATGAAAGTCTCCGTATGCCAAATCGATCATGGGGTTGTTGTTTTTTTACCATACTTCACCGCTCTTGGTCAGTGTCAATTGGTGAAGAGGAGGAGCCCAGGGCCGGTTCAGATGTTCCTCGCCAATGGTGTCAGCAATGGCTGATGATTGAACTCCGGCTACCAGGGTCATAGGGCAGTGCGCTGACCACAGAGTGCCACCTAATCCCTCCCAATTGAAATGTATAAAGTATCTGCACCATCAGATTATCTGAAGATGCTGTAAGAGATGACCGTGTAACCGTGAACAGTACATATATACAAACATTATTTTAACTAATGTTGTTGTCGGCCTGTCATTTACCCGCTGATGGGTAAAGGACTTCCCGATTTTCTTCCATTCCTTTCCTTAGTTGGTCCTGTCCAGTCGTGGCCTCAACTTTTTTATTCAATCTAATTTCCATATATCAGAATCTTTATTTGTCTTGGAGGAATCTGATAAGCTATAAAGCTCCATTTTTACAGACTTTTCCTCTGCTTATTTTTACCGTCTCTTTCTGTCCACTCCAGAGTTAATTTAATCTCTTATCGCTCATCTGTCGTTCTGTTGATGTGGCCTTCCCATCACCACTTGATTTCCCTTTTTGCTTAAACAAACTAATTGTAGCCAGTGCGTTCAAACTTTGAACTGGACGAACACAAAGCACTGAAAAATGTTAAAGGGACACATTTAATTGTGTATCTATCTGTAACCTCCATTAACATGCTTTTGAGTTTGTTAACTTAATGAAATTAGACAAAAATACCACGATCGTTTCAATGTGTCTGCAAGTGAGGCTTGCCAAAAAACATTTCGCCATAAAATGTCTGCGGTTTTTTTGGCACGCGTGGTGAAAGAAGCCCCCTGTAACACAACCGTGGAGAGGCCACCAGGGTTGCGGTGAAGCCCTCTTTCGTGAGACGATATTACATTTCATGATATGAAGATTGTTATTACGATTTCAGTTTCCTGTAACTTTGTAATTCGCATTTTTCTGTGTTATTGTCTTTTGCTCATCTGTACTTCCAGTTAAAATACGGATGATTTAAACATTATTCAACTGCACAATCCATAACAACGTATCACGCGTGTGCTATCAATTACCCTAACCATAACCAAACAATTCACGAAATGAACTATTCAAATTATGACATTTACTCAAACATGTTTTCAAGCATTAAATTGATTGATGGCACTTGGCCCCAGGTGACGAATTGTCTAATAAATCTCTGGCACTGACATGAGCCACGATGACAATATACAGTGGTGTTTTGCAAAACGGACGGTACGATTATATTATCACGGGAACTTGTACCGCGTGATATCGCATTTATCAGAATCAGAATATTTACACTGGAGGAATCCGATGAGCTACGAAGCTCTTGTTCACGGATGTGCAGTCGGGGGCACGGGGTCAGAACGTTACATTGCCATTTCATGGCGACCCGAGCAGGCCCACGAGGAGTGCCACGCGACAAATCGCCGGCGTGGATCATTTTGTGCTTGGGGATCGAGCGTGCTCTCCGCGGTGTCTGTGTGCATGACAGTAGCTGGCGCAAGTACGTAATGTGGACTCTTCGTGCTGTATTTGAAAGTCAAGGGCAGTCTCGCCACCCCCCACGCGCGCACCGCACCGTGTAACTTCATTGAAATGCCCGCACGTGCACACTCGCTGAAAACGTTGGGCTCGTCCGTACAAGGCGAGATTGTCGCCACGTGAATGTAATTGAGACGAGGGAAGGTAAGTTACAGAATGTCTGTGTGTGTGATGCTATTGTTTACTTTAAAAATAGTCTCGTCTGGCTCCATGTGTACGTGTGTGTAGATGCTATTGCTGTGTTGACACTGTGATATATGGAACCACTGTTAATGATGAACCACAGCTTCGTGTGTGTGCGTGCGTGCTTCAACGCAACAGTAATTTGTTCAATGCCCAAGGCTTCTTGTTGTTGTTGTCACAAGTAGCCAACAAATCTGTTTTATATTTATGTTAATAATTGACCAATTCGCCTGGGGTATGTATGCACGTATGTTGAACATCTTTTCGCACCGTACGTAGCCAACAGTGCGAATCGGGAGTGCACCTGATCTTGGAGGCGAAGCAGCGTTGACCCTGGATAGTGCTTGGATGGGCAACCACTATGCGTGGCAGGTTATTGTAGGCTATGGACCGTGGCAGTCCACTGTAGAAGGCAAGCGGTTGCAGTAGGACAGCGACGTCCATTGTTGTTGTCCAGTACGATTCTTCCATAATATAGGTTTTTGGGTCAGATCGCGTTGTTTATAAATGTGTCGTAACCCTCCACCACCCGACACGGCCAAATAGTAAAGAGTGTGTCACGTTTTTCAAAGGACAAAATAATGCACTTCTTTAGCCCACCGGTGTGTTGAAGAGAGAATCAACAGCATTTTAAAATTTGAGTAGTACGACGTTTCGCTGATAATTACAATCAGCTTCATCGGGCAACAATGGTGAAGCTCTCCTGTTGCTCCCGGTCTTAAATAGAGCAGCAGCAGCAGGGTGACGTCACCATTTAATTCAATCTGGTGCAGTGATTCGAGGCAAAGAGGGGGAGGGTATTGTAATTATATAGATTAGTAATCATTCAATTGTTATTCATGAGTATTTGTTTCCCTTATAAGGAATTGTAATTGTATTTATTTAATAATACGCTTCCAGGCCGCACTAAGCCTGTAGCTGTCAGAGCGATTGAAGTTATTTCTGTTTCTCTCAATTTCAATGGATTCTCTGATTAGTCTTGGCCAGTAATAATTAGTTTTACACAACACTTCAACGTTATCAAAATCAACTGAGTGTCCTTGTTGACAAGCATGCTCTGCCACTGCCGACAGTTGTGATTGGGATAATTTAATATTTCTTTGGTGTTACACTGACTATTCTTCCAGTCTTCACTGACCAGCATGGCCAAAGTACGGCGATGACACGAGAAGGCCTTCATTCAGCATCGGAGGGGAACATGGCTGATGATGATTGACGATGACGATGATATTTAGTGGCCGTGTGTTTTTAGAAATGTTCACACCGCTGAGCAATGCCAAGCTCGCACTCGCGTGTCACCGACGCTCCGCTGGATCTCTTCTCACGTCTGTTTTGCGGCCGTAAAAAGCACGCCGGTGCTGGACCCAACCTATCTGCGCTTGCTGCCTTTTGCAATTCCCCCCCATTGGCAGTGTTCCTCTGCCGATTTTATGAAGGGCTACCGGAATTTAAAATGAAGGTTCGGGATTGTCAAAAGTGTGGCATCTGCCGTAAAGTGCAATTAAAGCCGCGCCATCTGTTACAATGCTGACCTTGGGAGTGTCCACGTGACACTATTTCACGAGCGAAGGTTGCTGGGGTCATAACCCCAAGCCAACATTTGAGAAAATGTAAATAGCGTATAACGGTCATGTGCACATTGGGTGAAATAACCGTGAAGATAAAGTCACGCTTGGTTCACGCTAATTTATGAGCATGCAATCGCACCTAACAGCCAGTTCTGTCGATTTTAAATGCGCAGAGTTGGGGTAGAGCTGTGGGCGGTGGGGGGCAGCGGTTGGCCCACGGCACTGTAAACCTACCGACGTGATCTCTGCACGGGTGAACACTCATTAAGCGACACTGACCAGTGCATGCTGAAGTCCACTCAAACCACCGCCAAAACTTTGTGGAGAAGCCTTAATCCAGCAGTGGATTTACAAAAGGCTGTAAATGATCATTAGTTACTAAGTTGAGTTTTATGCCTCCTACTTCTGAACGAACTTGGTGATGATATGTCAGAATGAGACGTAGGCTACGGTTGAAATGCATTAACATTCTCACTGTCCAAACAAACCAACAGACGATTAAACAAAGTAAAAGCTTTAGGGCCCAAAGAAACCCAAGGGGCCCACATGAATGGGAAATAGGAATTCATCAAATATGGACTCGTTCAGATCCTAATAAACATTAACAAAATACAATTTACATAATCAATTCATGAATCTCTCATCTCAATCGTGTCTAGAGCTAAGTTGGACATGTGTATGTTGAATCGGAGCTGCCGGGGAGAACAGTGACCCATACCAATTACGTGCACGTGGTATGCTGATGTGAAGCTCGTAATCGTGCCAGCTACCTCTGGATTGCAAGTCCAGCATGATAACCATGAGACCACAGCCGCATCCCATTGCCGTAGAGAAGGGGGTCCCAAATTATTTGTCGAGTTCTCATTGAGTAACACCAAGGTGTTTTGACGTGTGGTGAAAAGAGAGTTGGGGTGGAACTAGAAGTGGACTTCTGCCTAGGGTTGCCAATGGGCTGCATCACCACGGCCGATGATGATAACAACGGTGCTCTTAGTTGCTTGTTGTTGTAACTTTGTCGTTGTCACTGTCTGACACGCCCCTACGGGGACATCTGCGGAAAAAAGAGCTTCATAGCTCATCGGATTCCTCAAGTCCTAAAATAAAGGTTCGCCCGTTCGCTCACTCAACGTTTTTTTTGCAAATGCGACCAGGACCGGGTGGAATGAGCCCAAGATGGACCACGTGATGGCCGCGATGGTGCTGACCAGCCTGTCCTCCAGCTGCCCTAGCGCGTCACCGGGGTCCCTCACCATGCCGGCCTTCAATACCCCGGACGCACCCCTCCCCTCGGAGCCAGCTCCCAAGTGTGAGTAACCCCAACTGCTCTTTGACCTTCCGCCGGACACTGACTTTTCTCCGGGTTGAGGAAGTTCGCAAGGAATTTGGGGGGGTCTCTCTCTCGGGGGGTCAGCCGTGCAATGCAAAACCAAGGTGAAGGGGTGTTGTGTACACAGGGTCGGGGGCTGTGGGGGGTTGTGCCAGGACAAGAGCCGAAATAATGCAGAGTATTTTCCGCTCCGCAGCATCGCTAAGTCATTGAGCAGACTGTGGTTTCTGCAACCATTCACAGCGCCGCTCATCCGGGGGCATATCCTGGCAGTAGTGCAGTTCAAACAACACGTACGTTAGATCCATACGGGTAAACTCGATTCACCCGTTTGTGGATTATCCCGTGTCGCCGATTTTAACCGTGGTTGTTGTGAAAAAAATTAATGAAAAGGTCTTTCCCTTACGCGCTCGTTTAGTTTGTAGCTGCTCCTCACTCGCCGCGGGTCGGTGACTCGGTACCAGCGTGACTGAAAAACATGCCGGCATCTGATACTTGGAGTTTTTATAGCCAATTTTAAGTTTGTTTTTGCATGATCCTCGTTTTGGTATTATCCAGCCCATCCCTCCCCCCACCTCCCGAATGTTGCCGCCGTGTAATCGAGAGTTGACCGCATTTGAAATGATCGGCATTGCCTGGCAGTGTTGGCTGTCAGCTGCTAACCCGTTCACAGTAAAAAAAAAACTCAACCCGTTCATCAATAACGCTGCCTTGAAAAGGGAAACAAATCTATAATAGGTGACATTTTCGAACAATGGTCCTTCTTTATAGCACGAAAATAGATGCTGGAAAGATAGCGTGGGTAAGAGTTGGAGACCTGCAGCTTTTGCGAATTAAATTTAGCGGGACAGCCAGGCACCGCATTTCAGAGCGGTAAAATTTTGATGCATGAATGTTTGTAAGTGGCAGTTGTCATTTTCCACCAATATTAGCAGTTGTAAAAAAGCTTCGCACTCATAAGGCTGTGAATGAAAAGTATTAGTGTCCTTGATCCGTTTATACATTTGTTTTTCGAATGTACGATAAAATAATGGAATCCAGTACGTATTTAGTCACGCTCAAACTGATTTGGCACGAGTGAACGTTTCAAAACCGCACGGCGGCGCGTTCGATTGCGAGTTTGGTCGAGCGGCAAGCTGTCGTAAGGCAACAGTGGGCAGGGCCCATCAGTTGCAGTGTGGTACCTTCCAACAAAGACAAACATTCACCCTCCCCCCATATAGCGTCAATAACAGGCTGTTGGGGCAACTGCCGTTAGCGAGCACCTAATGAAGGCCAGCACGGCACAAGAGGGGGTGGGTGGCCAGCACCACGCACAACCACCTTTGTCTCCCCAGTTGCGACGTTTGCACACCCACACAAGGTTCCCGCTTCGCTGTGAGCGGGAATCAACGCTCCACACCACAGGGCCGGACTTTTATTTTTATTGTTAGATATTTCATTATGTGCAGCATAATCAATAATGTATTTTTTTTTTACTTACATGCGATTGTCAACGCAAAAAAAAATCTAACTTAATCACATTGATAAGTGCACCGATGTCCAGGATTTAATGTGCAGTGGCATGTCGAGTAATTCTGGGTTGCGCTGACGTTGCGTTTATTTTGTTTGGGGTGAGGTCAGGTCTTCTTCATACGGCCCAGTTGGCTTCATGCGCCAGTTCTTCCGTCTCGCCCGTGCGCGATTTAAATGCCGTCCCAACAAAAGTTGGGGAAAATGAGAAATGACTGCGCTTAATTGAGTAAAACTGTCTCAGCTGATGAAATCCACATTTGATACTTTCTTCTTACTAATGTAAACACAGTTTGCCGTCCATCATTTACCTCTACTTTGCGATCTCGTGTTTCACCATCACATGTTAGTCCAATATTGCTAGGATTCATACACACATGTGTATACTAGCATCCACACACTTTTTTTGTTTTTCAAAAAATTCTCCCAACATTTCAAAAGTTATAAGAATGTAGTCCAAATTGCATGCACATGTGTTGCTAGACTGTGTATCATAAAGGCTTTGTTGGGTGGTGTGTTATTGCAGTTAGTGTTTTGCCATAGTGTTGTGGTGAAAGTAAGCGGCTTTTATGGCAATAGGGGTCATGTGAATGTGTCGTATTTAAATTAAATTTCTCAGGTCCATAATTCCATGCACGTGTCGTGAGCGTAAGCATCGATTTTCTTATTTTTTATCTGTATCATTACATCCACCGTAGGTTGTGTTCATCCGATTTTCGTCAGCCTCGACATTAACTCACTTCTGCTCAATTATTCTCAACTTTTCAACAAGAGCATTAAACAACGGACACTATTACAATGAGCCTCTTGTCCGCGTGCCTCCTCTAAGTCCAAGTAATCGCTCGATACGAACGCACGTTCGGGATGCATCCCCCGCGACAATTAGCGTGGCTTGTCGTGACTCCTGCCGTTGTAGCGATGCCAGCTAGTGACGCGCGATGCCAGATCGTGACGTGCACCGCCTGCGCAATTAACCTGGCACGGCACGGTCCGCTCTGCACGTGCGTGTGTGTGCAGTCTTCTGTGCCAGCTCCTGGCCCGAGCACGACGCCACGTCTGTGAGCTGCGGCGGCAGTGACGACGGCAGAGGTGGCGGCGGCGGCGGCGCTTCCCGCGTGGCCGAGTGCGGTTGGGACGCGGCCAGCACCGACCGCCGCTCCCAGCCGTCCACGCCGTCGCCCAAGCCGCTGGCTCCTGATGCAATCCTGCCCTTCCGTTTCGAGTCCGGGTCCTCCGAGCAGCGCGGAGATGACGACCTGACTGCCGAGCAGCAACCGCAGCAGCAGCAACCGCAGCAGCAGCAACCGCAGCAGCAGCAACCGCAGCAGCAGCAACCGCAGCAGCAGCAACCGCAGCAGCAACCGCAGCGGCAGCAGCAGCCTCCGCAGCAACAGCGCCAGCGCGTGAAACACGAGGCTGATATGGCTGGCAGGTGCCGTAACCAGCCGCAGCCGCCACCGCCGCCACCGTCATTTCTCGCCACGTCTGGCGCGACGGGGAAATGTGCGGCGCACGGAGCCGTGGTCGCTTCGTTCGCTCGGCCGGCGCTGAAAGCAAAGGAGTCCAAGGCCGCGTCCAAAACGTTCTTCAACGGCTCGCAGGCGCGCGGCATCAGCGGCACGCTCCCCGCGCGCTTGCCTCCGTCGAGCGAGCACGCGCCGCCGCCGCTGCCCGTGCGCCAGCCCGACAGCACGTGGGAAGCTCGGGGCGCTGGCGGCACCGCCGCCGCCGGCGGTGGGGGGCAGCCGCCCCCCGTGTTCCTGTGCGGCGCTGCAAGGGGGGGCGGCGCCGACGGCGTCTCGAGCGGCGGCGGCGGCGCCGGCTTCAGAGTGGCGAACGTGAGGATGAGCGAGGACGGAGACATGGAGGGGGGCTCGTTTTTGGACGAGCCGTCGCCCAGGAAGAGAAAGGTACGCGCACGAGCGAAATGTCGTCCTGGTGGTCAGCTTGGCGTGAGTTGTGCGCGGCCAGAGCGGGGACGCGTCGCGGGCAGGGATGATGGAGGAGGCCGGTTTGTTGAGGGTTGCATTGGAGTGGCAGCCAACGGAGGGGATGCGCCAGAGCGGACGTCCCATCACGGAGGTGGACTGATTTGCGAAGTCGACTCCTGTGCAGGTGCTAAGTGAGCTGTGACAGATGGTGACGGCTTCGGGGAGACCTTCAGCTTGCAGTGCATTGATAATGGCTGATGATGAGTGTTCATTTGTTGGCAGCAGTCGTGAATTGTACGAGCCACCAAGGCAAGTCGTTTAGCCACTCTGTGCTGAGCTGTCTGACTTTGTTGCTAGGTGATAATTAGAGGACATGAAAAGGCACTAATTGCACAAAACTGACCTGGCAATGAACATGTTGGAGTAATTCACTTTTAGTAGGGCCACAGTGGTGCGACTAAAATCCAGCGCGCAAGTCTCATATCCTAGAGACGCGAGGTTTCATTCCAGGTTAACGTGTTTATTGGCATCTGGGATAAGTTCCTCAATTCATCATTGTCTTTGCCCACTTTGCGGTACATGGTGGTGAGACAGTTGCTGCATTAAGGGGGCCGCTGGTGGGGTGAAGTGTGGGTAACGTTCACAAAATAATGTGAAACATCTGAATGGATTTTGCAGAAAGGGGAATGTGATCCACGCATACCAATTCCACTTTCTCGCCACTTGTTGCATCGTACTGGGCATTTGTGACAGAGCTTCAAACCTCAACGGATTTCTCCGGGATAAATGAAGGTTCTGATTCTGTCGCAAGTCAGGGTCGCGACTCGAGATTCGCTCGCTTACTTTCACTTTTTAAATGAAACGTTGCAGCTTCTTGTGGGGTCACGCAAACCTCTTGCAACGAATACGAAATATAAAGGCATCGATTCTTACATATGCGACGTGGTGCAAGTATCAGTTCTGCAGTTTCCAGTTCATGTCACGTAGCTAAAAAACAAAGACGTCATGACTGGCATTGGTCAAACGTCCGAAAGCTGATAAATTACCGGCAAGTTACTCAATTGGAATTATAAATAGCAAACATCGTCCCATCCTGTAAAAACTTGATGACCCTCCCTGAAAAAGCATCTTGAAACCCAATGATGCTTTCCCGGGTAAACAAGTGTAATAATAAAACATGTGTCATAATAAATCGTGAGCTTAAGAATTGACATTAATCCATGCGGTTCATCGGTACGGCACTGCAGCACCCATGCTGTGCAGGTCTGACCTCTTGCGTTGGTTGCATTTTCATCATGGCCGCTTGGTTGAACGCGTCGCATTGCTCGTGCTGCGTTGTGTTTTTTTTGCTGCCGAGCGAATGCAGAACTCGTTGAAGGTGATGTTCCAGTGCATGTGGCCCAACTGCGAGAAAGTCCTGAGCACCGCGTCGGGGATGCAGAGACACATTCGCCGACTGCATCTTGGGTGAGCTGGCTGCTGCAATTGCTGCTGCTGCTGCCGCCGATCCAGCAAAGGAGTACTTAATTCTCGAAAGCACGGGTGACGAACGCTCTTCCTTACCGAGGGCCAACTAAGACGTTGGGATATCTTTTTTCTTTCGTATGGCTGATGTAGACGCAAAACAACGGCTGCAATTTCACATTCAGGTTGTCCGAGTCAGATAGCCGCGTCAGGAGCAGCAGAGTATGTACCGCTGTGATGTCTCCTTCGCATTTGTGGAAGGAGACATACACTCCGCTGCTGCTGCTGACGTTGGGATATTGATGGCGTGATGCGTTAACGCGTCCACCTTCGCCGCTTCTGTCACTACCGCAAGAGGCCCTTGTGGTGACCGGGAGATATAGTCGCGTTTGGGGGTGGGGGGGGGGTGAAAATACTCTCCCTCTAGAACCGGATTAGTGCTGTTACAGTAACTTGCGGTAAAGAATACATTTGTCATCTGGTAAATTGTTACCTAGGATTGCCTGTCTGAGGCAAGTTTGACCTGCTTGGTGCTTCCTTTGGTGGGGGGGAGGGGGAGCTCTTAAAATTAACTTCCATGTGCGTTGCGTTGGCACCCGGCAACGTGGTAACAAGTGCGGCAGACGCTACACCGTTCCCCCAAGTGGATTTAAAGTCCGTTCCTTCTCAAATAAAGATTCCCTGTGTCTTTAGAAACTGACGCAGATTGTCTTCGTAGGTGTCTGCTAGGTGAAAGCTATTTGGTTTGAGGTTACGTTTTCCCTCTGTGGGATGTAGACTAATGAACTACAATGGAGTGTAAATAAGTCAACCACGATGGTATTTAAAATGTTATAAACGATTGCATCCTCATAGAAACCCTTTGCTGGCTTGTGACGTTTCTCTTAAAGCGTTATGGGAAATGTGCAGCGCCCTCTGGTGTCTGGGTAAAGCAATTTTAAGTTGCATATCCTCTGACTTGGGACATCCTCCAGTGAGTGCATAGGGGTGTGTGTGTGCACTACTCTGCCCCACTCCGTATCGGCCAATTCTAGACTAACATTTACCAGCAGCAATTTGTCTAAAACATAAACTCTGTGGACTCATTTCAACTGGTTTTTCAGATGTTATTGCCAACAGCTGTGCATCTCCAACGCACTTACCAGCATGGTGAAGAAGTAACCATCGCAAGCTGCGCGGGGGGCGGGGAGACCGTCATTCAGCAGTAGATTGACGAAAAGGCCATAAATTATTATTGTGGTAGTAATGGGCCACTACAGTGGCGGTTCAATATCTTGTCAAGATGAGGAATCAGCGATTTGTGTGGACGTGAGTTGTTGACAAAAAGGCTGCCCACATGTGCGGTGCAATGGGAAAACAAAAATGCTTTGCAAATCTCTGCCCCCCCCCACCTACCCCCAACATCCCTCGTCAGCCGCAACAGCGACTCGGACCTGAGCGACGGCGAGGAGGACTTCTACTACTCGGAGATGGAGGTGAACATGGACTCGCTGACGGACGGACTCAGCAGCCTGGCGCCCGTGTCCCCCACGGCGGTGATAGCGCCGCCCGTCTTCCCTGCGCCGTCGTCGCCGCCGCCGTCGCTGCACCCGTCGGGGGTGTGCCGCTCGCACAGCATGGCCGGCAAGAGGGAGACGCACCCTCCCACGCAGCTCAGCCGCTCTGCGCCCACCAGCTTCTGGCACCCGGTGCACACGGACCACGCGTACCAGGTAGGCGATCGCCACTGGCGGCACGCACGCACGCGGGTGGGTGGGTGGTGGGCGTTACCTGGTAAGATAGAAATCGTTTTTCGTTTTATTTGTGTTTATTTTTTTAAATTTAGGATTGAAGCTTTGGTTCTTTAGGTGTTCATACTCTTAGGTAGGTAAAAAAAATTATAATATTACAAACAACAAAATAAATCACGACGTTTCGGAGGCAAGTCTCCGTCATCAGGTGGGACCGTCACAGCTAAATTTACTGTATCAAGTGAGGTTGTGTTGCCTCCGAAACGTCGTGATTTAAAAAAAATTAATATTTATTATTATTTTTTATTTTTACCTACGTGACTTTACCGAAAACACCTAAGAGTATGAATCCTTGCAGTCTCGAAAGCTTCACATCTTTCGGTGTTGTTGGCCGACTGGGTTGCATCGCATTATATTTCTAAGGTTTGCTGAGTTCCCGTCTCCCATCTTCTTGCTGTATTTGCCTCCGTGCAGTTTGCCGTTCTCGGTGTGCTCTGTATGCGATGTCCCTTTGTGTGTTCCCTCGCTGTGTGGTTTACTCCATTTTCACCTGAGGACGAGCGCTTGTGTTGCGTTAGAAACTTCGTGATTTATTTTAATTTTATTTTTACATACGTGACTTTACCGAAAGAACTAATGAGTATTTTTTTTAAGTTATTGGTTTACCTTCCCTATACTTTGCACTCCTGTCGTGTTTGTACGTTCTGTTTGTTGTTGTAACTTTCAGACCCCGTGCCCCTCCTGGACATCTGTGAAGAGCTTAGTAGCTCATCGGATTCCTCCAGTATAAATAAATATTCTGATGACGCCTGTAACTATTCACCCTGCTTGTCAATTGATGCATTGAATCGGTTCGGTAAAACTAATTTCCACCCTAAGTGATAGATGTGAAGTGATTTTTTTTAATGTTCAACTTCTTTCGCACCGCACGTAGCCAACCGTGCTCATCGGAGGTGCAAGCTATTAAGATGTGTACGGCGTATTGTACACCGTATTGAGATGTGTTCGCATTTGGACACTATAAATTGGCCCCGCAATTTTATCCGGGTGTTGTATGTTACCGTTTTACATTGCAATGTATTTGTAGAGCCTTTCGGGGCTGCAGGAGTTGCGTAAACTAATTGCATACAACAAGTAGTTCTAAAAAATAATTTGTACTCGCATGTGAAAATTGCATTTATCGTGTGCATAAGAATCAATACTAATCCATGAAGGTATCATTAAACCTCTTGCCCGTAACAGTCTGCTGTTCCGATTCAAAGTGGTTTTCTGCTAATTTCTTCTTTACTGCCCTGAGTCTGTGGAAATCCCACAGTCCTATGGCGGGGCCTGAGTCTGCAGAGACAACCACAATAGGCATGTGTAGGCAGTAGCAGTGGGTGAGACAAAATCTATTATTATAACAAATAATATATAATGTATGGCAAAACACAGTCCGCGATGACACTGAGATGCGTACGTGGGCCGAACAAAGACTGAGGCGCATGGGTAGCATCTAGAAGCATCCAGCAGCATCCCAGTGCCTTGTGTGACGCTAAGCCGAGGCAGCCACTAGGCCGCTTATTCCGACTCGCGCGACGTAGTTCCGTTCACTCTATCGCATTATATCCAATTCGCGTTCTAACAAAAATGTGCTCCCTAATATATTCATCGCGTTATATATCCAATTCGCGTTCTGAAAACACGCGTTATAGGAGAACAGACTGCACCTGCAAATTACTCATTTGGGATGACACACACAGCATTGAGATTGCCCCTTCCTGCTAAAACTTGGCAGGACCCTCCTCGAAACAGTCTCCAGACTCTGAGCTGTTTCCTGGGTAAACAAGCGTAAACAAATCGCAACGAATCTGGCAGCGCTAATGGTGAGTGAGTGAGGTGTGCTTGGCAATAGCGCATGCCTGCAGTGGGCAAAAGGGCGGACGTGCACTTGTGCACGCACTCACTCACGGCCTGTGTTGATGTTTCCCAACACCAGCGCCCAGGAATGGGCAAAATGTGGTTCTCGTACAGGTATGTAACAAAAATGTGTTGTTTTTTTTCTAAACATAAATATAACTGCTTTTATAAAAATGTCAAACATTGGCTAGGGAATGCTTAATATGCGTTAAGTACAAGCACCGCATTTGCAGGCGTGTTAAATTAACATGTTGGCAATGATGCACTTTTTTACGTGCCAAAACAAAAGTAGAGATTATGACTTGGCAGAATACAGTAGTAGGTCACATAATACAGAAAACAGGATCTGGCTGGCATATGCCTCGTATAAACGGATAGGTTATATTTGTTGGGTTAACGTAGTGGCAGGGACCGCACGATCGTCCATTGCTGTTTTCGTCAATAGCGTGCGTTGTGTAACGCGACAAAAAAGCCCTTCTGTGCACAAACATGTAAACTACTTCCATCGCTGCCAGATGAGAAAGCACTAACCTATTTTAATGTTTGACTTGCGGCTCGCGTAAATATTCCCTTGGTATTTATTACTCTCATACTGCCAAATCGGGGGGGATAGAAGCAGCACTGCTTGGCATGGCAGCAGTTGATGCCCATGCACCGCTTCTAAATCGTTAGCCTCTTTGAATGTTTTCCTCTCTCTCCGTTACTCTTCTGTTGTTTGGTTGATTGTGAGTAGGCCTGCAGTGAGGACGTGCACAGGCAATGTGGCGTACAGAATATAATTTGTTTTGGTGTAATTCGCACACCGTATCGTGCCGTTTACTGGGCATAAGCTGCGGGGTAGATTTTACATCTGTTTTGTAGAGTCCATTCATTTTTGATTTGGCAACACTTAGCACTCGCATCGGCCATTTAAAAACTACACTGCAAGATCGTATTAAAATCATGATATCGGTGTGCGCACAAACGTCTTGTGCCTCTGCCCATACGTAAAAACTTGGCTCTGTCTCTGTAACCCATCGGAGCCCACTTAAAAATGTCCTTATGCACCTAACCTGGTACATGCACCGGTGCCAGGTGTCGCCGCCATTGGGTTATGGCGTTCGCTGTACTGTGGTGCCCAAGGGCTTAATTCAGCCGGGGTCTGAAAACTTGGAAAATATTTCCGTACCCAGCAAACTGCATTTAGTACCTTTCACTATGACTGTGGATAACTCGTCACGCGCTCGCTCCAGTCGACCAAGTAGCGTGGATTGTGCCCGTACTCCGGCCGCTTGTTTCCATGCAAGCTGTACGCGCGCAGCCCACATACCTGTCAACCCACACGTTTTACCCGTATTCTTGTACAGGGAAAATTGAGTTTTCAGGTCCATACGGCGTACAGCCGTTTCATTACGGGCAAAAAAAAAAAGTTTATTTGTTTGTGTTTCTCCCTTGTGATGGGACTTTGTAGGATGAACGTTGAGATTTATAAGGGCACTGGTTGACCAATAATGTCTGAATTGGTCTGTAATAAGGTAGGCAGTGATAAGGGGTCGACAGGTATGTAGTGGTGAGTGATGTGGTGGTGAGTTTAGTGGTGAGTGTACTAGTGGTGAGTGTTGTAGTAGTGAATGTATATTTGTTTTTGTGTTTCTCACTTGTGATGGAACTTTGTAGGATGAACGTTGAGATTTATAAGGGCACTGGTTGACCAATAATGTCTAAATTGGTCTGTAATAAGGTAGGCAGTGATAAGGGGTCGACAGGTATGTAGTGGTGAGTGATGTGGTGGTGAGTTTAGTGGTGAGTGTACTAGTGGTGAGTGTTGTAGTAGTGATTGTATATTTTGTTTTTGTGTTTCTCACTCGTGATGGAACTTTGTAGGATGAACGTTGAGATTTATGAGGGACATGGGGTGTCCAATAAAGTTTGAATTTGTCTGTAATAAAGTAGGGCACTGATAAGGGGTCGACAGGTCTGAGCTTGTATGAAAACATTGTTTGGGTATCGCCAGCAAAATGAGTTTCACATCAACATTGTTCCCACATTTCTGCCAGCGAGCTTAAAAAATATATTTCAGTTTTTCCAGTTTGTTTTTAAAATCTCTTAATATTGTCAGCAATATTTAGTTTTTTTTCAATGTAAAATTAATCCCACGCCTAACGTTGCCTCGACGGTGCCCGGTTAACTGTCCGCGGCACGCGAGAACGGCACGTGCGCTCGGTGGCCTGTGTTGCACCGTGGGGCGTCACGTGGTGCGTCACGTGCCGCGTCCCCCACGTTGCTCTCGTGTCAAATCGTAACTTGGGCACCGCCTCCACCCCCAGCTGATGCTGCTGCTGCTGCTGTTGTTTTCTCGCCGGGATATGCGATCTGCAGACGCTTGCTGCCCTCTCCTGGCTTCCAGTTGCCGTGGAGACTTGGGCAATAAATTATTTAGAATGTTATTGCGGTCGGAAAGGCTTTGCGTTGTTGTTGAAATCCTGGTTGCGGGGTTCGCTTGGGGCATCATTCCCTTCAGGGTTAATCAAATGAGGACAGCTTCACAAGTGGTGAGGGGAGTGGGGGGGTGGAGCGGTTGTGTATGGATGGACTTGGTCCTGTCATACGGATGTGGAACTTTCACCAGAGTCTCAGGGCTGTAAAGAGAAAATGGAAATTTTGACTTGCTTGTTTTGGTCAAATCGGGCTATCAAGCACCGTGCCGTGCCTTGGCTTTATTCATTCAGCCGTTAGTCGCATAAGTGAACACTCCCGTATGTTCAGATAACTGCTGCTGGGATCAGAGTTTGTATTTGCATATTTAATGCCAGTGTGTGTGTGTTTTTTAATTGTATCGCAAGTGGTCTGCATGTGTGCATGATGCACCTTTGTGATTTTTTTTCTTGTGTGTAGATCAGGGGTAGGTAACTATCCTTACTGAGGGACAAATAGGACATTCAAGTACCCTTTGAAACAATCACACATGAACACCACACCCTGGCGTTATTATCGCAAACAATGACGTGGGTGTCCACCGAGTATGGAGGAGAGACCCTTGCAGCAACAGGAGTGAACTGCGGCCGCTCAGGAAATAACTGAAAAACAAAATAGATTTTGGTTGTGTACTTGCGTTTAAATCGGTGATCACTTTCACGAGTGGTCACCGACACACTTCGCAATATAGACATTGGAACGCCATTCCGGTGTCCGGCACTCCCGAACATTTTTTTGTCAGCTCGGTGAAGTAATGACTAGCGGGTGAGGGTTTTTTTAAGCGATGCGGCCCTTTAAATTCGAGCAGGTGGTTTGTAAACACGTTGGGAAGCAAGCCCATAGCGTGTCTTTAAAGTTAGCAGGCGCGTTTGCTGAGCGACCTTTTTTTATCAATTATATCTGCGACCACTATAAATTATCGTAAAAAAAAACATTTGGCGCCAGTTTGAAAATATTCCTCCTGCTAAATAGTCAATTAGTGTGCTGTGTGTTTTTAAATGATGCTTCACACCGACGGGTAAACATCACGGCCGGCCTCGCGTGTGCACGAGCCGTGGGAAATCAAGTTGCGGGGGTCGTGTTTTGCCCACGTGCCGTCCTGTAATCCACCGATGCTGGTTTCTTTTTACCAGAGCCCAGTAGTAGGTGTTGACTTGAACGTTGCCCGACTTAGCTGCTGTTTTAGCCGTTGATGATGGAGGCGGTGGGGGGGTAGTCCCCAGGGGAGGGGGGGAGGTGGTCCCTGGCACTGGGGCCCATGCAACCTCTCGACCCCACTGTTGTGTGCCTAAATATTTACTGAAGTAAATAGTTGAGATTTCTGCTGCTGCCACGTTCCGCTCACTGCCGTTTCCACTGCGTCCCCCCCCCCACCTCCCCCTACTGTTCGTGCCATCCTAGGCTTGCGGGCCACTCCTTGACACCATGTCTCCGCCAGGCGCCGGTACCACATTTGGAACGTTGAGGCTGCAGCTGGAAGGTGCCACGGCTGCGTGCGACGCGTCGGTGAGCTCTCGACGTCGCAGCTTCTCAAGCCATTGCGGCGTGCAGGCATACTCGCCCAACAGTGGAACGGCGCACGACTGATGGATGACGAATTTTCTTGACGGCGATTAATTATGGCCACGGAAAAGTCTCGGGGAATTTTTTGAACCGTACACTCAGAAGCTCAGGTATCCGCATGATGTGCTGTACATCCAAACTTAATTGCCAGAAATCGGAGTGAGTGCTTTACTCACGTCCAGCTCTGATGCCACCGCAGCTGGGAAAAGTGGCAGAATAACCCAGTGTGGCCTATGACCTAATCACCCGGAATTCGCCCAATCAAAATACAGCAAAACCCTTGGTAATTCGACACATATGGGCCTCTGGCCTTGCCGAATTAGCCCATATTCTGAGTTGTGTACAATGGTACACCCCAGTGTGTCCTGCTCCAATACATTTATTTTATGTGTTTTCCGAAAGTCTTCACACACCATACGCATTGCACACACCTTTATCAATTGTATCCAAAACTTTGCATTTGTCTCGCAGACTAAGGGGTTTTATACTTCGGTCCCTTTCTATTACTTCTTGATTCCTGCGAGGGGTGGCTTGCACAGAGTGCATCAACAAGGTAAAGTCCAAAGCGACAGGTCTGCACTGGCGCTCACCACGTGCGCTGCTACCAGAATGAGTCGTCGTTTTGGTCGTGGTGCGCGGCGTCGCTCTACGTGTATGCCGAAATTGGACCATTCGGTACGGCAATTCTTCTCAATGCGCATTACTAACACACCGTATATACGCCGAAAGAGCAGCCGCGCCGAATTAACCCCAATTACGAATGATCAAATACGGAAATAACGAGGTTTTACTGTATCTCGGAAGCTAAGTAGGATATTGAGCCATGTGTGTGCTTGGGATGGGACGCCACTTGGCAATACCAAGTGTAGGAGACTCATGGGGGTGCGAGGTGACGACAGGTCCAGCAATGGAGTCTTGCATATCGCTGTGCAGAGTTTTGAGCATTACCCTGCTTGTATATACCCGTGACTTTTCTGCAGCTACTCTGCTATCCTCCCAGTTTCCGTCGATCGGTATTTCATTCTAAAAGGCACAATTCGCAAGATGATCAAAACGCCTTGAGAACTGCTCCTTACAATCCACACGCGTGTCGCAGATTCTCCAATTACACGGCGTGGCCCAACATGTCCAACGCTGCGGAGAAATCCCGGAGAACCGAGATTCGTGTGTGTGTGTAACTTCTTTTGTACCGTACTTAGCCAACCGTGCCAATCGGAGATGCGAGATGATAGGAACGGCTCTTCCGATCTCTCGCGCTACCAGGAGATCGTTCATAACCCGCGCCGGAGCTGTCTTGGTACGATGCCTCTAATGAAAATCTGATTGGAGAAGATTTTTTTCCTGCCATCCCCCCCTGCCCCTACCCCTACCCCTCTGTCTCAACAAGGCCCTCTTGGGGAGCTGCACCAACCCAGAGAGCACGAACTGCAGATCCCCCCGCCCGCGTCGTTTTCACCGTGTATATGTGTTGTCTGTCGTGATTTGTTGCGATGGGTTCAATAAAACAAAAGCCAAAAAACTTGATGGGAGAAGCTTCGTTGTAAGTATCGTGATTGATACGATCCTCCAGTTGTATTGCAACCACTTTCTCATTAACCTTTGCCTGCAAAGGAGAGGCTCGTCAGCTCTAGTTGGCAGGAAGGGCTTCGCCAAAAGTAAGTCCCTTAATCCTTTCCCGTTCCGAGACGGTCTGCAAGGTGCAGAGTGGGGGGGTCCCGTTCACCGCTGAATCTCGGATCGCGCAAGCGATTCGGCGTGAATTTTATTTCGAGAGGCATACTAGCGCTGCTGTTTTTAAAGACATTGGACTGTACGTACCGCAGGGAATCGTAGCGACACGACCCACACTCTACGATATCTGGCGCCAAACTGTGCCACACGCCTTCCCGCATGGTCTCTTGCTTCCCATTCCATTCTGAATCGATTCGTTGACAAGTATAAATTATTATCAATATTATTTCCTTATGTTTCCGTGCACGTTTAGTTTTGTATTTGTAGTGTACGGACACTCACTGCTTACACAGCTCTGCAGTGTCCAGATGTTAAATACCTACCATGGTATACAGTAGTGTAGTTCATGGGATCGATGTATGTTTGGAGTTTAATTTAACACGTAGGCTTTCGCGAACAATATTATTCATAATATAGGTTTTTGGGTCAGATCGCGTTATTTATAAATGTGTTGTAACCCTCCACCACCCGACACGGCCAAATAGTAGCTGATTGTAACTATCAGCGAAACGTCGTACTCAAATTTAAAATGCTGTTCATTCTTTCTTCAGCACACCGGTTGGCTAAAGAAGTGAATTATTTTGTCCTTTGAAAAACGTGACACATTTTTTACTATTTGTTTGGAGTTTGCGTGTTCTCCCCGTGGTCACGTCGATTTTTTTCCGGGTCTTCCGGTTTTTCCCTCCACTTTTAGAATCGACGTTACGCGTTTAGAGTTTGGCTGCTCCGCACCTCCGATTAGCACGGTTGGCTACGTACGGTGGTAAAGAAGTTCAACACACACGCTATAAATTTCCACGTGATAAGCCACTTCGTTGGGCTATCGTTTGTGATGGCCAGGTCGCTTCTGAAAAAGAGCTACACAGCTCAGTGCGCCTTACCTGGAACAATAAAAAGTTTAATTTGAGTATAACATTAATCCCGAGTTCCATTCGAAGCCACGGCTCGCATCGGTGGAAAATTTTATCTGAACTGGTGCCTACCTGGTTGTTCCCCTTTCACCTACCCACACCGACCATCCTGGTAGATGCAAGTTTATCGAAAGGACGGTATTCGTACCATTTTTATATCGCGAGGCTCGGGCAAAGGTGTTGTGTTTTGCAGTCGAAGTCTGCATTGGCGGAAGAGCATTTCTGGCCAGACAACCCTCATGGCCACCAACACGTTGTCCTAATCGAGCAGCGGTGACGGGCAGGAGGGCTGTAATAATATCTATTTATCCCATATGTCCATTAGTGGCACGGGGGTCAAAGCTTTGCTCCACAATACAAAAAAAAACACGGATAGGAAATCTAAGCAAATCACACACCAAAAGTTCAAATGAAACTAAGCAGCTTTTTTTTTAAACCAGGTGTAAATCCCACTGAGCTCTTAGATTGATTATTTGTCAGAAGCGACCTGGCCACAAATGACGGCTCAACGAAGCGGCTTATCGTGTGGATAAGGGCGGGTGCCACCAGGGTAGGTGCGGGCGGGGGGGGGGAGCTGCGTTTGCGATGTTGAACGTCGTCTTGTTTGCGTCGGTTCCTCCCCTCCCCCCCCCCACTGTGCACATTGCGTCTGCAGGGGTTCCCGATGCGCGTCCGCACGCTCAGCAGCTCGGAGCACCGGCCCCCCGGCACCCCTGGCGCTGCCGCCTGCCGTCTGCACTCGTCGCTCTCGCCGTCGCCCAAGTCGCTCGCCCCCGGCCGGTCGGTCAGAGCTCGCGGGGCCGTCTCTTTGTGTGGGGCCCCCCCCCCTCTCTCTCTCCCTGCCGCCCCCCCCCCCCCGCCCCTCGCCCCTCGCCCTCAAAGCACGTGCACTCGTGGCGGAAATGTGGCGTCACCGCATAGATTTTTTATGTCGCTTCTTATAGGGTCGCGATGCACGTAGCGTATTGAACCGCGCGTGCGTCGTGTAAGAGAATCGATGCATTTTTCGAGCAGCGTAGCGTCGTGTGACCCTGGGTAGCACGCCGCACAGAGTGTTTGGCCTCTATAAACTTCCACGTGATATGTCACTTAGTTGAGCTTTCATTTGTGGGCAGCTTGCTTCTGAAATTGAGCTGTATAGCTCAGTGGGCCTTACCTAGTAGAATCCAAAGTTTAGTTTTAGTATAGATGAACTGGTACCTGGTCAGTCCCCCTTCACCTTCCCACGTTGACCATCCTGGTAGGTGCAAGCTTTTCGAAAGGATGCCATTCGCACCAATCGTATGGCGATGGCACAGGTGTTGTGTTTCGCACTCGAAGCTTGCAGTGGATTCGCAGCAGGGGGACAATGTTGCTTGCCGTGTGGAATCCCAATTGAGGATATTGGCAGGTAGTTTTTATTTCGATTTAAAGCGTTCGTGACTGCAGGGAATCATCTTCTTGGTTCTTTCGGTAAAGTCACGTAGAAGGGAAATAATAAAATAATAAAAATCAAACATAATAAAATCAAATTCTCACGACGTTTCGGCCACAACGCAAGCAGCCGTCCTCAGGTGAAGAAACAGAGCTGTTGGAAAGACAGTGCTTCGCATTGGACAGCGCTCCGCATTGGAGCGCTGTCTTTCAGACAGCTCTGTCTTCACCTGAGGACTGCTGCTTGTGTTGTGGCCGAAACGTCGTGAGAATTTTATAATGTTTTATTGTTATTATTTTATTATTTCCCTTCTATGTGACTTTACCGAAAGAACCAAGAAGAGGTAGTTTTTAATTTTGGCAAATTTGGACCATGACGCTGGTACACAACGGCCCACTCTTTTTTTTTGCGTCGGTGGGATCATGAATGTCCGCCGAGTCACACGGCGCGTAGTATTATTATTTATTGCGCCCGCAGTATTAATCGGGGTGGCCGATTGGATTTGAATCGCGGAGCTCTGCGACAAGCGGTGAACGCGATCTACCGCTGAGCCACGTCACTTCCCGATTTGTGAGAGTTAACTGTGAAGGCCTTATTCAGCCTTCGGTGAGTAAGGAAAAGATTTCCCTTACCCCTGGTGTAGAGAGAGCACTGCGATCTCGCAGCACAAGGCTCTAACACGCTCTGTTGAGACCTGGGCTCAATCACAATTTGTCACCTGTAACGAATTGCAATGTAATTGTATGTTTCGGCTAACGTCGCTGTGGTAATTACCGCTCGGGTCTGGCTCTGACGTATGTATCGATGTAGAACTTCTTTCGCACCGTATGTAACAAAGCGTGCTAATCGGAGGTGCGGAGGAAGGACACCAAACCAAACGCAAAAAGCAGTTTTAGAAGAAATGAGTTTTCCATCGAAATTATTTCAAAGTGCATAGCTCCAGTTGGCTTTCTAATATCGGCAGGAAGATCGTTCCAGACGGCCGCAGAAGCGCGCCGGAAAGCGCGTGACGCGGGTGGCCGTCTCGGTCCGACGGCCAGCCACAAGTCCGCCGCCGACCGATTCCCCCCTCGCTTTTTTCATTTCAGGAAAAGCCGCGGGGAGGCCAAGAAGTGCCGCAAGGTGTACGGCATGGAGAACAAGGACATGTGGTGCACCGCGTGTCGCTGGAAGAAAGCCTGCCAGCGGTTCAATGACTGAGCTCCGAAAGCCTCTTCCTTCCAACACTTTACCAACCACCATACACCCACCCCCATCACATACTCCAGGCGTTCGGTTCGGTGTGTTTCGATCGGTCGCAGGTTTTACCGAGACTCTCGTTTTTTGCCCCGGCATTATTGCGATCGTACCGCGTTAGTCTGCGTCCACCCTTTTGCACTATGGGACGCTTGAGGGGGTGAGGTGGGAGAATGAAACTTAAAAAAACAATGCTGGCGACACTTTTCTGCGGTAGAGCTCGGGTGCGCGTGCTGTGGTTGGGTTGTTTTTTTTGTAATTCACGGAATCGGATGGAGGGTTTGTACTGGAACGACGCGACTCGCTCCCGACACAGTTGTCACTCGAAAACCTCCAGCAAAAGTACACGACGTCAATTTTTGCCCCTTTTTAAAAATTTCCTTTGAATGTGGTCAACGTGGCTGCCAAAGCGTGGCACGCGACCGCCACCGGAAATTCTCGGCCCCGTTTGCCGAGGACGATAGCCTACAGCTCCCCCCGCCTCCCCTCTCGCTCCATCTTCGTTGTGAGCCTCTGCGGCCGAGGCTCGTGTTGGGTTTGCCATGCCGGTAGTTTTACGAGGAGAGAAAACGTTATTCTCCGCTGCCTCTTCTCTTGGCGCCAACCCTGCAACGTCTTCGCTGTGCAAGAGAATATACGCGAGCCCGCGCCCTTGTTGGGCACCTGAATGTACGCTTGCGTCAAACTTCGAAGGGCGCGTAGCGGAGTGGAATCCAGGAACCCCCCCCCGGTAGGGCTTTTGAAGAATTGCTAACTTTCTCAAGTTTTTATTGCGCGGGGATTATTATTTTTCTTCCCATTCCTTGCGTCTCCAGCGGAGGCTCTCGGTAACGAACCGTCGTGTGTCTTGCCGTACAGAAGCCTTAGTGCGCCGCGGACAAAACCTCGATCCGATTTTCTGGGCAGCCTGTATCACACGTTCGTCAGGCGCGCATTGGCGCAAGAGCTTGGTACTTACATCGGTCACACTTGTTTTGTGCTTGCCCAATTGGCCCTTTGGAGACGGCAGGGATATCATGAAGTCAAAGCAAGGTCAACTTGCACGGGGTTATAATTTTTTTGTCGCTGCAGCTGGCTTTGTTCGTAGGCTGCTTCCGCGGGCTCTCCGGGAAGAGAGACGACTCCGCCGGACTCGTCTGTCTTCGGGTTCGTGTGCGCGGTTTTCGTTCGGCGCCGTGGTTTTCGACGTGCGGCGAAGCGCGTCGCGTTGCCGCCGCCGGCCGCCTGTCGCGTCGATGGAAGTCGGCGAGGAAGAGAAGAAAAATATGCAAACGTTGTACAAGCGCTTAACGCGGCTCCTCGCATTCGTTTGGCAGCGCGTGCCCGTAATTGTCTTTTCAATGCCAGGACCTCTTACAGAGCAGGAATGTTAAAACGGTGATACAGAATGAATGTAATCGTGACGATGGATGGGTGGTAGCGTGCCCCCCCCCCCCCCCACCAAGCCGTGCTGCTGCTGCTGCTCCCCTTTCTCTCCCTGGAGCAACGTATCCCTGACGTCGGCGTCTTGAGGTTGGGGCGAGCGGGGACCTCTCGCCCACGCGGCAGCGCCCAGCCGTCGGCTGCTTTGTGTAGATCGCCGGGCACGTTCAAGAGACATTTCATCCTTTTTGCCTTTTTCTTTCCTGTGACCAAAAAAAACCATGGGTCTCTCATTTTGTAAGAAAATGTACAACCACGACTCTTAAAAACAAAAAAACAAGACCTCATTTCGAGCATTTGTTCACGAAGGAACATTTCTAACAACTTCTCAAAAACGTGTGATGGTTATTGTTATTTTTCTCTCTCTCTACCACCGCCGTCAACGCGTTTCAATTACCTGCAGCTTTCTCTCGGGGACCCTCTGCAATGTCTTTGGAGTAGTCGTTGGTGGCGATAATTTGAGGCTCGGACACGGCGCTCTTCCCCTGCCCATCGGCTTGTATAACAACGCAACGGCTACGCATTCTACAAATGCTTTAAACTGTAGAACAAGCCGGCGCCCTTTCTGTAACAAGACCCCGTGTGCGTGCGTGTGCGTTTCCATGGGAAGATGCTCGTCAATGCGGGTGAAAATAGCAGGTCCGTGATGGTAAATGTTTAAAGCTGGTGCGCACGCGTAACTGTTGATGATGTTCTCTTTTGTAATGCTTGGCAGGGGTTTAAAGAGGATTTTTCTACACTCGGATCTGCCACGGAAGAGCACAGACTTGTGTGACCGCGCATCGCTTAGCCGGGCTGCACAATGGGCTGTAAAGAATGTAGGGGGTTTTTATGCGAGGCTGTGAATTCATTTGTTTGAGTCAGTTTGGCAAGCCACGTTCTCCGTTTGCTGCGGCGGCAGTGTCCAAAATGTGTGTTTGTACGGAGTGGCGTAAAAAAAAATATATATATCCGGGGTGTCATGATTCGTCAACACAGCTCTTATAAAAGTAATTGCACATTTGTGTGTATTGAAGCGTAAGGATGTATTAGCAACAGCAGCAACGGTAGTAGTAGTCGTAGTGGTGAATAGTAATTGAATAGTATTAATAGATACAATATATATACGTAAGATGAACGTCTTCTTCAAGCAGCATTTTTGAGAAGAGGCCAAGAACTGTGTCCACCGTCGACGTTTTGGGTAATAACTGGTGTAACGATGTGCCTGCACTTGTCGTCTCGGGACGCTGTCTCTGCTATGGGCTAGCGGTGTGGTCCGCATGGTGCGAGGCGGAGGGAGCCGGGCGTTTGGCTGATGTAAAGGTGCATGGCATTGGATGCCTAGATTCAACGATGTCTTCCCACCGCCCCCACCCCAACCTCCGATTGCAATGCCGCATTGGCCACGCGTGGGGTCCTGAACTGCCGAGAACAAAGGCACCGCGTTTAAGTGTTTAAAGTGGTGTCCGAAACCATCAAGCCACCGCAGTTTCAAAAGTTCTCCCTGCTGTCGTTTGAGCGACCTGTCCCCTCTCCCTCCCCCACTTCTTTCCACCCCTTGACCGTTATTAGATACGCAACGGTACGGCTATCGGGAGTGAAAGTGGCGTCCGACACTAAGCACTTATGTAACAGAACCTGACTGTGGATGTACATAGACGGGGCGGTGTGTGTGTGTGTGCGCGTGTCGTGGTGCTGGCCACCCATCCCTCTCGTGTGCCGTGCCGGCCTTCATGGGTGCTCGCCTAACAGCACTTACACCCCCGAGAGTCTGTTAAGGCTCATCCGGGGCGGGTGGTGGTCTTTGTCTTTGCGTGCACCGTGAGCGTGTCTCGTAGAGGGGGGCGCGAGCCACTCCGGGTTGGGTGGCGATGATCCCCCCTTTTTGCCAGCCCACACACGGGGGGGTGGGAATGTGCCTTAGTGTTTCTGTGCATCACCAGCACAACCTTTCGAAGACCAAATTGCCAAAACCTGCTCGAAGTTCATACGCATTTGTTTCTCTTTCTCATTGCTAGATCGGGATAAGCTATAGATTTGTAAACAATATATATAAAGTCGAGTCCAGTACCATTGTTTTTACTTTCTAGTATTTTTTTTCAGTCGTCCGTATGAACCCACCCCGAGGACAACTTCAGACGGTGGTGGTATGGGCGGGTTCTCATTGTGTTCACCGTGTCTTTAGGTTTTGCCTAGTTTGTGTGTTTTGTGTGTGTGCGCGCGATGAGTTTTTAGGCCACGATGCAGTCGGGCAAATTGTAGGGAGTGGTGGCGTTAGCGGTCAGCACGCTGCGCTATGAACCCGGTGACCCGAGTTCGATTCCTGGTGAACCGGTCATGGGACCTCCCCCTCGGTCGACTCGGCCTCAAATGAGTACCTGGTGTGATTGCGTAAACATCAGTGGGGAGACAAAGGCGGGCGAGCGTGGTGTTGGCCACCCACCACCCCCTCGTGTGCCGTGCCAGCCTTCGTAGGCGCTCGCCAACAACACTTGCCCCAGCGGTCTGTTAAGGCTACATGGAGGAGGGGGATCTTTGTCTTTGATGGGTATTTCGGGCCACGATGGAAGTCGGGGCGAGCATTGCTCTCATTCACCTCCGACGGCGGTGGCTTCAGTTTCTATGATTGTGTGTTAAGGAAAAGCAAAAGCATGCGGTGTAATCAGTCGTTGCCAAAATCTTAACGAAATGCTGAATTTTGCTGCCAACTCCTAAGTGGGCAACTGAGATGGCGTCTGCCGGTCAAGTGACGGAGGTCAAGACTGCGCTGAGGTTCGCGTGCTCGGCTGAGACCGATTCGATAAATGAAATTAATATTTCGAGAAATGTTTGTTTTAATTGGGCTCGACAGCTGCGCTGCTCGCTGGCACGTTCAAGTCTCGAATCCGGACGAAACGATCTCGCGCCCCCCGCGCTCTCTCCTGGTGGCCATCACCAATGACGGATTCTGTCATCCGATCACGGAGGGTGGTAACGTGAATAGCCGACGGCGGTGCGCCCTGTAGACCGACCGACCGACCGTCCAATTCCACTTTGATCCCCATTTGCCGCAGTGGCTCGTATCGTCACTGTCGCCGATGCTGCCGGCGACTTTCCCCCACTCACCAGCCCCCCCCCCCCCCTTACAATTTTGCCCTCGTGTATCTTGGCATTTAACTTTCCGATGCTTGGCAGGACGTGTGGTGTTTACGAGTGTGTGTGTGTGTGCCCGTGGGGGTGGGCGGTGTAGTGGGGAACGGTGGTGTAGCGGTCAGTGCGCTGCGCTACGAACCCGGGTTCGATTCCCGCTCACGGCCAACACCGGTGACGATTATCTGGAACCGGTCCTGGGCCTCAAATGAGTACCCGGTGCGATGCGTAAACGTCGCCACTGGGGAGACAAAGACGGCCGGGGGTGATGCTGGCCACACCCACCCCCTCGTGTGCAGTGCCGGCCTTCATAGGTGCTCGCTAACAGCACTTGCCCAAACGGCCCGTTAAGGGTATACGGGGGATCTTTGGCTTTGTGTGTGGGGGGGGGTATGGGGCACGTGGTCGCAGGCGCGTGCGCTGTTGGATTGCCGGTCGTGTGCTGGGTGAGCTGTCTCGAAGCCAAAAAAAATAACTCAAAATGCTGCTATTGCGACAACACTGCTAGCATTCCTTTTCCACGTGTCATGCAAAAAAACCATATTACGTCTCGGTGGACGGCAGTATTACTGATCTATTTTTTACTGTACACGGTGGAATTTCTTTTTCGTTTTTGTTAAGTTATAAAACAAATTAGAACTTTAGTTGAAAACGATTTCAGTTTCGGATACAATTTTTTTTTTGCCGCAAAAGGAATTGTTCAACAGTGGATATACCATCTCGTAACGTTGTTTTTTGTTCGTTGTTTCATGAAAGTGGATTGTAACTAACGTGGCCGTGTTCATACGTCGGTGATGGAGGGGCGGGCATGGTGGTGTGGGTGGGTGGCCCAGCCAGTGGTACTGGCGTGCATTATGTGACCCCGCTCGACCGATAAGCCTTGCGCCAACATCATCCCATGCTCTCTTCAGTTCATTTCTACAAGGCCGGGTTGCCACTGCGTTCGCCACCCACCGCCTCCTCTCCGCAAATTATTTAAATCGTGGCATCGTGCTCCCTCGCCCACACCCGGTGGGAAGCGACGATGCACGCAGAGCAGCGTGGAACGTACCTATCTTTTTTTTTGCGTGGAGGGGTTGAAGTGTGAGATTGCGCAAGAATTTATTGGATGGAGAGAATGTTGTATCTGAATGTAGCCTCCCCCCCCCTACACACACACCCCCCCCCAATCGAATGTGGGATTAAAGTCTTGTCTTCTATAATTGACTCCTTTCGTGTATGGTTAACACTGTGAATGCAAGTCCAACAAAGTGAAGCCGAAAATAGTTTCTATAATAATACTACGAAAAAAAATATACGAAAAAAATATGTCGCTTGGATTGTGATCTGCGCGCTCATTACTCTATGCGCCTCTTTGTAAATCTCTACACTGACGTTTTCTACTGTAATACTTTTTTTTTTGTACATACACAAGTTTGACGCGAGGACAAAAAACGGACGGCACTTTGTGAATGGACCCCTGTGTTTGTGAACGGCGCGCTCTGGATGCAGACATTGACGGGTGGCCTTTTATTGTGTGGCTGGTGGTATGGAACGTGGTCAGCGTGTGTCGAATGGCCCCCTGTCTGTGGACGGCTTTGCTCCGTTTTGACTGTTTATTCGTTCATTATTGTATGTCCGACGTCTGAATTTACTGTGTAAACCTGCCCGCTTAATCCAAATAAAGGCAAATGCTTCGATTATCCACTGGTTCTGTGTGTGTATTTTGCTGCGTCAACAATTGTTCGCTCTTCCTTACGTCATTCGGAAGCCACTGGAGCTACGGCACTGTCAAATCTAAATTGAAAACCCCATTACTTTAGAACTGCTTTTTGCGTGTGTTTAGTTTGTCGTCCTTATCCCGCACCTCCGCTTAGCACGGTCGGCTACGTACGGTGCGAAAGAAGTTCAACGTGCAGCTGGGTAAGCCTGGAGGCGCACGCTTGATCTCGCACTGGAGGCGGCTTTGGTGGATCGTACAAAATTTGTGAAACATCCATTACCGTGGGAGTCGATGAGGTGCCATACCTCTGTCTTACCAGGAGAAGGCGGTACAGCAACAATGTCGACCTCTCCCAACATGTATGGACATTGAATTGGGCGGTATACCACCTTGAATGTAATAAAGGACCGCAGAGCTTGGAGGGGGAGGGGTGAATTTGACACCGGCTCACCGCGTGGATGTCTCCGCTTGATTTGTGGTTCCCACCCCCCCCCCCCCGAGTCGTTCTCTCTCTTGCAGAATGAGCGAATTCGGTGCGGTGCGTCGCAAGGTGGAGTTGTTATGATCGCGTAACAAGGTGGCATGGAGATCCCGGCAACCTTCATTGTGTCAGCCCGTCATCGGTCACCAACATGGTGAATATTTAGCATTGTCAAGCCATCTCGTTGAATCCTCCTTGTTCGTCTTTGAGATGAAAGTGAGCAAATACAAATGACTAAATGTACAAATTGGCACGTTCTGTTTACGTGACGACCCTTACTAGTTGGCTGTGTCGGGTGGTGGCGGGTTTTAGCGACTCATTTACGCGATCTAACCCAAAACTATCTCATGGATTATAAATGTGCACTTGTGCGAAACAGAATCCGATCTCTGCGTTTGAATGAATGAACGCGTTTTCAAGTTGTGTATGCATGCGAGAAGTGCAGCAGCGATTGTAGGAACGTGTCTCCAACTCGCCCCGTGCCTTTCCACAAAGAGAACTTGTCAACAGTCACGGACAAACCGACCCAAGTTCACATCCTCTCGTGTTCCAAGGCGTGGCAGCCACGCGAGTCGGCTTGGTCACTGGTTTTTTTTTTATTAGCGCAGCACAATCGAACACGCGGGAAAGGATGAACCTGGAACGTCGGGCTCGCGATTCGTCGGCAGGTGCAAAGAGCGAGCGAGAGACGAAGCCGCATCTGGGCTCGCGATCGCCCCGAAAGGGTCGATGTCCCTTTTCTGGGATGCGTGGGGTGGCACGGGTCATTACGGATCTTAGAATCGGGAACTTTTCATCCGCAGGTAACATTGTGGCGAGGTTTTGTCTCGGGTTTAATCTATTGCTGCTTGCGTGCGGACATCCGCCTGTCCAGTGGTTTATCGGTAGCACACCGGCTGGGCACATGCTTTCCTTTTCTTTTCGAGGCATTGTAACTCTAGATAACAAATGTGGATGATGGCAAGCCTCACCCCGGTAGCTTATTACGAGAAAGGTATTGTTAGAGGGCGGTTACTGGAGTATAATACAATTAAAGGCTTCGCCCTTTCCGGCAATGAATACCGGGGAGGTGTTAAGACGTTCAAACGCTAACTAGACGCCCATTGAAGGGCATCGAGTCTGCGTGAATCGCACAGACGAAGTATTTAAACTAGCAAACAAACACGCATTGGCCTTGAAACTGATTGTCATACAACAGAGACCGCCTATTTCCATGGCTTTGTCTCAGCGGGGCTATGGAGCGAACGGTACAGGGACGGTGCAAACTCCAAAGCATGAACAGCTCGGGTTAAGCTGTTGAATTTGTTGGGCCATTTATTTTTTTGCCAGTGGAAAAATATTTGTTTGACACTGGCGAAAAAAATGGGTCCTACAGATGCACCGAAGTTTGTTTCATGGGGAACCTCGAAATGGAAAAGCAAAACAACGTGACCGGCAATATCCATGCAATGTGAAAATGAATGTTACGCATGTCTATGTAACAGACTGCTGTGTATATATTATATATGTGTGCACACCTGCATTGCCAGCTGTTCGTGGTGGTGGGTACTGACCATCAGTGCGGATTATCCTAGTAGCAAAAGTAGCTACATAGGTAGTAGCTACGGGCCCCGCACTTTCAAGGACCCCGCGCTAAATGCTTTCAAGCGATCAACTCCGGTTCAGTGATTGTGCACTTGCTCTATTACTATAGTACAATACTGCCTTCAACTTTTATGAACGACTGTGTGTTTAAGGTTAGCGATTTGTCGTATTATCAGTCTGTGTATAGCAAGTGAAAAAAAACAATTACTTTACTACGCAAGTTAAACATTTGTGTTTTAATATTTGTGTGTGTGTGTTTTTTATTTCGGGCCCCTTTATAACATCATGCTACAGGCCCCGCACTAGCTTAGGCCGCCACTGCTGATCATGGTGGATGCTTGCCGCATTTGCCACCCCAGGTGGTAGCAACCAAAACCCTTCGCTCGCGAGCTGATTGAGATCGAGAGTCTGGAGAAATCCATAAATAAAAATGATCAGTAACGTGTATCCAGCAACGTGTATCCAGCAACGCCGAGTGTATCGCAATTTACAGGAGGGTGCTAGATTTAAGTGAGGCCAATGTTTAGTTTTTTGTTAATGTTTTATCAATATGACTTTTTGTATCTGGGATGAAACTGGAGTTTACCTAAAGAAAATCGAAGCGCCTATGCACGATGGTGGGGGGGGGGGGGCGGACATATAGATTCGCACAGATGGTTTCACGAATCCATTAGCTCTACTGCCATCTCTCGACCACCACGCAGTCTAAGGGGAGGTTCAGGAATACTTCACGAATCTCCACCTTGTGCACGAAGCCTCGCGTACAACCGCCCCGGATCAGAGACACGCACCACCGCTAAAAAAAAAAAAAACCTCTCCAAAAGTTGCGGGGCGATGGGAAGGTGAAGGCGCACGCTGACGTCAAGGTGGTTTGCTGAGTCTCTTACTTCTGTGCCCGGACAACAGCACCTCCGATTAGCACGGTTGGCTACGTACGGCGCGAAAGAAGTTCAACATGCATAACGTACGACACGCGTATTGGACACTGATTAGAGTGCGTAATAGAGGGGGTGGGGGGTTGGGTTAGATCGCGTAAATATATAAATGTGTCTTCTAGGTTCTTTCGGTAAAGTCAAGAAGACAGACTCTGTCTCTGTCTTCTCGACATACCTATTCTTCACATGAGGACGGCTGCTTGCGTTGTGGCCGAAACGTCGTGATAATTATTTTATTATGTTGTATTTTTATTATTTGATTATTTCCATTCTACGTGACTTTACCGAAAGAACCAAGAAGATGAATCCCTGCAGTCACGAAAGCTTTAAATCAAAATATAAATTTGTCGTTAAAACCCGCCACCACCCGACACAGCCACAACATTTACAATCTGTGTACGACGTTTTGTAATTGTCGTGGCTTGGCTCTCCAACACACCGGTGTGCTGTACTAGTGACGAATTGGCCACGTTCTGTTTACGTGACAACCCTGACTGTCTGTGTCGGGTGGCGGCGGGTTTAACGACACATTTAGACATTTACGCGATCTAATCCAAACAAATCTCTCCGGATGATATTGGTCGCGAAAGCTTGCGTGATGAACCGATTAGAGTGACTCGGCTTTTAAGCACGCCTTCTCAACAAGCTCGTGCGTTTCACGACTTTGAGCCCAGCCTATGCCAAGGGTGATTCGTTCATAGACCAGCCCGCTGACATTCACAGAGCGAGATTACGGGGAGGAAAACTACGTTGTCATTTCACAGCCCCTGTAGATGTGTCCCATCGCCAGTCTCAAATACATTCGCGGTATTCCATCGTTAAAAAAAAACCGATATCCGTCTAAAGCAGGGGTGGGGAACGTCCGGCCCGCGGGCCGTATAAAGCCCGCAAAATCATTTGGTCTGGCCCTGCCAAGGCAACCGCAGGCGGGACTCGAAATTCAATAAATCTAGGAGCAAACCTGCAAAAGCAGTTGCGAGTAGCAACATCATCAATACCAGCTAACATCACACGCCTCGCCAAAGAGAAGAAGTCCCAGCCATCGCATTAGGGGGTGAGTTAATTAAATGTTTGACCAAATATAAACGGGCTAATTTTTTAGTTGATCATTTTGTATTGCCCGCGAATGATGTTATAAATATCCAAATGGCCCTTGGCAGAAAAAAGGTTCCCCACCCCTGATCTCATGTATGGGACCATCACATTCGCACGATATTAGAAATGGGGCGGGGTGTCTATGGATGGATCGCCCTGGATCAGTTGCCCTCCTCGTTCGGGCTACGCGCTCGTCGAGAGTGCGCGTCGTGACTCTCTTGAGCCGCGTCCGAACCCGAGCCATCAAGTTGCAGCAACTTCGTCGCTTGCAAACCGAATCGGCTTCCGCGCGGACCGTCTCTGCGGTGCAGTTGCGCAACCGGTTGCTTGCTACCGACTCTAAATCGCAAGCGCCGATTGACGTGCTCTGCATCACGCGCTTGCGCGTCCGCGAACCACGAACGGCAATTTTTGCAGATCCCGAATGCCCCGTTTCAATTTGCCCGTGGCGCAGCTGCTCGCTCGGACGTGGACAAAGCAGTTGCAAAGGCGTATTAAGTTGCGCGGTTTCGAGAGCGATTCGTTGCGCACTCGGCCAAACACAAGAAGCAGTTGATGGTAGGCGGGGGCAGGGGGGGGGGTTGCATTTAGAACCTCATAAAGCAGAATGCGGAGAGGAATAAACGGGAACCGCTGATTAGCAGGTGCGATGCAAGGGATGGGGGGGCGGGGGGAATGTCATGCGGCTTGAACACTTAGGGGGTCACGGCTACAGCGGCCCCCCCATAATCCCTCGACTGTCCGTCATCCGAACGGATGGACACGCCGAAGAGTCGGCGCATGAAGCCCTCGTTCTTCTTGAGCTCGGCCTCCGGCCACGGCCGACCGACCCTCCTCATGAACCCGCCGTAGCGCTTGTGCAGGCCGTGCCGCTGCTGCCACTGGCCAGGCGACGATTCGCCTTGCGGCACCAGCAGCTGCCTTCCCCTCATCCGCTCCATGAACCCGCCGTAGCGCTTGGGCCGGAGTCCGTCCGCGCCCGGCTCCCAGAGCCTGGCGTCCCGGAGCGAACTTCCCACGGCGGTCGCCTTCGCGTCTCCGAAGACGGAAGCGCCGATGTCGCGTGGGGCCTCAGCCTCCTCCTCTTCCTCAGCCTCCTCCTCCTCCTCAGCCTCGTCCTGCTCCTGGGAGAAGCCGTGCGCCCCGCGCACAGCGCTCTGCGCCAGTGGCAGGCAGAGGCCGCACCACCCTCGTTCCGTCCCGGGTGCCGAGTCGGCGTCCCTCGGTGTCCCCGTGGCGTCCGCGTCGGCCGGCACCACTCCCCGTTCCTCATCCCGGCACTCGATGGAGCAGATCTGTTTAACGGAACGCCGAAGAGAGAGCACCCCCCCCCCCCCCCGTGCAGCGTTCGGTAAGCACGCGATTCGGACTCGCATGTCGCGGAGATTTCAGTGGGAATTGAATTCGATGGAGGCGGGGGGGGTTGTGTGTGTGTGTGTCTGTCCGCATTCGCCGGCGGCTGAACCCGCCATCGGCTCGATGCGCTCGAATAGAATCGAATCTGGACTCATCGTGGAGGGATGGGGGGGGGGATGAAATCTACGTTTCGAACCCTACGTTGTGAACGGCGCAAGCTCAGCGCTCAAGTTTCAAGTTTCATTTATTAGGTATAGCCCTGTGAGCCATTCGGCTCTTCAATCGGGTGCAACCGCAACAAACAAAAAAACAAAAACATGAACAAGAAAACATCTTAAAGTGACTAAGTGCAAACTGAAAATCCAAGAAAAGACAGCAAAATATTGCAGAAAAGGCACCGTACACCAACACTGTGTGCAAAAATCCCAGTGGGATGCAAGTCAAACAACAACAACAACCACAAGACAATTAGATTAAGGCCATCAGTCTAACTCTGTACTACAACAAACAAACATGGCCAAACCGAAAAACTTTTTAAAAAATCACCAAAATAAAGCCATAAAAGCTGCGACGCCGCCGCTGCGAACGTCCCGAGCCGATGAGCGAGGTCGTCCGGGAATGCGCTCGAGTCCCCGTCATATCTCGATCAAGCTAAGCAGGGGTTTCATCCTGGCTAACGTCTGGTTGGGCGCGACCAGCGCTGCACAAACAGAGAGGGTGTCACGGGGCTGGGATGCAACTGGGCGGATGGCAGAGAGCAGTGTAGCGGAGTCGATCGTTGTACTGTACTTCTAAGACACAGCCATGCCAACTAACTCGGTTTAATCGCGGGTGGCTGAAATGCGCATTTCGAACCCATGATCCAAACACGATCCAAACACTGCCAGTTCAGTGCTCGGAAACTGCCATCGTGAACCCAAAATAATACCTGTCATCAATCTTGATTTGAAGTTTTCGTGACTGTAGAGATCCATACTCTTTGGTTCTTTCGGTAAAGTCACGTAGGTAGAAAATAAATTAAATTAAATCACGACGTTTCTGGCGCAACACAAGCGTCCGTCATCAGGTGGGACAACCACGACAAGAAACAATTTCTGAAGTGGGCAAAGGGGGCTGCTGCAACAAGAAGCTATATCGGAAAGAGACGGGGGGGGGGGGTGATGACGGACGCTTGTGTTGCGCCCGAAACGTCGTGATATAATTTCTTTTATACCTACGTGACTTTACCGAAAGAACCAAAGAGTGTGGATTCCTGCAGTCACGAAAGCTTAAAATCAATTATATAACTACATTATAGATTTGAAGTTTTCGTGACTGCAAGGATTCATACTGTTAGGTTTTTTCGGTAAAGTCACGTAGGTAAAAATGAATAATAATAATAATCATCATCATTATTTCCATCCCTTTTCTACCGATCCACTGCTGGATGACGATCATCCCACGCCGCCCTCCACGGCCAGGATTGTAACCGGAGTGTGCGAGAACCACAGAACCGCAGTGCAGCACGCTGACCGCCTGCCTGCACCACCGCCTCGCTCCTCGTCCACCTCATCACCTCGGAAATGGATTAATTATTTAGTGATGCTGCTGCTGCGTTGGCTGTGGCTCACGAGCGAAAAACAAAAACGTCAACGCATTCCTCAATAACACTGTGACCCTTAAAAGGAACAATATATAACGAGTGACGTTTCAGGCAACGGTCCGTAGCACTATGAAGATGGGCCTGCCAGTGTGATTCACGAATGTTGATTTTTTGTTTTGTTTTTTGCCCATCGCTGCTGCTAATACTCATCAAAGACAAAGATCCCCCGTATAGCCTTTAACGGACTGTCGGGGCAAGTGCTGTCAGCCATGACCACCTATGAAGGCCGACCACCGGCACACGAGGGGGGTGGGTGGCCAGCACCACGCCCGACCGCCTTTGTCTCCCAAATGCCGATGTTTACACAATCGCACCGGGTACTCATTTGAGGCTGAGTCGAACTCGAGTAGGGCCCAGCACCGGGCTCAAATCATCGTCACCGGCGTCAGCCGTGAGCGGGAAATCTAACTCGGGGTAGTGCCGTGGCTTAGCAGCGCACTGCGCAACACCGCTCCCCCCCCCCCCCCCCCCCCACGACGCTCATCGCACGCAAACGCGGCGCCGAGTCGCGGTGTTTCTCTCACCAGCACCGCCAACGGCTCCGCTCGTCTCGCAGCCCGACCGAGGGAGTCGTGGCAGCTGACACGGCAGCTGCGGTGGCCGAGTGCGACGCCCCGTATCGCACTCGGCGAGCAAGCGGGCGACGTCGTGGCGTGGAGTGGCACCGGCATCACCATCGCCATCATCGGCAGCAGGATCATCGTCAGCATCGTCGTCGGCTGCGAGCTGGCACGCACAGGGTCTGCTGTATGCGCGGCCTGGACCCCACGCAGCGGCGAATTCACGTGGGCGAGTTAAACGCTGCATGATGACCGCGCCACAACCTGGCTCTGCCCGTGTGACTTCGGGTTGCACCGGCGTGCTGTTCGGTATTAGGTCCGACGTTTCGCTCCGCATGCTTGGGAGCTTCTTCGGGAAGCGGTGGTGGTGATGACGATACGTTTACTTTAATCATATCTTGCGAAATATGATTACGATGCTGCATCGATGCTCGGCAAGTTGGCATTGCGCTCAGAATCCGATAACGACAACATTCTGAATGTAAACTTGATTTGGAGTAATTCTGAATGTCACTGTTTTATTTGGTCAGGTAAAGCGCACTGAGCTCTTAGCTATTATTTAGAGGTGACCTGGCCACTCATGACAGCTCATAGAAGTTGCTTTCATCATCATCATCATTATGATCATCATAAGTGGACATTTATAGTCGCAGCCAAATCATCTGAACGCGTGCTGTTTCTAAATTCGGAGCGCAAAAACGGAAGACCCGGAGAAAACTCAACGCGACCACCACGAGAGAGAGAGAGAATAGGCGGACTTCAAATATACAACAGGCATCGTCAGGGTCCGGAACAGATCCCACGTGCTCCTGCGTGCGATGCGATGGAGATAACAACTCCCTCGCAAACAAATAGAGTCGAGGTATGTGTAATCGTGCGGAAAAACGGACTTACGCCATGAACAATTCAAAATGATTTGCTTGAAAAGTAAGAGGGACTTGTCTTCCCCGGTGAACACGTGACAAGGGTTCATCTGACGAACAGGTAACGTCCCCGGGCCAGGTAACACACCGCGCTTCAGCACTCCGCATTCAGAACTCCTCTCAATCTCTCTCGCTCTCCCCTGGCCAACATAACCCCCAGCTGATGATTAAATGGCCAGCTGTCCCGAGTGATCTCATTTCTTGTCAGTCTCACTCATTGCTATGGACTTTAGTGCCAGGTTATGATTGGTTCAATGAATGATAGCTCAACGAAGCGGCTTATCATCACGTGGACATTTATCGCAGCCCAAATCCTCTAAACGCGTGATGTTAATTCTAAATGCGGAGGGCAAAAAACCGGAGGACCCGGAGAAAAATCCACGCGACCACACGGAGAGAGACACGCAGACCCCAAATATACAGCAGGCGCCAGGGTCGAACCCACGACCTCCTATATACCAGGCGAGGTAGTTAACATCTCGCCACCGTGATGATGATGAGATAGAGAGACACGCAAACTCCAAATATACAGCAGCAGGCGTCAGGGTCGAACCCACGACCTCCTGTATACCAGGCGAGGTAGTTAACATCTCGCCACCGTGGCGCCCCAAGATGATTACGCATAGGTAGGTGTACCTTGTTCTCGAGTGATAACCCCTACTACCCCCCCCCCCCCCTTTAAGGCAGACTTTGCAGCGTTTCCGAAAACATACCGAGTAAGAAACGAAGCCCTTTGCGTTCCACGTACCTGGCTGGGTCTGTCGAGAATAACGGACGAGAGAGAGAGAGCCCCGGCGTGTTGGTTCTTTCTTTCCTCTTCGTTTCAAGAGAAGCTCATGCTGCTGGTGGTGGTGGGGACTTTGGCACAGACTGGAGGCATCACACGGCCCTTATATACAGGGTGCACGCATCACACGGCTCCCCGGCGGCTGATGAATATTCATGCGAAGCGAGCCGGCTCACCGGTATCTCAACACCCTGCCGACACCCTCCCTCTTGAATAATAAATAATACACATTGACGTGTCACATATATGTTTGACGTGGAATATATACGATGCATCATATCCCACGGTCGATACGTATTATGTGGGTCGCACAGTGAGCCCAAGACCACGGGCGGCAGTGCAGAACAACCCGTTGTTGTACTGCACTTATGTATGCTGCCTCGACTTTGCCTGTTACCTTGACACCAAGACGCACTGACCGGCGTAGAGAAACGAACCTCCTTGCCGTGTGGGGAGGCGTTCATCCAGCAGTAGATTGACGAACGGGTTGTCTATCCGTGTGCATCCATACTACGTACGACATAAGACACGCTCCATCAATCAATCAATCAAAGTTTATTGGTTACATACACAGCTCAGCTGATGTTATAGCGGGTGCAGCGAAAATGTTTGAGTTGTCAGATCCACGACATTGCAATAGAATGTCTAACAAATAATGAAGAAAACTTAGAAAATAAAAAAATCACGAAATATCAGAACGAATCCAAATTACAAATCAAATGACACCATAACAATAATCCAAATAAGAATCTGTGCGTATATGCATGGCGTGAATGAACACAAAGATATGCCATGATATGTACGAGAATATATATTATAATATCTGAGTAAACTCTTGGAGGACATGACTACCAATGTAGTATAATTGTTGGTGGTAAGATTTTGTTGATTCATTGTGATTATCATCATTATTTATGACCATGGGTTAATCTCCCAAGCGCTTTGCTGGAAACGCCGTAAAGTTAGCGTAACATCGAGCAAGGCTTTCAGCCAAACACGAAAATACATAAATAAACATATATACATCTCCGTTCCTTTCTCCACTTAAATAAAACAAACTAATATACGTGTTTAGTTCGGGTCAGAACCATCGTATTTACAGATTAATTAAAATCAACAGCAGGGTTTGTTTTAAGCAAGCAAACTCCGGGCCGGTTTCGACGTTCAGGGTCTCATCGACAGAGCTGTGATGGTTTAGTGAATTCGATGCTCTTACTGATGTGTTAAAACACAACGACAATGGTAATATTATACAGTATCGCCCTCTGTCAGTCCACTGCTGGATGAAGGTTCCCCAAGGCGTGCCGGTCACAGGATGTGTTTGACCGTGAACATATATACAACATTGTGCTAACACGTGTTTTGTGGAGAAGGGTCATTGCCCGAAACGTCGCCATTCACATATTTTTTTTCAAAGACAGCGTTGTTGAAACGCGTGTATTGCGTTTTTTTTCGTCTTCTTTTGTCCGTGAACTCTGCTTGTGCACCACTGTCCAACGCAGCGTCGCCGTAACGCGATGTGGTCGCCTTTCGCGAGCAGTATCCAGGCTCACAGATGTCCCCCCGAGAGGCATGACTTCATGAGATCTGAAGACGTCGGCATCGCGCTCTCAATAATCACGACAATAAAACTGCAACGCCCCGAGACATTGAGCGTCGTGGCGTCAGAGGCAGTGGGGGGGGGGGGGGAACTGCTTCGTGACTTTGCCGGCCGCTCACCTGGCCTGGTCGAAGACATTCACAGCCAGGTGGTTTGCGAGCGAGGGGGTTGGATGCTGTGGTAGCGGTTCGGGCATCTCAAGCGTGGAAAAAAACACGAATTTAATTTTTACAATTTTTATCGGGTTATTGTTTTTTTTTTTTAAACCCAATTTTGTCGATAATAAACCACGGGTTTAATCCGGCAAGTCAAGTTGTCGTCAATCGGCTCCAGAGTCATCGGATTCGCCGTCCTCTTCGATCATCTCGGAGTGAACGAAGGCTGTGGTGGAGAAGTTCCTCTCGGATGCGGCGCTGGACGTCATCGGAGAGCCAAGACTCCATCAGGAGCCTTGCGACCTTTGACCACTAGTTACATGTTAATTTCTCACATTAACATCACTAACCCCGGCCACTGCTTTATGACCCTTGGGCTACACCCATTTCAAACCTTTTTAAACAGTCTGCGTCAGCAGCAGGCCATGCTTTCCCACCTGATGACGGACGCTTGTGTTGCACCCGAAACGTCGTGATCTATTTTATTTTATACCCACGTGACTTTACCGAAAGAGCCAAAGTTCATCATCTTGTAGCGGAACGTGTTGTTTGTCTTCTCTTTGGTGGGGGCTATAACTAAAGGGATTATATAGGCAATATCAAACCGAATAAAACCGGATTTTTGGCCATCTGAGATGATCGGGTTTTTTTAAAAATAAAAACCATGAAAAACCCGATGGAAGAAATCCCGATGCTGCCATCCTTGGGGCATCTCTTGCCGCTTGGCGCGCGACGTTCGCCGCGTCCCGGGACTCGAACTGGTCGGTAGCGCAATGGGAAACAACAACAACAACAACAACAAAACCCCCCTAGTCGTCAACACCAGCCAGCCACGGGTGCCGCACCATCGCTGCTCGCTCACCCACTACTGGAAGGGGGGGGGGGTCCCCAGATTTCATTGGCGCGGGGGCACGAACAGAGGGCCCTCCTCGAAAAGTGAAGAATACAATCGCTGAGCTTGAATGAGACCGCGTGCAGCCAGCGAAGGGAGTGGGGGGGGGGGTTTAGGTGGGGCCACTTTAGAATTGTTGGCACCCCGCTTCAGAAGTGCTTTTCTAGTGGGGCCCTCAGAGATGCTCGCGCGAGGTTGCAGCCCCGTGGGATTTGACGGCTCGTGAAGTGTCGGGGGGACCACAACACCGTGAGGGGTGGGTGGGTGTGTTGGAGCGGGGAGATCCACGGAGCTGCGTGGTAGTCAACAGTGTGCCGCGGCTCCCCATTTCTACGAATTATGCAGCGGCGGTTGCAGGCGCTGGTGTCCGTGGTGGCCTAGCGATGGGGTGCGACGCGCAGAGTATCTTCGCAGCCTGGACCGCGCTGATGCTCGTGTCGGGTAAGCGAAAGGCGAATTGCCGCGTCGGATAATGTTGATGGCCAGTCGCGCTGTAAGCAAGTCTAGGCGCGCCACGGTGGCTCGGAGATGTTAACTACATCGCCTGGTGTACAGCAGGTCGTGGGTTCGATCACGACCCTGATTATGCCTGCTGTTGTATATTTGGAGTTTGCGTGTCTCTCTTTCTCATCATCATCATCATGGTGGCTAGGAGATGTTAACTACTTCGCCTAGTATACAGGAGGGCATGGGTTCGATCACGACCCTGATGATGCCTGCTGTATATTTGGAGTTTGCGTGTCTCTCTCTCTCATCATCATCATCACCGTGGCTATGAGATGTTAACTACCTCGCCTGGTCTACAGGAGGTCGTGGGTTCGATCCCAACCCTGATGACGCCTGCTGCTGTATATTTGGAGTTTGCGTGCCTCTCAACCTACGTGGTTGCGTGTTAAATGTGCGCGTGTTGAACTTCTTTGGCACCGTACATAGCCGACCGTGCTAAGCGGAGGTGCACAAACAATGGAAAATGTAGATTTTAAATAGATATTTGAGGGGGGGAAACATATTTTAGTTACAAGATGTATCAATTTACACATAAAAAAAACGTCTCTATTTGACGTGTTGTGATTACCGCGTTTTTGGGCTTCCCTCTCACTCCAGCTCACCCCGCGTCGCAATTCCGTTACCGTGTCGAAATTCCGTTACCGTGCTGTAATTCTGTTACCGTGTCGCAACTCCGTTACCGTGCTGTAATTCTGTTACCGTGTCGCAATTCCGCTACCGTGTTGTAATTCTGTTACCGTGTCGCAATTCCGTTACCGCGTCGCAATTCCGTTACCGTGCTGTAATTCTGTTACCGTGCTGTAATTCTGTTACCGTGTCACAATTCCGTTATCGTGTTGTAATTCTGTTACCGTGTCGCAATTCCGTTACCGTGCTGTAATTCTGTTACCGTGTCACAATTCCGATACCGTGTTGTAATTCTGTTCCCTGCTGTAATTCTGTTACCGTGCTGTAATTCTGTTACCGTGCTGTAATTCTGTTACCGTGTTGTAATTCTGTTACCGTGTCGCAATTCCGTTACCGTGTTGTAATTCTGTTACCGTGTCGCAATTCCGTTACCGCGGCGCGTAATTCCGTTACCGCATCGTGATTCCGTTCCCGCGTCGAAATTCCGTTACCGTGTTGTAATTCTGTTACCGTATCGCAATTCCGTTACCGTGTCGCAATTCCGTTATCGTGCTGTAATTCTGTTACCGTGCTGTGATTCTGTTACCGTGTTGTAATTCTGTTACCTGTTGTAATTCTGTTACCGTGCTGTAATTCTGTTACCGTGCTGTAATTCTGTTACCGTGTTGTAATTCTGTTACCGTGTCGCTATTCCGTTACCGCGGCGCGTAATTCCGTTACCGCATCGTGATTCCGTTCCCGCGTCGAAATTCCGTTACCGTGCTGTAATTCTGTTACCGTGCTGTAATTCTGTTACCTTGTTGTAATTCTGTTACCGTGTCGCAATTCCGTTACCGCGGCGCGTAATTCCGTTACCGCATCGTGATTCCGTTCCCGCGTCGAAATTCCGTTACCGTGTTGTGATTCTGTTACCGTGTTGTGATTCTGTTACCGTGCTGTAATTCTGTTACCGTGTCACAATTCCGTTACCGTGTTGTAATTCTGTTACCTGCTGTAATTCTGTTACCGTGTCGCAATTCCGTTACCGTGTTGTAATTCTGTTACCGTGTTGTAATTCTGTTAGCGTACTGTAATTATGTTGCCATGTCGCAATTCCGTTACCGTGTCGCAATTCCGTTACCGTGTCGCAATTCCGTTACCGTGTCGCAATTCCGTTACCGTGTTGTAATTCTGTTACCGTGTCGCAATTCCGTTACCGTGCTGTGATTCTGTTACCGTGTCGCAATTCCGTTGCCGTGTTCTAATTCCGTCACCGTGTCGCGGCCCCGTTGCCGCGTCGTAATTCCGTTGCCGTGGGGAATTTCTCAGCTCCGTAAACTCGTGGGGTGATCTTGCCGCAGCCACGTGGGGTAACCCTGCAGCAAATCGTTGACGACCCGGGCTTTGCTGACGAGACCCAGAATGCGAGAAACCGGCCCAGAGTTTGCTCGCTTTAAACAAACGCCGTTGCTGGATGATGTTGGACCGCAGAAGTTGGCGAAACGTGAATACCTTTTAAGTTGTTTTGCAAATACGTCGTCACTTCATGATTATGAACACCGCTATTCGACTTTCATCACCTGCAGCCCACACTCGCGTCGTTGGCGGCATTCAAGGACTCTGTGGCCAGTGCAGTACAACGTAGGCTAAAATCAGAGCGCAATGAGACCATATCAACATGCATCCATGCAGCCCTTTGCCAATCCACTGCTGAATATATATATTATTACCAAACGTTCCCTTCTTTGTATGCATGTATGTTGAACTTCTTTCGAACCGTACGTAGCCAGCCGTGATTATCGTAGGTGCGGGGGAAGGACAACAAACTAACACGCAAAAAGCAATTCGAAAGAAATGGAGTTTCAATCTCGATCATTTAAAAGCGCATCGCTCCCAGTAGCTTCCTAATATCGGACGGGAGAGCGTTCCAGACGGCCGCAGAAGCGCACCTGAAAGTGCCACGCGATGGGGGTGACCGCCGTCTTTGTTGGGATGGACAGCAGCCAAAAGCCGCTGCTGCTGCTGCTGCGAGGATGACCACCGAGGTCACGTGATGGTTCACGCTCCTTCACGAGGGCAGCAGCAGCAGCTGGGAATTCGCGGTTCATTTGAAGCAAGCGCTTTGTGTGTGATGAGCGCGACTTTAATTGAGTGCGACCTTTGAACGTCACAGCGTCGTTATCCACTCACCCACCTGCCACCATCCCATCCTCTCCGTCCCTCCGCACACCTCCGATTAGTACGGATAGGCTCCGTAGGGTGCGAAAGAAGTTTAACATTTAAACATACACGCGCGCACATCTTTCAAAAAATGTAAAGTGCGTTGTTCGGGAAAAATGCAAGCGATCGTAAAGAGAAGACGAGCTTAAGAGGGAATGATGTGGCTTTACGACGACATCACAAGAGATTGTTGCCGGGGAGATGTGGCCACTACTTGAGCACATTAGCACGAGGCAGAGGAGGAAAGTGGAAATAAATTACGAACCGTGGAGTGGACACCTACGGACTATCTGCCCGTGGACCGTGATGATGCCGCTTTTCTTAACGACCCTAAAACATCTGGTCCAACCCATGTGAGACTAGGCTCTAAGGAAAGCTGTCTCGGGTGTGGACCAATCAACTTCACGGACAGTGCATATATTATCAGAGTTATGTTTTTTGTTTGCATTATGGCTGCAGGTATTGTGGTCTATGCAAACATGCCTCCTTGTAAAAAAAGGTGTCCGTTTTGTTGCCAGATAGAAGGGCAAAACACAATTATCAAACCCCCTCCCCCCACCGCAAAACGAAATCCGTCGGAGCGTGCGTCGTTCACGGCTTTCCCTTCTCCCCCACCACCACCTCCTCCTCCTCCTCGTCCACCCGCTTCGTCTCGACCCCGTGCGGCGGCGGGAGGCAGCGGCATCGAGCGCAGACCCCGAGGCCCCCGCTGTGTGCGGGGCCACCCTGCTGGAGGTGGAGGGAGAACTCTCCTCCCCGGGCCACCCGGGACCCTACCCGGACCGCGCCGCCTGCCGCTGGAACCTGCCCGCGAGACCCCGTGACCGCACCGCGTTCCGTCTCATCCACCTCGACATCGAGTACGAGGCGGTGTGCGCCTTCGATCGACTCGCCGTCTCGTTCGGCGAGAGGGGGGCCGCCGGCGCCGGTAGCGGAGGAGGAGGAGGAGGGGGGGGGCTGGCCCCCCACAGAATCTACTGCGGCTCCAACATCAGCCTCCACGTGCAGCCCTTCGTGGGCACGGGACCCGCCACGGTGCTGTTCCACAGCGACGACTCGGTGACCCGCACCGGGTTCCGGCTTCACTACGAAGGTGGCGCACGGCGACTTCACGCGCGTGCCTCCGCCTTCCCTCCCCCCCTACCTGCCCGTACTTTTCCACCCCGCCAAGCCTGCGCACGTGTGTCTGTGTGTGTCTGTGTGTGTCTGAGTGTCTGTGGGTGTCTATGTTTCTGTGTATCTGTGTGTCTGTGTGTGCCTGTGTGTCTGTGTATATGTGTGTGTCTGTGTGTGTCTGTTTATATGTGTGTGTCTGTGTGTGTCTATGTGTCTGTGTGTGTCTGTGTGTGTCTGAGTGTCTGTGGGTGTCTATGTTTCTGTGTATCTGTGTGTCTGTGTGTGCCTGTGTGTCTGTGTATATGTGTGTGTCTGTGTGTGTCTGTTTATATGTGTGTGTCTGTGTGTGTCTATGTGTCTGTGTGTGTCTGTGTGTGTCTATGTTTCTGTGTATCTGTGTGTCTGTGTGTGCCTGTGTGTCTGTGTATATGTGTGTGTCTGTGTGTGTCTGTTTATATGTGTGTGTCTGTGTGTGTCTGAGTGTCTGTGTGTGTCCATGTTTCTGTGTATCTGTGTGTCTGTGTGTGCCTGTGTGTCTGTGTATATGTGTGTGTCTGTGTGTGTCTGTTTATATGTGTGTGTCTATGTGTGTCTGTGTGAGTCTGTGTGTGTCTGTGTGAGTCTGTGTGTGTCTATGTGTGTCTGTGTATATGTGTGTGTCTGTGTGTGTCTGTGTTTGTCTATGTGTGTGTGTGAGTGTCTGTGTGTGTCTATGCGTGTCTGTGTATATGTGTGTGTCTGTCTGTCTGTGTTTGTCTATGTCTGTGTGTGTCTGTGTGTGTCTGTGTGAGTCTGTGTGTGTCTATGTGTGTCTGTGTATATGTGTGTGTCTGTGTGTGTCTGTGTTTGTCTATGTGTGTGTGTGAGTGTCTGTGTGTGTCTATGTGTGTCTGTGTATATGTGTGTGTGTCTGTGTGTCTGTGTTTGTCTATGTCTGTGTGTGTCTGTGTGTGTGTGTGTGTCTATGTGTGTCTGTGTGAGTCTGTGTATATGTGTGAGTCTGTGTGTGTCTGTGTGAGTCTGTGTGAGTCTGTGTGTGTCTGTGTGTCTGTGTGAGTCTATGTGTGTCTGTGTGATTCTGTGTATATGTGTGAGTCTGTGTGAGTCTGTGTGAGTCTGTGTGTGTCTGTGTGAGTCTGTGTGTGTCTGTGTGTCTGTGTGTGTCTATGTGTGTCTGTGTGAGTCTGTGTATATGTGTGAGTCTGTGTGTGTCTGTGTGAGTCTGTGTGAGTCTGTGTGAGTCTGTGTGTGTCTGTGTGTCTGTGTGAGTCTGTGTGTGTCTGTGTGAGTCTGTGTGAGTCTGTGTGTGTCTGTGTGTCTGTGTGAGTCTGTGTGTGTCTGTGTGTCTGTGTGAGTCTGTGTGAGTCTGTGTGTGTCTGTGTATATGTGTGAGTCTGTGTGAGTCTGTGTGTGTCTGTGTGAGTCTGTGTGAGTCTGTGTGTGTCTGTGTGTCTGTGTGAGTCTGTGTGAGTCTGTGTGTGTCTGTGTGTCTGTGTGAGTCTGTGTGTGTCTGTGTGTCTGTGTGAGTCTGTGTGTGTCTGTGTGTCTGTGTGAGTCTGTGTGTGTCTGTGTGTGTCTGTGTGTGTAGCGGTCAGCACTACGCTGCACTACGAACCTGGCCACCCGAGTTCGATTCCCCCACCGTGGCCAACACCCAGTGACGATTATCCGAACCGGTCCTGGGCCTCCCCTAGGTCGACTCAGCCTCAAACGAGTACCTGGTGCAGTGTGTAAACATCGACACTGGGGAGACAAAGGCGACCGGGCGTGGTGCTGGCCACCCACCCCCTCGTGTGCCGTGCCGGCCTTCATAGGTGCTCGCAAACAGCACTTGCCCCAGCAGTGTGTCTTTTGTCTGCGTGGTGATTCGCGCACTGCACGCCAGATCATTCCATCGCTCCATCTCCACGGGGACGCGAAACCTTCCAGGGCGCGTTTGCTCCGCATTTGACTGCCACTCCATTGTTACTCTCGGCACAGCGACCTTCGCCCCTTCTAACGACGTCTCCTGTCCAAGTCCACGTTCTTGTCTCCGCAGGCAATAACCATGTAGGCATGGGACCGTCCATAAATGACGTCACGCGATTTTGGACGATTTTTGACCCCCCCCCCCCACCTCGTCACACGGCGTCACAAAAAGTCAGACCCCCCCCCCTCAAATATGACGTCACAAAGCTCTGCCCCCCACCCCAAAAAATAAATTATGCTTCAAATCGCTTTAAACTATTGTCATTGTAGTGCTTATTTAATGTGGCGCTGCACTCTGATGTTGTAGGAGAAAACATTTATTAAAAAGTCTATTTAATTAAGTAGAACGTGTTGCCTATATTTATTTATTTAAAGTTGCGCATTTTGATGTGAAGTCACATATCTCAACCCCCCTCCCCCCTCGTCTGACCCCCCCCCCCCCGAGGTGCGTGACGTCATTTATGTACGGCCCCTAACCATGTATGTATGTACGTACGTTGAACTTCTTTCACACCGTATGTAGCCGATCGTGCCAATCGCAGGTGCGGGCGGGTGGGGAACGACAACAAGTGGGAGTTGGAGCGTTGACTCTTCAAACGCGAGTTCTCCAATTTCCTATAAACGTGTATAAAATAAAACCCCCCCTCCACCCCCACTCATCAATCAAGGACTTGGACATTCGTCGATTTAGCGCCGGCTCCTCACCACCCTCCTCTGCTTGCCCCCCCCCTTCTCTCTCGTCTCTGAATCCTCGCGATCCCCTCGAGTCGTTCCCTCCGCCCCCCTCCTGCCCGTCTCCCTCCCTCCGAACGGCGAGCGAGCGAACGACGCGAACGAATGAAGCGAACGAAATATGCCGCTCTGGTCGACGCGTCGGTGATCATCGGTCGCGATGTTGTCGTCGTGACGGCAAAATCGCCCGATGACCCCGGCTGATGAGGTTGCCGGCGAAAAGTCGCGGTGCTCAGATGGCAAGCGTTGCGGGTTTTACTCTCCAACACACCGGCGGGCTGAAGCAGTCGACTAATTTGGCGCGTCGTTCACGTGACAAATCCACGTTATCTTCTTGGTTCTTTCGGTAAAGTCACGTAGAATGGAAATAATAAAATGATACAAATTAAACATAATAAAATAATTCTCACGACGTTTCGGCCACAACGCAAGCAGCCGTCCTCAGGTGGAGAACAGGTCTGTCGAGAAGACAGAGTCTGAAACCTGTTCTCCACCTGAGGACGGCTGCTTGCGTTGTGGCCGAAACGTCGTGAGAATTATTTCATTATGTTTTATTTTTATTATTTTATTATTTCCATTCTACGTGACGTTAACGAAAGAACCAAGAAGATGAATCTCTGCAGTCACGAAAGCTTTAAATCGAAAAAATCCCCTTTACTTGATTTGAAGCTTTCGTGACTGCGGGAATCCATACTCTTTGGTTCTTTCGGTAAAGTCGCGTAGGTAGAAATAAAATAAAACAAATCGCGACGTTCTGATCGCAACACAAGCGGTCGGCATCAGGCTAAGCGGGTCGCGGGTTTCGTTGCGCTGTTGCTTGATGACGACCGCTTGTGTTGCGATCGAAACGTCGTGATTTGCTTTATTTTATTTCTAACTACGTGACTTTACCCAAAGAACCAAAGAGTATGAATCCCTTACTGACTGCGTCGGGTGGTGGAGGGTTACGACGCATTTATACTTGCGCAATCCCACCCGAAAAACACATTCCTGAGGAGGGTAGCTGGTAGGAACGTTGGGTTGCTCGGTCAATGGCCAGGGTCAACGGCGGCGTGGTGTATTCCGCAAATATGGCCGACTGTGAGGGCGGGCACAAGCCGGCGTGAGTTGGTTAAACGTTGAGTTTTATAAGGGCACCACGGGGTGACCAGCCCCTCCCCACCCAGCCCCACCCCTCCCACCCCCCACCCAGCCCCACCCTCCCCATTCAGCCCCTCCCCACCCTCCCCTCCCCACCCAGCCCCTCCCCCACCCTCCCCTCTCTACCCAGCACCACCCCTCCCATTTGTGGATGCGCGACGGACGGACGGACACAATAATCCCCTGTGGGCTGGTGTAACCAGGAGGTTCCTACCAGTAACACTTTGTTATGAATAATATTTGGTCGCGAAAGCCTACTACGTGTTAAACTAACATCGTCGTCGTCGTTGTTGTTGTTATTGTTGTTGTTATTGTTGTCGTTATTGTTGTTGTTATTGTTGTTATTGTTGTTGTGATCATGACAACGACGTCGCAGTGCTGCAGGAGGACCCGCCATGCGCCTCGCAGCCGTGCGGCAACGGGGCGCGCTGCACGAACCGACTGCTCGGCGGCTTCGCGTGCGTCTGCGCCCACGGCTTCCTGGGGGCCACGTGCGACCAAGGTGAGAGATGTTAACTAGCTCGCCTGGTGTGCAGGAGGTCGTGGGTTCGATCCCGACCCTGATGATGACTGCTGTATATTTGGAGTTTGCGTGTCGCTCTCTCTCATCATCATCGTCACGGTGGCTAGGAGCTAGTGGGTCAGTGGGCCTTACCCTGGTAAAATAAAACAAGACGAAAGTTTTAGTTGAGCTTTCGTTCAGTCTCTCTCCCTCCGCCTCTCTCTCTCTCTCTCTGTGTGTGTATGTGTCCTCAGAAGTGAACGAGTGCGTGTCCAGCCCGTGCCACGGGAGTGGCGAGTGCGTGGACCTGCCCGGGAGATTCGCGTGCGTGTGTCGCCAAGGGCGCAGCGGGCAACGCTGCGAATTCGGTGAACATTATACTCCTCGCCCTCTCGCACCACGACCCACGAGACTTCTTGCTAGCGACCCCGTGAACTCACGGTCGCCGTTGATACGGCGATTTTAATACACACAATGGACAGATAGGACAAGATAAAAGGGCTCGCATAATGCGCATGCATCACGTTCGTTGACTCATTAATCCCCCCCCCCCCCCCCACTTTGCGCAAGAGCTCAGAAGCGTGGTCACCACATCTACGCCTCTATATAAGGAACGAAACAGGTGGACTTCTGCACAAATCTGGCTGTCGCCTGATGAAGCTGGTTGTAATTACTGGCGAAACGTCGTACTCGGATTGTAAATGTTGTGGCTTGGCTCTCCAACATACAACCGGTGTGCTGTACTAGTTTACTACACTGCTATACACTACACTATACACTACACTATACACTACACTACACACTAGTGCTGTACTAGTATACTACACTATACACTACACTATACACTAGTGCTGTACTAGTGACGAATTGGCACGTTCTGTTTACGTGACAACCCTTACTGGTTGGCTGTGTCGGGTGGTGGCGGGTTTTAACGACACATTTATACATTTACGCGATTTAACCCAAAAAAAACCTCTATTATCACGCGAGCTGGATGATTGGTGATCTATGCGTGGTCGTCTCAGTGGCAATAAAGGTTGACGGTTTTTGGAATGCCCAGGTGCAGTCCTATCATCAATGTCGCCAACAACAACAACAACAATCGCCGTTCGCCGCTAAGTGGCGGCGATGTCACCACGGCGCTTGTGTGCCAGGCTAGGTGCACTTTCAGGCTACGTGAAGTGTCTAAGGCTTGCTGGCAAGTGGTGACGGGACAGACCCAGCAGGTGCCACGGGTCGACTGACTGAGATGACTGCCAGATGCACCACATGTGCCCCCCACTATGCCGACAGTTAAATAAAACAAAGATCACCCGTATAGCCTTAACGGACTGTTGGGGCAAGTGCTGTTAGCGAGTAGCACCTATGAAGGTAGGAACGGCACACGAGGGGGTGGGTGACCAGCAACACGCCCGACCGCCTTTGTCTCATTCATGGCGATGTTTACTACACACGATCCAGGCATCCAATTGAGACTGACTCGACCAAGGGTAGACCCAGGACCGATTCAGATAATCGTCTTGAAATGTTAAGGGGGTTGGCGCTTCACATTGTGATTTTATTGCACGCAGCGTTTTAATACTTTTTTTTATATTTGCTGGTTTATTCCAGGATGTTTCTGTTGAGTGTCGTCGCTTTAAGATGTTCCGTGTTCATATTTTGTTTGTTGCGGTTGCACCCGACTCAAGAGCCGCACGGCTCACAGGGCTATATACCTAATAAATGAAACTTGAAAACCTGAAACAAATACTCACCATGTGCCCTGCTCCCCTCCCTCCCTCTCACCCTCCCGCAAGGCACGGGTCCCAGGGATGACGACGAGTGGGGTCTGTGTCAGCCAAACCCGTGCCACCACGGAGGCACATGCCAGTCCAGCAGGCGACAGTTCCACTGCTTGTGCCCGCGAAACTACACGGGCAGCCTCTGTCAGCATGTGCTAGGCAAGTGCTAGTCCACTCACCACCCCGAGAAAGCATTTAGTGAAGCGGTTCTGTTCTGTCTCACGGCAGGAGCTTTGCCGCACGGCAGATGGGGGGGGGGGGGGCGTATGTACACAGGAAGTTCCTGTTTTTGATGCTAATTTTGGTCACGTGACCAGGAAGTTACGATTTTAGATTTCCACTGAACCACGCGGGCGTCGGCCATTACACAGATAAGTCAAGATGGCGGCACCCATCGCGTCTCAGTGAAGCCAGACGCAGTTGTCCATCGTGGGACTTTGAGAAGCATTGTCTTTTTACTATCTCGACTAGCGGTGCAACACAGCGCACAGCGAGGCCGAGATAGGTTCTCAATTTTTTTTATATATATGGCAGCCACCCCCATCCTCCCACTACACACCCTCCAATTAAGACCACTGGTCCAAGCACCGTCGTACTCGAATTATAAATGTTGTGGGTTTACTCTCAAACACACAACGGGTGTTGCGTTACTAGTAACCAATTGGCATGTTCTGTTAACATCACAAACCTTACTTCGTTTGGCGGTGTCGGGTGGTGGCGGGTTTAACGACGCATTTATATTTACGCGATCTAACCTAAACAATTAAAAACACCTCTATTATGAATAATATTGATCGTGAAAGCCTACGCATTGAACTAATCCCTCTCGTGCCACCGACATCCGCAACAAACATAACAAACGTTATTAATGAGGCCACATTACCGATATATTCAATGTCCACCATCGTCAATGTCAAGTAAATGCAATTATTGCATGTTGATGTACGCGTGCAGATCTCGTATTCGTCGCTCAGGATCGCGACTTTTTCAATATTGAGCTTTTTTATTTTTCAAACCCATTTCGAAAACAAATGTCTCTTCTTGTTACTTCAGTTGTCGCCCCCCCCCCCCATCACAGAGTAACAACATCTCCTACTTCTTAGCGACACACCAGGGGCGGATGGTGGGGGGGGGGGTGGAGGTGTGAAGGTTACATGCTGCTCCCCCACGACTCTCCTCCTCCATACCCGATGCTCATTATTATCGACCTGTCGACGCCAGACTCCGCGGGGCTGGCCGCGCTGCTGGCGAGTCTCGCGTTCGCCTTCTGCCTCTCGGCGGCCGCGGTGACTCTCTGTCAGCTGAAGCTGCAGCGGGCGCAAGGCCCAGCGGAACAACCGCGGACCGGCGAGCCGGCACCGCTCGAGGGCAGGTATGGACGGGGCGAGCCCTCTCGCGATGGAACTGCGATTCAACTGAGACCGTGTTTTTTTTTATTTTACCAGGTAAGGCCACACTGAGCTGTGTAGTAGCACTTTTTTTTTTGAGAAACCACCTCGACACAAATGATAGCTCAACGAAGTGGCTGATTGCCACGTGGAAATGTATTGACATTGGGCAAATCTCCGATCGCAGCGCAACTTTATACTGAAATTTCATGAATATCGAGACATCTTTTCAAGAATTATCAAGGCCACCACCCCCCCTCCACCACCTCCCCTCACTCCAGACAGCCGGACAGGGCGAATGCATAATACATTCTTTTAAACTTATTTAGAAAGCGTTCACGTAAAAACAACAACAACAGCATCGCCTACTGCCAGCTGCATTGATGCAGTGAGACTCATGTGAATACGACAGCGTGTCTCGCGTGGTTCGTGCTATTTACTGGGCTGTTCTCGTGTCTATTAGCACGGTTCGCTACTTGCGGTGCGAAAGAAGTTCAGCATACTACATTGTCTGCTCGATGCTCTTGGGGGGCCCTTGATTCTGGCTGTTAGGGGCACTTCCATTACACCGCTGGCAGGGTAATTAAGGGTGCCGCGGTGGTGAGATGTTAACTATTTCACCTGGTATGGAAGAAGTCGTGGGTTCTATCCCGACCCTGACGCCTGCTGTGTATTTGGAGTTTGCGTGTCGCTCTCACATCATCATCACAGTGGCGAGATGTTAACTATCTCGCCTGGTATACAGGAGGTCGTGGGTTCGACCCTGACGCCTGCTGTATATTTGGAGTTTGCGTGTCTCTCTCTATCATCATCATCATCACATTGGCTAGATGTTAACTTCCTCGCCTGGTATGCAGGAGGTCGTGGGTTCGACCCTGACTCCTGCTGTATATTTGGAGTTTGCGTGTCTTTCTCTCTCCCCGTGGTCACGTGGATTTTTTTCTCCGGTTTTTCCCTCCACATTTAAAAAGGTGCGTTTAAAGTATTTGGTTGCTAAAAATGTCCACGCGATGAGCCACTTCGTTTAGCCGTCATTTGTGGCCAGGTCGCTTCTGGAATAGAGCTACGTAGCTCAGTGGGCCTTACCTGGTAAATAAATAAATAACATAGCTTAGTGTAGTTTTATCGATGACCGATCCATAGGTGGATCTCAAAAAATGCTGCTGTGGATCTCGGGACAAACCAGAACAGACACTGACGTAATACCACAACAACGTTCCTTATGGCTGATGGCAAATACAAAAAATCCCCGACTAAGAATTCACGCATTCATAATGATAACCGATACCAATAAATGTTGTGGGTTTACTCTCCAACACACCGGTGTGCTAAACTGGTAACGAATTGGCATGTTTTGTTCACGTGACAAACCTTACTTTTAATTGGCTGTGTCGGGTGGTGGTGGCGGCGGCTTTAACGACACATTTATATATTTACGCGATGTAACCCAACACATTCCTGCGGAGGGAGCTGGTAGGAACGTTGGGTTGCTCGGTCAATGGCCAGGGTGAACGGCGGCGTGGTTTATTCCGCAAATATGCCCGACTGTGAGGGCGGGCACAAGCCGGCGTGAGTAGCTTAAACGTTGAGTTTTATAAGGGCACCACGGGGTGACCAGCCCCTCCCACCCAGCCCCACCCCTCCCACCCCCCACCCAGCCCCACCCTCCCCACCTAGCCCTCCCCACCCTCCCCTCCCCACCCAGCCCCTCCCTGCACGACGGACGGACGGACACAATAATCCCCTGTGGGCTGGTGTAACCAGGAGGTTCCTACCAATAAAAATCTCGATTTATGGAGCGCACCAATAGATGGCGATAATTACTTCGTGTCTCCACTCGATGGGGGGCGGCGTTCTTCATTGCAAGGCCCGCGGGCCACAGCGGGCCCTGTTGGCCTTTAGTGCGGCAATACGCAGCACGTGACAACACCTCCATCATCATCATCATCATCGTGCTGTTGTCAAACCGCCGATGGTTTCAAATGGTGCGACGGCCCCTCACGTCGACGATGTCTTATCGGCGAAAGTAACCGCCGTCCTCCCCCGCCGAAAATTAGTGAGAAAGTGAAGGGCACTTTATCTCGAGTGGCGAGTGGTAGTAGTGGAGCCGCTTGAGATACACCAACAGGGATTATCGCAAGAGAGCCTCCATTGGCGAATCGGCCACACACCGCTGCTTGATTATGTGGACTCCAGCAGTGCCGCTGTTCCGTAAACACCTCCAACACCACCACCACCGTCTCGCAGCGGTGGCCGTGCCTCCCCCCTCTGAGCGAGCGTGCGGTCCGTCAAACGAACTCACATTAACAAAATAAAGAATTCACACGCGCAGGCGAGGAGGGCACAGGATTCATTCTCCCGTCGTCTCGATTGCGCGTGCAGCCTGCTCAAGGTTTGTGTTGGATTTAATTTCCCCCCCCTGATTGAACACGCAAGCCGAGAAACCGACAGCGCTTCATTTTGTGGACACGCAGCGAGGACGTGTGAGGTTTGTTTTGTCGAATAAACGTCGCGCGCAAAAAAAAACTAAGATTGACGGCTAATACCCCGTTTACGTCGGGGACGCGTTCCTGAAAGGTGCGCCGACGGATATCGAAACGACGGTAAATCGAAGCGATGTACAAGGTAGTAGTTGCAGGTGGTGAGAGGCGACGGACAGCGACGTGAGCTTGTGGGTTTGGGGCGACGCAAATCGGGTGGCGGTGTTAATAAAGAATAAAGTGACGGCGTATTCAATTTCGATTTGAAGCTTTCGTGACCGCAGGGATTCATCTTCTTGGTTCTTTCAGTAAAGCCACGTGGCCGAAACGTCGTGAGAATTTTTATTTTATAAAAAAAAATTTCTTCCCTTCTACGTGACTTTACCGAAAGAACCAACAAGATGACGGCATATTTTCGCGAAACGACGTGGAAAGGGGGAGACGTCAATCGGGGTCTTGCTGTACCATAAACGTCGCGAACTAATTCACTTTCATTAACAGTCAGTCAACATTGTGCCTCTAATTTGTGCTTTGTTCCCCGATAAAAATGTGTTCATCTTTCTGTCGCTTTGTGTAATTGCAAACACACGTTAGCTGCAAGTGTCCTCTGTGCCCTTTTCGGCTTTTGTGTTCTGTGTCAGGGTCCACATTTCTGATCGATGCACCGCAGGTGGACAATGTGCAGTGATGGGGAACTATTTTATTTTTCGATTTAAAGCTTTCGTGACTGCAGGGATTCATCTTCTTGGTTCTTTCGGTAAAGTCACGTAGAAGGGAAATAATAAAATAATAAAAATAAAACAAAAATAAAACATAATAAAAGAAATATGTTTTATTTTTATTATTTTATTATTTCCCTTCTACGCGACTTTACCGAAAGAACCAAGAAGATATTTAATGTTTCTCTTCGGGCACATTAGTATGCTGGCTTTTTTTTTCTCTCTCTCATTATCAAAGTAAACGTTCCAAAATCACTCCTGCCCGCCTCTTGAATGTCATTATTTTGATCTGGTGCGAGCGCCTAGGGCCTATAATTAAGGCGTTCGCACTCAAGATGTGATTTCCATACTCTTAGGTTTTTTTATTTTATTTCCATTATTACTTTTATTAACTTTTATTTTTATTTTTTACCTACGTGACTTTACCGAAAAAACCTAAGAGTATGGATCCTTGCAGTCGCGACAGCTTCAAATCTAGAATGTGCTTTCCAGACTTTGACAGGTTTGTATCCGATGCCAAACTGTGAATTTAGTTTCGCTAAAATTTTTTGTGAATTGCCCGTAAGTTGAGGTGTATTTCCTGCCCTCGTTCACCTTGCCATGTATTTTGAAACCTACACAATAACCACGCCAATATTCACGGAGACCTGTACCCCCTCGTTTTGCTACCACTGGCATATTTGAGCCGTGCCGATGGGAAGGACAACAAACTAAACACAAAAAGCAGTTCTAAAGAAATTCGTTTTCAATTTAGATCGAAAAGTGCTGAGCTCCAGTGGGTTTCTAATACATAAATAAATAATACACACTCATAGGAACCTCACGGTTCAGGTGGTTTTATGCCATGCCGAGCCAGATCCAAACCACTCCGCACTGGCCTCACAAGACATCTGATCGTGACTCGGGGCCACGCAGGATCAGGGATGGGGTTGACGACACATTGAACTGCGTGTAACATCGTTCAGTGCACTGTGAGGATGCAACGTCACCTCCGATTTTGCACGGTTGGCTACGTACGCTGCGAAAGAAGATCAACAAACATTCATTGTCTGCTCAATGCTCGTGGTGGGGGGCAGGGTGGGGGCGCTTAATTCTGGCTGCTATGGGCGGACCAGGGGGGGAGGGGGGCTTGCATTACGTCGCCAGCGATGACTGATCTATAGGTGGATCGCAAAATGTTTTTGTTGTGGCTGCCAGGACAAACCGGAACATACACTAACATCAGCACACAACAATTGTCCTTATGGCTAACGGCAGAATAAAAATCCGCGACTAAGAATTCATGTGTTCAAAATGATGACTTCAACGTACAACAAAGATCCCCCGTATAGCCTTAACAGACTGTAGGGGCAAGTGCTGTTAGCGAGCACCTATGAAGGCCAGAACGGTACACGAGGGGGTGGGTAGCCAGCACCACGCCCGACCGCCTTTGTCTCTCTAGTGGCAATGTTTACACACCGCACCAGGTACTCATTTGAGGCTGAGTCCACCTAGGGGAGGCCCGGGACCGGTTCAGATAATCGTCACTGGTGTTGGCCGTGAGCGGGAATCGAACCCGTATCGCCGGGTTCATAGCGCAGCGCACCAACCGCTACACTACCGCTCCCCACGGCTCTGGTTCTGCAGTGGAAAAACCCGGCGCCTACCGAGCCACAGCATGCTGGCTCGGCTCGGCACGGCTCGGCTGTGCAGTGGAAAAGCGGGTAATATGTGCTTAACGGTCTCTGGCGTGGCGCGCGTCTTCCTCCCAGACTCTGACTCCTGGAGACCGGGCTCTGTTCTCGGCATCAACTCCAACCAAGACCTGCGTCTGGGTCACGTTTCCAACATTCCCCTCCTAGTTGTCTTCCCTGAATACCAGGTGCACCAGCGTCCGGGGTTAAAGTAACGGCGACACATTTGGAATGGTGTCAAATTCAACGGACAGTGTTTAAAGTGGTTTGTCAAGAGGTTCTGGTGTTCACAGACAAAAAAGCTCCCAGAAAAAAACTATTAAGCATAATGTCCATATTAAATTCTACATAATGCATCCAGTACATATGATACGCATTATATACTCCCCAACATTATGCTTGTGCAGGTAATATACATCATATACTACATAACGTTATGTTCCGGTGCCTTTCACGTCACTGATACACCTACATTTGGCAGGAAGTGCTGTCACGTGATTTTTATTCATTTGACGGAAGGTCATAACGGCCACTGCTTCATTTCTTACGCGGTATGTTTAGCGCCACATATCGCTCCACTTTAAACACTGCCAACAGAATCTCGGTTGTTCAGCAACCCGGCATGAGATTGTTTTTACACGCTTTCTTTTAACTCACTCTGTTGTTGTCGTATCCTCAAATCTTGTAACACGATTTTAACCCACTTCCCAATGTGGTATCGACTACAAACTTGGTATGCTTATGTAATACTGATGGTGGGTCTAATTGTCCACGGTCAACTGCCGTTGGCTGCAATTGCCCACGGTCCCTTACGTTATGGCAAGCTTCGGGGCCACTTTCTGAAGTCGTGGAGATCTGCCATTACTAGTACGGTACATTTCATAAAATCGTGTTTTAAAAAAGTTGTTTTTTTAATATTACTTATTTGTGTCTCTTTGTGTTTTTTTATGCTTTGGTTGGTGACGATAAGATTTCTGGGCGTGTTTTTTTTATTGTTGTTATTGTCGCAAGCAGCAGAGCGCGTTGTTTTGTCCTGAGAAATAAATGCGTCAAACTCCACGTGGCCCGCTGAATGTCCGTTGCGTGTTTCAAGTTGCTGTGCAAACATCGCGCACGCGTCAAATGCACACGCCGAGGTTGGCTCGCGATACCACCCGCGACCATTCGCAAGTTTACTATGCGCTGAAGTGAACGCAACGGATGAATGTCCATCCTCAAGATGTAATCTGGCAACAAACCAAAAAGAGAGTCACGTTAACGTTCGAAACAGCTTCCCATTGCCATCTCTGCAGACGATTCTAGATTTGAAGCTTTCGTGACTGCAAGGAATCATCTTCTTAGGTTTTTTCGGTAAAGTCACGTAGAAAGTAAAATAAAATAAAAACAAAAATCAGAAACCGAAACGTCGTGATTTTTGTTTTTATTTTATTTTATTTTACTTTCTGCAGACGATGTTAATGGCTCATCGTGGGTGGACCTATACGACGGACTGTAGGGAAAGCACCTCGTGGTTAAGCGTGACAACACAGCGATGAACGTGTTTTTTTTATTTTTAACGAGTACACATGACATGCCCAATGGGCACGAACTGCATGAAACGTCCAAGGAGCGTAATAAAGAAGGCTGCACAGTTTTGGGCACGGCAAAGGTTGCACGCGCAACGAGTTCGCTCAACAATTGGACACGTCGGTCGGAGGGACGCAACTGAAAAAGGCAGCAAAATATCTGGGACAGCCAGATCTCGGGCCGCTGTTTGACAGCTGAACTCTAGAATGAAAACGCATAAACGCCTGTGAGTCTAGGGAAGAGAGTGTTTAATCAGCGCGCTAATCGGAGGTGCGTACTGCCTGCTATGACGTACCTGATCAGTAACATGAACGTTGACGATTACATTTTTTTAAAACCCGTGTGCAAACAAAGGATGGAGAGACGCATGTTCGGAATTACAACGAGAGAGAGAGAGAGAATGGGGAAAAATTTAATTGGAAAACATACGCAAGTCTATATACTACAGGGTGTTTGAAAAAGATGGACCCAATTTCAAAGCAGTATATTTCACGATGGCAACATGCTACAATTACACAAAAAGTTACAAACGGTTTAATGAGTTATCAAGTTTTACTAAACATTTTATAAATGCTCCACCTGCTGTACGGACAACATTCGAGACGATATTTGAATTCGTCCCAAACGCCTCTCTTCTCACGTTTTCCTCTGAGGTGCGTGGTCGCCCTGTGCTCTTCCCCTTACATCAACAACCTGCTTCCTCAAATTGTCGCTACCAACGACGAATGCTCTTTGACATTGGCGGATCGATGCCAAAACGCCGTTGAAACGCACGCTGCACCGCAATTACGGATTCGTTCTTACTGAACTGCAGAACGCAAAACGCCCCTTGTGTTGCGGGGTCACCATCTTGCGAATGACTGAGGCTAGGGGCTGTTTGTGCGCTGGGAGAGGCAGCGATCGGCAATCATTTTAAACTCTATGCCCCGCCCTCCTCTCTATGCCCCGCCCTCTCTGTGCCCCGCCCTCCTCTCTATGCCCCGCCCTCTCTATGCCCCGCCCTCCTCTCTATGCCCCGCCCTCTCTGTGCCCCGCCCTCCTCTCTATGCCCCGCCCTCTCTATGCCCCGCCCTCCTCTCTATGCCCCGCCCTCTCTATGCCCCGCCCTCTCTATGCCCCGCCCTCTCTATGCCCCGCCCTCTCTACGCCCCGCCCTTTCAAGTGGTAAGAGTTTCATTCATGGGCGGTTCGTGGTTGCAGAGATTCGCGATTTCAAATCGGGTTCATTCTTTTTTAAACACCCTGTACATCATATGACTGTTCAGAAAAGTAAGTTAGCTTGGGCAGGAAAGTCCCTGGAAGGAATGATGGCCATTGGTCGAGACTAATGATGGACTAGCAGACAAGGGGCAGGACGTGCCCGGTAGGACGCCTACCCGCGGAGATGAAGTGACGAAATAAGCTCGTGCGCAGGTGCCGGATGGATTTGCTACAGCACCGCAATGGAATGACGGTTGGCCTGACGAGGCCTTCATACAGCAGAGGATTGATCATTGCTGCTGCTGCTGATGATGATGGAGTGGATCTGTCGAGTGGTGTGTCATGAATCAGAATATTTTTTTAACCGTGCGCGGCCACCCGTGTGTGGCTAACGCGAGAAGAGTCCTCATAAAAAAACACACACGTCTTGGATGTGACTTTTCAGTCACGGATGTGGCCCCGCAAGTTGCCCCGGAGATGCCAAGTGTCAGTTCGCATCCGATAAGACGCCGCACGTTTTCCGAAGGGTCAGCAGAAACATCGCGACCCCGGCAGTCTGACGAGTAGAATTTCACACAAACGAGGCCTTCCACACGCTCGCTGCGAATTGCCCTCCGGGGCGCTGCGACTCCTGTCAATTGGTCTGACGCTGATCGCTCGAGAAAGTTTTGCCGGGGCTTTTGAATTTATTTATTTATGCATTAATTTATCTCCACAAAAAGGTTAAATCGTACTTTTTTTTTACCACGAATGTCTGTGTCTGTGTTATGACGAAATGTCAAGCGTTGCTTCCAATCGGTCGATGAGAAATGCCAAATCTTACCGCTTTGCATGCAATCCTGTTCTTGGAATTTCGATTATGATTAAAAAAAACTACGTTGTTTAATATTTACGTAGATGGTTGTGAGTGAGGCACATTTTAATGATGTTCAAGAAATGGGGTTGGATCGTTTAACATTCTCGCAGTTATAGTCCAGCTATATGCTTATAACGAGAAAAATCTCATCCGTTTTTCACAACCGCATTTTTTCGAGAATGTTTATGTCAGTGCATCTGATTTCACCGTGTTATTCCTTGCTTCTAGGAATTCGTCTTAATAACGATACAAGCTTTTATCCATCATACATTTATAAATGATTGCTTTGGTTTTTTTTAACTAAACGTCTTACATTTTACACCTCCTCAGTGATGGACATTCATCTCGAGTACATTTTATTTTACGTGAAGCGCTCAGAAACGCCATTCGTTGTTGTGAAGTGTGCCGTTTAAATAGATTGATCGATTGAACGTCAAAACAATATATATAAAATGGGCAAAGTTCGCCACCAATTACTAGAAAACAATGCAGGCGTCCGCACAGGTTAATCAAAACCATACAGTCAGCTGGTCTGACATTAACCTAAAGTGGTGTAATTGCCTTCAAGTGAGTTTTGGACATATTCATGAGCCGCTCGTGACTTTTCCAGAAATCAAGATGATCTTTTGCGCGAGGTGGATTTGAAGTGGCTTCAGGGAGTAACGTGTTGCAGAGAGATGTGACATTAGGAGTCGCGGGTGCGTACAATTAATTCACTTATTTTTTTTATCTGATTTGTAAACTTCTGAAAATACATTTAATACATGTGTCCAGTTTGGGGGGGGCCTTGTGTTTGCAGTCGATAGGAGTCGGACTCACAAACACATCGTATTGCTAACAGACCTCTGGAACATAACTCTTTCATAAGTAGAGGTGTCCCTTTATGCGTGCATGTTGAACTTTTTTAGCACCGTACGTTAACCAACCGTGCTAATCGGAGGTGGGTGTACAGCCGTGGGGACTGCTGCCCCGGTCTTTACGATCTCTCAGCTGCACTCATCGCTTCGAAACCCCCCCCCCACCCCCATTGCCAGCCTGTGCCACGGCTCCCTCTCATACATAATAAATGATTCTCTCTAAAGCATACCTTTTTTAAATTATTATTTCCACGAAAGTGGCGCAGCATAATGAGACTAAACCCGCACGTCAAATATATTAGCACGCACACGAATAAATACGATTACTTTTCAAGTTCTGACATAATGCTGTTCATATTTCGAAAGGCCCCTCTCTCTCTCTCTCAGGGGCGCGTTTAAGAGCCGAGTTGCGTTTCATGTCTATATTCACTGGCAGGAGGTGAAGTGTTACTTCTCTTGACACACGAGCAGTTCAGACAAGAGGGGGCATTAATCTTGTGTGGAGTGGAGGCACAAACTGGCCATGACGCAACAGCACTTTGGAGAAATTCGTTGGATGTTCGATGCTTATTATGAGGCTATTGAAACAAATCTTAGGTGGTGCAAACACAATAACAAAAATAACATTTATTTGAAAAATAAGAAAAGGTTATACACTTTCTGGCAATTAAACAGGTGTTAAGATTACTAATAAACGTTTTTGGGTTAGATCGCGTTATTTATAAATGTGTCGTAACCCTCCACCACCCGACACGGCCAATCAGTAAAAAATGTGGCACGTTTACAAAACACAAATAGTTCACTACTTTAGCCCACCGGTGTGTTGAAGAGTGATTCAACAACATTTACAATTTTTGAGTAGTACGACGTTTCGCTGGTAATTACATCCAGCATCACCGGGCAATTTTACAGAATGGTGAAACCCTCCACTTGCGATCTAACCCAAAAACGTTTATTATGAATAATATTGGTCGCGAAAGCCGACGTGTTAAACAGGTGTTAAGATGTCAGAAAATTAAACAGAAACCTTTTGCGAGGAATAATGTCTGCATTAACCACACGTACTTGTTGTGAACATGCAAAATAAAACATGCTCTGGCAATATACGCATTGTCCGATTGGACTACACCAGAAACAACCTTCTTCATGGCCTGGTCTCACCAGGTCTCATAGATACAATTGCTTTGGTTTTATTTTCATTCGTTTTCCCACGTATTAAAAAAAAATCCAAATTTTCAAATACTTATTTCCCTCATTAAAATGCAAATAAATTTATAATATTTTTGACATGCGTTTTTTTGAATTTCGTTGTTGTTATTCCGTCTCTCACTGTTCAAATAAACCTACCATTGAAATTATAGACTGATCATTTCTTTGTCAGTGGGCTAACGTACAAAATCAGCAGGGGATAAAATACTTTTTTCCCTCACTGTAAGGAGCAATGCTCCTTGCACGGCGGTTATACCAATATTTTTTTTAAATTCTCAAAGTTCAGGGAAAATTAAGTGCAGAACCAAACTTAATCTGATGGATGTCTGCGTATCCATTAGTGACCTTGGCCGAGACCATCAGCTCAGCGCTCTGAAACTCCAAGCCACCCGTCCACCTCGCCATCGTGAAAACAAAAAATCTTAACATTTACCGCATTGTCCAGATTGTGAGACACTCCGGCAAGTAGGACGCACCCCTAGACGTGTGGCTGGGTATCAATAAAAAAAATCAATAAAGTTCGAACAAATGTGGTCTCATCTTCTTGGTTCTTTCGGTAAAGTCACGTAGAAGGGCAATAAGACGTCTGTCTTCCCGACAGACATGTTCATCACCTGAGGACGGCTGCTTGCGTTGTGGCCGAAACGTCGTGAGAATTATTTTATTATGTTGTATTTTTATTATTTTATTATTTCCCTTCTACGTGACTTTACCGAAAGAACCAAGAAGATGAATCCCTGCGGTCACGAAAGAAGCTTTAAATCGAAATGTGGTCTCACACGCGCACACGGCGGCGACACGTTTGTGCACAGCCAATGGCAGTTTCTCATGAACACGCGTGGCAATACGGGACGCACGAAACGCGCCCAACAGGCCACGTGATCTCATCTCAGATGTGTCTGTTTACAAGCGCAGGTCGGAGTGGACCAGCTGCAGAGCTCCGGGGTCGCAGGTGCTCGAGTCAGACGGAATGAGGATCAAAGCCCTTTCAAGTTGAGAGAGAAAGCACAGCACAGCGGAGCCACGCAGCGCTTTCACAGTCGCCGTGGTCAGAGCGATAACATGGCTTTTTTTTAATGTCATGAAGGTGCTAAAATGCATACCGTATATTCTTGGTTCTTTCGGTAAAGTCACGTAGAAGGGAAATAATAAAATAATGAAATAATGACACTATTAAAACAATAAAATTCTCACTGAGAATTTTCTTGTTTTTATTTTTTTTATTATTTCCCTTCTACGTGACTTTATCGAAAGAACCAAGAATACGAATCCCTGCAGTCACGAAAGCTTCAAATCAAAATGCATACCGTATATTTAAAGAAACTACCTTCGATGTATGTGAGGATTTGGAATCCAGTATTTTAATTTATTATATATATTTCAGCGCCAGCAGAACACCGTGAAAAGTACCGTCTTGCTTGTGAGAAACGTTTTTTAGGTTTTTGGAGTATCTTTAGCGAGGCTGAACGTGCGTTTGGCGCCGTCTCGCCAGAGCAGCTGCGTCAGAGGTCGCAAACGGGTTTTGATTCCTTACCCGTACCCGTACCCGGCCGCACCAGGGTCGCAAACGGGTACCCGTACCCTACCCGATACCCAGCTACCCATACCCGGCCGGGTATCGGGTAGGGTACGGGTACCCGATTGCGACCTCTGGGATGAAGCCATGCTGCAGGCGCGGGTGGGTTGATTCTAGGAACTTGAATTGTGAGAAGAGACAAGACGTTGGGAAATGAGTGACAAACGGTTACTCACCAGTGACTCACGGTCTACCCGTACCCGTACCCGGCCGCATCAGGGTCGCAAACGGGTACCCGTACCCGGCCGGGTACGGGTAGCCGGGTATCGGGTAGGGTACGAGTATCGGGTACCCGATTGCAACATCTGAGCTGCGTACATCGAGGAAGGCTTTAGCTTACGCAGGGCTTCATCCGTGGGCTGCGTTTGGTCAGCAAGGAATAGGGCACGGAGACCATCTCTCACCGCCTCAACAGCAGTGCGATAATCATGATGATGATGATGATCATTCGAAATATTATTGTAATTTTGCCGGCCGTCAATAGGCGTCTCTAGAAAGCAATTACAACCAAGAAATTCCTTGAACGTTGTCGTCCACTCTGCTCAAGTAACCCCCCCCCCCTGATCAACAAAAAACAACTTGGAACATGTTTTCCGAATTTATTTTAGTGTATTGCTCATCTTTACGATAATGTTTGGCTTCTCAATTCAGAAGCACGATTGCAAACATTTTTGATGAATTTAAATTACAGCTGAGACGAGAAATCAATTTAGTTTAATAATCGATGCAAAAGTTACTCCTGTTTTTGTGTTCAACTACCTGAAGGCAGGCAACCCCCGATACCACACCCAGCATGACGTGGATGATGATGATGATGATGCTGCCAATGATGTCACGTCAAGTGGTAGACACGGGAACAGAAGGGACAACTAGCAGAGTAGGTATACCGATCATTATAATCGTCAGGGTAGTCGATGACTTCAGAATCAGAAGAGTGATTTATACTGGAAGAATCCGATGAACTATAAAGCTCTTGTTCTTGGTTTTTTCGGTAAAGTCACGTAGAAGGGAAATAAAAAAAATTATAATAAAAATGACATAATAAGATAAAATTCTCACGAGGACGGCTGCTTGCGTTGTGGCCGAAACGTCGTGAGAATTGTATCTTATTGTTTTCTTTTTATTATTTTATTATTTCCCTTCTACATGACTTTACCGAAAGAACCAAGAATATGAATCCATGGAGTCACGAAAGCTTTAAGACGAAATATAAAGCTCTTTTTCGGAGATGTCCAGTGAAATAAATAAATTATCGGATATCCCGGCTCTAAACATCAAGAGTAGTCTTGATTTGAAGCCTTCCGCCTGAGGACGACCGCTTGCTTGTGTTGCGATCGAAACGTCGAGATAAATAATGTTTTGTTTTATTTTTATACCTACGTGACTTTACCGAAATAACCAAAGAGTATCAAGAGTAGTACGATTATGGTTAATTCAGCTGCACGATATCGTCTTCAATGACAAGCCTGTGTCTGTTGGCAGTAAAAAACACATTGATGGCACGGACACATTTTTCCTTGGCAGTTTGGGCCTTGACACAGGTACATGATGCTTTCACTCGCTGTGGAATTAGGAGGCCTTTTTTTTTAAATATTTCCAGGGCAGCAGGTAGTGCGTGAATCTTTAAACGTTTTTTGGTTTGGCCATGTTTGTTTGTTGTAGTACGGAGTTAGACTGATGGCCTTAATTTAAGTTGTCTTGTGGTTGTTGTTTTTGTTTGACTTGCATCCCACTGGGATTTATGCACACAGCGTTGGTGTACTGTGCTTTTTCTGAAATATTTAGCTGTCTTTTCTTGGATTTTCTGTTTGTACATAGTCACATAGTCACTTTAAGATGTTTTCTTGTTGATGTTTTTGTTTTTTGTTTGTTGCGGTTGCACCCGATTCAAGAGCGGAATGGCTCACAGGGCTATACCTAATAAATGAAACTGAAACATCCCCTGTAAATGACTGCTCCGTTAGCGATGGCATAGCAGGGGGTCAAACCCATCCCACCCGTGTTGCAGAAGCGTATTCTCTTTTATGCAGCCAAAAAAATATTCAAAGAAGCCTAACGCCACCACGCCTGTCTTATTTTAAGTTCATTGTACAAAAAATAAAGTCAATGAAATGCCAACCAGCTGGGGTAAATAAAAAAAATCTATTATTGAGCCAACTGACCGGATGATTCCATGAATAAATAAAGCAAAACATTTCAATCGTGTACATATTTTATGGTCTTTGACATTAATATTACTTTGACACTATGGATCGCTTCTCTATTTTATTACACGCTTTTATTTAACTCACTCTGTTGTTGTCGTTGATGTTGTTGTATCCTCAAATCTTGTAACTCAATTTTAACCCACTTCCCAATGTGGTATCGACTGCAAAGTTGGTATACTTTTTGTCATACTGATGACAATACTATATTCTATCATAAAAATAACAACAAAATATTTACAAACAATATTTTTCATATGTTATGTTTCGGCTTGGGTCTAATTGTCCACGGTAAACTGACGTTACCTGTAATTGGCCACGGTCCCTTACGTTATGGCAATCTTCGAGGCCACTTGCTGGAGTCGTGGAGTTCTTCCATTACTAGTACGATACATTTCATGAAAGCGTGTTTTTAAAAAAGTTTGTTTTTTAATATTACTTATTCAATCATATTTCTCTCATGGTTAAAAGTGACAAAACGTTTTCCGGCTGGCTCCCTTTGCGCGGCGCTCACGTAGGAAATAGGGAATAACTAGGCGGCCTCTACATACTGATGAAACGGTTAAGAAGGGATCGCTGATAGTAACCCGCGCTTGAAAACAGATTAATTTGATTCAATTTGGTAGTTTTCCATTGCGACAAAAAAAACCCACACACAGCGCCGCATGTTAAATGACGTAAACGCAATGGACATTGGCCATTACCGAGGCGGAACAATTTGTCACTTTGCATGCAAACCTAATTCCTTTGATTGCTCAGAGTGGCAAGGTATGGATGATGGTCTGCTGTTACAAATGTGCTTTAAGTCAAAGGCTGATCCGATCGTGACCCAACAGAGCAAACGCTTATCTTTTGCGGACGCCGGCTGCGTTATAGCAAGATTACTCGTTTGGTCATAACACAAGGATAAATGAGATGTTGCATTTATAGAGAAAACAACAGCAGTACAAACCAAATCACCGTTATTTGTTAATATACAATAATGGGAATGTAAGCGCAAACAAGGGAGGAAATTACAAACGTATCCAGCCGGTGCGTGCGGAGATTTTCCAATGACGGTTGTGAGTGGCTGCTTAGGGTTTATATTTCTACACATTAGGTTTTGAAAAGCGAAATAGGCATCGATGCACGTGTCCACGTTCATTCTAGGAAATGTTCAAGTTTAAACGACGGTAATCTCTATGTAAAAAAGGGAAATTTGTGATTATAAGTGTCTGTTCAAAATGTTTAGCGTACTTCCCGACATGCAACAAACTTGAAATTTGCAATGTGGGTACTTTCCAAACTGTACACCATGCAAAAATTATAAAAACACACTTTTGTGGGTTTTTTTAGGGGGGGGGGGGGCTCAATAATGCATATTTTTGCACGGCAAGTGAGCTGTGACGTCACATCTGTCATGTGACCCGTGTGCGGAATTGTAACGGAGTGTGCCTGCTGATTGCGGGTAAAGTGAAATACAACAAAAGTGTTGCAGGTCTAAGGCGTTCTTCGTGCAGCATTGCTGCTTTATTATTTCAGTCGTTTACTGCCGTACGCACCCTGAAAGTTGTGTGTGCCTGCAGCAAGCGCGTGTATGTGTACCTATGGTTAGCGCGCTGCGCTATGAACCCGGCCACCCGAGTTCGATTCCCGGTCACGACCACCACCAGTGACGATTATTTGAACAGGTCCTGGGCCTCCCCTAGGTCGACTCAGCCTCAAACGAGTCACTGGTGTGGTGTGTGAACATCGCCACTGGGGAGACAAAGGCGGCCGGGCGTGGTGAATCCAAGTCCCGGGCGAAGCCGGGTACTTCCTGCTAGTCTATTATATAAAAAAAACCAGCGTTCAGTGGGTCCGTCATCTGTTTTATAAGATTCTTGCAGAAGGCCTGAATCTAAAAGTTATAGAAGGTGAACCCCCGCACCCCCTCTCAGATGTGGGGTTAAAACAGTTGATCCAACAGGTTTACAACAATTGTCGACTTAAAGCTATCGTGACTGCAGTAATTGTTATTCTTGGGTCTTTCGGTAAAGTCACGTAGATATGAAGACGACTGCTTGCGTTGCGATCGAAACGTCGTGGGTTTCTGTTATTTTTTTCTTTGAACCTATCTACGTGACTTTACCGAAAGCCCCAAGAATAACAATTTTCGACTCCCCCCCAAAAAAGACATTTATTTTGTATGCATTTATGCCTACACACCCTACATACAGTAGTCAGTAGTATCTACTACACACCCTACATACTATAGAGTCAGTAGTATCTACTACACACCCTACGCACAATAGTCAGTAGTGTCTACTACACACCCTACATACTATAGAGTCAGTAGTATCTACTACACACCCTACGCACAATAGTCAGTAGTATCTACTACACACCCTATATACAATAGAGTCAGTAGTATCTACTACACACCCTACATACTATAGAGTCAGTAGTATCTACTACACACCCTACATACTATAGAGTCAGTAGTATCTACTACACACCCTACATACAACAGAGTCAGTAGTATCTACTACACACCCTACATACTATAGAGTCAGTAGTATCACTACACACCCTACACACTATAGAGTCAGTAGTATCGACTACACACCCTACATACTATAGAGTCAGTAGTATCTACTACACACCCTACATACTATAGAGTCAGTAGTATCTACTACACACCCTACATACTATAGAGTCAGTAGTATCTACTACACACCCTACATACAATAGAGTCAGTAGTATCTACTACACACCCTACACACTATAGAGTCAGTAGTATCTACTACACACCCTACATACAATAGAGTCAGTAGTATCGACTACACACCCTACATACTATAGAGTCAGTAGTATCTACTACACACCCTACATACAACAGAGTCAGTAGTATCACTACACACCCTACATACTATAGAGTCAGTAGTATCTACTACACACCCTACATACAACAGAGTCAGTAGTGTCTACTACACACCCTACACACAATAGAGTCAGTAGTATCTACTACACACCCTACACACAATAGAGTCAGTAGTATCTACTACACACCCTACATACTATAGAGTCAGTAGTATCCACTACACACCCTACACACAATAGAGTCAGTAGTATCTACTACACACCCTACATACAACAGAGTCAGTAGTATCCACTACACACCCTACACACAATAGAGTCAGTAGATACTACACACCCTACATACAATAGTCAGTAGTATATACTACACACCCTACATACAACAGAGTCAGTAGTATATACTACACACCCTACACACAATAGAGTCAGTAGTGTCTACTACACACCCTACATACTATAGAGTCAGTAGTGTCTACTACACACCCTACATACAATAGTCAGTAGTATATACTACACACCCTACATACAACAGAGTCAGTAGTAACTACTACACACCCTACATACAACAGAGTCAGTAGTGTCTACTACACACCCTACATACTATAGAGTCAGTAGTATCTACTACACACCCTACATACAACAGAGTCAGTAGTATCTACTACACACCCTACATACAACAGAATCAGTAGTATCCACTACACACCCTACATACTTTAGAGTCAGTAGTATCTACTACACACCCTACACACAATAGAGTCAGTAGTATCTACTACACACCCTACACACAACAGAGTCAGTAGTTTTCACTACACACCCTACACACAATAGAGATAGTAGTATATACTACACACCCTACACACAATAGAGTCAGTAGTATATACTACACACCCTACACACTACCCGTACCCGGCCGGGTACGGGTAGCCGGGTATCGGGTAGGGTACGGGTATCGGGTACCCGGTTGCGACCTCTGGCAAGCAGGCAGAATATCAACAAAAACAAGGCAGACAATATCGATGGCTCGGGGAATTTCTCCTGCTACTCTGTGGACCTTTGATAGGTTGTTTTTTTTGCTGTTGGAGCCTCTGACATTAACACTGAAAGCTACGAAATCATAATCACGGTCTCACGCGAATTGGGCAAATTATAGAGAGCCACGGTTATGAAACACAAAGGTAGTGAATGTCACACTTTCTTTTGTTTCCTTCAACTAGAATTTGTATTCACACCTCTGTGACAGATCTTAACTCCTACTACTCCTACTGCAGTAATTGCAGTGCTGTGTACATTAACTATGACTGAAATTACGTCATTACGGTTGACAGTAATAATTACCACATTTAAATGCAATAGCAAATAACTTATACGTGTGCAGTCTGAAATTACAACTATTTGCAGTGATGATTACCATTTGCATTTGACCTGGTTCACGTGTTTTGTTTTCATTGTAAATCTTCAAAGCAAAATGTTTAATGTTCTAGCAATATTCAATTTCAAAGTGTCGCAACATGTCCAATCGCTCTCTTTTAGACAATAACTGCCTAAATCTGTCTCTATTTCTCCGAACTGTTATACTACTTTTACAAAAAAAGGTACGCCTCAAATTTCCTGTCTGGCTGCTGGCTGGGCTACTTTCTGTCCCAGAAATACAACTATGTTGTTAAATCTTGACGTCAAGCTTTCGTGGCCGCGAGCCGTTGCCATGAAAACTCGCTGGGTAAATGGCTACACAGGATTTTTCCTCGTAACAAATAAATATTGAATTGAAGTGAAACGGCCGAAGAAATAATTCGGAAGATATTTAAAAATAACTAGCAGGAAGTATCCGGCTTTGCCGGGGAGGAAAACATATGTATCAAACTTGTACTCTCTTAAAGCACAAACATAACATATACATACATAAATGCTAATACTAAAACAGTGTTTCCTGAGCCCGTGCTGCTGCATAAACTGTGCAGTCTCTGGCTTGTCTTGATGCAATCTTTCTCTGGAGTTTCCTTAGCCCGTGCTGCTGCATTATCTGTGCAGTCTCTGGCTTGTCTTGATGTACCCTGATCTGGAGTTTCCTCTGCCCGTGCTGCTGCATTATCTGTGCAATCTTTGGCTTGTCTTGATGCAATCTTTCTCTGGAGTTTCCTTAGCCCGTGCTGCTGCAGACACTGTGCAGTCTCTGGCTTGTCTTGATGTACCCTGATCTCGAGTTTCCTCTGCCTGTGCTGCTGCAGGAACTCTGCAGTCTCTGGCTTGTCTTGATGTACCCTGATCTCGAGTTTCCTCTGCCTGTGCTGCTGCAGGAGCTGTGCATTTCAGGCTTGTCTTGATGCACGCCCTTCAGGAGTTTCTTCAGCGCTTGATGCTGAGGTGCGTTCGTTTGTTTGCTGTTGAGACGAAATTTTCCTAGTTTACATTGGACTAAGGGCCGAGAAAATATCAAGTGTTCATCCGGGGGCTAAGTTTATTGTAGGGTCTACTTTTTGTTAAATTAAAACCCAATAGTTCGTCCGTTAAAAGTGTTACCAGGATGGCAAAAAAAACCAAATACAAAGATCCCTCGTATAGCCTTAATAGACTGTTGGGGCAAGTGCTCTTGGCGAGCACCAATAAAGGCCGGCACGGTACACGATGGGGTGGGTGGCTAGCACAACGCCCGGCCGCCTTTGTCTCCCCAGTGAGGCTGACTCGACTAGGGGAGGCCCAGGACCAGTTCAGATAATCGTCGCTGGAATTGGCCGTGAGTGAGAATTGAACTCTGGTCGCCGGGACTAAACATGCTCTTTATAGATAAGACTAGCTTTACTACCAGGCTTCGCCCGGGACTTGGATTCTCGACGCCCGGCCGTCTTTGTCTCCCCAGTGGCGATGTTCACACCACGGTTACTCGTTTGAGGCTGAGTCGACCTAGGGGAGGCCCAGGACCGGTTCAAATGATCGTCACAGGTGGTGGTAGTAAGTGGGAATCGAACTCGGGTCGCCGAGTTCATAGCGCAGCGCACTAACCACGACACTACCGCTCGCCCCACACACGCGCCCCCCGTCCATAGGTACACATACACGCGCTCACCACTCACCCTCAACACTCACCCTCACCACTCACCACTCACCCTCACCACTCATCCTCACCAATGACACGCTCACCAATCACCACTCACCACTCACCCTCAACACTCACCCTCACCACTCACCACTCACCCTCACCATTCACCCTCAGCACTCTCCCTCACCACTCTCCCTCACCACTCATCCTCACCAATGACACGCTCACCAATCACCACTCACCACTCACCCTCACCACTCACCACTCACCCTCACCATTGACCCTCACCACTCTCCCTCACCACTCTCCCTCACCACTCATCCTCACCAATCACACCCTCACCAATCACCACTCACCCTCAACACTCACCCTCACCACTCACCCTCACCACTCACCCTCACCACTCTCCCTCACCACTCTCCCTCACCACTCTCCCTCACCACTCATCCTCACCAATCACACCCTCACCATCACCACTCACCCTCAACACTCACCCTCACCACTCACCCTCACCACTCACCGTCACCACTCAACCTCCCCTCACCACTCACTAATCACCACTCACAATCGCCACTCACAACCGCCCTCACCATTATATTTTTGCCCCAGTCAACGCCGGATATTTCCCATTCGTAGCAGTTTATATCAACTCTATAACCAACTTATATTAAACAGGAAGCGCGATAGTAAAGTAATTTACAACCTTCGATTAGTCCTTTGTGCGATTCAAAGAATCGATTCCTGGCATGTTGGGGGTTTACATTTTGAATGATAGAGTTTCATTTTCATTGTTTTTTTATTTTTTCAGGAGTTTTTAATTACATTTTTGCCCCGGTCAACGCCGGATATTTCCCGTTCGTAGCAGTTTATATCGACTTTAAGCAACTTATAGTAAACGGGAATCGTCCGAATGTAAAGGAATCTACAACCTTCGATTCCTTCGCGCGATTCAGAGAATCGATTCTTGGCGCATCGGGTTTAAAAGTAATTACACAGTTGTTTTTTCATTGGTATGTAATGTTTGAAAGTTTTCATAAGATTTTAAATGTATTTTCCCCCCGGGCAACGCTGGGTATATCGAGTTTATACCACAAATGCGTGCGCATATTTTTAACGGGAATTAAAAATGGCGTCCACCCGGCAGCGAATGCGTCGCTACCCGTTGCCAGGGGCAACCGCCGTCCAATGAAACTGCGTATGGTCCGGCGACACACAGACAAACAGACAGACAGACAGATTTGCGATTTTATATATATAGATTATAGATGAGACGGATTGCGACACCCATGAGGTGAGAATAACGAATACAGATGATTGACAGGTTCATTTAAAATTGCTCTTCACTTTTCAAAGTCATAGTAATGTAATTATTTCACCGGAATACTCTTTAACATCTGATCATATATATTTTTTAAAAATTCACAATACATGTATGATACCCTTTGGTTCTTTCGGTAGTGACGTAGGTATAAAATAAACTAAAATAAATCACGACGTTTCGATCGCAACACAAGCGGTCGTCCTCAGGCGGAAACAATATAATCCAGCAGTGGAACTGCTGAACACGTATGACAGCGTATTTCTTTTAGTGCTCCAAATGCACGATTGTGAGAAGAGTATGAAAATCATAGCTGTTTATTATTTTCCGTTGCAGAGCAAAGGGCAACCCCCCCTCCAGCGGAAGGGTTGTTAACAATGCATCGAATCGTGTTGATGATATTTATTAAGCCTGGAATGGTGCGGTGTAGGAGTGATGATGGTTTACACTTGCTTGTTGTGTAATGGGTTCACGTGGTCTATGTAGCCAATAGTGGCCGCTGTATCCACCACAATGTCACTACAGCAAGTATTGAACTGTGGGGTTTGGGGTATGTGGTGGATAACAGTGAGTGACTCTGGGTTACCACGAAATCATTTTTCACAATACCACATTTCACAATGTGACGATTACCACGATATCAGTTCCCCTTAACTCTGTAATTGTATTTTAACTTGTTTATCAGCTTCTTATTGTGCTTTCATGGAATTCAAGGGACAAAAAAGATTGCTTAATGTTCTTTAACAGCAGTTCACTCAACGCAAACCTGACATAGGTCTTATAAACGTTGCAACTTCACAATCTGAAATGCGTATAATGCGTATTTTGCAAGAAAATATGACCACCATATCGTTACTTTAAACATATTTGGAAACAGTACAAAGCTTTGTTTTAGAATTATTATAATTATGGAGATTAATTGTAGCTATATCCTTCACATGTTATTTGGGTCTTTCGGTAAAGCCACGTATATAGAAAAAATATAAAACAAATATAACGACGTTTCGATCAGAACACAAGCAATCACCACGATTGCTTGTGTTACGATCGAAACGTCGTGATATTTATTATTACTTTTTTCTATCTACGTGGCTTTACGAAAGACGCAAAAAATATTAATTCCTGCAGTCATGAAAGCTTTAAATCAAGATTCATCCTTAACATGCCTTAAAACAATATTTGAAACAATTAAATGAGCAATTATAAGCACCATATCAGCGAAATACAGCAATGCAAATGATACGTTTTCGTGGATATCGGAGTGTCGCCGCATCGAGGCAACCCTCATTCGCGACTTGCAAGGCTTTGCCTGTGTCGCTGTTGTCCTATCGTGCCACGGTAATGGTGAGACATCTTGGCAAGAAGCGAGAAGAATATCGTTTGGTGCGTGATGCTACAGCGCAACCATGCGACCCACAGAAGTCGGTGCAGCCAGCGGACCGCGTCTGTCATGTTGAAGCGTGGACCTCTGAAGGTGCTCACGTGAAAGTAAGGCAGCGACTGGCTTCCGTAACATGTGAGATTTTTCAGTTTCATGTATTTGGTATAGCCCTGTGAGCCATTCGGCTCTTGAATCGGGTGCAACCGCAACAAACAAAAAATTAAAACATGAACAAGAAAACATCTTAAAGTGACTATGCGCAAACAGAAAAATCCAGGAAAAAACAGTAAAAATATTCCAGAAAAGGCACCGTACACCAACGCTGTGTGCAAAAATCCCAGTGGGATGCAAGTCAAACAACAACAACAACAACCACAAGACAACTTTGATTAAAGCCATCAGTCTAACTCCGTACTACAACAAACAAACATGGCCAAACCAAAAAACTTTTCGAAATCACCAAAATAAAGCCATAAAAGCAATGTTCATTATCCCCTGCACATCACATGTATCACGCACCCTGAATAACTGATAATATATATGGTTGTTGGTTAATTAAATTAATATGTTTGAGAAAACTCACTTGCTTCTATGGCTGGTTGATGCTCTAATCTAAACTATTAGTAACCGTAATCATAGGGGTTTTCCCCTTTTATCTGGCAACAAAACTGAAACCTTTTTACAAGGATTCATGTCTGCATTAACCACAATACTTGCAGTCAAAATGCAAACAAAAACACACTGTGATAATATATGCATTGTCCTTGAAACTGATTGGTCCACACCAAGGGACGGCTTTCTTTTGAGCCTCGACCCAATTAGTGTTCGACCAGAGGACGCCAATAGGCGTACAGCTCAAAGACAATGTCACTATCAAAGTAATGAGGGCTCGGGGTGAGCATCTACATCATTAGACATCCTTTGCCAGTACCAAAATATAATAATATGATTTTTCCCCTTTTTTCTGCCAACAAAGCTTAAACCTTTTTACAAGGATTCATGTCTGCAAAAGGGGATAACCCTATTATTATATTTTGGTACTGGCAAAGGAGGTCTAATGATGTAGAACCTCGTCACAATATGTGCTCCGTTATCAGAACTCACGAAAGGGAATGATGGACAAAGATGTGGGTAAATGAGATGCATACACATGCAACTTAGTACTCAACGAGGGCGGTGATGTGGCCTCCGTCCGAAACACCTTCGCCACTTACTGCCGAGTGTTCGTGGTGCGGATTCCAACGGCCACCCCGGTAATCACTGCGCTGTGTGGTAACCGTAAAAAAGAACTACGCGCTGTCTGCTTCAAAGTGGACGGTAAAGATCCCGTGACGCCTTTCACAAGCGTGGCCCATTACGTTCCACCGGCGTTACGGTTATTTTTTTTTATTTTGTTTACCAATTTGTGGTTAGGGGCCGTCCATAAATGACGTCACGCGATTTTGGACGATTTTGACCCCCCCCTTGTCACACGGCGTCACAAAGCTCTGCCCCCCTCCCCAAAAAAAAATAAACCATGCTTCAAATCGCTTTAAACTATTGTCATTGTAGTGCGTATTTAATGTGGCGCTGCACTCTGATGTTGTAGGAGAAAACATTTATTTAAAAGTCTATTTAATTAAGTAGAAGGTGTTGGCTATATTTATTTAAAGTTGCGCATTTTGATGTGACGTTACATTTCTCAAACCTCCCCCCCTCGTCACACATCGTCACAAATGTCCATAGGTGGGACAAAGTCATTGTTATGCAAGTCCAAGTCGAGTCGCAAGTCATCAAATTCATGACTCGAGTCTGACTCGAGTCCAAGTCACATGACTCGAGTCCACATCTCATAGGTGGGACAAAGTCATTGTTATGCAAGTCCAAGTCGAGTCGCAAGTCATCAAATTCATGACTCGAGTCTGACTCGAGTCCAAGTCACATGACTCGAGTCCACACCTCTGCAAATGTCTGACCCCCCCCCCCCTAGGTTCGTGACGTCATTTATGGACGGCCCCTTATTCACTCCAGTACAAAGAAATAATGGCTTAATTTACACACATATACGCCGCATCTGATCGCGTGTTCAACAAGTTCGCTAAACAATTCGAGAAATCTGTCAGAAGCGTTACAACGGCGGACAGAATGTGTGTGTGTGTGTACCCACGATGGATAATTATTGAAGGCAGGACCTGGATCAAAGTGAACGTTTGAAAAAAGTTATTACACGTGCAGTCCTGTACTGAAAACGTTGCCTTTTGACGATTGTTGTATGTTCTAGACCATATTTAAGACATATTACACGCGTGTAAAATATGTACGTAAACAATTGTTTACGTACATATCTACATAAAATGATATTATAAACACACTATCCTAAAAATACAGCACCATATTTTAACACTGAAGCAGTCACTAACTCGCAACAACTTGCAATCATAAGTGACAGAGTTAATTTCGGGTAAAATCACTGAAAATGGGATCAGATTTGGAATCAGCACCCTGAAATTAGTCTAAAACAGCTGCAAAAGTCCAGGCCAGAAAAAAATATTTAGTATTTTTGTTGACCAGCGTAATAACATTAACGATCGTGCATTATGCAATAGCGTGTACACACACACCAGTACAGCATACCATTTGTGTGTGTGCTTACATTGCCTGGGTTGTGACTACACAAACAGTCCCATAACCAATCTAGATTTGAAGTTTTCGTGACCGCATGGATCCATATTCTCTGGTTCTTTCGGTAAAGTCACGTAGGTAGAAAATAAAATAAATTAAATCAATAGTCTCACAACCATCATCATCATCAGCAGCAACAATGATTTTCACCTCCGATTAGCACTGTTGGCTTTCGTACGGTGCTAAAGAAGTTCTAAATAAACGTGTAAAATCCACTGCAATTGACAACCATGCACCACCACCACCATCCCCCCGCCACAAGTAAGCATGCCAACGTTGTGGCGACGTTGGCATGTGGTTTGAAACGTTAGACTAACGTTGGCCCAACGTTGAATGTTGACTTATCCCCCCCCTCTCTCTCTCCCTACCCCCCCCCCCCCACTGAGAGTGTTGACTGATGGGTGAGTCGAGGCTGTAACGTGGCACCATGAAGGGCACCACATTTACGTCCTTTAAGTGTCGCAATCTTAAACCCTCAATCCTCGTTAAGGGGGCCGTCCATAAATGACGTCATACACCTGGGGGGGGGGGTCAGACATTTGTGACGATGGGTGACAAGGGGGGGGGGTGGGGGGTTTGAGAGATGTGACGTCACATCAAAATGCACAACTTTAAATAAATATAGACAACACGTTCCACTTAATTAAATAGACTTTGGAATAAATGTTTTCTCCTACAACATCAGAGTGCAGCGCCACATTAAATACGCACTACAATGACAATAGTTTTAAGCGATTTGAAGCATGGTTTTTTTTGGGGGGGAAACAAAGCTTTATGACGTCATATTTGAGGGCTGGGGTCTGACTTTTTGTGACGTCGTGTGACAAAGGGGCGGGGGGGTCAAAAATCGTCCAAAATCGCGTGACGTCATTTATGGACGGCCCCTAGGCGTGTTAAGAGACGGACGATCTGATTACCGGGATGAACACGCATGCTGTACTGTGCATTCAAATATAAAAACCCAGATATCCCCATACAATTCACCCACTTTTTTTAAAACACACAAGATATAGTGTGTGGGATATGCGCACAGTACACAAACACTATACACATATTCGGTCACAGTTTCTATGATCACTGTTACATTGCTTTTATGGCTTTAATTTGGTGATTTCGAAAAAGTGTTTTGGTTTGGCCATGTTTTGTTTGTTGTAGTACGGAGTTAGACTGATGCCCTTAATCTAAATTGTCTTGTGGATGTTGTGGTCGTTGTTTGACTTGCATCCCACTGGGATTTTTGCACACAGAATTGGTGTACGATGCTTTTTCTGCAATATTTTGCTGTCTTTTCTTGGATTTTCTGTTTGCACATAGTCACAGTCGCTTTAAGATGTTTTCTTGTTCATGTTTTTGTTTGTTGCGGTTGCACCAGATTGAAGAGCCGAATGACTCACAGGGCTATACCTAATAAATGAAATACTGAAACATAATATATGTACACACACAGTACACACACAGACATTACACACGCATGGTACACACACACAGACTGCACACATACTGCAAGTATCTAAGTGATTAACACAGACACACAGCGTGTGAGAAGTTGGCACAGGGTATTCACAGACACATTATTATTATTACATCGTTGTTTATTTGTCTTGGGTGCACAGCCACAGTACACACACACAGTACACACACAGTACACACAGTGTACACACAGAACACACACAGTACACACACAGTACACACAGTGTACACACACAGTGTACACACAGTGTACACACAGTACAACCACAGTGTACACAGAGTGCACACACACACAGTACACACAGTGTACACACACAGTACACACACAGTACAACCACAGTGTACACACAGAACACACAGTACACACACAGTACACACAGTGTACACAGAGTGCACACACACAGTACACACAGTGTACACACACAGTACACACACAGTACAACCACAGTGTACACACAGAACACACAGTACACACACAGTACACACAGTGTACACACAGTACAACCACAGTGTACACATACAGCACACTCAGTGTACACACACAGTACACACAGTGTACACCCACAGTACACACACAGTACACCCACAGTACACACAGTGTATACCCACAGTACACACACAGTACACAACGTACACACAGTGTACACGCACAGTACACACACACAGTACACACAGTGTACACACACAGTACATCCCCACAGTACACACAGTACTCACACAGTACACCCACGGTGTACACACAGTAAAACCAGTGTACACACAGTACACACACAGTGTACACAGCACACACAGTGTACCCCCACAGTGTACACACACAGTACACACACACAGTACACACAGTGTACACACACAGTACACACACACAGTACACCCACAGTGTACACACACAGTACACCCACAGTGTACACACACAGTACACACACACAGTGTACACCCACAGACCACCCCCACAGTGTACACCCACAGTGTACACCCCCACAGTACACACAGTGTACCCCCATAGTACCCACAGTACACCCACAGTACACCCCCACAGTACACACAGCACACATCCTGTACAACCCCGTGGTGTCTGGGCAGTGCTTACAGTGGCTCAGCACCACCCCCCCCCACTTCTCATCACAGTCACCACGGGGCAGTGTCAGGCCACGTAGTCCGTGCCCACGGGATGTAGAATAGTCGGGGTGGGGGGGGGAAAGCCACGTCGGGAGTAGACTAAGGAGGAGGAGGAGAAGGAACAACTAACGACAACGAGAACGAGAAGAAGCAGCAGCAGCAGCGAGGTGAACGAGACGCAGGAAGGAGTCACCATGCGTGGCACCTGGGCCGAGAGCTTCAGTCTGTGGCTCGGCTCCGCACGGGAACGTCTTGCAGCCGACGCAGGACGACTCCTCGGGACTCACGAAGCCGTCCTCTCGTGGCTGGGCCTGGGGCTCGTCGTCTTCGTCGTCTTCTCCGTCGTTCTCTGCCGCCGAGGTCGGCGAGGGGGAGGCCGTCAAAGGGGCCTCGCCGCCGCCGGGAAAGGCGGCGCCATTCCCGCAGAGCGATCAGGCGAGGCCGGGGATGAGGCGCGGCCTAGTGGCGGGGCCCCGCGGTCTCCGGAAGACGAGGCGAGTGTGAGGAGGAGGAAGGAGCGATCTGCAGTCAAGGCGAGTGGGTTATGTTATATTTGTGCGTGTGATTTTGTGTGTTAACGTGTAATTATCAGCAGCAGCAGTGGCTATGAGCCGTGGGTCAGCCAACTCCACTGTTGGATGAAGGCCCTCCACACCACGCCGTCGCCATCTCTCGCATTGTCGCGCGTGTAACTTGGCCACGATCTCATTCCATCGCTCCATCTCCTCGGTTAATGTGCCCTAAACCATCACCTCTATCGTTCGCGTTAACCTCCCTGAGCTGCCCCTTGACCATCCTCCATCAGCCCATCCAGACCCGACGGCGTCCTGCCCAAGCCCACTTTGATGAACAATTTTCAAACATCGCCTCTTAGCCTGCTTATATAACTACTATAATCTACGTGCCCCCCCCCCCTCTTTCTTTCAAGCCTTCCAATGTAATGCCAAAGCATGTTGTAGTTGACGTTTCGGGTATCGTGCCGGGAGAAGCCTGAGTGATGAGTTTCGCTCGTAATGCCGAAGCTGCCCAAGGTGCATTTGCTAACAGGACCGTCATGATTTGCCAGATGTGTGGTTTTGGGGAGGCCTTCATCCAGCAGTGGATTGACCATTTGCTGCTGCTGATGCTGCTGCTGATGATGATGTTGGTATTGTAAAGGTATTGGCACTGCACTGTGACCCAACGTTGACGGTGTGAGTTTGTGGTCCCTGTTTTTGAGGGCTTTCAGTTTGCCACGTTGTCGATACAACAACGGAACGCCGTGCGAGAGATTTCTTCGTTTTGGTATTTTTTTTGTGGCGTTGGCAGTGGGGGTGCACACACGCAAGGAACGATTGGCTGAACATACTCGTGAACAACACCACCATATTAAAATAACATATATAATCGGTGACGTTTCGGGCAATTGACCTTCTTAAGAGCACAAGTAGGGACGAGAGAAAGAGTTTAATAAGGGGTAAATACTGAGTTTTACACCACGTGGGACTGGTGTTAATGTAAAAACACATGTTTGCTTATAACCACATTTTTTATAGGAAGATACATGGTTACCTAATAGTAGCTGTTGAATACCAGACAAACCCCTCAATGTGGTTGTTAGACAAATTTTTCACTTTATTCATCGTTATCATCACTGGGTTTTTCTGTCATGTACAATCTCGTGTGGCCTCGATCATTCGTGCAAACTTCAACACACCCAATTAAGTAATTGTCACTCGCCATGTAATTATCTCAATCATGACTGTATTCGTATTTTCATCGTTTTGACCCATTATATCGTCATACGGTAATCGTTATACAAGAGGACTAGTCCCATGAACCATTATTTTTTTCATTCTCGTCATTATCACCACCACCGTCAGTCGTCTTCCTAAATATAATTGGTATCTTCATTAAATTCATCAACATCATCCGTGTCGTTATCGATCAGCGTGCTGAAGTATGGTCAAATAACAGCCGTGACTCACGTGGCTTGCGGAGGCCACATCAAGCGGCGAATTGACACGTGTACTACATCGTACAGAACGGTGTCATCGTCCCAAACTCTCTCTCATCATCGTCGTTTTCCACAATAGGATCTGTCAAATTAGTGCAATATCACGATTGGGTGGAAACGCTTGGTACGTTAAAGCCGACCAACTGGATGTTGTATTGGGGCACATTTGGTCATGACACAGGAACGTGGAAGTCTTGTCGATTAGCACATTTGGCTACGCGCTTGTCACTTAACCGGACCGAGAAATGTCCACGGTTTCCAACATTAAATATTTTCTAATCATTGACCTATCCGATTACTAAATAGTGCAGTCCTGGTGTTTGGGTGCGTGCTGGGTGATTTGGATGATCGATCTCGGAAGCTAAGCAGGTTTTAGCCCGGATGATGGGTTACCACCATTCACTAACATATTGCCCAGAGGCCTGCGGGTCTGTGTGATGGGCTGTAGTGGGCAGTGCAGCGACATTCAATTGTTCTGCACTTGGATGCTGCCACGTTTGTTGTAATCCCCGCAATTTGCCAACCTGCGTCGTGAATTACAGTAACAAAAAAACTTCCATCACCCGAAGAGTATGGGAAGGACCTCATCTAGCAGTGAATTGACACCAGGACCACGTTTTGACAGCAACTTGCTCTGTGGTGTTCACATTAACAAGACATCTCCACTTTTTTTTTGTTAAAGCGGTACGCCGAGTGTATTCAACGAGCGATGAGAACGCGGTGACCCCGTTCAATTGAATGGGACACGTGTGCACATTTTGTCCGAGCTTGGGTCGTTGCATGATCCAACGGTGCGTCTTGAATAGGGCATGTTTGTACATAGTCCAGGCATGCTCATTCTGTGATACAGTACTGTGTATTTGCATTTCCGTGCTGGAATTCTTACCCCCCAGTGGCTTTTAACGGTGTTAAGCATTTATTGTGCCGACTACACCTGGTGTAGAATTACATGGCCTACTTATTCGGCCTGGCGTGCTCATTGCATCCACGTGCATTTACACAACGTCGCATGTACTTTGGTTGGCCATCGTGCCACCATATGCAGTTTTGAGTTCGAATTCTTTAGTTAAAGTCTGGTCGATGAGATAACGCCAACTTTGAGGAATTGACATCAGAGTCCGTTTCCTTGACCTGTTGTTAAAAAAAAAGGAATGGTTGAACTGGTTGTGCTATTTATACAGCAGCAGGGTTTGTATACTGTACAGGAAGTTTGGCATTAAAATATGTTTGAAGAGGTCATGGCTGTTGTGTCATGTATAAGGGCGGTGTCACGTACCAAGTAGTAAACCTAAAATTATTTGTGAATGTAGCAGTGTTTTAATTCGTATCTGGGCGGATTTGGCAAATCAAGGTTGCTTATATCATCATCTTCAAGTGTCTTTCTTGACCTTTCTACGCGTAATGTCATCATTGTTCACATTGTATTTGAACCTGACATGTAAAATTGCAAATTCAAAATATCTTTGCGGGTTGATACGGTCTTCTTTTTTGTGTGTCACAAATGTTGTTATTATTACCGAGAAGCCCTTGATGGAGGTTTATATGGGAGCAGTCGAAATATTAAGCACATTCTGACACGGACAGCAGATATGAAATTGCGTGGTTTATTTGATATCGCATTTGAGCACACGTGAAATGTTTGTTTTAATATCCTCACGTGGCAATCACAGCATCAGTGCAACACCACTTCCCACCTTTTCTTGTGCCTTCTCGTCCTACATACATCGAATCCTCGCCAGGCAGGGTCACACAGATGAAAGGTCACTGCCGCCGTCTGCTGCCCGCATTCATTGCAACATAACTACAAATAACTTTCAACAATGGTTTACCAATTAAGCCAACCCAGATTTATCCCTACGTTTTGTCGCAATTACAGATGCATTGGCTTGTCGACTGTGCGCACGTCTGAGGTGGGCGGGGGGGGACAACTTTGTGACCGCTCCTAACGAGAACAGATTTTAATTAGGCGTGTGTGTGTAGCAAGTGACAAAGCAGCAGGTTAATGGGAAGGCGATGACTCCCCAGTCTGAAAGAGAAGCTGTGGAAAAGAGACGATCATCCCCAGTCTCCGCTGTCAGGAGCCCCGCCTCTCCGTCGCAACTCGAGAAAACGGGAGAAAAGGTAATCCTTTTATTTCGTCTCCAAAGGACCCATTTGTGACCTGGAGCAATGCTCGACTGTCCAAGAGATGCATAATACATGACAATGTAACCAAGCTTATTGAGCAACATATTGTGATCACTAAAAGGCAGTGTTGTTGAACTTAGTCATTACACTTTAAATCAATAAATAGAATGGAAAATGTACACGTGTCCTTAAGAGGCTTTAACACAAAGTGAACATCTGCACTTAATACAATGGGTTTCTAACAGAGCGGTTTATAGTTCATTGTTAAAAACTAACTTGTTTGTTAGCCCTGTTTATAACAAAAGTTTAAAAAGTACTGCACACTAAGAGTCATGTCAGTGATAAGCTAATGTATTGGAAATTAGAGAGTGCATTAACACAGTTCAGAAACGTTTCCAGTTTATTTTCTACAGTAAGTCGGGCCTGTAAAATATAACGTTTTAACATCTGCATTCTTATCTCAAATATGCAGACTCATTGCGGTAACCTTGGCTGGGTTTGCATTTGCATTGCTATTGTTGGTTTTTTAATGTGGCAGTTATGCCTAGTAGCCGACCTTGACCAGCATACCAACGTCTGAATTTTTTCTCGTTTTTTTATTACTTCCTGGCACAGACTAAGAAGGCAAAGAAAAAGTCAAAAGCAGAACAGAAGCATTCTTCCGACTTGCAAGACGATGAAACAAGTGAGGGTATGATTCAGTGATGAAATTGTCTGATGCCTATTGTTTCAGTTGTTAGCCATTGTTCACCGATTGAAAAGCAATTTCCCGTATTTCCATTTTAGTTTACCACAGCTGGGAAATTTACATTCAAATTTTTAGTGGAATTGGTTCTCATTTCGGAATATATCAGGAAACACGTGGGTGTAACATTTCTGCTTTTTTTTTACTGTTGAGCACAAGTTTTTAAATCTGTTAACTGTTAAAGCTGTTATCTGTCATGATTTTTAAAGCTGTTTATGGCATCCTTTGCATGAAATAAAAATTATTAAACAAGTACAGTGCATGCTGGACGGCATATTGTACAAGTGGAGCAGCAAACAATACCACTCGAAACACATCGAAAGAGTCACACGGCACACATGCAGTAGTTTACGAGTATATCACGGTTCTGGAAAACCATTGCCGCCACTGTAATGTGTGTGTGTTGTTGTTCTCGAGACCCGGAGATCGATATTCGATGTTCGGTCACTGCATTAGTAGCTTGCGTCCTTATTTCTCACCTAACAGAGTGGCCCACGTGAAGGCTGCCATCTTCCACCCCTAACTGCCACAATAAGCAAAGTTTATTAAAACGTTCACTAAACATTCCTTGTCGATACCTTGCAGGCAACTGGGAGACGAAAGTAAGCGTGCGCGAAAAGCGGCAGCAGAAAAAGGAGAAGCGAGGAAAGGAGCAACCGGGTCAGCTCACCCCACCCGTGCCCACGTCCACTTCTGCTGCCAGTATTCCCGATGGGCCTGCGAAGCCTGCTGCAGCTGCACAGCGAAGCCGCCTATCCAATTCTGCAGGTATCTTGAGCCGAGGGATGCGAACTTACTGGTGCTCAATTTTTCGATTTAAAGCTTCTTTCGTGACTGCAGGGATTCATGTTCTTGGTTCTTTCGGTAAAGTCACGTAGAAGGGAAATAATAAAATAATAAAAATAAAACATAATAAAATAATTCTCACGACGTTTCGGCCACAACGCAAGCAGCCGTCCTCAGGTGAAGAACAGGTCTGTCGGAAAGACAGCATCTGAATACTGGTGCTCCCGAACACTAAATAAAATGTCTGACGCTGCTTGTGTAACTGTCCTTGGCTTTGTTTAAATTTTACACTGGTTGGTGTACTTTCTTATGCCATGCATGGGCAAGACATGTCACCAGAAGGGATAATAGCTGATGGTCATGAATAATGATGGAGTGACAATGCATGGAGATGGAGCGATAAAATAAACTCTTGTGCTAGATGGCTTATTACATCAGGATAATGAGATATGGTGGCTTGAGAAGGCCTTCATTCAGGATTGGATTACCAGTGGTTGATGATAATACTGAAAACCTTAGCTCATTGGTGGGTAACGTATGGCGCAAGGGTTGGATAAGGCTTGCAACATAATAACACGTGGCCAGCAGGCACATGAGCCACATCAATCACCCTCTCTCACTACCTTTCGCTCTCCTCTTAAAATTCTCTATTGTCCACCCTTCCTTCTCCCCTTGTTCTCCTCCCCACTCATACTAATGCCTTCCCTGTCCCCAACTCCCCATGGTCACCCATCAATCCACTCATCTCATTTCCAACTTTGTTTATTCCATGCATCGTCACCACCGCCTCATTTTACATGTCCCTTCCACTCATCACGTTTCATGTCGCCAAACATCTTGTACCATAGTTGACTGTACAGCGCCTTGGTTAAGACACTCTATAAATGTGTGTGTGTGTATATATATGACGAAGCCTACCAATTTGAATTGGCCTACAGACAATATTAATTATTGGTCAATTGGAGTGATTGAAATGACTGAAGTGCATGTTTACGTGTGACTCGCCAAAGGTATTTCAAAATATTTGGCCTTCGGCTGGATACGATTTTTAAGTTGTGGTGTTTGCTTAAAGTCAAGCTCTGTAAAATATAGCTGCATTTGCCTCTGTGTCAATAAGCAGCAGTGGGATCAATTTGCAATGGCCTTGTGAAAATGTCAGCCTGTTTTGCACAAATGAAAATGAGACTGAAGAAAACACTGCGCATTCAATTCTCCTCTTGGCAGTTCGTGTATATTTATTAAGAGTGCTCGTATCTTGTTACTTGTTTGTAGCAGACCACACCCATCGCCGGGAAGGAAGCCCAAATCCAAAGCCTTCTCCAGTCGCCATAAATGGTATTACTGACGCTCATTATTCTTGTGGTAAAGTTTTTTATGAGCTTGTTTTTTTAATATATACCAATATCTTGTTTTAGTTTCATTTGTAAGGGCTTGTAACGGCAGTTTAAAAAAAATTTCATAGGATGTGGTATTTCATGGTGTTTAATGTGGGGAACATAGATTATTTATTTTCAGAGTAATTGTAACCCAATTGAATATTATTGTAAAGCACACAATATGTGTATTACCTAAATGAAGACAATTATAATACACTGTACATTATAACGCACTCTCTGCATACACCACTTAATGTTGGAATCCACTAATTTTGAATTTACACCTTAACGCAACACATGCAAAACCAATTCTGACACTTTCGTACGCTGTACATTGCTTCTCTGTAGGTGGTGGTGGCGGCGGCAGCAGCACCCTGGGTTGGGTGCCAACTCAAGCCGGTAGGGTTCCTTCTGCTTGGGCAGAACAAGGATGGGCGTCGGGCAGCGGCACCGGCAGTGGCTTGGTTGCCCCCAGTGGAACGCCGTGTGTGGATGCTGAGAGCACCACCGCCACCGCCCGGGCCACTCTGAATGCTTGTGTGCCGGGCTGGGCTGTGGGGAGCGGCGTAGACGGTGGCCCCGCGCTGGCTTCCGTTCCTGCCGCCGCCGCCGTCGCGGCCGTCACGGCCGTCACCGCCTCCACCGCCGCCGTCGTCGCTGCCGTTCCCCCCGGGGGAGCCGTGGAAAAGGGCAGCGGGGTCAACGGCACGGACGATGCCTCGGTGTGGGGCCCCACCCCGGCCGAGGCTAGCGGGGTCCATCGCGAGTGGGCTGGGCCGGGCCCTGTGCCTCCGCCCGTCAGGGTGTGCGGCGAAGACGACGTTTTTGCCAACATGGGTGAGTGGCAAAGTGCGTGGTTTTATTTGTGGTTTTACAATGAGAGCATCGCATATCCGGCCATAAAAAAACCTGCCCGCACCCAGTGTGGTGTTTGTGCTTGGTGTAATTATACATGTCCACATGTCTGACTTTTTCACACGCAGCAGTGTGTTCTTATTCTCATGTACATTTGCTTACTTCCAAAGCAGCTAAGCTTTTCCCATGTTTAAAGCAGTTTGCGTTTTATTCATGTGGTTGTAAGCGCATTTTTTTTTTACAGATGTGCACATATCCAACCTTTTCACATATCCACCTATACCTCAGTCCCCAATGGGTTGGATATTCGACATTATACTGCATTTGCTAAATCACAGGAATTTACACGTTTAACCATTGTATGCATTAGTCTTAGATCTTGAGAATGTAAACTGTCCTCGGTACCACCCTCGGTGCCATGTTGTCAATGTGGCCGTCTACATAGGAAAGAATCAGATTAATTTACACTGGGGGAATCCGATGAGCTATTAAGCTCATTGTCACAGATGTCCAGTCGGGTGCAAGTAAATAGGGGCTCATTCTCGAACCATTTTTAGTTCTAAAGATAACCCAAGTTAAAAGTAGAAAGGATGCAGAAATATTTTACAGTCCATCAATATCGGTATGATAATGATGTTGAAAATAGACATTGTTTCATTAATCAGTTGTGGTTTGATGATTTTCAAATATATCATAATTCTTCCATCCATTAATAGGTGTCTAGAAAGTAATCACAACAAAGCAATTAAATGGGGTTTTTTCACCCTCAAGATGAATTTATGCATTTAGAAAATTTACCAAAAAAAATTGTTTTGGTTTATTGCTCATGCTTTTCCTGGTTTTGGTTCTCAAATTTTAAGCAAAATGACATGGTTTTCATTAAATCAATGGTAATGTGTTTATACATATTGTGTGCACATTATGAGCGCCCTTTGCCATTGAAATCGCAATTGAATACACTCAATGCTACTTGGCAGGCACGTGGAATAATGCTGAGCTTGCAGCTGCCCCAAAGCCTCCGCACCTGAGCTACAGCGTCATGCCAGCCCAGCTGATCAAAGCGACCATGCCAGGTAGCAGCACCATTATTTTTACTCTCATGTTGTGCACATGACATTCGTCAAATATTGAGCACCTTAAGTAGATCTGCAGGTCATGTATGATAGGATAAAGTGTGCATTCTCCCACCTCTTCACAAACATTTGGCCAGCATGGAAGAGTAGGCCAAATATCCTCTTAAGCTCACTCTTATGGATGCCCTTCCACCAGCAGTGGTATTAGCAAATCTAATTGCAGGGCTGCACCTTTACCTATTCCAAACAAAGAAAGTCATGAGTATTGGAAAGATTTTGAGATTTATTGGAGAGAAAAAATGTGTTCATAATGTTTGACGTTTCTTGAAAACGAGTTTTCGAGCAGGACATGATGCGTGCCTTTTTATTCTAGATTTAAAATTAAGTTATTTTAGAACTGCTTTTTGAATTAAGTTTGTTATCCTTCCCCCGCACCTCTGTTTAGCACGGTTGGCTGTGTACGGTACGAAAGAAGTTCAACATCCTTACAGACATACAGTAAAACCTTGGATTGCGAGTAACTTGGTTTGCGAGTGTTTTGCAAGACCAGCAAAATTTTAAAATAAATATTTGATAAACGAGCGAGGTCTTGCAATACGAGTAGCACGTGTATACGCTTTGTCTGCCGAGCGGCACGTGATCACAACTGATATACGAGTGCTTTGGCTTACAAACACATTTCCGGAACGAATTATGCTCGCAATCCACGGTTTTACTTTACATACGTTATCGTGCCTGCGCGTCACGCGATGCCTGCGCGTGTTTGTGGACGCGCAAAGCTGAATTTCAATCAAATGGACGTGTGCCCATCCGTGCGCAGGCGTCGCAGACAAGGCAGCGTCAGCACAGGTGTCTGCTCCAGCTGCCGCCCCCCCCCTGGGTCCTCCCCCAGGCTGGGCCCCTGGAGCCGGTGGGGCCACCACCGCTGTCCCTCCCATCGTGGATGACGCCTGGAGCGTGGAAGGTGGGGGCGGGGTTAAAGTCGTGGTGAACATATATGTTCATGGGGGGGTGGGGGGGACACCTTTTTGTGCCAGTATCGAAACGATTAAACAACATAATTAGAGGTTTTACCCTTTCTGGCACTAAAACAGGAGTTGTATTAAAATACTGTTGGTTCTTTCGGTAAAGTCACGTAGGTGAAAAAAAATTTGAAATAACAATTTTTTTTATTTTTATTCTTATTTTTCTTTTTTCACCTACGTGACTTTACCGAAAGAACCAAGAGTATGGATCCTTGCAGTCACGAAAACTTCAAATCTAGAATTAAAATGTTCAAACACCAAATAGACACCTTTTGCAAGGCATCAAGGCTGCATTAACCACACATACTTGTGGCAAAACATGCAAACAAAGCAATAATGTACGCATCGTCTCCTGGTGTAGGCCAATTTAGTTTCAAAGCAATGTGTATATTATCAGACCATGTGTTTTTTTTCATGCTTTGCCACAAGTATGTGTGGTTATCTTCTAGGTTCTTTCGGTAAAGTCACGTAGAAGGGAAATAATAAAATAATAGAAATAAAACATAATAAAATACAATTCTCACGACGGTTTCGGCCACAACGCAAGCAGTCGTCCTCAGGTGAAGAACAGGTCTATCGGAAAGACAGCGTCTGAATGAGCACCACCATGCTTGGCAGCGTATATTTAAGCTGGGTTGGAGGGGGAAGGGCGCCTTGACAAAGGAATTTGCCTATCAAGAGGAATTTAGCATATTTATGTGGTTAACGCAGATTTGATGCCTTGCAAAAGGTATCCGGTGTTTGAAGATCTGTACACCTGTTTATTGACATATACTGGCAAAAAGGTCCCAAAGAAAATATATTCATAAAGTTTTTCTTATTTTAGTCAATGATGACTACAGGTGGACAAAAATGATCGAGCGTGTGATAATAGCTATGACTAACCAACAAAGACTGAAGCTAACAAGTCTAAATGAAGATGCAGACTAAGATAAGTTATGAAAGTTTTATTATAGAGAACAGAGGGGAGGCTACTTGCCCAAAAATGATCATGAAAGGTGACATTCTGAGTTGCTGTATGAGCACAGTGTAAAGGGTGCTTTTGTGACAAAAGTATGACACTATAATCTCAAATAATAAGCAAATTGCCACTTGTCCAATGAAATGTATGCACAAATTATAGTTCTAGATTTGAAGTTTTCGTGGACTGCAAGGATTCATACTCTTTGTTTTTTTTCGGTAAAGTCACATAGGTAAAAAATAAATAAATGAAAAACAACTAAATTAAATGACAACGTTTCGGAGGCAACACAAGCTTCCGTCTTCAGGTGAAATTATCGTTGTTTTTCGGGAGTCCGTTAGCGCTTCACAATCGGTAGTTGACCAAAGTTGATTCAGAATTGCTCGTGTGCATGTGCCATTGCAATTGCTGTCTGTGTTGTAAACAAGCACATCAGATAAAAGGCACAGGATTGAGGCAAATAGCATTCATATGCTCATTTATACATTTTATATCTTGCGTTATAATAGGCGGAAAGACGGATGGATGGCTGAGAGGATGTATGCATGTTAAGGATGTAACTATCACTGTTAAGAAAAGTAAGTGGGCTTGGGCAGGATGTGGCTGATGGTCGACGCTGACCACAGAGTGGCAGATAATATTTTCGCTCTTTATGTTTTGTGTTGGATAATTTTATAGATACTCAAGACAATATAACAACACAGCCATTATCATCTAGGTTTACTATAATTTTGCGGGGAGTTTAAACAAATAATTAAACGTTATCGCAGGTGCCGATGAGTGTTGCATGGGAGCAAAGCAATATGGTCGTGGAGATGGAGATGATATCAGCTGGTTTGTAGGTGTTTTGGTGGATTGGTACATGGTAGCATTATGGCGATGGATGCAACAGTCGATTGCTCATGGATGATGATAATGATGATCGTGCCATACATTTTTAACTGGGGTGGGGACATTCTTTTGTTCAAATGTGTTTTTTTTCAAACAGGTGACTTTAAATCGTCCGTCCAAAATCCGGACTGGAGCTTCCCAGAAGAGGAGTGGGCTGCCTCAAACCCGGTGGAGCCTCCGCTTCAAGTGGCCCCAGAAACGGAGGCGATGGAGGGAGAGAATGGAAAGGTAAGCCCTTGCGCATCACGGGGTCACCCCGGGGAGCGGTCGCAAACATCTGCTGAGCAGTGCCTATAATGTGTGCACAGTTATGCATGTTGACTATTTAGCCGAGCACACGTGCAGAGTGATGCTTATGATATTGCATTTTCTTTTGTTCCGTCCAGCGACTAGCATACAGCGACTAGCATACAGCGATGTCAGCCCAGTGAGCTGAGTACAAGGCACAGCCAATGCTAACATCAGTTGCAAATTATGTCTGAACCAGCCATGATGCCCCCGCCCCCGCCCGCTTTATCAACTAGCACTGACCAGCGTGGGGAAGTATGGTCAGACAACCTCCATGATTGACACAGCATGGGGAAGCCTTCATCCAATAGTGGATTTACAAATGGCTGTACATATTCCGACATTGGCATATTTACCTTTCAGCCAATACGTACTTGTTTTGTTAATGACTAAATGTTCACATTACATGACAGCATGGATCTGGAGGTTCTAATGACACTTAACGACATTCAAAGCATCCCTGTGCCCCTTATTATTACCTGCGTTTGAGTGTTCTTTTTACGAGCGATGAGCAGTGAGTTCCACTAATGCCAGTCATTGCTTTTTTTTGCATCTTGAGGCTTCTCCGGATGACGAGGAGAAGTCGGAGGCAACGCAGCAAACCACCGGAGCCAAACCCAAAAAGAAGAACAAGAAAAAGAAGAAGAAAAACAAAACCTCCGATGAGGCCACAGGCGCAGAGGAGGTAAGGAGAGACGCACTCGGGCGTTAAAGGCTGCTCATCTGGTGAATTAAATTCGGCTCATCTTTGTGCGTTACTGTACACTCAACGCTGCGCTTACTTTGTTGTACCCACTGGCCTCTTGATGCTAGGCAGCAGCAGACAGTGGAGGAAAAATATGGTTCTGGTGTACTGCTAGAGAATGGTCAGAAAGTTAGGCCGTACACCATAATAGAGACAGAAACTCAAATGTTTTGGACACAGGGTTGGGTGTGATGGCGATTGCCTGGAGAAACTATCGATGTTTCAAAAAGTGGAAGGAAAAAGGAAGCCAAGACTCATAATGGACAAATATTATTGTCAATTTAACTGGGAGAACAAATATACCAATATTATAGTAAAGACCAAATTCACAGAGAGTGTCGTTGTTTCGTCATCGACATTAAAAATATTCGGTATTGACTAGAGAGAAAGTAGAGAAGACTGCTCTGACTAGAAGCCTCTTATACATGTAAACTGTGCCCCTATGACGCCCACTGGAGATGTATGTATGTTGAACTTCTTTTGCACCATACGTAGCCAACCGTGCTATTCAGATGTGCGGCAGAAGGATAAAAAATGAAGCACAAAAAGCAGTTCTAATGAAATTAGTTTTCAATCTAGATGATTTAAAAGTACATAGCTCCAGTGGCTTCCTAATATCAGCAGGAAGAGCGTTCCAGACGGCCGCAGAAGCGCATCTCAAATAGCACGCGATGCAGTGACCGTCTTCGTTCGATGGCAGAAGACGGTCGCCGCATCGCGCCCTCTCAGATGCGCTTCCGCGGCCAGGATGCGTAACCGACGGGGTTGTGTGGACTGTGCCTGTGTGTGTAGGGAGCGGGCGATGTTGATGGCTTTGAAGCAGTCGAGGCTGCTGGGCCGCCGGAAGCGGAGGAGGCTGTGATCCGCAGCGAGGCGCCCGTCACGGAGGCTGTACCACTGCCACCCGTCGCGGCTGTGACGCCGCCCCCGCCGCTGCCCCCCGTCAGCGTGGTGCAAAAGGTGGGTCCGCAAAGAGCGATCATTTCCAGATAATGTGAACGCTTTTAAAGTGAACGCGGCGTTTTGGAATCCGCGCTACGTCGAGTTATTCTGCGGATGCCCGGTGTATATGGCACACGGTGGCGAGATGTTAACTAATTCTAGATTTGAAGTTTTCGTGACTGCAAGGGTCCCATACTCTTTGTTTTTTTCGGTTAAGTCACGTAGGTAAAAAATAAAATAAAAATAAATTAAATCATGAATTAAATCCAGCAGTGGATACAGAAAAGGATTTAAATCATGATTTAATTTATTTGTATTTTATTTTTTACCTACGTGACTTTACCAAAAAAAACAAAGAGTAGAGATGTTAACACCCTCACCTGGTATACAGGAGGTTGTGGGTTCGATCCCAACCCTGACGCCTGAATGTTTGGAGTTTGCATTTTCTCCCCCTGGTCGCTTGGATTATTTTGTCCGGGCCCTCCGGTTTTTCCGCTCCACATTTAGAAACGTGCGTTTAGAGTATTTGGCTGCTATACATTTCCACAGGAGATAAGCCACTTCGTTGAGCTATAATTTGTGGCCAAATCGCTTCTGAAAAAGAGTTGTACAGCCCAGTGGACCCATTATCTGGTAAAATAAAAAATAAAAAACATTGAGTTTAAGTATTTTTAAATGTAATCATTGTAATCGTAAATCGCAGCCCTTTTCTTTATCCACTGCTGGATGAAGGCCTCCCCCATACCATGCCGGTCATTGGGTATTTTTTATTTCACCGAACATAACCTTGTTGGTGATAGGGGGCGGGACGTAGAGTGGGCAGTGCCAAGTTCAAACATCTGGTCCAGCCATGCATACCTTTTGAAAGGGACACGTCGAATAATAGTTTACACCATTGGAACCTCCTTTGCCAGTAGCAAAATATAATCATTGTGTTTTTTACCCTTTATCTGGCAACAAAACTGACACCTTTTTTTACAAGGAGTCGTGTTTGCATTGACCACAATACCTGCGGTCAGAATGCAAACAAAAAACACAACTCTGATAATGTATGCACTGTCCTTTGAAATTGATTGGTCCACACCCGAGACAGCTTTTCTCAGAGCCTAGTCTCACAAGGTGTTGGACCAGATGACGCCATAAGGCGCACAACTCAAAGACAATGCACCATCAGAGTATTAGAGCTCGGGGTAAGCATTTACACCATTGGAACCTCCTTTGCCAGTAGCAAAATATGATAATTGGTTTCAAGGACAGTGCATACATTATCCGAGTTGTGTTTTTTGTTTGCATTCCGACCGCAGGTATTGTGGTCAATGCAAACATGACTCCTTGTAAAAAAGGTGTCAGTTTTGTTGCCAGATAAAAGGGTAAAAAAACAATTATAATAGTTTACATGTTGATGCTTACTTAAATGTTCACAGACCGTGCTGGCGCTGGAGACTGAAGTCACTTCTGAAGAGCCACCCAGACCCTCCGAGTCTGTGGCTTCTGTCTTTTTGGAACCCGAATCACTCCTGCTGAGCAGGGGGGAGAGTGGATCACTGGGTACTGAGGGTGAGTGGATTGTAGTTCAGCTGCAGTCACCTGCACTGTATTCCCACTATGTCTACAATCATGTGAAATGTGAGCAGACGTTTAAAATAAAGAACTGTTGTCGGCTTCGGTGATTTAACAGGACAAACGCCAAACTCTGGTTTGTCGCACAGTCTGATGATTATCAAACAATTTGAATAAGCCGAGAGCAAGCTCTTAATATTGCACTCGCAGCAGTTTCCAGTGGTTTATTCAGAACTGCAAATTACAATTTGCCTGCTGGCCTAATGCTAGCTGCTCTTGCACAAATTGGCTATGTCTGACGAAGCAATGCCCCTTAACTTGTGGTGCAATTAAAACGCAGATTGCTTGCCTAATGTAATAAGTGCTCTTAATGGTTAATAGAATAAACATGAACAGCCAATCCACTAGGTGATTTTAATCAGAATAAAATGTAATTGAGGACAAGGTTAATGCCATTTTCAAGTAACTCATTGTGATGCATGACGCAACTGTTAAATATAAGGATGTCGCAAACTATCAGTGGCGTGTTGTTCGTTCAACTGAATCATTATTTTAATGGAATAATTATAGTTTTCCTTTAGCATTTTTCTTACTCCATTCATCGCGGGCTTGAATAAGTGAGTTTGAACACAGCGTCATTGATGCTGAACCTTGGGTCATTTGAACAGCAGAACAGTGAAGAAAGAGAAAGGACTGATCAAACAATTTGCACCTTCATCGCACATTTTACAGGCACAGGTTAAATATGAAAAGTGCAAAATACAAAACTGTGGATGAATCTTGAGTGACTTGTAACAACAGTAGCCCTTTACTTGTGGGCAACAGTTTATGGTTTGAAAACTAAGAATAGGTTTTTACCCTTTCTGGCAAAACAGATGTGAAGATTGTCAAAGAACAAATAGATACCTTTTGTAAAGGAAAGGTATCGCTGCTCAATTCGAGCTATGATGCTGAAATAACTGCATTGTCTTTGTACTGTGTTCACCTTTTGGCGTCATCTGGTCTGCCACTGGTGAGACTGGGCCATAAAGAAGGCTGTCTCTGGTGTGGGTCAATCAGTTTCAAAGACAATGCATGTCTTACCAGAGAATATTTAATCTGCATGTTCACCACAAGTACGTGTGGTTAATATCTATTTGGTGTTTGAACATCTTAACACCTTATTGTTTGGGTTTTTCGGTAAAGCCACATAGAACAAATAGTAATAATATCACGACGTTTCGATCGCAACACAATGTATATTCTCAGCAGCTCTCCCGCTATATTTCTCACCTGATGACGATTGCTTGTGTTGCGATCGAAACGTCGTGATATTGTTATTATTTTTATTATTTGTTCTATCTACGTGGCTTTATTGAAAGACCCAAAGAATATGAATTCCTGCAGTCACGAAAGCTTTAAGTCAAGATCTTAAGACAACTGTTTTATTGGCAGAAAGGGTAAAACCCTTTTCTTATTTTTCATACCTTGATACTGCCACAAAATGTCCCACGACGTTTAGGGTTTGTGTTGCACTTGGCTTTGCATAGTGGTTTTAGTTACAGCCCAGAGCGAGAGGGTAAGTTGTTGTTGATTTGTGGAAATGTTGGGGTTTTTTGTGTGGTAAATTACAGTTATCTAACACATAGGTCCACAGAGTTCTAAAATGGCAAGATGGCTAGCAACAAACAGCACCATGGATGAGAGTTAATGTTTCCTGTATCCAGCAACTTGGTCAAAAAATTACAATGGAAAGGAATTTAAAAGTTGACCAATGTGGTGGGAAAAAAAGCAGAAAAGGGTCGTGATTTTTGTAATGCATTGTAGTGGCCGAACACAGTATGGTTGACCGAATCCTCAACACGGGTGTAATAATCAATGGGGTGAGGTTTACGAGACTGGTAACCATGCTGGTAGCGATAGAGGAGCGATAAGGAGAGGTGACTGACCACCAGATAAACAAGTGACTACATTTGAAAGCGACTGGCAAAATTTTACCTTGAACTGGTGCATTGCGCTGAACGTCCTTCCTCATGCATTCCAATTGCCTGCCGGCTGCTGCTTCGATTCCTGCAGTGGAAAAGACAGGGTTGGGACCCGTTCGCTTGTCGCTTGAAGGGCTTCAGTCGGGAGCAGCATTTTTGATGATCTGTGGCAAATCACTGGCACCACTTCTCAAAAAAAGCTCATTATAAAATTTTCTGTGTTGGAAAAGTATAAACTTTTTTCGTTCATAGTTTCACGGCTGAATGGTCTAAATTGTGAATGGGCTTTAAAATTAATGGTTAATTATGCTGTGAAAATCATGAATAGAATTTCGAATTAAGCATTTGTAATTAGATCTGTGCTAGCGATGACCAAATCACCCCCAATACTACCGACCCTGTCGGATATCGGAAGCCAAAAGAAGCGTTGAGTCTGGGTGCCCTACCGTGCTCAAACAGGTTGTCATCGGGCTGCTGGGTGACATGGTGGGCAGCAGAGGGCAGTACAACAAGCAAACGAATTGCAGGCATTGGCAACCAAAATAACAAGTGGAGACTTTTTTTTATTCGGTAAAATATTTCAAGAGCCGCCAGTGCATGTGAATAACATGACGAAATCAGTCCTTAAAGAGCCGCATGTGGATCTGGCGACACAGGTTGCCCCATGCCCTGCTCTGTGCGATCACCTTCACTCTGGTCAGTGCGGATTGAAGGTGGGGATCACAACACCTTCACCAACCTGTACTGAGTAGCGCGATGAATTATGGTAAAAAAAAAAACTCCCAGCAATTAGTAGTATGTTCAAATATGACCCCCACCACAACCTGTGTGTTGAGGCCCTCATCCAGCAGTGGATGGACAAAGGGCTATACTTGAATAATTTGACTTGAGCTTTTTTAGACTTTACCAACATGAACATTACATGTATTAAAATATTTCAAACCTTTTTGTTTTAGGTAAAAACAGGCGTGTGAATGTAATGATGGTAATAGTGTATTTTTTTTCCCCCTTGCATGTTGATGTTTTTCCACTGGCTGAACTGTTGTCTTGTATAACAGCTATCAACTGGAGTGTTCTTAAACCGCCATTGCCTTCTTGCTCCATTGCAGGTCAAGCTGAAGAAAACTGGGAGGGTGTCAAGCAAGCTAAGAAGGCAGGAAAGAAAAAAGCTCGGAGAGAGATCTGATTACAAAAGGGCTATTTTCTTATACGCAAGGTTTTGATAACAGTGTTAAAACCTCCTGGGTTCACTGTGAGTGAAAGCCTTGTGATGGAAACGAAATGATGGCCATGGCAACTGGCGTTTTGGAACTTGCAATCTAAAGGGCTCACAGTGAATGGCGGATTATAATGACCGGTCCGTGATCTGCAAGTTTAAAGGGGGCCACTGTATCAATAACCATTAGCAATGTGGGGCATTGTGCTTTTACACAAGCGAGGTGGATGCAACAGCCGACAGTGGCTTAAACGTGCAAGGTGCTTGCTTCATATTTACAGTTCCTTCCTTTGTTATTGACGATCATGCAAATAAAAAAAAATATGCCCGAGGTTTTCTCGTAAGGACATGGCACAAGTAATAAGGCTCTTACTTACTTGACCCCAGGTGGTTTATGTAATGTATCTGCACCCTACCCTTGTATGATATGTGCAGTTTTATACCGACAAACCAAATGCCTTTCCTTCTTCGTTTGATCTTTATTGCTGGATGCATTGTACCATTCTATTGGTTTCTTCCCACTGAGAAAATCCTTGTGGCTTCATCGTCATTGGTGTTGGTTTCCATGACGAAGAGGTATTGATGGAGTACCTATTTGAGGGTGACACTTTTTGAAGATATATGCTGCAGAAAATCTTTTTTTTATTATGCCATAAATAGCTTGTAATGAATCGAACTGAAATTTCTATGTCCCATCATATGAGAACTACTAGTTCCACGAATTGTACCATTTGTCGTCACAAGTTCTGAACAAGCTAAGGATATACTCCAAACCTCGATCCTCGGTTGTCTGTGGTTTTCTTACTTTGTTCAAGCTGGCTGGTGTAATGCCTTAAGTATCCCACCATTCACCGCGATGTTTTAGTATCATTTGAAATGTTCCATTTTACTTTATTTCCCTTTGCCAAATATCTGTTAACAGATAAGCTCCTAAATTAATGTTGTCAAGTCTGTCAATTTAAAATAGGCATCAGTGGGTTTTCATACCATTAACACATCTGAGGAAATGCACTTAGATTGAATAGACTATGCTTGACCTAGAATTTCTGTTTAAAATAATTTCTTAAGTTTTTTTTGAATTGCAGTAGTACGTTACGTAATACGTTAGATTTGGTTCGTTAATTTTGTCGTAGTTTGATTTTTTTAAATTTCTATTGCAATAAAGTTTGTGATAACTTTTAAAGTATGTTTTGGTTATGAAATATATAGATGACATGTTTGCGGCCACTATTTTTCAGCTTAGTATTAGGCGTTTAACATTAAAGATGCTCTGTGACACGGACTGTGTGGTTTTATTGTACATTCGGATGTATACAACGAAGTAATGGCAATTGAAATACCACGTGTATTAGAAGTCATTTCAGAGGCTTGCCCGAGTGCCATGTGGGTACAGAGCTTTGCTGGGGAGCAACACAGTCGTGTTTATTTGGAACACATCCACCACGCTCGTTTGCTGATTCACCTTTATGTAGTGCAGTTGGAGAGGGGGAAAAAAAACATGCTTATCTGTAACAAGAGGCTCTTATTAGCCCATTTGGCTATGGGTGATGTTGGAATCTTTCATTCTATGTAGTGGATCATGTTTCTTGGGTCAGATGAGTCTTGAACCCCCACCACCAATGAAAATACATGTCTGTCTTGATGCAAAAAAACACAAACAAATAAAAACTCTTGATTTTAAGTGCAACAAAGAAAATGTGGTTCATAATGTATCGCACACACAGAACTTCATGAACGGGTTGCTGAAATGTGGATATATAATGATAGGAGATGTAATAGTTGGATTTCGTATGATTGCCAAGTGTAATGTTTTTGACCATTCAGTCTATTATTATCTGTATGTAGTTTAGTTTAGTGTCGTTCCCTGGAATTTAGGGGGGGGGGGGGAGGTTGAAACGTGCAGTTTCAAGCCCTTAATTACTGCCCTACCCGCCTTAAAAGACTGGTAATTAATCATTGGTTTCTTCAAGCCATTGTCATTTTCTTTTTGCTAATTTTGTGATAACTTGAAACTTATTAGAATAAACTTTTTTCGTGTTCACTTACATTTTATGGCTCTGTACTTGTTTGTATTTCAAGTTTGGCCACCTTCAATTGCATTGGCGTGTCAGGGAGCATCATCACGTGGTTAGCACGGAGCGTTAGATCCCTTTTGCAACAGCAGGGTGGAAATATGTCAAACCATCCATAGCCAAAGTTAATCAAATTATAACCCTGCCCAATGGACATTGAAAATGCAAAAAGGAAATATATAACCACAACAGAATTGGAATCTTTATTTGACCAGATTTCAATAATCGCAACCATCACACTTTTTAAACTTTTGAAAGAATGCGCAAGCATTGAGAGACAGGGTTACATTGTGACGACAACCTAAAAGAGGAAGTGTGATGCAACGGCGGGATGTGGCAAACTCACCCGGAATGCACCCCGTGTCGTCAGTTCTCGGCAACTATGCAGAGCTTGAGCCCGTCTGACGAGTGCTTTGGTGAGTCACCCGCGTGCATAAACACTGGAGGCTCGTGACCCCTGGCTACGTTGTCAGCAGAGGGCGGTTGCGGAAAAATCCCCTTCGACGCTTTAAACACATTCCTGCGGAGGGAGCTGGTAGGAACGTTGGGTTGCTCGGTCAATGGCCAGGGTCAACGGCGGCGTGGTGTATTCCGCAAATATGCCCGACTGTAAGGGCGGGCACAAGCCGGAGTAGGTTAAACGTTGAGTTTTATAAGGGCACCACGGGGTGACCAGCCCCTCCCCACCCAGCAACAACCCTCCCACCCCCCACCCAGCCCCACCCTCCCCACCCAGCTCCTCCCCACCCAGCCCCTCCCCACCCCACCCTCCCCACCCAGCCCCTCCCTGCACGACGGACACAATAATCCCCTGTGGGCTGGTGTAACCAGGAGGTTCCTACCAGTGCATGTGCTGTGCTCTCATGCTGCATCCTCCCAACACTTCGATCCGCGCCGCCAGCGGTGGGAATACGACGCCGGAACGAGTCGGGACGGCGCGGTGGGGAGGACATTTGAACCCGACCGCGCTCCGAAAGGATACACAATCCGAATACTTACTCATCCTGGAGGAATCTGATAAGGATACCGTGACACGTGTCGGGGAGGGTATTCACTTTGTTTTTGTTACCAGGCAAGGCTTATTGAGCTATTTGTCTATATTTCACAAGCGACCTGACCACAAATGAAAGCTCCACGAATTGGCTCATGTGGACATTTATAGCAGCCAAATGGACATGCGTTAGGGTCTGGATCAAACCCAATATCTCTTGCATACCAGGCGAGGTAGTTAACATCTCGCCACCGCGGCTATAATTTGCAAGTGTCCGTCCGTCACGCTCTGGATCTCCAAAATGCGCATACAACTGTGTATAAGGTCTGAGAATATACTTTTTTTTATGATAACGATTGTCGTGCAAAGGGTAAAACGTGAATTTGGTCGTCAATTCTGCCATCCGCCACCACTCCCTTGCGCTCTCGTTCAGTTCGTACATCGCGAAGGCAGTTGCCACGAACGTGTGACTCAATGGCGTAATTAGAATATATATTCAAATATGCTAAAATGCCCCCCCCCCAATATATTGCTATAAAAATAATAATTGCTATGCCATGTAAATAAAAACAATTTGCTAAATCTTGGCCACAATATCTGGACTTGTCTTCATATTAATTAATGCATCGATTTCTGTTTATATGATTTTGGTTATGGTTGTACTTTATTAATCCCTAATCTCTGCCATTACATACAATGAAACAGGAAAGGGTAAAAAAGAAAAAACAGAGAAATGTAATACAATACACCATTAGACATTATTGTAAAAAATAAATAAAAAGTCCATGCCATGTGTTAGTGAATTTTTAAAATATTTTAGGCGGGAAATTAGTTTTAAAATGTAGATATTTTTCTGGGTTGGGACCCCCAGACACCCTGGAAGATTTGGTCTCCCCCCCCCCCCCAATGTTGACTCCATGGCTACGGCTTTGGTGTGACTCACTGCGGCAGCCTTCGCATCAACTGCTCCTCTTGCTGCCATACACCGGGCGTCTCGAGTGATTTGTTTGATCCATGGATCACGGGGGTGGCGCCATTCCTTTGAGGGTCGCAGTCCTCACTCTGAACGTCGACCGCCAGCCGGAGTGAGCGCGATTTGCTGCTGGAGTTTACACGTCTAGACGTGGGCCACGCGCCCACAAAGTTGCACCGGTGGCCGTCTCACCCTCGAACTCGGCTCTCGGTCGCGGGGAGACCGGTCGCAGATGCAATGACGGTGACGTTTATTACAAAATCAAAGCATCGTATGTCAATAAAAGCGCTTTTGGCATCGCATGTCGAAGGACTGCAGTCGAGTTGGTACTATCCAGCTCCAACTGGGTGGATTTAATTCCAGATCTTGCAGAGGATGGTTTGTCCTCAGCGAGCGTGGTGGTGGTGGGGGGGTGAGAATTTATGAGCCCATTGAGTAATTTCTTCCCATTTCCAGCACCAACCAACACTGACCGGCGAGGTGACGTATGGTCAATCCGACCATACGTCACCTGATCCAGCAGTGTACAGGGTGGTCCAGATGTCTTGTGAACTATAATTCATTTTTTAATTTTCTTTACCTACTTGACTTTACCGAAAGAACCAAGAGTATGGATCCTTGCAGTCACGAAAACTTCAAATCTAGAACGTAATTCATTAATTGACCACTTACATTTGTTTCCTTCGTATATTCTGTTCTGTTTTAAATAAACCTTATTTCAAATATATATTAGGTTTTAGAGAATGAAACAGGGGTCACAAGACATCTGGACCAAGCTTTACAGTCTTGGCCATGGATGATGGTTATGATCAATACTCCACCATATGGGTCTCTCTGTGAGTCCATGGCTCGCTCTGTAAGTGCAGAATATGGGTACAGTATCCATCTCATGACTGTACTCAATTGGGATTACACAAAGCAAACATCGCCAGCCAGCTTGAATGTGAGATGCTGAGGCACGTTGTACTGTACGGGGACATGTGCCACTGGGGGTGGAGGGTGGGGTACCCTCTAAAATGTGTTGAGATCAAGGCCGTAATTATAATATATATTGGGGGGGGGAGAGGGACACATCCCCCCCAAATATTCAAATATGCTCAAAATGCCCCCCCAATATATTGCTATCAAAAATAATTGCGATGCTATGTAAATAAAAATAATAATTTGCTAAATCTTGGCCACAATATCTGGACTTGTCTTCATATAAATCAATGCATAGATTTCTGTTTATATGGTTGTGGTGATAGTTGTACGTTATTAATCCCTAATCTCTACCATTACATACAATGAAACAAGAAATGGTAAAAAAAAAGTAACAACAGAGCAATGTAATACAATACACTATTAGACATTATTGTAAAAAAAAAAGTCCATTCCATGTGTTAGTGAATTTTTAAAATATTTTAGGCAGGAAATGAGTTTTAAAATGTAGATATTTTTCTGGGTTGGGACCCCCAGACACCCTGGAAGATTTGGTCCCCCCCCTAATGTTGACTCCATGGCTACAGCCTTGGTTGAGATGATGTGTGATTGATACGAATCGCTCTTATCGCGTGTAAATTGCTCTGAGACGCCCCAGCGTAAACAAGAGTGGTTCTATTAAAAAAATGTATGACTATCTTAATCATGGACGCCGCGGTGGTGAGATATGAAATACCTCGTCTGGTATAAAGGAAGTCGTGGGTTCGATCCAGACTCTGGCGCCTGCTGTATATTTGCTCGTGGTCGCGCGAATTTTTCTCCAAGTTCTTGGGATTTCCCCCTCTACATTTAGAATCAACATCACGCGTTTAAAGTATTTAGCTTCTTAAATATTCACAGGATAAGGGGCCGTCCATAAATGACGTCACGCGATTTTGGACGATTTTGGACCCCCCCCCCCATCGTCACACGGCGTCACAAAAAGTCAGACCCCCACCCTCAAATATGACGTCACAAAGCTCTGCCCCCCCCCCCCCCAAATATAAAACATGCTTCAAATCTTTTAAAACTATTGTCATTGTAGTGCGTATTTAATGTGGCGCTGCACTTCTGATGTTGTAGGAGAAAACATGTATTAAAAAGTCGGTTTAATTAAATGTAACGTGTTGTCTATATTTATTTAAAGTTGCGCATTTTGATGTGACGTCACATTTCTCACCCCCCCCACCCCCTTCGTTACACATCGTCACAAATGTCTGACCCCCCCCACCCTAAGTGCGTGACGTCATTTATGGACGGCCCCTAAGCCACTTCGTTGAGCTGTCGTTTGTGGCCAGATAGCTTCTGAGAAAAGAAGCTACATAGCTCAGTGGGCATTGCCTAGAAAAAATTAAATATAATAATAGTTTAATCTCCGTCTGAGTGAGTCCACGACCACGACACCGCATTGTGATAGCAGCTGCCTGCTGCAATCGATCATTCGATGGCATCACTTCAACATTATTCACGGGTTTCGGCAACTCCCTTACTGAAGACATCCTGCTGTCGTCACGTGACCATGCACCCGTCCTGTTGTGACGTGCCAACCGATGCCTACTTTATAGCGGGCGGTGTTGCTATTGGTGGGGGGTTAGGGAGGGGGTGGGGGGTGATTAGGGTGACGGTGTAGGGGGGTGGCGGTGTGGGGGGTGAGGTTGAGGGGTGAGGGTGAAGCAGAGGTCGCAACCGGGTACCCGATACCCGTACCCTACCCGATACCCGGCTACCCGTACCCGGGTACCCGTTTGCGACCCTGGTGCGGCCGGGTACGGGTAGACCGTGAGTCACTGGTGAGTCGTCACTGTTTGTCACTCATTTCCCAACGTCTTGTCTCTTCTCACAATTAAAGTTCCTAGAATCAACCCACCCGCGCCTGCAACATGGCTTCATCCCAGAGATCGCAATCGGGTACCCGATACCCGTACCCTATCCGTACCCGGCCGGGTACGGGTATGGTACGGGTACGGCCGGGTACGGGTACCCGTTTGCGACCCTGGTGCGGCCGGGGACGGGTAAGGCATCAAAACCCGTTTGCGACCTCTGGGATGAAGAGGTGTGGGGGTGGCAGGGGTGAGGGTTTGGGGGGTGGTGAGGGTGGGGGGTGAGGGTGGGGGGTGAGGTTGAGGGTGGGGATGAGGTGGTTGGTGAGGGTGGGGGGGGTTCAAGTTCATTTATTAGGTTGAGGGGGGTAAGGGTGGGGGTGACGGTGGAGGGGGGTGTGGGGGGTGAGGTTGAGGGGTGAGGGTGAGGTTGAGGGGTGAGGGTGAAGAGCGGTGGGGGTGGCAGGGGTGAGGGTTTGGAGGGTGGGGGGTAAGGGTGGGGGGTTTGAGGGTGGGGGGTTGAGAGTGGGGGGTTGAGGTTCGGGAGGAGGTGAGGGTGGGGGGTAAGGGTGGGGGGGGGTTGAGGGTGGGGGTTGAGAGTGGGGGTTGAGGGTGGGGGGTTGCGGGTGGGGGGGTGAGGGTGGGGGTTGAGGGTGATGGTGGGGGGTTGAAGGTGGGGGGTTGAGGGTGGGGGGTTGAAGGTGGGGAGGTTGAGAGTGGGGGGGGGGTTCGGGAGGAGGTGAGGGTGGGGGGGTTGCGGGTGGAAGGGTTGACGGTGGGGGTTGAGGGTGGGGGGTTGAGAGTGGGGGGTTTAGGGTGGGGGGGGTTGAGGGTGGGGGGTGACGTAATGCTTATCTCGTGCGGTGACGTCAACACTGTGTTAGTTCCGCTCGCCGCCGCTCTACCTGTGTATCACTCCGCGAGGGGAGTGGAGGGGTTCGAGTCGCGTTTCGCTCCGTTGTTATCAATAATTCCAATTCTCTGTAAGTTAAACTTCAAACGTCGTCCAGCCATGTCTTTCAAGTCGCCCTTCCGTTACCAGTTCTACTCCACCAGCTGCTGCGTCTGTTTCCACGTCCGCACGGGCGCGATGCTGCTCGGCGGCGCCTACGCGGTGAGGACGCCGACACAGTTGCCGGCTCGCGGGGGGATGGGGGGGGTGAGGCCCGGGGTGGGCATCAGGCAAGGCCGTAGGCTTCACCGACGTCGAGTTAGGCCGCGCTCTTGCGCACTTCAATGCGATTAAGCGAATAGATGCCACTGAAAAAGAACACCATCATTGATTGTAAATGTTTCGTGGATTTGCTCTCTGTGCTGTGCTAGTAACGAATTGGCATGTTCTGTTTTACGTGACAAACCTTACTAATTGGCTACTAATTGACTGGGTCGGGTGGTGGCGGGTTTAACGACACACACGTTTACGCGATCTCATCCAAAACAACAACAACAACCACCTGTGTTGTGGAATTGTAATCGCGTCGTGTTTTTGTAAGCTGCGTGAGTGTCGGGGTTGTTTATGACGCCGGTTTAAAGCGTCGTTAATGACGAAAAAGTGGATGCTTAAGTTTAGTTTAAAAATTAAAAATTGTTCTACCGATAACGAGGAGATAATAGCGATGAAATCGATCATTGAAGGCGCCAGGTGGATGATGGGAAGCTTCGTGAAGAGGTAGCTTTGGGAGCGATCCTTCATCCAGCAGTGGAGTGATTGTCATCAAGGGCTCGTGATTGCTGCCACGACGTCTCTTAAACTTTTGAGAGTCCATTACCACACGGTAGCAATGTCAACATCGTGGCTTACAGTCGATTTGTTTTATTAAGCATCGTAGCTGGATATATGAACACCCATTGAGAGTGATGTTTATATCAGAAGTTGCCCTTGGCCTACTAGCAATGTAAGGTTGTGCGCTGTATTGCTTATATCAGACCTGTGCTTATACTAGGAGTATTTACAATCAGCTTCTGTAGAGTTTTTTTTATTCTGAATGGTGAAGATCTGCAAAGCCCTAGGGGTTTAGCTTCAAGATAACAGCTGTCCGTTTCGTGTGGTCTTTTTAAGGAGAGAATGACTTGACAAACCTAACTATTTAAACTATTTTGTATTTTACCAGGTAAGGCCCACTGAGCTATGTAGCTCTTTTTAAAAATCGACCTCGCCACAAATGATAGCTCAACGAAGTGGCTGATGAAGTGGAAATGTATAGCAGCCAAATACTCTAAACGCGTGTTTTCTAAATGCGGAGGGAAAACCCGGAGGACCCTGAGAAAAAATCCACACAACCACGGGGAGAGAGACAGGCAAACTCCAAATATACAGCAGGCGTAAGGGTCGAACCCACGACCTCCTGTATACCAGGCTAGGTAGTTAACATCTCGCTACTGTGATGATGAGAGAGAGACACGCAAATTCCAAATATACAGCAGGTGTCAGGGTCGAACTCACGACCTCCTGTATACCAGGCGAGGTAGTTAACATCTCGTCACCGTGATGATGACGAGAGAGAGAAACACGCAAACTACAAATATACAGCAGGCGTCGTGGTAGAACCCACGACCACCTGTATACCAGGCGAGGTAGTTAACATCTCGCCACCGTGGCATAATGTGAAACTCGAGGTAGCTTCAGACACCCACTTCACTCGAGGGTTCCCCAATCTCCAGTCCTCGGGACCCACAGCGCTCCGTCTTTCCGTGTTTGTCAATTTACTCCCCCCATTCAAATACAGTACACATTTATTGTTAAACACTTTTCTCCCACGTGACGCGACAAGCAATTCGCGTTAATAAAGCCGATTCAAATTAAGATTGCGGTGTGCGCGTAGGCGCATGTGTTCCACGATTAGCACGGCTGGGCTACGTACGGTGTGAAAGAGGTTCAACAAAGATAAAGATCCCCCGTAAAGCCTGAACAGACTGTTGGGGAAAGCGCTGTTAGCGAGCACCTATGAAGGCCCGCGCGGTACACGAAGGGATGGGTGGCCAACACCACACCTGGCCGCCTTTGTCTCCCTATTGTCGATGTATACACACCGCACCAGGTGATCATTTGAGGCTGAGTCGACCTCGGGGAGGCCCAGGACCGGTTCAGATAATTAATCGTCACTGGTGTTGGCCGTGAGAGGGAATCGAACTCTGGATGCCGGGTTCGTAGGGCAGCGCGCTAATCGCTACACCACCGCTCCCCATTAACACACAGAACAACACACAGTACATCACAAAGTACATCACACAGTACATTAACATACACATGACGCAGACGGTGTTTATTGCATGGACTATCATCCTATACCGTCGTAGAGAGGAGCCGGTGTTTCTAGATTGATGAGCGTTCACAGGCAGCAAAGTACAGCGGTTGTGTTCTGTTACAAACAAACAATTTGTGTGCTTCATGGTGGTGAGGCACAACGCGTTTTGTAGTTTACGTGATGACGTTCTTGTGTACACGGATGTTAATCTTCACTTGTAAACTTGTACGACTTAGGTTATTAGGAAAGTTAATTTAATTGGTTTGTATACAAACTTGAGCTTGGGTTACAATATATTGGTAAGACTGTTACGTGACAATAATTAAGTCTGACGACATGATTACTTTTGGTAAATCCACTCAACACTTGGTTTAAAAATTAGAAAAACAAAACATTGCAGCTCATACAGCTTTATAATAAATTCACATCACCCACCATTGCCATTCTGACTGCACTTTGTGGCAAGCACAAATATCATTTCATAATTATTAAACACGCTCCTTACCCCCACTTGCCTTGGTGCTGTACCCTCCTTGAATCCCACTATATATTAGTGAAGTCTCCAGAACGCTGTGGACCACATACAAAATAAACATTATTAAGTATCATTATTGGTATGTATATTTCCAGGCTTTAATTTAGTATGTAATATGTTTCCTGCACTGTCAGCATGTCTTGTGTTTTGACAAACATATCCGCTTAAACGTAACAACAACAAAAATATGTGGTGACATGGTGCAATTTATGTTGACCAAAACAAATTAGCAAGTATAAACATCTGCCGTGGAGATAACAGATTGGAAAAAATATACAATTACAATTGCCAGCCCTTTTGCCAACCCACTGTTGGATGAAGGTCTCCCGCCAGACTTGCTGTGTCCGTCCTGGGAGTTTAACTTTGATCAAAATCCCTGCTGGTCAGAGCTGGTTGGTAAAGACAAGCGGGTGGGATGGTGAGACGCTCGCCACTGCTGTGGTTTCCAGCCTCGGTATTCATCAGTTTGCTGATAATTGTACCAGCCACTGCGCCACCCGTTCCACCGTGAAACACAATAATGTAAATGTGTTGTGGGGTTTTTGTTATTGTTGTTGTGGGGAACTAAGTTCTGGGGCCTGAGTTTTCGAAACACCGACTGTCTTCCAAATCTTGTTCCTTTTTCTTTCTCCAGCTGATGTATTTGGTGATGGCGTCATTTCTTGCGGCTGCCACCATCAGCCCCGATGAGGTAGCAGAGTTCGCACACAAGTACGACCTTCCCAACAGCTACTACTCAAACATGTCCGACGGCGTCGGTAAGCTTGGTGTCAGCGGTCTCTGTCGGTGTCATTTCCATGTTTTCATTCGCCCCTTTTTGCAGATGGGTTTCGGTCGTGTGACTGCAATTTAGGAATTCCATGTTAAGTAGCTCGGCCAAGTTAAAAATAAACTCTGTATGCATGACCGTTCCTGTTTACTTTATAACCAGATTAGTGGGATCCTACCGCCGGTACAGATCGCATTGCATTTTACGTCTTCTGTTACTTCTATTTTTATTGTACCAGGTAAACGCCCACTGAGCTATGTAGCTCTTTGTCAGAAGCTACCTGGTCACAAATGACAGCTCAACGAAGTGGCTTATTCATGTGGGAATTTATAGCAGGTTTTTCTAAACGCACGTTTTTGAAATGTGGAGGTGAAAAATCGGAGGACCCCGATAGAAATCCACACGACCATGGGGAGAACACGCAAACTCCAAATATACAGGTGTCGGGGTCGGGATCGAACCCACAACCGCCTGTATAACAGGCGAGGGAGTTATCGTCTCCCCACCGCGGCACACGATTAGGATTTACTGTACAGTACATATGCATGCTAAGTAGCCTAAGCTGATATCAGGAGCATTTCCAAATATATTCTATTGCCGACTATTTAGCACTAATCTTTTTTGAATGCAGCAGAATAAATCCTGCGACTTTATCACGGAATGGTTATACATGTTATATTTGTTTGAATACATAAATTTCATATTCTTTGGGTCTTTCGGTAAAGTCACGTAGATAGGTTCAAAGAAAATAACAAAAAATAACAAAAAACTACAACGTTTCGATCGCAACACAAGCGTTCGTCATCAGGATGTGATGCGATCGGAATGTCGTAGTTTTTTGGTATTTTTTGTTATTTTCTTTGAACCTCTCTACGTGACTTGACCAAAAGAACCAAAGAATATGAATTCATGCGGTAAAGAAAGTTTTAAGTAAAGATTTACATAAATTACAGTATTTGTTTCTTTTTTTAAGATCGTGTATCATGAGCTATTTCGGTGGATGACTAAGCAAAGCATTCAAGTTGAATTCCTACCCCAATCCAATATCATGCAACGTATGTTATATATGTGTAAAACTATTGGATGAGGGCCTCCCATGCCACGTGGGTCATTTGACCATACTTCACAACGTTGGTTCATGTGGTTAGTTACCATCGGAGCATAGCTGTGAGAGCATATAAATACAGTACAACAATGGATTTGGTGTCCTGTATTTATGTAGCACTGCCCTGCAGTTGATTTTACCAACCTGGCATGTGCATGGTGGTCACCCACGCAAGCACTGTCCAGGCTCAACTCTTCTCGACTTCTGAGATCGGATGAGGTCAGGTGTGCATTCCAGCTAATGTGGTCACAGGAATCGTCTTGAGAGTGAAATAATTTTTGTGGTATGGTGTTCTGCCTGATGAATTATGCTTTTGCTTACAGACAGCTCCATTGCTATGGTGATATCTCTGCTGATGATGATAATGAGTGGGATGCTGGTCTACGGGTCGTTCAAAGTACGTCCATGTGTTAATTACATATCTGATGTATTTGTCAATGAGTGCATGCAATGGTTTTTTGTAGACACGGTAAAACTTAAAAATAAGCCACTGAATAAATCGTACATAAATGTAATCGACCAATGCAACCTGTGCGTACATGCTTTAAACTTTTAAGTCATATTTTGTTTTTAGTAGATTTTGCCTGAATCAAAGATACTGGTTATGGAAATGATATAAAGTGGTGTTTGTTGATGTAGGATGTTGTAAGAGCCCGCTCTGGTGTGAAGCAGTGGAGTGACCATGGCCACATCTTTTCTTTCTGTTCCCAGCATCGCAGTGGCCTTCTCATCCCATTCTTCTGCTACCAGCTTTTCGATTTTGCTCTCACCTGCCTTGTGGCTGTGGGATTTCTCACCTACCTGCCCAAGTTCAAGGACTACGTGGACCAGCTGGTAATTGATTGAACATTACATCACGCAAACTCCGGTCACCCTCGCAGCAGCGGCTTTTGGCTGGCCATCGAACAAAGACGGTCGCTGCATCACACAGTTTCAGATGTGCTTCTGCGGCCGTCTGGAACGCTCTTCCTTGCGATATTAGTAAGGCACTGGAGCTGTGCACTTTAAAATAATCTAGATTGAAAAACTCGTTTCTTTACAACTGCTTTTTGTGTTTAGTTTGTTGTCCTTCCCCCATACCTCCGAGTAGCGCGATTGGCTACGTACCGTGCAAAAGTAGTTCAACATGCATACATCAGCCGTTCTACTGGAAACTCACCAGTGTAAGGATAAGGGTTTTCACGTGGATGGCACTCAAATGTTATAGCGATGGTTTAGTTGTGAGTGTACTACGCTTTGCATCCAGCGAACTCTGTTTTATTTCCAGCCATGGCTACCAAGCAGTGGTGAGTGATATTTGAATCATTCATGGGGCACCCCCTTCACAACATAGGGCTGTAAAATGTTCTATATATAAAAAGTATCACTACGAAAACTGAAAAAAATCTCCATAATGTAGTGATGGAGTTTCAGTAGGTCCGACTAAAAATTGTGAGTGTTTTAATACTCACAATGGTATTGTAGCTGAGATAAACATAAGTAAAGGTAGTTCTTGCTCTGCAGTAATATTATACTTTCTTTTGGAGTTTGTGTTTTATTTCCCTATATCATCCATAACGAAGGTTTTTTTTGGGTTACATCGCGTCAATATAGATGAGATGTGTCGTTAAACCTGCCACCACTCGATGCAGCCAATTTTTGTGTCACACGCGTGACATTACTCCACATGCCACCCCCCCCCCGTCATTAATATTCATGAGCGGGTGGAATTTTACACTCGCGCAGAAGAAGGTCGAGCGGAAAGAAATGTTTTTATCCGCAAATTCGCTTTAAGTTTCACGTTTCTTTATTGAAAGTGAATCTAATAAATAATTCTACGCAGCAACAAAGTGGATTTGGAGTCTTTATTTATTTCTTTAGCACTTGCGACAAAAGGTAAGTCTAATGTATGCTTCTACATTATGGTAAAATAGACATTTCTCAGTGATTTTTCCATATATTGTATCGATTTCATATTAATTTCAATCCCAGCGACCGAATGCAGAAGAGAATAAAGTATCAGAGCTGTGAATTTGAACAAATTGAGGGTCCGTTATATACAGTGCGACAGTGACATGAAGTGAGGTGTTTTATGCAAGAATCACTGCCATTAATACAGTGCTACAGTGAAATGCAGCGAGGTCTTTGATGACGTACTTTCGTGCAACATTCACTGCCATTAAATTTACACAAGAAACAATTGTTCTCTGCTCAATTTTTTTTCGTAAATATTACAGCTTTCATCCTCGGACAGGCAAAAGGCTAGGTAGTAAGGTTTGTCCCAGGGTAGCGTGTGTCGGAAAGTGACGGACAATGAAATGCATTGATAACTGACAGTGTTTCTCTTCCATGGAACGTTTATTCACAACAATGGAAAGCTTTTTTTTTCTACCACTCGTGGCTTTCACAGGACAGTGAAAAATGTCAGTGACTTAAACCGTCCGTGCGAATCTGTGGTTAACCGACCCGATTTTTCATGTTGTTTTGTTATCGTGTACTTCAGCCGAACTTCACGTACAAGGAGGACATTGAGAGCATGGATTCCACTTGGGTGGTGCTCATCTTTGTGCTGCTCTTCGCATTTGTCTTGTCGTTCAAGGTTGGTCAAACACACAGCTTGTGTGGGTGCTCACTGCATTGCGTGGCATTAATGTAAACTAGTGGGGCGGGGGGTGGGGTTCAGTGTTTCGTGTGGTTTCAAAATTTCCACTTTTTTCCTAATTCCCGACGACTGCCGAACAATTAATATTCCACGCACATGCGACGACCTCGAGTAGGTGCTAATTTTGCTGTGGTTTGTCATTGCAGGCTTACATGATCTGCTGCGTGTGGAACTGCTACAAGTACATTGTGAACAGGAACATCCCAGACATGACCGTCTTCACGGATCAGAACAACGAGGTACGGTTTACCCATTCACTTTAGTGTACCCGGACTCCCGTCATTGGTAAGTAATTTGTACAGTAAAACCTTGGATTGCGAGTAACTTTGTCTGCGAGTGTTTTGCAAGATGAGCAAAATTTTTTAATAAATATTAATTTGATAAACGAGCGAGGTCTTGCAATACGAGTAGTACGTGTATACGCTTTGTCTGCCGAGCGTCACGTGATCACAACTGATATACGAGTGCTTTGGTATACGAGTGCTTTGGATTACAAACACGTTTCCGGAACGAATTATGCTCGCAATCCAAGGTTTTACTGTAACCGAAATAATCATCCATTGGCGGAGAGTACTGGCCAGAAATTGAGTTAATCCCTTCTTGTTGCACTTCGCCATCCAAACTGGGGGATTTAAGTATTAGAACAGTTTCTGTGATTAGCCTCTGGCTCTGACCTTCACCCATTAATGCTTTGGAATTACCAGACAGAAGCACATCTGGTGCAATGTATTGATATTGACGAGAGTCCACTAAAACAAAGCAGAGTATTGGGAAAATAAACTTATTGTGTTTGTTGTATAACAGCATATCATTTGTTTTATAAGTATGTTTTTTTCTTATTTCGTTCATGGTTTAGCTGCTCCCAAATTGGGATTTCTATTCCAATGGTGAAGTCATTTGTGGTGTGTGAACGTAATGGTTCGGCCATCTGCTGATCGAGTCTGTGAAACGCCAGTGTAGCAATTTGTGATATCTAGTTCCAATCTTCATATCTCTTGGAGGGAGTGGTGGTGCATTGGATAGCCCACTGCACTCTGTCACCTGTATTCGACCCCTGGACTCGGCTAACAGTATGCATGCGTGTCAGAATCAGAATATTTATTTATACTGGAGGAATCCGATGAACGTTACAAAAACAAACAATACAAAAACATGATAGTGTAAAGTACGAGAAAGGTAAACAATCACACAAACACGTAAAAATTTAACAAAACCATCCCCATCCAACCAGACAAAGCCCACTGAGGTGTATTGACTTATTGTTCAAAGGCGGCCTGGCCACAGATGATAGCTCAACAAATTGGCTAATCACTTGAACATTTTTAGCAGCAAAATAATCTAAATAGTCTAAATGCATGTTTCTAAATGCGGAACTTCTTTCGGACCGTACCTAGCCAGCCGTGTTAATCGGAGTAGTTGACGAGTGATATCCAAAGCGGACTTCGCCAACCCCCCCCCTCCCCAACTCCTTTCATTAATCAGCACTGATGAGCGCGGTGAAGCGCGGTCAAACAATCGCCATGATGATATAGCGTGGGGGGTCTTCATCCAGCAGTGTGACGCAAGCATGTAATTACATTTTGTCATGGGCTAATTAACAGGCCTCTGTAGTCTCTGATGCAAAGCTAATTTAATTCGTGAACAAAAGCATGTTCAATAAGTTTGGATGCCCGTATTAACAATCGTGGCAAGAGAACAATCATTGGTTTTGGAGCGAAGTCCGATGGAAATGAATTTGACTACAGTGAAAAGAAAAAAACATCATTGCAAGCCTGTTTACCATGTGCGTTATCGCTTAGAACACTCCCTGTGCAAATATATAATATAGTCATGATTCATTTCCTTTTTTTTGAAGTGACAAAATGTATTAGTTGGAAAATTTGTATTAAAAACATGATGGGCGTATAAAATGTACATCTTTTAATGTTCATGAGTTTCCTATCATCAAAGGTAAGCACATACACTCACATTAATGCACACACTCGCATATTAATCTTACAACACTTGTACCTCGTGCAGCATCCCATGGTGCACATACACACCAGCCATCGTACGTGCTGTGGAGGCCCAGTGCTCCGTATTATTTGCAGCAGCTGATAAACCGATGCTTGTTGGTAGAGGTTTTTTGAGAAGTAGGCATGCAAAGGTGTGTTCTTGCCAGCGAAAAGGCACAATTGTGAATGTTGGATTGGTCCTCCCCATCATGCCTTGCACGTCAAGTAGCGTCACGGAGACTGCATGCATAATGCACAAAAGTTTCGGTTTAGACCACCAACTCAATACAGTTGAAATGTGTGGCCTTATTATTTTAGTAGGATAATGAGAAGTCTCTTTCAAGGAGAGACCTATGTAAATTTCAATGCATTTTTGCAGCAAATTGATCATCAGCAGCAGCAGCAGCAGCAAACCGTTTGTATTGTGATAAGTTGTGACAATAAATAGTGGGTTTTGGATAAAATTATTGTTAGGCTGTTGAGAAGTGAGGCATTTTGCACCTGTTGGTGAAGTAATAATGCATATCGACATTTTTATGTGGCGATCTAGACGACTCAAATAGATTTTTGTTTGTATCATGCCGGCTCCCAAGCCCACGGAATAAACGTGACAGTTATTTTGAAAGGAATTGCAGATGTTTATATACAATGACACACATGATTACAGGAATGTGTATATATTATACACTCCACATCGGTATGTTGCAGAGGTGGGACAAAGTCATTGTTATGCAAGTCCAAGTCGAGTCGCAAGTCATCAAATTCATGACTCGAGTCTGACTCGAGTCCAAGTCACATGACTCGAGTCCACATCTCATAGGTGGGACAAAGTCATTGTTATGCAAGTCCAAGTCGAGTCGCAAGTCATCAAATTCATGACTCGAGTCTGACTCGAGTCCAAGTCACATGACTCGAGTCCACACCTCTGGTATGTTGTGTCGAATATTATATTCGGTTAGGTGTCGGTCTCGGGAGCCTGCTCGCAAAGCGGTATCATTTGTGAGTCAACATTTCTTGGTTTTGGCTTGACACCTGATTTGCCACGGTTAATTCGGAAAACCTGAATGCAACGCTTGTGTGGGAAGGGACCCGCACAGGGTACACAGAAAAAAAGCCACTGGGGCCATCATTTCCTTTTGAGTTTGTAAGCTCGCTGAATCTGAAACCAAGCACAGTTAAAACCACGCTCTCTATAAAGACGGAACGTAATAGGGGGGGGGGGGGGGGCTTCATGGTACGAGAATAAGAGAAGCCTTGTCTTCGGTAGAGGCGAGTTGCCAATGGGTAATCCGTGTGACCAGGCAGTGGAGTTCGGAGGGGAATTCTCACGTTTCACGCCCCCCCCCCCATACTTGAGCTGGTGTTAGTGATGCCGAATCAGAGTCTGTGCTCTGTGCTACACAACTCTTGCCTGTTTTCTACGGCGAGTGTGTGGGCAGCTGATATGCTTGGGGGCAAGCTACATTTGCAAGCAGCTGCTGGCTTATCTGGCTTTACTTTTCACGTGCAAGTCAGCATTTTTTATTTATTTAAAGTTTTAATGAACTGTGAAAACCCCCCTTTTTTTGGAAATGTTTTAGTTTTTTTGTAAATGACAAGTTTAGAAGGTGTAAAGAAATATCGTTAATATATATTAAGGCAATACAACTGTGTGCACTACCATATACAGTAGAACCCCTCTTAACGACCACCCCCTGTTAACGACGGGCTGTTGTAGGTCCAGCAAATATTAATGAATGCATTGATTAACCGTGTTTCTTTTAATATTATGTGTTTATAATGTTGTTAGTATCTTTATGTATTCATATCCATTGTTTAAATATTATAACGTACGTCTTTTGGGTGAAAAATTGATGACTCGCGATGGTTATCGGACCGAATTAAGCCTTTGACGTGTATTTCCTAAACTCGCTTAACGAGTAAATCACTTAACGAACGGTTTCGTGGAACCAATTACTGTCGTTAAGAGGGGTTCTGCTGTATTTCAGGCCCAACGCTATTAACTGTTGATTTATCGCTGTGTGTCGTGAGGGTTATATGTGAGAGCGTTGTTAACATGATCAGGAGCAGGCTTCTTTACCAGCCTCCGAACAATACTGACTTTCTGCAGGTATTTTAATAAGTAAAAAAAAAATTAAACACGCTTTTATGAAATGTACCCTACTAGTAATGGCAGAACTGCACGACTCCAGGAAGTGGCCCCGAAGCTTGCCATAACGTAAGGGGCCGTGGCCAATTACAGCCAACGTCAGTTGACCGTTGACAACGAGACCCAAGCCGAAACATAACATATAAAAAAATAATGTTTGATGATAGAATATAGTATTGTCATCAGTATCACTGAAGTATACCAAGTTTTCAGTCGATACCACATTGGGAAGTGGGTTAAAATTGAGTTGCAAGCTTTGAGGATATGACAACAACAGACAGAGTGAGTTAAAAGAAAGCGTGTAAAAAGAGTCAGCGACTATGCAAGGTGGGGGGGTGGGTGGAGTTGTATCTCGGCACTGCATCGCCTTACTCAGCCTAGCAAGGACGCTCTGGTAACCGCCTACGTGCTGTGTTCACTTGAGCCGTGACGATAATTTTACGTGGACGCACCTTGAGCCTCTCCTCGCTGCAGTTGTCACGCGACGCTGACCTTCGCTACTCTGCTGCTGTGCGTGGGGCGGGCTGGCGAGCCCTTTGTCCTTTACCTGCTGTTGAGAAGCTTGGACATGTTTCTTTTACTGGTAGGAACTTCCTGGTTCCACCAGCCCACAGGGGATTATTGTGTCCGTCCGTCTGTCGTGCATCCACAAATGGGAGGGGTGGGGCAGGGTGGAGAGGGGAGGGTGGGGAGGGGCTGGGTGGGGAGGGTGAGGAGGGGCTGGGTGGGGAGGGTGGGGCTGGATGGGGGGTTGGGGCTGGGTGGGGAGGGGCTGGTCACCCCGTGGTGCCCTTATAAAACTCAACGTTTAACCTACTCACGCCGGCTTGTGCCCGCCCTCCTCACAGTCGGGCATATTTGCAGAATACACTACGCCGCCGTTGACTCTGGCCATTGACCGAGCAACCCAACGTTCCTACCAGCTCCCTCCACTGGAAAGTGTTTTATATAATTTTTATACATCTTGTGCTTTTGTGTGCGGGTTTGCTGAAGAGTGGCACAAGGTTTTCTTTGCATTGTAGTGCTCTTTAGTGCTGTTAATGTTCAGGAATTTTTCACATTCTCAACTTTGTTTTCTTCGTTTATCATCACATGTTACATATATCAACGCCTGCTCCATACCACGGATATTGCAAAGCAACGGCGAGCTATTAGACTCGCGGGGGGATGACGGACACTCGCGGAAACAAGAAGGTCTTTGTGTTATTATTTTTATTTGCTATACAATGCAAAAAGTATGAGGCATCTCCTTAAGCTTGAGCAACAAAAATAATGCTATCTAGGGGAAATGTTTATTAAGTCTTACGTTTGTGCTGTAATACTGCCGCACTTTACTGCGCACGTGAAAATTAAAGCTTCGTGCACGGAAGTGAATGCAGTTGAATGCATTCTAAGCGAAACGTGAATGCACAATCGGTCTATGTCGCCCGTGTGAACTTTGTACAGTTTCCTTGTTGAAAGTGGTTAGACAATAAGAGGTGAATTGTGACCGATTCAAACCAGAATGCATCTGGTCTCGTCACATGTCGGAAACTGACCACCACGCATGACCAGTTTGTGTCATGACAACCTTGCGGTCGTGTGGGGCGCAGCAGCAGACGGCAGTGCAGAAAATACATCCATTGCTGTACTGCGCTTCTACGCTCCAACGTCTCTGCTCCCCCTGCCTTCACCAACCCGCACTAAACAATATGGTGTTGTACGGTCGAGTAACCCCAACAACCTTGGCGTGGGGAGGCCCGCATCAAACAGTAGACTGGGGCAAGGGGCATGTACGTTGGTCGGTCGGTGTTTAGTGTTTGGAAGGATATGTGTTTTTTGCTTAAAGTTCAGTTATACAAGTTTTATTTTAAGTTGAATAGACTCTTAGATTTTTATTATGCTCGTTTTACATTGTACACCATTTTGAACACATCCAGGAGTGTGTCCACTATGGAGATGGAGCGATGAATCGGCTTGTGTGCATGTGCTCGGCTTGTTAAAGCGGCATGGCAAAGCCCTCATCAAGCAGCGGATTGAACATGGCTGATGATGATGATAATGATTTATGCCGTGCGCGTGTGTACGTGTTCACAGTATCTTCTGCCTCCGTACGAGATGGTTGTGATGAAGATTCCACCCAAGGACGACGACCCTCCTCCGTACACTCCGGCTTAAGTAGCAGGGACCGGTCCCGCGGCCTGCTGCCGTTGCAGTGAGCCAGCAAGCCCCAGCAACTCTAGCAAAGTGCCCATCGATTTCCCTTCCGTGTCCTGGCACGGAAGTTGCGAACCTCAGGCAAAAGGTTATTTGGGAGTGTCCTCTGAGGCAAAACAGAATTCATGACATCGGAAATATCTGGAGGTGGACTGCCGTGTGTGCTTGCAGGATGTTGTGTAAGAATTGCGTTACGGTTGCCCCAAGGTTCAAGTGGTGTAACGAATCCCTGAAATCTTCTTGGTTCTTTCGGTAAAGTCATGTAGAAGGGAAATAATAATATAATCATAAAAATAAAAGATAATAAAATAATTCTCACGACGTTTCGGCCACACCTGAGGACGGCTGCTTGCGTTGTGGCCGAAACGTCGTGAGAATTGTATTTTATTATGTTTTGTTTTTATTATTTTATTATTTCCCTTCTGCATGACTTTAACGAAAGAACCAAGAAAGATTTAAATCGGAATCCCTGAAACTTGAAGTGTAGGAGACACCCTGCGTATGGCATTTCTGGAACCTTTTGCCTCATGTTCGCAATCCCTATTGGAAGACAATCACCACATTCCTCGTAGATTATTTTTTTTGCTGCTTTACATGCCGTAGGTAATCTTAATTGCTGTGTTATTTGGTTAAAATGTGTGTGCGTGACTCATATTTTCAAAGTGCAGATTATTTAACGGAGTTTTCGTTCGCTTTTTTTGCTGTGTGTGCATTGTTGTTAAGTTACTCTTTAAATTAAGTTTGAATTGACGATTTTTGTAGTCTGGCCCCAGGGGTACACAATATATCGATTGTAATCTTAATTTTAATACGTGATTTTTGTTTGCTTCTAGTAGTGTGTGACTTCAAAACGGTTATCATATTGTGTGCTCCATACCTTTATTTACAAGTTAAAATGTTCCACGTTTCACAGGTTACTCATGCAAGGAATGTGACTTTAGAGAAAAGTATATCTCGTGGTAAGCGATGAAGGAAGATTTATAAAAATGAAGAGATCTACATCCAGTAAATATATTTAAATAACTGCTGTCTTCAAGGACTGAGAGCCATGGCGAGTTAGTTTCTCCTAATTAGCCATGTCCACTCCTTCAGATGTCTATTTTCCTAGGATATTTGTATCGTGTTCGCAGGACTTAACAGTATAAGTATGTTTTACCATACATCGAAGAAGCTTAAACTAATTTTCGTCTTTCGTTCAAGGTAGGCGCACTGCTGGCACCATAACGTGATTTGGCTGTATTGTGATGTTTCAATGTGTTTCCATCCCTCGCCCCCGTTAATGATCCATATCTTTATAGTGTGTAACGTAGCCGATGCTGTATCCATTCCATGCACATTTTCTTTACAGTCGATCTCAAGAAGGGGTTGTTCTATTCAATTGCAGTCATCGCTAGTTTAAAAACTTGGGACGGATCGTTGCAATATTTTCCTTGTGGCCGTGTGGAATTGCAATGTTTTGTTGCATGCTTTGCCATACGCAAAGGATATCTTTTAATTTAATGCCCAGTTTTGAAAACACCACCGCTATTGTTTATAAACTGCGATTACTGATATGCATATAGAGACTGCACATGACGGTAAATTAAATGTGTTATTTTTTGTTAGCATTTTCAGGAATCTAAGTCACTATAATAAATATAATTTGTATGATTGTCCAACTCATGTGTGGTTTTTCATGGTTCATTATAACACATTCCTGCGGAGGGAGCTGGTAGGAACGTTGGGTTGCTCGGTCAATGGCCAGGGTCAACGGCGGCGTGGTTTATTCTGCAAATATGCCCGACTGAGCGCGGGCACAAGCCGGCGTGAGTAGGTTAAACGTTGAGTTTTATAAGGGCACCACGGGGTGACCAGCCCCTCCCCACCCAGCCCAACCCCTCCCACCCCCCACCCAGCCCCACCCTCCCCACCCAGCCCCTCCTTGCACGACGGACACAATAATCCCCTGTGGGCTGGTGTAACCAGGAGGTTCCTACCAGTATAAGATCTGTAAATGTTCAATAGTTGTCTGGAATATTTCATGGATGTTATAGGCTGTGGGTATGGTGTGGGCAGTAGAGGTCAGTACAGCGATATGCATTGTTGTACAGTACTGAAGTGTTCTTCTTAGGTTTTTTCGGTAAAGTCACGTAGAAAGTAAAATAAAATAAAAACAAAAATCACGACGTTTCGGAGGCAACACAAGTCTCCGTCATCGGTCCCACCTGATGTTTTTGTTTTTATTTTATTTTACTTTCTACGTGACTTTACCGAAAAAACCTAAGAAGATGATTCCTTGCAGTCACGAAAGCTTCAAATCTAGAAGTACTGAAGTGCTATGCTCAATCGTCTATGCTCCACCTTTACTGTGCACTGATGATCAGCGTTGCCAATTATGGCCAAATAATCCCCACAACATGCACGACATGGGAAAATCCCTTATCCAGCAGTGGGTTGATAATGACTACATATACAATCACAACAAAAACAATCCAGCCATTTTTTAAATTCTAGATTTGAAGCTTTCGTGACTGCAAGGATTCATACTCTTAGTTTTTTCGGTAAAGTCACGTAGGTAAAAAATGAAATTAAAGTTAATAAAAGTAATTCTATAGAAATAAAATAATAAAAAAATCACGACGTTTCGGAGGCAACACAAGTCGCCGTCATCAGGTGGGACCGTCAGCCAGATTTGCTGCATCAAGTGAGGCAGGGATTCCAAGATGCAAGTTCTTAAATACAAGTTAAGGAGGGGGGGGGGGGAGCTTATCAGAATGTGGTAGCCAATGAATGGAACGTATTGGGAGTGGGGTGGGCTAATTTTTTTTTTATTCAACAATGGATAAAGGCCTTCCAACATGTTGAGTATGGCGGGTGAGGGTGACCTTACATCCCCATGCACATTGGTCGGTGAAGGGTTGCGGGATCAGTTCTGATATCATACGATACTCATGTTGGCTTTGGCTTGGAATTCAATTTGGCTCTAGGTCGTTGGCTTAAGTTTTAAACGGATCTGTTGAGATTAGTTTAAAGATATATATGTGTACGCAAGTCACTGGTGAAGTGTGCTGGGAAGCTTTATTTATTTACATTGGCCCAACACACGGCTCTTTGGCCCACACTTTATTTTGTGTCCGGAGTCGTGTGGTTTCTTAAATTTGTATCGGGGTTCATCGTGACGGGTGCCATGAAGTCTCGTGGAATTTCGTGTTATTTTCTGTTAAGACTCTAAACAGGTTTGTATTGCACACTTTAATCGGTTGCCAAGCCCCTGAAGGTATGCTTCGCCAAGCAAAACAATGCTCTTAACGATTAAATGATTGGTATAAAAGAAGTCGTGGGTTAGATCCAGACCCTGACGCGTGCTGGATGTTTGGAGTTTGCACGTTCTTCCCGTGGTCTCGTGTATTTTTCTCCGAGTCCTCCGGGTTTTTCTCTCTACATTTAGAAACGTGCGTTTAGAGTATTTGGCTTGCCAATAAAATGTTCTGGATGATGATGATCAGCCACTTCGTCGGGATACCGTTTGTGGCCAAGTCGCTTCTGAAAAATATCTATATAGTATCTTCTTGGTTCTTTCGGTAAAGTCACGTAGAAGGGAAGTAAGAAAATAATAAAAATAAAACAAAATAATATAATATAATAATATTTTTATTATTTTATTACTTCCCTTCTACGTGACTTTACCGAAAGAACCAAGAAGATGAATCCCTGCAGTCACGAAAGCTTTAAATCGAAATCTATATAGTAGCTCAGTGGGCCTTACCTAGTGAAATAAAAAATAGTTTAGTTCATAGTTGCAATGAGCCTTACGACAAGTAGGACGACAGCGAGTACGGCAAGGCAAGACTGCACGCAGGTCGAGTTTGCTATACAATTCGATACGCGTGGATTGGGCGAGCGAGGGATGATGTTGGGCGGCTGGGTTGGAGGAGGATTAAAGGAATCCCTTCACTGCGCCACAGTTGGCAGCGCCGAGCTCAGCCGTGCAGGTCGGTCGCCTTGGATTTCACAGAGCGAGCAGCGGGCGTCTCTGAACTCCTTCGGAAACGAGCATCGCCTGGAGCCAATCGACCGTCGGAGTGCGTCTCTTTGTCTCGCTCTCTCTCGCTCTCTTGCCTTACCCAGAGCTGTAAGGGTCCGCGCGTTCATAGTCGTGTACACACAAACTACAACAACAACACACGCGAGTTCACGTTGTGGGGGACACGTATTATTTGTTGTATTTCAGCACCCACGCCTGTGTGGACAGCGACGTAGACGCGACGGGGTGAAGTTAAAAACACCGTCCACCAAATGCGGACCGCATCTCAAGACGCTTTGAGGTTGTAGAGAAGACGTGCACTTCTCGGGCGTTTGAAGAAGAGAGGGGTTAAAAACACCCAACTTTAGGCAGGGACAGAGAGTAAGAATCATGCAGGCCAAAGGGTCAGTCGATACGACGATATGGTAGACTTGCAACAGAATACGTTAAAGGTCTCACGCCTGGACCTAAACACGATGAGAGCCTCAGCAGTGCGGACAGTCAGAGGAAGGAAATTTCAGACTGTGGGCACAGCAGCGGAGGAAGGCAGCGGAAGGAGCCCTCTCCGATCCGCTCAATCGGGCCACACAGACACACACAAACCCGTTAGTGACTTGCAAAGCGTGTAGACGATCGTCAACTTGCCTTTAGAACACGAAACACGGCCCCGGGGATGTGGCTGCGATGCCTTCACAGATGGAGTGACGAGACCGCCTGCATCCACGGACTATAACCGGGACCGAATGTCCGCTTTCCCAAACAGGAGCACGTATTTTTCTCACCCAAGTGGGGTTGGGGGGGGGACACGATGCCGACCGCCAGCTCTCGCGTCTTGTGGAGCGCCCTCCGAGTGCTCCAGCTGGGCGCAGCCCTGCAATGCCTGCAGGGGACGCTCACAACAACGGGACGCTCACAACAACGAGCGGAACGTCGGACGTATAAATTACAGCAATTTGACACAGTAGGGGGTACAGCTGTTGGTGCATTTGCCAGTCATCTCAACCGGCCAACCCATGGCACCTGCTGGGTCTGTCCCGTGACCTGTCAGCAGCGAGCTTTCGACAATTCATGTGGCCAAGTGTCCACTTGCAGTTGCCGCTGCTGTACAGCAGTCGGCGCTGTATTACTACACAAGTGCAGCAAAGTGACTTGTGGCGTGTCGGTGCGGGTTGACGTGGGCCCTGGTGGCAAGGAATGAAACGGAAGGCCCTGTCAAATTCCCCGCTCCCTCCCTTTGTTGTCTGGTGCTTGAACCCCCACGCCACCAGCCCATGGACCCCGGTGCAGTCGCACCGCCTGCACCCTGGATAGCTACGCCACTGGATGTAACGGCCCCTCTTGTAGGAGTGGTTGGTACTCGATCTAGACACGTGCCATGCATTGCGAGTCGTGCTGCTGCTGCCCTCAAAGCCAGATGTGAAAAATTGGGGCACATTCCTTGACTTTTATTTTAAAACAAAGAGATGGCATTAAAACACACATTCAAATTACTGGCATATGAATGTAATGTAGATACAAATGACCAAGTAATTGTGTCTCGTGTAACTAACCTCAATTCTTTTGAGGTGTTTCATTGAAATAACAATTACAACTTACAAATGTAAATTACATTACATATTTGCGTTACACGTCACGTACGTCACTGCCCCAAATCCACGTGTCTAAAAATCAAGAGGCAATGAAAATAGATTGACACCACGAGCCCCACGCAGGCTGTGTGCAGTCCTTCAAAACGTGAAGGGTCATGGACCTCGGCTGCCACACGACCAAGATACCCCACCCCCGCCCCCGGCTCCGTGTGAGCGGGCAGCAGCTGATTTCGTTTCACAATACGGAAGACAGAGATGCATTGCGGTGGTGCTTGTAACGGTTCAAGAACAGTGGCCAAAACCCGAGTTGGCGTTGCGTGGTGTTTTTTTTTATTCGCAAGAATTCTGAGTGTGACAGGCGACGAGGCTAACGCCCAGGGGAAGCGTGCACTTTCACACTTCAGGGCACCACGGTGGCGAAATGTCAACTACCTTGCCTAATACGCATGGGTTCGATTGCAACCCTGACAGCGGTATATATTTGGAGTTTGCATGTTTTCCCCGTGGTCGCGTGGGGTTTTCCCCGGGTCATCCGGTTTTTGCCTTCACACTTAGAAACACGCTGATATATGTCCACATTGATAAGCCACTTCGTTGAGTTGTTATTTGTGGCCAGTGGGCCTTCCCTGGTAAAAGGAAAAAATAGTTTATAGTTTAGTTTTAAAAGAGATGATTAGCTCAATGGGCTTTACTTGGGAAATAAACTTCTGATTATGACAAGAGTGGATATTTAGAGTTGTAGACTGAATTACTCTTTGGTTATTTCGGTAAAGTCACGTATAAAGATAAAATAATAAATTGGAATCATTGGACCGAAAGAACCAAAGAGTAATTCCTGCAGTCACGAAAGCTACAAATTAAGATTGTAGACTGAACCCTACACCATGAGGCCCGATTGAATGACATTTTTAAGATGATTCCTGATGGAAGTTTTTAAACTGGCATAACTATAGTTGCCTTTTTATATACTGTATATATAATGTTGCTCTGCACATGACTCCGTTGCTTAGAGGATAAAATCGACTACATCCTCTACATTGATCTGCGTTCACCATCTTCCCAGTAAACCATTGGAATCATTGGACCAACGTTGGGCCAACGTTCCGTGTTTACTAGGTTTGTAGAAAACGTTCTCGATTTTGTCCCGTTAGCTTTGCTTTGTTTTCTTTGGCTTTCAGCAGTCAATTAGATCATATCTGACGATGATGGGTAATGACAACCAAAACAACTTTCAGACCTTTGTTAGACCACTGCTTTGAGGAAGACGTCCCACGCTGTGTAGACCACATGGGTTGTTTTAATATAACTTCACCAACGTGTAAATCCAGAATTCTGTCCTCAATTTCTATCAAAGGAAAAGGTACGATTCTCCACATGCGTTTCGACTAATTGGCTGCTATACATTTCCACACAAGTCAGTTCGCAGGTCTATCATATGTGGCCAGGTCGCTTCTGAAAAGGAGCTACAGAGCTTACCTGTGTTGTGTTCTAAACTCGAGACACGAGTTGGAGGTACTTTCTCTTTATTTCTGGCCTTCTCAGCCTTCGTGGATAACTCCGTACCGGGTCGGGACAGTCAGCATGCTGCCAGACCCGCGGTTTGCGGAGACGATCATCACCGCACCCCAGAGGTCGCAAACGGGTTTTGATTCCTTACCCGTACCCGGCCGCACCAGGTCGCAAACGGGTTTTGATTCCAGGTTACCCGTACCCTACCAGAAATGAGTGACTAACGGTTACTCACCAGTGACTCACGGCCAACCCGTACCCGTACCCGGCCGCACCAGGGTCGCAAACGGCTACCCGTACCCGTAACCGGCCGGGTACGGGTAGCCGGGTAGCCGGGTATCGGGTAGGGTACGGGTATCGGGTACCCGGTTGCGATCTCTGCCGCACCCCCGACTCTGAGTCGGAGCTCGCCTTACAGCCTGGCCAGCGTGACCAGGCTCCGCCCTGAGCCCCTGCACCCCTCTGAATCCCCCAGGTGGCTCCGTGCCTTGCCCCCAGGTGGAACTGGTAGAACGGGCTGTTACTACCCCCAATGCTATTGTCGACCAATCTCCCAACGGCACGCGCTCCAGTGACTCATTCCACGTCACTACACTTGGTAAAAAATTAACCCGGAAAAACAACGTTTTTCACTATAAATCCTTTATATGCGTGGCATCGGGGCGGCTAGAGTCCTCTCGTCCTCTGGCTTGAGATGGCTGCCACCTATGGGTCAGATGATTGTCTGGCAGCATTAAGCAATTGGTAATTAAATATTTTACAACATTTCCCTAAAAAGTGTAACATTTTGTAAAAATGTTTTCACGAACATTAATTGTCACACACAACGAGTCTGGGTGCAAAATGTCAGCTCGATTGGATCACGGGAAGTGGGTTAAAAAACGACCGAAAGATTTGCACGGTCCTAAGCAAGCAAGCGAACTTAATATAAAGGATTTAAAAATACTAATAATAGTGGCAGGATTGACTTGCTTGGTGCAGATGCTGCCTGAATTTATTCACAGGCCTGCATGGTGGAGTGCGATGGCATTTTTCCTCCCAATAGTACATGAACTCAAGTCACCTGCAACTCAGATTTCATGACCCATGATTGTGGTAGGGTGTATAAATGTCTCAGCGATATAAACACATTCCTGCGGAGGGAGCTGGTAGGAACGTTGGGTTGCTCGGTCAATGGCCAGGGTCAACGGCGGCGTGGTGTATTCCGCAAATATGCCTGACTGTGAGGGCGGGCACAAGCCGGCGTGAGTAGGTTAAACGTTGAGTTTTGTAAGGGCACCACGGGGTGACCAGCCCCTCCCCACCCAGCCCCACCCCTCCCACCCCCCACCCAGCCCCACCCACCCTCCCCACCCAGCCCCTCCCCACCCTCCCCTCCCCACCCAACCCCTCCCTTCACGACGGACGGACACAATAATCCCCTGTGGGCTGGTGTAACCAGGAAGTTCCTACCAGTATAATCAGTGTTGTCGGCTTGCCACCAGGGCCCCATGTTACACGGCAGCAGTGGAGGGCCACGCAGGCTGGGAGTGGCCCCGAGACCTTCCAAGCCGGGCGGGAGGCACGGACGGCCTCTCTCTGTAGCGGTGAGCGCTACGCTGCGCTACGAACCTGGCCAACCCGAGTTCGATTCCGGCTCACGGCCATGAACACCATGAAGTCACGTAGAAGGGAAATAATAAAATAATATTATTTCCCTTCTACGTGACTTTACCGAAAGAACCAAGAATATTAATCCATGCAGTCACGAACGCTTTAAATCGAAAAGACCATGAACACCGTTGAAGAATATCTCAATCGGTCCTGGGCCTCCCCTAGGTTGACTCGGCCTCAAATGAATACCTGCTGCGGTTGTGTAAACATTTCCCCCAGGGAGACAAAGGCGGCCGGGCGTGGTGCTGGCCACCCACCCCTTCGTGTGGCGTTCCGGCCTTCATAGGTGCCCGCTAACAGCACTTGTTCAAACAGTATGTTAAAGAGTACACAGTGGATCGTTGTCTTTGTTTAATAATGTATTTATCCAGAAGTGGTCAGGTGGGTGGGTATATTTGCTTGACTCACTGTGTATCTTGTGATCGCGTGCAATTTTGTTTTGATTATTATTATTAATCTGAACGGACGCATGCATGTCTGAGTGAGCTCCCTGTTTACAACACCGCATTAACAATCGCCGCATAAACAGAAAAAATATTATCCCACAGAGCCGGTGCTAGGCTACTTGCCCATAATAATAAACAAAATACAGAGAAAATATGAGATATGAAGAGATCCAGACTCGTTAGAGATCGGAGATTTGTTGTTAATTACAAAACAGATAAGCAATGCATCGTTCATATATTAGTACGTTATGTTGGACTTATTTCGCACCCTGCGGTAAGGTCAAACTAAACACGAACAAAGCAGTTCTATTTAAATAAACGAGTTTACAATATCAACGATTTAAAAGCCCATAGCCCCCAATGGCTTCCTAACACCGGGAAGCGAGAGCGTTCCAGACGGCCGCAGAAGCGGATCTGGAGGCGCCGCGCGCGACGATGTCGCTGACCACCACCTTTGTTCGATGGCTTCATCTCGCGAAGCGCAAGAACCACCACCACCACCACCTCCACCACCCATTGCAGAACGCAACTGAAACTATGGCGTGGGTTAAATGCCTTTTCCCACCCCGCCAATGGAATTTCCCCGCACGCCCTCTGCTGCTCCCTTTCCTCCCCAACTCTGAACATCTCTCATTGAAAGACACAGCAAGCACCACGCTTCTTGTGCGCCTACAATTGTGTGTGTGTGGGAGGGAGGGTTTTTTTTAAATTATCCATCACTGGGAAATACCCCGGCCCGCGGCAGAGTGTTCGTTGAGTTTGCCCGTGCGTGGGAAATACCCAGAGGGGGACCTCACACACTCACACTGTCACACACCACCACCCCAAACACCAACGCCGCTCTGCAGCCGCAGTTCACCACTGAGCGGCAGTGACGATGATCACGTAACCACCCACCAGCAACCGCGGCGCTCGTGCCAGGCTAGGTGCACATGCTGATCTCCAGCGATGGCTCTCGCTCTCTCACTGTCTGGGTCAGCAGAGAGCCGTTGTTTGTGAGCGTCGCTCCTCCGCTGTTGTTCAACGGAGAGCGGCTTGGGCCCCTTCTTTGATTGCCCTGGAAGTTCTAGATTTGATTCTAAATTTGAAGCTTTCGTGACTGCAAGGATTCATACTCTTAGGTTTTTTCGGTAAAGTCCTTCACGAGCCTCCTCCAACAGGGGCCGAGCTCAAAGAACCACCACCCCCCCACAATCACGGAAAGCCTGTTTCAGTTTTCATTCATTAGGTATAACCCTGTGAGCCATGCTGGCTCTTGACTCGGGTGCAACCGCAACAAAACAAAAACATGAACAAGAAACATCTTAAAGTGACTATACACGCAATAGGAAACTTCTGGAAAAAAACAGCAATCCTGGAAGAAAAAAACAACAACAGACTGCTGGGTAGTTTGACACGTAAGGTTTTGGCGACCAATATCATCATCCATAATAGAGGCTGGCTGTGTCGGGTGGTGGCGGGTTTTAACGACACATTTATATATTGACGCGATCTAACCCCCCCAAAAAACCCGTCTATTATAGACTGATGGGTGCAAGTGCTGTTAGGGGTCGTCCATAAATGACGTCACGCGATTTTGGACGATTTTTGACCCCCCCCCCTCCTAGTCACACAGCGTCACAAAAAGTCAGACCCCCCCCCTCAAATATATGACGTCACAAAGCTCTGCCCCCCCCCCCAAAAATAAAACATGCTTCAAATCTCTTTAAACTATTGTCATTGTAGTGCGTATTTAATGTGGAGCTGCACTCTGATGTTCTAGGAGAAAATATTTATTAAAAAGTCTATTTAATTAAGTAGAACGTGTTGTCTGTACTTATTAAAAGTTGGGCATTTTGATGTGACGTCACATTTCTCAACACCCCCCCCCCATCGTCACACATCGTCACAAATGTCTGACCCCCCCCCCCCCCTAGGTGCGTGACGTCATTTATGGACGGCCCCTTAGCCAGTAGCAGCACATAAGAAGGCCGGCACGGCACACGATCAGGAGGATAGGTGGCTGGGTGGGTGGCCATCAGACCACCTTTGTCTCCCCTAGTAGCGATGTGTGTGGGTGGTTGGGGGGTGTAGAGACACGTGGACACAAGCCTGGCTCGGCTCCCCACCCAACTTACAGACAAACAACTTGGCCCGGATCACGCCACCCCGAGGCAGATGAGCGCTATCGGTGCAGAGAGAGAGAGACGCTCGCAATCGTCACCCAAGCCACCCACACATCTGCCCGCCCACCTACCCACCCATTTGCCCATCTACTCACCCATTTGCCCACCCACCTACCCGCCCATCCACCCATTTGCCCACCCACCCATCTGCCTGCCCACCTACCCACCGACCCGCCCACCAACCCACCCGTCTCCCCGCCCACCAACCCGCCCGCCCACCTACCCACCTATCCACCCATCTGCCCACCCATCTACCCACCCACCAACCCGCCCACCCACCCATCCACCCACCAACCTGCCCACCCACCCGCCCATCTCCCCGCCCACACACCCATCCACCTACCAACCCGCCCATCTCCCCCGCCCACCAACCCGCCCATCTACCCACCCACTTGCCCACCCACCCACCCGCCCACCAACCCGCCCACCACAGCACGCTGATGTCAGTTCCGCGAGCGACTTTGCGCGCAGAGCCTCAATGTGAATCCGCCTCGAGAGAGTTTCTCCTCTCCCTGTTCAGTCGCGGCGGGAAGAGGTCTGCGAGAAGAGACGGATGGTTGGGTGAGTAGATGAACCTCGGCGGCATCTTTGTTGTTGTTGCGTGTGTGTGTGTTTTGTTTAAATTAAGAATAAATGAAAATATTCATGGTACGCGACCAATTCGGCTGGGCACAGAAACGCGTAAATGTTTATCGCCGCTGGTTTCACTCCTCTTTCTTTTTTGGGTTCAATCGTTAATTTGTTTTAAATGGACAATGTTTAGACACAAACACAATGACCTCCCCGGTGCTATTGCACCCAGCCGATGTCCCGCACCCCCCCCCAGGTCGCCTCGGCCTCAAAATTATTCCCCTGTGGTGTGGAGTAAACGTCGCCACTGGGGAGACAAAGGCGGCCGGGTGTGGTTGCTGGCTACCCCACCTCCCTCTCGTGTGCCGTGCCGGCCTTCATAGGTGCTCGCTATCAGCACTAGCCCCAGCAGTCTGTCACAGGCTACACGGGGCATCTTTATCTTTGTTTTCGCCACGCGTGTCTTCTCTGCTCGCCAGAGCCCTTTTCTAGGCGACACTTCGAATCGGGTCGACCGCCCCGGGCCCCGTGCTTAGTGGTGGGGGGGGGCACCTTCGACGTCACAGTGTGAGATGTAAAAACTTTCCCGGTTTGGTTTGAATGCGTCGGGCTGGGTGGGAAAGAGGCCCCAACATCACTGATTTTTCCACCAACGCCACTGATTTTGCACTAACACCACTGATTTGCCCCAACACCACTGATTTTGCCCCAACACCACCGATTTTACCCCCAACACCACTAATTTTGCCCCCAACACCACTGATTTTACCCCCAACACCACCGATTTTACCCCCAACACCACCGATTTTACCCCCAACACCACCGATTTTACCCCCAACACCACCGATTTTACCCCCAACACCACCGATTTTACCCCCAACACCACCGATTTTACCTCCAACACCACCGATTTTACCCCCAACACCACCGATTTTACCCCCAACACCACCGATTTTACCCCCAACACCACCGATTTTACCCCCAACACCACCGATTTTACCCCCAACACCACCGATTTTACCTCCAACACCACCGATTTTACCCCCAACACCACCGATTTTACCCCCAACACCACCGATTTTACCCCCAACACCACCGATTTTACCCCCAATACCACCGATTTTACCCCCAACACCACCGATTTTACCCCCAACACCACCGATTTTACCCCCAACACCACCGATTTTACCCCCAACACCACCGATTTTACCCCCAACACCACCGATTTTACCCCCAACACCACCGATTTTACCCCCAACACCACCGATTTTACCCCCAACACCACCGATTTTACCCCCAATACCACCGATTTTACCCCCAACACCACCGATTTTACCCCCAACACCACCGATTTTACCCCCAATACCACCGATTTTACCCCCAATACCACCGATTTTATCCCCAACACCACCGATTTTGCCACCAACACCACCGATTTTACCCCCAACACCACCGATTTTATCCCCAACACCACCGATTTTACCCCCAACACCACCGATTTTACCCCCAATACCACCGATTTTACCCCCAACACCACCGATTTTATCCCCAACACCACTGATTTTGCCACCAACACCACCGATTTTGCCCCCAATACCACCGATTTTACCCCCAATACCACCGATTTTACCCCCAACACCACCGATTTTATCCCCAACACCACCGATTTTACCCCCAACACCACCGATTTTACCCCCAATACCACCGATTTTACCCCCAACACCACCGATTTTATCCCCAACACCACCGATTTTGCCCCCAACACCACCGATTTTACCCCCAATACCACCGATTTTACCCCCAACACCACCGATTTTATCCCCAACACCACTGATTTTGCCACCAACACCACCGATTTTGCCCCCAATACCACCGATTTTACCCCCAATACCACCGATTTTGCCCCCAATACCACCGATTTTACCCCCAATACCACCGATTTTACCTCCAACACCACCGATGTTGCCCCCAAAACCACCGATTTTACCCCCAACACCACCGATTTTACCCCCAACACCACCGATTTTACCCCCAACACCACCGATTTTACCCCCAACACCACCGATTTTACCCCCAACACCACCGATTTTGCCCCCAACACCACCGATTTTGCCCCCAACACCACCGATTTTACCCCCAACACCACCGATTTTACCCCCAACACCACCGATTTTACCCCCAACACCACCGATTTTACCCCCAACACCACCGATTTTACCCCCAACACCACCGATTTTACCCCCAATACCACCGATTTTACCCCCAACACCACCGATTTTACCCCCAACACCACCGATTTTACCCCCAATACCACCGATTTTACCTCCAACACCACCGATGTTGCCCCCAAAACCACCGATTTTACCCCCAACACCACCGATTTTACCCCCAACACCACCGATTTTACCCCCAACACCACCGATTTTACCCCCAACACCACCGATTTTACCCCCAACACCACCGATTTTACCCCCAACACCACCGATTTTACCCCCAACACCACCGATTTTACCCCCAACACCACCGATTTTACCCCCAACACCACCGATTTTACCCCCAACACCACCGATTTTACCCCCAACACCACCGATTTTACCCCCAACACCACCGATTTTACCCCCAACACCACCGATTTTACCCCCAACACCACCGATTTTACCCCCAACACCACCGATTTTACCCCCAACACCACCGATTTTACCCCCAACACCACCGATTTTACCCCCAACACCACCGATTTTACCCCCAACACCACCGATTTTACCCCCAACACCACCGATTTTACCCCCAACACCACCGATTTTGCCCCGCGTCTTCCACCGACGGACCGGTGGGGGCCTTGTCTGCTGCAGTTGCTTCCTGGAAATGTTGTAAGCGTGAAATCCTCGTTGTCTCCTTCCCTCCCTCCGCCTTTGACGTCTGGAGATGCGTGGTTTTTTTGTGTGTGGTTGGCCTTTTGACATCGTAAGTTCGCGTTGTGTTGTTCGCGCGGAATGTTGATTTTGAAGGCGATTTGCGACTCGCGGTTAACGCTCGCTCACTGTTGACAATTTGCTCGTAACGTCATCACGATTATAAGACGCTCAGGACAGTGACCAAAAAAAAGGCAACCTTTTGTGGCCTTGAAAGGAACACAAATGTAGGAAAGTCGACGTTTCTGACAATGGCCCGTATCGTCATGGCTCATAGGCCAGAGAGTCACCCTTGGGGCGCAACGGTGGCTAGGAGATGTTAACTACCTCGCCTGCTTTACAGGAGGTCGTGGGTTCGATCCTGACGCCTGCTGTATACTTGGAGTTTGCGTGTCTCTCTCTCTCATCATCATCATCACGGTGGCTATGAGATGTTAACTACCTCTCCTGGTATACAGGAGGTCGGGGGTTCGATCCCAACCCTGATGATAACTGCTGTATATTTGGAGTTTGCGTGTCACTCTCTCATCATCATCATCACGGTGGCTATGATATGTTAACTAACTCTCCTGGTATACAGGAGGTCGTGGGTTCGATCCCAACCCTGCTGTATATTTGGAGTTTGCGTGTCTCTCTCTCATCATCATCACCACGGTGGCTAGGAGATGCTAACTACCTCGCCTGGTATACAGGAGGTCGTGGGTTCGATCCCAACCCTGATGATAACTGCTGTGTATTTGGAGTTTGCGTGTCACTCTCTCATCATCATCACCACGGTGGCTAGGAGATGTTAACTACCTCGCTTGGTATACAGGAGGTCGTGGGTTCGATCCCATCCATGATGACGCCTGCTGTATACTTGGAGTTTGCATGTCTTTCTCTCCCCGTGGTCGCGTGGATTTTTTTCCGTGGTCCTCCGGTTTTTCTCTCCACATTTAGAAACAGGCTGATATATGTCCACATTGATAAGCCACTTCGTTGACTTATCATTTGTGGCCAGGTCGCTTCTGAAAAGAGCTGTATAGCTGAGTGGGCCTTACCTTGTAAAATAAAAAAAATAGTTTAGTTTTAAAAGAGATGATTAGCTCAATGGGTTTTACTTGGGAAATAAACTTCTGATTATGGTAAGAGTGTCTATTTAGAGTTGTAGACTAAACTTTACGCCATGAGGCCCGATTTGAATGGCATTTTAAAGATGATTCCTGATGAAAGGTTTTAAACTGTCATAACAATAGTACTGTATATCTAATGTTGCTCTGCACATGACTGACTCCGTTGCTTAAAGTATAAAATCGGCTATGTCCTATGTTGATCTGCGTTCACCATCTTCCCAGTAAACCATTGGAATCATTGGAGCAACGTTGGGCCAACGTTCCGTGTTTACTAGGTTTGTAGTTAACGTTCTTGATTTTGAGAATAGGTTTTTTCCCTTTTATCTGGCAACAAAACAGGTGTGGTAAGTTGTTACAACACCAAACTGAAACCTTTTACAAGGAATCATGTCTGCATTAACCACAATACTTGTGGTCAAAATGCAAACAAAAAACATGCTCTGATAACATATATGCGTTCTTGATTTTGCCCAGTTAGCTTTGCCATGTAATTGATTTTTTTAGGCTTTCAACAGTCAATTAGATCATGTCTGACGATGATGATGATGGGTAATGACAATCAAAACAACTTTCAGACCTTTGTGAGACCACTGCTTTGAGGAAGGCGTCCCCACGCTGTGTAGACCACATGGGTTGTTTGACCATAACTTCATCAAGATGTAAATCCACAATTCTGTCCTCATTTTCTATCAAAGGGAAACGTACGATTCTACACATCAACTTAACATTAAATAACAGTTCACTATCGGCCTTGTGACCGGTTTCTTTTCATCGTTGAAATGTGTTTAAGCAGGCGAGCCGTTGTTTAATCAGGCACAGCTCCATGGCCCAATGTGTTGACTGGAAGATTTGGGGCTCTTGCGGATGGCTCAAATTCTGACCTATAAAGCCTAACCTAACCTAAAATCTAAACTACTCTTAAGTTAGAAGTTAATAGATAATACAATTAAGATTTGTTTTCATTTCAAAAACAATGATTAACCATTCCTAATGCTATAACATGTTAGAAAACAGTCGTCTAGTGCTTTAAATTCATAGGAATAGAGTGTTAAGTACACAGTTTAGTACTAAACATACATTTAAAAAAAATCAAAATTGACACAAAGTAATTTTGATTAATCTTATTTTTTTTGTACCTCGTCTTCCTTCCTCTACTGTGTTTCGCAGTAGAATTATCACCGTTCAAATGTGTTCCGGAGTCATGCCGGGAAGATGCGTCGTAAATGAAGTTTCTGTCTTGAAATCGATCCATGGTGGCATTATATGCACGTCGCAAATATGGGTCGTAAATAAGACCTTCCTAAACCGGATTCCGCCTGTAATGTTCCCCAAATTTGAAATCAACCTTTTTACGTGCGTAAATAAAATATAAATGAAAACGACATTTGATTGAATATTAATGTTTTTACAAATGTTATGCGCTAAAACAAAAAGGGCCTTTTAAAAATACATTCTGGACAAACGGTAACAGGCAAACGTACACTTCCTCCATTATAGTATCAGAGATGATATAGTATGATGATGAGATGATGATAGGTCTGGCTCTGCTGATGAGCCTGCCAGAGTACAAACCACCTCCAGAGTTTTCTGGATGGAGACCACACGGGTTCAGTAGGGGCTATCGGCAGAGGTGGGACAAAGTCATTGTTATGCAAGTCCAAGTCGAGTCGCAAGTCATCAAATTCATGACTCGAGTCTGACTCGAGTCCAAGTCACATGACTCGAGTCCACATCTCATAGGTGGGACAAAGTCATTGTTATGCAAGTCCAAGTCGAGTCGCAAGTCATCAAATTCATGACTCGAGTCTGACTCGAGTCCAAGTCACATGACTCGAGTCCACATCTCATAGGTGGGACAAAGTCATTGTTATGCAAGTCCAAGTCGAGTCGCAAGTCATCAAATTCATGACTCGAGTCTGACTCGAGTCCAAGTCACATGACTCGAGTCCACACCTCTGGCTATCGGTGCATGGACGTGGGAGTTAATTTATTTTCACGTGGAGAACCAAACCTTTGTGTACAGGTAGTCCTCGACTTACGATGGAGATGCGTTACGACGACCCCATCGTAAGTCTAAAAAATAGTATGGTGATGATTTAGCAAAACAAAGCAATTTAAAGTAACGTATTGTATAAACTATATACTGTATGTATTTATTAATTACAATACTGTATTGCAGAGTAAAATGTAAAGTAAAAAAACCAAGGTAAATTCTTAGCCTACCTATATGAACTGCAATTTAATATAAAGTTTTTTCAGGAAACAATCCTATCTGCTATAAAAAAAAACTTTTAACATGCATTGAACGTATCGTATCGTGGTAACCTTAAGATGAAATCGCTAAAGCTACGTATCATACATGCATTGAACGTATCGTAACGTATCATATTGTGCTGTACGCCACCAAGATTCTGTCCGTCGTCTGCAAACTTGAACGATGTTAGGATGTTGATGGCAATTTTGTCGTATTGCCAACGTAAGATCGAAATATCGTAAGTCGGACCATCGTAACTCAGGGACTACCTGTATTTTGAATACTATACTTTATTGTGGCTGTACGTAGTGGTGAAGTATGGTTAAAAAAAAACACCGGGTGGATATATCTCGAAGGTAAAATATCAAGACGAGGGATGATTGAGATTCACCGAAGCTGTGGTGCTGCTTTGTCAGAAAAAACCCTCGCCGGAGAGAGGGCTTCATCCAGTAGTGGAGTGCCATTCCAGCAAGATAATAGTTTACAAAAGGAAAGTATGCCGAAGGAGATAGCTGTTTAAGCTGTATGGGCTATGCTGTCGGTACAGTGTTAATGTACAGTGCAACATCCTTGTTGACTGGCTGCCAAAACGTGAAGGGCAGATCCAGCATTGTCTCTTCTTCCTGTAGAGCCACGTTTACCTCGTGGATATCACAATAAGTCGATTACAATTATACACAGCAAGATAAGAATACTACAGAGATTATAGCAATCGTCACTTCTTTAGTGTTGTCAATAAGGTAGTTATAAAATGTGCTTCTTTGCTGCATTTAATTTTATTTGGTTTGCTTTTGTAATTGTGTCATTTTGGTGAACCAGGTCACTCTTGCAAATGAGACTCCTTCATTCCGGTCGCTTGAGTCTTGGACCCGGGCGAAACAAATAAAGTCACACCAACAACATCTGAGATACGGGGGAGGCGGTGGCGCTGTGGTTAGCGCACCGCACGACGGAGCCGGTGACTTGACTTATCGCTTGGCCATGGCCTACCATCCGTGGCGAGTGACATCTGAACAAGTCCCGACCCCCCCTCCCCATTTCCTTCGCTCGCTTGCATTGACCTATGCGGTGAAGTATGACAAAACAACCCCCCAATGGCCACAGTGTGGCAAGGCCTCCATGCGGCAGTGCATTGACAAAAGCCTGAAAGTAATTTTGTTTTAAGATTACGTTGTTATTTTTGTTGTGTGTGATGCAAAGTCCATAAGGATGTTTTTGCACAGCCGTAATAATGTATATATTCGGGTAAGCTGCTTAGAATTGAGAATTAATTTGATGTCACTGGGTCCTACATTATTATAATACTATTCCAAACCGTCATATTCAACCATGGAAGTGTACAGTTGTTGGTGGGGCTTCATAACATCGAATGAGTCCATTTGCGTAACAGTAGATATTTACTGGTACTTGATGCCGATATATAGTCGTATATAATCAGCTGCAAATCATCGTTATAAGTGGCGCATTCTGAAAACATTCTGGCCATAAAGGGACGATGGGTGCTGTTCGATGAGACGCAGCCATAACGCGAGAGTGAAACTGCTCGTCCTCCCCAGCGATTCGATGAATGGTCACGATTCAGGGCTGTGATTCTGATTGTATACTTCGTTTTGTCTCCTATTCACCGTCTCATTTGGTTTGCTTTGTTTTACCTCCTATGCTGTGCTTGCGTGCATTTCATACGAGGCGTGTCAGTTGCATATAATTTGCATCAATTTTAAAACATTGATCCACATATATGCCATTGGCTTCATGTATCGTGGAGCCTTAAGAATCGATGTCAGTTGTCGAATGGATTCATCGTTAGACCCCGATTTAGCTTGGTCCACTGGCTTCCTGGTCATCCGCTTTCTGGACTGCCCTGTGTTTTGGCATCGGCGCTATCAGTCACTAGCCATGAACAGCATCAGAATACGGCCGCGATTGTTTATGGCAGAAATTTTTAGCGTGGGTGGTGTGGCCAGTACCACGCCTGGCCGCCTCCGTCTCGCCTGCACACTGCACCGGGTACTCGTTTAATGCCGAGTCAACCTAGTCGAGGCCCAGGACCTGTTCTGATGTACACCACTGATGTTGTCCGTGAGCGGTACAGCGATTGAACTCCAGTCGCCGGGTTAATTGCGCGGTGCGCGCTAACCACAGCGCCACCGCTCCACCACCACAATCGCCCACACACACACATGGCTCCACAGTCTTGAATTCACAACTTTGACATTTCCATGGAATGCTTTGTCAGTAAGAGCTCTTGACGGTCTGCATTCCTCTAGGACATGTTTTCAAATTGTGCTGCTAGCGATACTGCTATATTGGATAAGTTTCCCAACATCACCGAAAAACACGCCGTACAACACGATATACATCGCAGACCTTCACTGTTCATGATTATTTTCAGTTTTCTAAACTAAGAATCAGTCTGTTCTAAGGTTGCTTTTACTTGACTCATGCTGATGCAACTTTCGGAGGGTGTCGTGACACATCAATGCCCCAATTGATATCGAGTCTTCGAGCGCACGAGAAAGGGACATTGCGCGGAACGTCGCCTGTTGTGTACATCATTCCTTTTAAGACCACAGTGTTATTGATTAATATTGTCAAGTGTTTTTTTGTGTGGGGGGGGGGTACAATCGCCACTGTGTCATGAGAACTGATTTCTTCCAATCAAATCGCGTCCCTGATTCATGGCAATTTGTTGAATCGCCAAAAGAGTGAATCGTTAAACGTCTGTTGACCATTTGCTACTTTTACTTGAAGACGTAGGGGAGTTAACTTACTTGAATCAAGATTGCCCTGTTTTTTTTTTGTCATTCAAATGTGAGTAGAGACCAGCCTCCAAATTGCAATGTAAGAGATAATTGCACATCCCAAGGGCAAATATGTATTTGCGTGATGCATTCCAGTACTTGTATTGCGATTACCGTAGAAATAGTTATGATAAACTTGTCCAGGAAAACTTCTTAAGACATTGACATTATTCTATATACTGTACATGTTGTTTAACGAGACTGCGTATTGTTTAAAAAATCCGATTCAAAACTTGTGATGTAATCGAAGAAAGATATATGACTGACAACAAATAACTTGGGCCCAACTTTTTTTCCTTTGTCATTTCTAAAAACAATCAGTCAAAAGCACTCTGCTCTGGGTTGTTTCTCCTTTGCCGTTTCATGTTTTCATACAAATGTGCACCAACTTGTACTCGTGCTTTTACCAATGGGTTATTTGGCACGATGTCCAACGTTTCGCTCAAAGCGGCTCCTGAAAAAGCCCCAAGCACGTGGAGCGAAACATCAGACCTCGTGCTGAACAACACGTGGCACAAACACGAAAGCACGCTTGGGGGCTGTGCGACTCGACTGCGAAAAATCTACTCGGTCCAATTTTGTTTGTTTCTGTTTTCCTGTGTGCGAGCGCCGTAAGACAGGGAAGTGCGCTGCGTGTGTGTGTGAATGCACAGGTGTTGCACGCTTGGTTTTTAAAATATTTTGTGTTATTTGTGATGTTCCACAGACCGTTTTGCTGAATTGGTGTGTTGCGCTTTCAAGATTCCACGCCTTCCGCCTTCACGATGGCAGCGGCTCCTGCCTACGGTGAGGGCTCGGATATTTATAACGATTACGCAATAACATTACGTCATCGACACTGGTAACAAACTTAAAGGTGCAGCACTGCAATTAATTGTTCTCCACTGCTGTGGGACCACGAGAGGGAGCCCTAGAAAGCCTCTCCAGGACGGTGTGTTGGCCCCACACTTCCACTCTGGTCAGACAACCTTGCAGAGGTTGGACTACGCACACTAAAACACGTTTAAACCTACCTACCTTTGTGGGATACACGAAATGTACTGCTGCTTCGACGAGGGCATCTAAAGATGGTCGCTGCATCGGGCGCTTTCAGATGCGCTTCTGCGGCCATCTGGAACGCTCTTCCGATATTGCGAAACTACTGGAGCCATGCACTTTTAAACCCAGAGTGAACATTTATTTCACGGTTGGCTACGTACGCTGCAACATAAGTTCTACATACATACGTGTGGACTAAAGAAACTTGACCAATGTAGCAACTTCCGTGCCAGGAGATAGATTTGAACCGGCGCCCTCTAGATTGCAAGTCCAGCCAGCTGACCATTACGGCACGGCGGCATTCGATTTGACACTGGACTTGTGAGAATATTTGCGCCGATTTTTAGAGGCCACCTTTTTTCACGGTGGGCGGATGACGACATTGCGGGAGACGGGAAGAGAGCGTGGAACTGAACGCGCGGTTGGAGGTACGCGTCGGAGGTGTTTGCGTGGATATTTGTAGCACAGTGCAGAATGCATTGTCCTCACTGGTTTGTTTCTTACCCGGGCGAGGTTTAAGTTGGTGTCCAAGCTGCTTCCTCCGTCTGCCCCCTGCTATAAAGAGTGTGTCACGTTGAATTGTCTGCGTGACGTTTGTGGCGGTTTGGACGGCTTGTGGGCACGCGTTGTGTAACTTACCGCTAAATCTGCCCAACTTGCGATTTTGTGTTCCTTATATTTCGTTACGTTTTCTTTTTGTGGTCGGCTGGTTTATGTTGTATACGCTTGCTGTTGTGGGCAGCATTTTGAGATGCTTCTAGCCTGTCGGGGTTGAAGTTATTTCCTGCTCAGCTGAGCATCACTTGCCACTCATTTCCGAATAACAGCCCCGAAGGTAGTGGTATAAACTCCACATTCCTCTGGCGGGGACAAGTTTACATTGTACAACGCACTGTTGTATACTTCCCCATGAAGTGGTGTATAATTAATGGGCCCAGATGACCCTTCTGTTGCAAGCCATGTGTACCGTTGCTGTGCGGCCTGGCTGCTTTATAGCGCTGTATTTAGATGATACTGTACATGATGTTTATGTTGAACTTCTTTCGCACCATACGCAGCCAACCGTGCTAACCGGAGGTGACTATATCATCCAGAATGCACCCAGTCTCATCAGATCTCGAAATCTTGAAACTCAATTTTAACCCACTTCCCAATGTCGTATCGACTGCAAACTTGGTATACTTATGTCATAATGGTGACAATACTATATTCTATAATTAAAAATCAAATATTTATATTTTTAAGCAATCTTTTTTATATCTTATGTTTCGGCTTGGGTCTAATTGTCCACGCTCAACTCACGTTGGCTGTAAATCACCACGGCCCCTTACGTTATGGCAAGCTTCGGGGCCACTTCCTGGAGTCGTGGAGTTCTGCCATTACTCGTACGGTACATTTCATTAAAGCGTGTTTTACATTTTTTTTTAGTATATATTATTCAGAAGCGACTTGGTTCATTTGTGGCAAGCTCTTTGCGTCTAATGAGTGCAACTTTATAATATTAGAGACTTACCCCATTGAAAACCGGCCACATTGATCACATGGCTCTCCAAAACGTTAAGACGCAAACCAGAGGGGAAAAAACACGACAGTATTTGAAAATATGGAAGTGCATCTTGCCTCGTCGGCTATTTTTGTCGGCTTTCATACTGCCACTTAAAAATATTTCACAAGAAGACGCTCACCTGTGGGAGAGTGTCACGTTATCCATTCGTGTGCCGTGTCCCATAGTGACGATTGGCCTCCCACAGCGGTTGGATCGACACGATTTGGATAGCGGTTCAATTCAAGAATCAGTTCTGTCTCATTTTTGCCTTCTCGTTTGTATTATTTCTAACTTGTTTTCCCGTCTTATATTACGTATGCTTTTTTTCACGGCAATAGCCTAGCTATAACCTTACCATTATTTTCCCATGATTGGTACAAATGATAAATTATTGATTCTCATATGCATGTTCCGATGTATAAATGTATGTATGGTGTGCACAATAATGCATTTTAATAGACGAGTCGATGTATCATTCAACGTCCACCATTCGTGATATCTGCAAGCTCTGCGTAGCCTGGACTGAATCGTCAACGCATGCTAAGCCCTCTTAACACAGCTGTTTCCTCGCGTCGCGGAAATCCTTGGGCACAGATCGAGACAGATGCGTCTGATTCAAGTCGTTTCCCAAGTATGGTGGGTTTATGGTCTCATATTCTTAGGTTTTTTCGGTAAAGTCACGTAGGTAAAACATTAAAATTAATAAAAGTAAAATAAAATAAAAATCACGACGTTTCGGAGGCAACACAAGCTTCCGTCTTCAGGTGGAACCGTCACAGCCACGACAGCTGTATCAAGTATATTTTATTTTACTTTTATTAATTTTAATGTTTTACCTACGTGACTTTACCGAAAAAACCTAAGAATATGAATCCTTGCAGTCACGAAAGCTTCAAATCTAGAATTTATGATCTCAGCCTGGTCACTGATGACTGCACAGAAAGACCACCACATTAAGTTTGCCTCGACATTTAATTCGGCTAAATTCCAGCTGTGAGAAATGAAAACAACAGTTTTGCTGTGGTGCGGTGATGAACTTTCAGTGGCAGCGCGAGTAGGAGAGCACCATCCACAACTCTGTGGACCAGAAGAGGTCTCGGGGGAAGCTCTGTGACATCCACTTCCGTGGGCTGTTCTCTAACATGAGGGCTTGTATTGCTCCGTGAGAGAGAGAGATATCTGAATGCATACTGGATCTCGTGACATGACAACGACGATAGCACTTGTTAGATAACATTCGCGAACAGATACAAAACATATTTTAAAACAAGTTAAGACAAACGTAAAAGTTGTCCTCATTTGTCTGTAAAAGTCATTAACTAGAGGTACGGAAGCCGATGGACAGGCAGCTGGCACAACAAAATATTACATAATTCTAAACACTGTAGTCCTTTCCGCTCTGGTTTGTGTTTCGAAGTTTTGGTCAAAAACACTTTTTTACATTTGGCCGACTTTTTTTTATGGAGTTAGTCTCCGACAGCAACACAACTTTGAATGAAAGTTCAATTGATATTGGAGCATCTTTATGAAAAAAAATAGTGCCCCCCTCACCCCCCCCGTTCATCAGGGATGGACGAAGCTCATTCATGCTCGTGTTTAACCTTCGTTGGAAAGTGCGCCGTGGTGGCGAGATGTTAACTACCTTGCCTGGTATACAGGAGGTCGTGGTTTCGATCCCGACGCTGACCCCTGTGTATTTGGAGTTTGCGTGTTCTCCCCGTGGTCGCGTGGATTTTTCTCCGAGTCCTCCAGTTTTCCCCTCCACATTTAGAATCAACGTGCGTTTTATAGTATTTGTCTGCGATACATTTCCACGTGATAAACCACTTCGTTGAGCTCTCATTTGTGATAGCCAGGTCGCTTTGGTGGGCCTTACCTGGTAAAATAAAACATTTTCATTATTCGTTTAGCTTTCAACTTTGAGTGACAGTGTGTGGAGCATTGGCAAACACTCGTGCAAGAATGCTCGGTTCGAGTGCCAACTTCAGGTGCCTTCTCCCGCTGTTTTTTGCACGGCTTTCCGCCGAGTTTCATAACTCAAGCAAGAGGCAACGTGTCGTGGCTGTCGAACCGATAGTTTACTGTAAAAAAAAAAGTGCTTCGCAGCGAACGTGCCCACGTAGCGCGGTGTCGCGGACGGGCGAGCGTTCGTGTGACGCGGCGCGGCGTTTTTCTGCAGGGCACTGGCCCGGAACCATGGGCCCCCTGAAGCGCTGGGTGCTGGAGTCGCACGAGAAGATCGTGGACGCCCTCTACAGCATCGACCACCTGCTCGACCGCCTCATCTCCAAGCTCGTGCTCACCGACGAAAATTACAACGAGGTGAGTTCGCCGGCGGCTCTGTTCGCTCGGCTCCCTCGTGAACCGTCACGATTCGGGGGTTTGAATTGCCGCGGGGCGGGGAATGTGTTTTTCGCCGTTGCGCAATGCACGTGGAACCCAGGTCATTGAGGGGTGGGGGAGTGGGGGGCAGAGCATAGACACGGGAACATGGGAACTACAGTCCAGTGTATAAGAATCGTTGTTGCTGCATGGCCTTGTGCTGCCCCAAACATATCCCTGCACCCCTGTGGCACCCTGCCTTGTGCACGGTGCTCGCCCATCCGAGTGCTCCCCTCGCTCAACCCCTGCTGAGTTTTCCGAGATCTGCCGAGAGATTCGGGGCACATTCGATGCGATCTGATCCTAGAATAATAGGCACTTCACTTGTACTCGAAAACATTAGCGCCGCCGATTGCCGTTGCACGCGAACGCCGCGATCGCCGCGGCGATTTGAGTCGCGTTTGAAACGGAGGCTGGTAAAATGTGGAGAAGTGGATTGTGGGGGGCGGGGGGAGCAATGGTGGAATGGATTTTTTGAGAACTGTCATCGGCGCGCCGTACGCCTACGCCGCCCGCATCTGTGCCTCGCCCGCTCTTTAAGCAACCAAACCCACATTGGCCCAGCGTGGTTTAGTCCGATGAAAATAGCCGCACGTTGCAGGGAGGCCCTCAATCCCGCATTGGATTGACAAAAGGGCTGTGCGCGTGCACGAGGAAGTGGTGGTCTTGAGCAACCCTTGCTTTTGAAGGACGTGGGCTTTTTTGTTCCCTTTCCATTGCTCGGCTCCATTGCGTTAGTGGCGTAGTTATTTTTAACCCGTAGCTGCCGTGCAGTTGGCCTAGGTATCGAGTGTGCAGGCGGTGTAACCGCACCGGGGCTGCACGTGCTGGAGGGGCCCGGGCACCGGACAGCCGTCAAGGAAAGGGGGAACATTTTTTAGATAACTGCACTTGTACCCTTGTATGTATGTTGAACTTCTTTCACACCGTACATAGCCAACAGTGCTGATCGGAGGTGCGGGGGAAGGACAACAAGCTAAACACACAAACAGCATCCTACGTTTATCTCTCTGCATAAAATGATTTGCCCGCTGTGTCGCCGTTTATGGATGTTTCGTAGCAACATTCGTATCAGTTGGCAAACTGTAAAACCGGGATAGACGTCTGGTTCTCGTCAGCAGAGCCGGACGTGGTCTACCAATGCCAATGGCATGTGACTGATTTCCTGTTGTAGCCGTCTTTCAATCTGCAAGCTTCGTTTTAGGTGTTGAGAACCGCCTCGGTAATTGAGGGGCGGGGGCGGGGGGCAGTGTGCGAGAGCCAGAGTGGAATGCACGATAAGACGGCAGCAGATCGTATCTTCACTCGTGCTGTTTCGCGTTGAACATATGTTTCTAGCTCGTCGTTTACATCGGCCGTGTCGCTGAGTTTTGATACGTGCCACACCACGGGTTCACGGTTTCAACAAGGTCGCGGCTACAGGGTTGCGCCACTGCGGTGCCCTCGGTCGTGGGCTCGGCAAGACCCCGGGGGTGGCTGCCGGGGGGGGGGGGAGGGGTTCTGTTTGTGAGACGCTTGCCCCATCTCGGCGGCAGGTGCGCGCGGAGCCCATCCCGACGAAGAGGGCGCGCAAGCTGCTGGAGATCGTGCGGCTGCAGTTCAGCGAGCAGCAGGTGGAGGTGTTTGTCCAGTGCCTCGCCAACAGCCAGACCGCCTACCCCAAGCTGCGGACACTGCTGCAGCATCGCCCGCAGCCGGGAGGTGCGCACCGCAACCCGCCACGTGCGGCCCTCTGTCCGGCAGCCTGTGCACGTCTCTGTGTTGCGCGCGTGGGGAGCGGCGGCGCGGCGTGCCGAGCTGCGCACCCGGCGGACCGAGTTCGGTTCCCACTCGCGTCCAACACCCAGTGACAATGATATCTGAACCGGTCATGGGCATCCCCTAGGTCGACTCGGCCTTAAGTGAGTACCTTGTGTGATGTTGTCGCCACTGGGGAGACAAAGGCGGCCGGGGCGTGGTGCTGGCCACCCACCCCCTCGTGTGCCACAATGCCGGCCCTTCATAGGTGCTCGCTAACAGCACTTGCCCCGACCACCGGTTAACAGGCTACACTCGGTGACCTGAGTTCGATTCCCGCTCGCAACAAATGACAGTGGCGAATATGTGAACCGGTCCTGGGACTCCCCTAGGTCGACTCAGCCTTAATTGAGTAGCTGGTGCGATGTGTAAATGTCACCACTGGGGAGACAAAGACGGCAGGGGCGTGGTGCTGGCCTCCCACCCCCTCGTGTGCCGTGCCGGCCTTCATAGGTAGTTGCCCCAACAGGCAGGCACTTGCCCTCGCAGTCTGTTAAAGGCTACACGGGGGATCTTTGTATTTGTCTCGCATCACACGGAGAGCATTAATTCAAGTGCACTCTGTATTTGATTGCGATGTGCACTGATCGTCAGACACATCATCGAGTCTAGAAAATGATTGACAGCGTTTTGTCAATCAGCCGCTGCATGAAGGCCTCCCGGTCATTGGGGTTGTTGACCATACTTCACCGCGCTGGTCGGACGAGCATCTGATTTTTGCAACGACTTAAATTGTATTCAAAAGGTGGGTAAACGTGAAATTAGTTGGGACCATTTTGCTTGACATCGCAATTGCCGAGCACAGGCACAACACCAAGTGACCGGCAACAAACAGCACAATTCAAAACAAAGGGTCGATAATTGTTTTTTTACCCTTTTATCTGGCAACAAAACTGACACCTTTTTTTACAAGGAGTCATGTTTGCATTGACCACAATACCTGGGTTCGGAATGCAAACAAACAACACAACTCTGATAATGTATTGCACTGTCCTTGAAATTGATTGGTCCACACCCGAGACAGCTTTTCTTAGAGCCCAGTCTCAGTCACATTCACTTTAAGATGTTTTTTTTGTTTATGTTTTTAGTTTGTTGCGGTTGCACCCGATTGAAGAGCCGAATGGCTCACAGGGCTATACCTAATAAATGAACTTGAACTTGAACATGGTGTTGGACCAGATGACGCCAAAAGGCGCACAAAGGGTCGGTCGTAAAAGACGGGAGATGGACACGATGATTTGCTGCTGTCTTTAATCACTTCACCGCTGCCTTACATCATTCGAGTCGCGGTCACTCTGTTCATCGCGTAGTTTGAGAGTGTGCTTTGATATTTTCACGCAGTAATTCTTCACTTTTTTTGGGGAGAATAATAATGGCACGGTGTTCCTTTTCGCATTCTGATTTGCTTTTATTTCTAATTTATTCTTCCAGATAAAAGATATGTCAACACAGGTATGTAGAAGGCGGCATAACTCCGGATGTGCTTGCCTCACGGCTACTAACAAAGCAGAGTTTCTTTTCACATTCTAACGGCAAGCTCACGTTGGCTATCGAAATAAGACTTTGCTTGAATACACTCTAAATTTTTTGGCACTTACTTAAATGTCGGTTGTCTTATGTTGCTCTCTTCTCTTTTCAGAGGTCAGAAGTTTCCCAACAGGTGAGAAAGAACACATTCATTAAAAAAATAAAGGATGATCAATGTATCGATACCCCCATTAAAAAATATTGAGAAATGATAGGAAAACCAATGTTTAATTTCATTGCCTCTACACGTCCCCTCCACCAATCACGGTTCTCGTATTCAATCTTTCCATTCTCTTTTCCTCTGTAATATACGGAGCCATCGCTTTCGCAATATCCCTACACTTGTGTGAAGTGCCATTCGAAATCAGTGGGGTGTCTATCCACGGTTCACCCTGTTGCATCATTTCGGATGGAGCGGCTGCACAAATTCATCTTACGATGCACGTTTGTCCACACTTCATTACACGGACAAGACAAGTTTAAAACGCACAGACAAACGATCCATCTCTCATCGCCTCGCCACTGCCCTCGGCATACTAAAAAGATTATTTAAGTCGTATCACGATGCTTTCCACTTGAACTGAATTGTTTTAAACAGACTCTGTTTTCATCAGCCAGACAGAGCGCCGTTGCTGTGTTGCCATACTAAGTTGCCACGGTTGTTGTTGTCTGTGGTTTTTGTTGTTGTCTGGTGACGATTGCCAGTGACGTTTGCCCTATGGTAGTCAAAGTTGTGGTTGTGTATCGTGGCCTCAACACTGGACATTGCTTAACTTTTAAGTGGAAAGCATCGTGATACGATTTAAATATTATTCTTAGTATGCCGAGGGTAGTGGCAAGGCGATAAGAAATGCATCGTTTGTCTGTTCGTTTTATCCGTATTTTGTCCGTGTAAAGAAGCGTGGACAAACGTGCACCGTAAGATGAATTTGTGCAGCCGCTCCTCTCGTCTACACACAAATCTCGTGATAAAAGAATGTGTTTCACAGCCACTTTCCTCGACACTCGATACTCGGATGATAGGAGAAAGCAGGCACGCAGATAAATATGAATTTGCCCCGGGTCGATTACGGCGCACGGACAACTAGACGAATGGATGATAGGTGAATGAATCGGAGGCTTTTCACTGCAAGCGGCAAAGGTACAGCCCTGCAACTGCTTGCTCACGCCCCTACTGCTAGAAAGAGCTCCACTCGAGGGAGCTGTAGAGTACCCCCTCCTTGGAGGGTGATGTGACCCACTCGTCCGCGCTGGCCAGACGTCTCGGAAGACGTTGGGGGGGGGGGGGTGGGGGGGGAGAGTACCGCCACCGCACACGTTCGTACCAGTGGATCCAAGAACCCTGTCCCGTTATTTCAGCGACCGCGCCGGTGAGATCTAACCGGCGAGCCCTCCGCGCTGACACCCCCCCCCCCCTCTCCCCACCGCGTGCTTGTACTTCGCGCCGCCGCAGTGGAGAAGCTCCGCCGTCAGTCGAGCGAGCTGTGCCACCGCCTGGGCGACCTCACGGCGCCCATCACCGTGCAGCTCTTCGCCAACGAGCTGCTGGGCCACGTGGAGAAGGAACACGTGGAGAATGCCAACACGCCCTTCGACCGCTCCAAGAAGCTCATCGACGTGTGCCTGCGGCGCGGCGAGCCCGCCTGCTGCCTCTTCTACAAGGCCCTGCGTCACGAGGACCCCAACCTGGCCAGCGAGATGGGCGCCTTCGACGGTGAGGGCTGCCACCAACACCGCCACCCCCCCCACCCGGCGAGATGTTAACTACCTCGCCTGGTATACGGGAGGTCGTGGGTTCGATCCCGACCCTGACACCGGTTGCATATTCGGAGTTTGCGCGTCTCTCTCTCTCACCTCCCTGCGTGGGTTTTTCTCCGGGCCCTCCGGTTTTTCCCCTCCACGTTTAGAATCGACTTGCGTTTAGAGTATGTAGCTGCTATAACTTTACACGTGATAAGCCACTTCGTTGGGCTATCATTTGTAGCCAGGTCGCTTCTGAAAAAGGAGCTATACAGCTCAGTGGGCCTTACCTGCTAAAATTAAACGTTTGGGTACGGGTAGCCGGGTATCGGGTACCCGATTGCGACCTCTGTTGTGTGGTGATGATGATGATGTCATGGTCCCAGATTTGAACAATTCCGGCAAAGTTAATTCGAATGGGATTACGATCATCGCCCCTCCCCACCCAACTTGAAAACTTGGCAGGACCCTCCTGAAAAAAAAACCTGGGTAAATGGGCACAACAACAATAATAATCATCATACTGTGTGACACTCTATAACCGTCCATGTTACGTCAAGGATACCCTGTGATTGGGCCATGGCTACGGCCTTTGTTCAAGCTTGAAGGTCACAGGTCACAGGTGAAGGTGAAGAGGTCATCACTCCCGACCGCTAGACCTCTCTTTTTCGACGTTCAAAACGCGACCTCTAAGGCTCGCTCCGGCAGGCTCTATCCGCTGTCATCCAGCTTCAGGGTCTTTAGGTTTCTCATCTGTGGGTGCTCATTTAAATGTTTACATCTGTGAGCTGTCCTATTCCATCCTCTGCACCACTTGTACGTTTCCACGAGACGATGATGATTATTTACGATGAGTTGGATGGCTTCCATAGCACGCCTTACTGTGAAAACTACAACTTTTAAGGGAATCTTTTCAAATCTACAAAAAAGAGATGGTAAACAAGTTCGTCTTAAATTGCCTCTTGAAAGACTCGAGCGTTGCCGTGAGTTTAATGTCTGCAGGTGATGATGATGACGGTGATGTGGAAGCATGAATACAAAGATGATGGTCATTATCTAAAAGCACAATGTGTATAGGATGGAGGGGGCTGCAGGTTACGGATGAATATGCTCGCACATACCATTCTTTTACGAATCAGAATGTGAACGCGCGGTTTTACGATATCGACGTGCGAAACTTGGATGTTACCTTGGTCGTTCGCAAATCGCCGTGCTGACGGTGTCATTTTGCCTTTCCAGTCGAGAACGTGACCTGCGTCTCTGTCGAAACTACAGGTGTGTTGACACTTTCACAGCGACGCACGTGTTTTCAACCAGGCGCTTTGGAGGGTGAAGTAGATTTATATATAATAAAAAATCCCCACGCTTGGTCACATGTGACATGGCCAAGAGAGGCAGTACGGTCAATTTGGGTTGAGTTTTGAAATCCACCTTTGTGAACTTTTTGAGTGTGGTTATTAACTGGTGGTGTAGTTCTGGTGACAGAATAGGTGGGAGTGGTTAAGGAGGGGGGGGGGGGTGGTAGGGGTAGTGATAAGGGTTGGGGTAGGCCTGGTCGTAGCTTGGGGCAGGGAGTAGCAGAGTAGCAGGATGGGCTAGGGCATGGGTCGGCAACCTATGGCTCCGGAGCCGCATGCGGCTCTTTACGGGCTGCTTCTTGACGATATGTACGTATGTATAGTATGTACTCAGATGCATTGCGGCTCTTGAAATACTGAATTTTGTACCGAATTGGAAATAAATGGCTCTTCTTGTTATTTTGGTTGCCGACCCCTGGGCTCGGGAGAAGAGATAGGGGGTTGTTTTTAAGGAGCAACAGAAGCAGGTTGGTGAAGATGATCGTTCTACAAATCCTCCTGCGTCTTTCCACCTTAGCAGTATAAATGTGTACACGACGGTTAGTCGCGTGTGGTGGGGTCAAATGTCGATACTCTGACCTCTTAAAAGATGGTCTTGGCGATTTCAAACGAGTAGGGAGGGATCTCTAGAACTCTAACGAGCGGGCAAGCAATTGTGAGAGGCTGCACCTTAGCCATCTTTCAATTCAACCGCTGTTGGTATTACTCTTTGGTTCTTTCGGTAAAGTCACGTAGGTATAAAATAATATCCGCATTTCCAGTTTCTTCAGCCTCCCACTCCCAGCCCCGCTCACTTATCCCCCCCCCCCTCCGGCATTTTGCCTTGCTCGTGCCTTGCTCGTGCCTTGCTCGTGCCTTGCTCGTGCCTTGCTCGTGCCTTGCTCGTGCCTTGCTCGTGCCTTGCTCGTGCCTTGCTCGTGCCTTGCTCGTGCCTTGCTCGTGCCTTGCTCGCCCTGTAATCCCTCTAGCTTGCAGCACTCCACTCCCCCTACCGCACACCCCCCTCTCCTCCCCCCTCTCTACACCTATATAGCCTCTTGTTACAGCAGCCCTTTTGCCCACTTCAGCAATTGTTTCTTGCTGTGGTTGTCCCACCTGATGACGGACGCTTGTGTTGCGCCCGAAACGTCGTGATTTAATTGTTTTTATTTTCTACCTACGTGACTTTACCGAAAGAACTAAGGAGTATGGATCCCTGCAGTCACGAAAACTTCAAATCTAGCTGTTGATATTGCCCATGCACTTTCATTTTATTGTTGCACCCAGTGCAGTTGATGTTCGTCGTTGTGAGGTCAGGATGTGCGTGCAATGTGGCTGGCAAGGGGAGAGGGTGGTCAGCGGTTCGACTCAGGGGTTGTCTGTTCTTGCATTAGGTTTGATATGATTTTACTTTTCCATTTGTCTAGGGGAGACTCCTCAAAGCTCGCTGGTCTCCCAAGTATCGGTCTCTCCGCAGACGCCGGTCACCACCGCCTTCCCAGAGACGGGAGGTAAATACAGAGCGGTGCATTAACGCGGGAGGAGTCGCTTGAGGAGTAGGGAAGGAGATGGGCTCTCACCAAGGCCATTCACAATGTGACAATAGAAGATAAGCACCTTGTGGTTTTTCTTATTATAGCGCTTTCCCAAGTGTATATCTTAAAACAACATATTTAGGCAGTCCCCGCTTTTACGACACGTTGCGTTCCTGGAAACTCCCGTCGTAAATCTAGTTTCTGCGTAATAAATTGACCCATGGCGGCATTTGATAAATGTCGTGAATGTGGACCAACGTAAACCGGAGGCCGCCTGTTTATCTTCCAAAGCCGATATGAATAGCCTTGGCAAGAGCGCTTCTCCTTGCCCGACTCCACTTCTTCTGACTCGTAATTTGTGCGTTCGCAGCAAAGCCCTCCCGTGTCCACGAATAATTTTCATATTATCTGAATGTTATTTTTCTATGAAGGCCTTGGCCTGTAAATTGCTTTTATGACTGCATTGGTTTCCACTGAATCGGATGATGATGCACATGGAGTCATCGTCTGCCGTGATCAATCTTCCACCGGATGAAGGCCTCCCCACCTCTCGTGGTACCTGCTTTGTAACAATCCATCTAGCACCCTGCACAGGAATTGCTTTCATCATCTCATCTCCACAGTGGGCATCCTCTAGGGCGTAGTTCCCTCCCCTGGCTGCCACTCCGTCGTTAGTCTCTACCGCTGGTCATCATCCCTTCCGGGGACGTGTCCTGAGGCTCACAACGGAGCAGCAGTCACAAGGTGGGAACAAGGCCGCTGCCGGGATGGAGCGATAAGATCGACGCGTGTGCAGGAGCGGATATGGATTGTGGCATCGCAGGATCACAAGGGATGGCGGTGGATAGGTCATGGCTGCGATGATCGTGATAATGTAGTAATCGCCGTGTATGTCTGCGCGTATAATCTCACGTGCGTGCGCATGTATAACTGCGTGTGGTTCGTTTGTTTCTGTCTTTTTCATAGTTCAAGGTGACCTTACATGGCTGGTCAGAGATAAGAGCACTGATGGTAAGTTGAACATGTAGGCTTTCGCGACCAATAAAGACACGATCTAACCAAACTAAACGTTATTATTACTGATGGTGGGTATGACCTCGGTACAGCTGCATTGCTTGTGTTGCCCGCGTCTCGAAGGGCACGATACACGAGGTCGACAGTGTTCGTTGCCGGCAACAGTTACCGTGACGTTTTCTTTTGTAAAAATACAAAACATTCAGTCGTCCAAATACAGACGCGTCTGGTCGCTGTTCACTCAAGTCGGTAACTGGGATGGCAACGTCCAATCAGTTCGCAGAGGCCACGTGATCATCTGAGGTTTGTCTGCCAGCTCTGGACCAGTCGCCGTTCAGCAAAAACACTTTTCAACAATCCCGATTTAATTGGCCAGACATAACTCAAGTCACTCCTTGCTATATGCGGTGCAAAGTTACCGAAGTAAATTTGTTGACGACGACTGCCATACATTTGGTCGAATGCAACTTGGCCTTAGAACAGGTGTGGAGGACAATCCTTTGCCGAGGGCAGATATGACTTTCAATTAAACCTTTGGTGAGCCACGCATTAAAACACACGAGCACACACCACAGTTACTCACTCCTGTCACTGCAAAATGCCCTGCCAGTTACACGAATGCATGGAGCGTGCTAAAATTATAAACACAGTCGAGCCAGGTTCAAAATATATTCCCCTCTAGTAGCCGATTAGTGCAGCTAAGATACTTCCCATGACGAGTCGATTCAATCTGTGGGCCGTTTCGATGACCTGAGAAGTTCGTTTTTGGGCTGTGTCTGGCCCGCCGACGGCGTGTTCCTCACCCGTGCCTGAAGCGATCTGCACCTGGCTTGCAGGAGCGCAAGCCCCACCGGAGGTGCGTTGACGTTGCGACGAAGCAATGTCAATGACCGATGTCCGTTATTCAAAAATGACACGAATTGAATCGTTGGAGGAAAAGTCTCGCGGAGTCTCAAGACCGCATCGCTGCGATGTTTTGGCCAACCCCGTTCGTGAGCATTTGTCTTCATGTGGGTGTACACGGATGCCCGGAGAAATCCCTTTGTATGGGGGATGGGGGGGGTGGATTACAACTCAGCTCTGCCATCTAGCCACCTTACAGCCCCATGTCTACAGCACCTGGGCAAGCCCCACCGTCGTTCATGGAAGCACCGAGCAGGCTCAACCCAGCTCAGTGTTTCGAGATTTGACGAGATGGGGATGCACTCAGCGTGGTCATAGGCAGTTTGTCTACGCAAATGTCCATGCGATTTCCGTGTTGTGTTAAAAAAAAAAAATCCTTTCATTTAGAACCCCGGAGCCTCGCGACAAGTCGGGACTTCGACCCAGCAACGCCCAACAGCAGCAGCGATAATGGATTTGATTCTGGTACGTACCGACAGCGGACTGGAATTGAGAAGCCCTCATATTCTGGGTCTCCAGCAGTTGACGTCAGCAACGATTTTTTCTTTTGTTGTCCCCAGTGTTCAGCGACAGCCTGACGCTGGAGTCCGTGGGAGGAGAGAGCGTCACTCTCTCAGCCACCGAGCAAGGTGAGCGGGTCTCCTGGTGAAATCCCACACACCCTTCGGAGGCTGGACGCAACTCTCTGCCATCGCCAGAAATACGAGTAACATGTGACCAAAGCGGTATGCACGGCCGATATGAATCCCTCCCCGTGGCGCACCCGGCCCCTCCCCCCCGCCCCAGAGCTGGCAAACGAAGTGATGCGCGCGCTGTCCCTGGAAGCTGCCGCCGCCACGACGAGCCCCGACTACGACATTCTGAGCTTCTCCGAGTTGCTGGGGCTGGGTCGTGAGCACGCGTGGGAGGCCCTGCAGGAGGCCGGCGGCTGGGACGTGCGGCGTCAAGTCACCGCGCTGGTGTGCACCTTCCTGAAGGCCACGGGCGGCGATGCCCAGAGGCTCCGTAACAAGCTGAAACAGGGAGATGCATCATGTAAGGCAGCGGGCGGTGGCGGCGTCGTCACGAATGCACGCGCACGGACACTTTTGCCAATCCTCTGCCGGGTGAGGGCCCCCTTCCCTGTGGCGCTCGGGTCGTGGGGGTCATTTGGCCATGCTTGGAACGCGCTGGTCGGTGCGGGTTAACGAAGGACGTCGCTGTCGCACTCGCAGAATGAGCGCAAAAATGCAGTGTCTCCCGGTCACTCGGACGCTGAGGCGGGGTACCGCTGACATCGAATCCGAATTCCGTTTGTTGCCTGTTATTTAAACCAGGTTCTCTCGAGTGCTGTGAAACGGTCTCGGCTACGTCGCCAGTGATGGCGTGAAAACAAACCTTGGCTTCTGCACTTAATTTAAAATGTCGATGCGAGTGTCACGGCCAAATGCGGCGTTGTTCCTCGTCCCCCTTGGCCTTGAGCCACGGAGTTGTCATTTACACTTCTCCTGCGAGAAAAAAACTTGTGGTTTCGTCACGTGCAACTTTTTTGACGACCCCCCACGCATTATCAGAAAAGAAAAAAAACGCAAAAAAAATTGCAACAAAAATGCTCCAAAAAAAACCAACCACCCACGTCGTCCTAGAATTTTCTCCGCAACCACGAACGACCTCGCTCGCGCCCTCCCCCCCCCGCCACGACAGGGTTCCTCGTCTCCGAACGCGGCGTCTGCCTGCTGAACCTCATCTCGAAGGCGCACCAGGCCTTCCGTGCGGCCACCGACGCGACGGAGGGCGTCCGGGAAGCGCTGCGCCTGCTCGCGATCGTGCTGCGCGACTGTGCCCTCGCCCTCGCCCCCGAAGATGAGCTCCTCCCCGACGCCGCCCGCCCCCCGCCGCCGCCGAGCGTCGAGCGGTGCCTGCGGCGCGTCGCGGAGACGGCGCCCTTCCACCGGGAGGGGGCCGACGAGCTGCTCGGCGACCTGGACGACCCGGACGAGGCCTTCCTGGAGCAAGCCTCGATGCTGGCGGCGCAGCTGGTGCGCGAGCTGTTCAAGGCCGGCTCGGAGAGGGGCTCCCAGTACGGGCTGCACGTGCGAGCCCGGGACGCGTACGCGTGCACGCCGCACTCACTCTGGGGCGTCACCGGGTTCGCTGGTGAGACTCGCGCGTGCGCTGGGGGGGGTGGGTGGGGGGGTGTAATGACGGGCGGGGAAATTCCGCCTCGTTCGGGTCGCTGTTACGCCGGTTAGTTCGTAGCGACGAGGACCAGCCGAAGGCAGCGACCTGCGTTTGTTTATGGTCAGGTCTGTTGGTCTTAGTCGACCGCGCTTCGTTCTTTGGCGGGGCATTGCAGTCGTCGCATCTGATGGTTTTCGGGCACGGATAACAAATGTTGGCAAAAAAAAAAACACCCCTCGCTGTTCGATTTAAAGCTTTCGTGACTGCAGGGATTCATATTCTTGGTTCTTTTGGTAAAGTCACATAGAAGGGAAATAATAAAATAAAACAATAAAATTCTCACGACGTCTCGATTGCAACACGAGCAATCGTCATCAGGTGTGAAATCCACGGCAAGAAAATGTTATTTCCCTTCTTACGTGACTTTACCGAAAGAACCAAGAATATGAACCCCTCGCTTTCTCAACAGATATTACCATCGCGTAGTTTGTGAACAACGCCACTAACAGTGCCGGTGTGTTATGCTCCCCGGTCGTGGTCGAGAAGGACTCAGTCCGCAGGTGGTAAAGAAGCTGTGCAGAGAGCAGCAGAGCGAGAGCCACGAGGAGCTGCGCACGTCGCTGCGCAAGATTCTGGCGCGGAGCTCGCAAAGCCCGGCGGACAACCCCCTGGGCGAAAGCGGCGGCGGCAAAAGCGGCGTCGTCGTGCCGGACGTCCAAACGGAGGTCGACTCGTTGCTCCGCTGCGGCCGCTTCGACGCGCGGCTCGGCGCCCGCGTGCGCTGGGCGCTGGAACCCGACGCCGAGCGGCGGGGCCCCGCGCTTCCGCTGCACGCCCGCACGCTCGCCGACCTGCTGGTGTACGCGCGCCGCAGCGAGCGCCACTCCTTCGCCTTCCGCGTGGAGCGCGTGACGATGCTGGGCGGGCGCGGGCGCTCGCTTTGCGGCGTGCGCAGCGCGGGCTCCCTGGTGCGGATCGACGGCGCCATGGAGGAGACGGTGGGCTTCCTGACGAGCGAGCCGGCCTCGTTCCTCGCGAGCGTGCGGTGCGCGTACGTGCACGACGGGGAGGCGTACGAGTGCGCCGAGCCGCGCGTCTGCAAGGTGGCGTTTCCGCGCGCGTCTTCCGTCGCAACTGCCGCCCCCCCGCCACGAGTCGGACTCGCGGACGCGGCGTCCTCGGGGGAGGTCGTGGCGGAGAGCCCCAACGCCGTTTGGATCCGCGCGCGGGAAGGCGTCGCCTTCGAGAGTCTCGTCAGCGACGTCAGAGCCGCCCTTGCGTCGTCTTCCGAGCCGTTCAGCGTGGAGGCGGAGGGGTTCTGTTTCCGGGTGGAGGCGCACGAGAGGGAGAGCCAAGTCAGGTTGTCCTTTGACGGAAATGGGATTCGTGCGGAAAGCACGAACGGAGCCGTGGTGAAAACGTGACGGTGATTTTTTGTTGTTGTTCGCGACGAGAGGTAAAGGTGTTGCCCTACAATTGCTTGCTGATGCCACTGCCGGCAGAAGGGCCTCCACTAAAGGTCACTGGAGAGCCTTCTCCCTCCAAGAGGGAGTTTGGCCTACTCTTCCACACTCGCCAGCCATCTCGGAAGTGGTGGGAGTCTCCAAATGTTTTCCCCCCTCCACACGCGTCCTGCCGAACGACTCAACTGCGACGCACCCATTGACTGCACCGCTGGGTGGAGAGAGGCGGGGGATCAACAAAAATAAACTTGAACCATTGTTTAAACTGCCGTGCTCAAGTCATCCTGCCATGAGCAGCAGTGGGGCCAAAAGCGTTATTATTGTTATAAATGGTGCACGTGTGGATGAGCCTGGATATTTTTTTTACGTTTTTTTATATTTATTAATGTCTGTCCGAGCCACTTTTGATTCTTTCAGCCTGTTGCTATGTCTGTGCGTGTTGTATTACGAGTTAAAAAAAATATATATTTGAACTTGTAATGTGCTTGTAAATAATACAAGTGCGTCGCTCTCCGAAGTGTTTCCATGCTGCGTCACGTTCTCTGCGGTACGATGTCCGACGTTTCGCTCCACTTGCTTGTGAGCTTCTTCAGGAACTGAAAACCTGTGCAAAAGTAATGCAAGTGTGGTTTGATTTTAGATATTTGCTTGTTCTACTTTAATGATTCGTCCTGCAAAAACCACTCACGGTCTACAACGAGTTGGCTTCATATTCTTAGGTTTTTTTCGGTAAAGTCGCGTAGGTAAAACATTTTAATTAATCATTTACTTGATACAGCAAGTGTGCTGTGACGGTTCCACCTGAAGACGGAAGCTTGTGTTGCCTCCGAAACGTCGTGATTTTTATTTTATTTTACTTTTATTAATTTTAATGTTTTACCTATGTGACTTTACCGAAAAAACCTACGAATATGAATCCTTGCAGTCACGAAAGCTTCAAATCTACAACGAGTTGATTTCCTCCGTGCCCCGCCTTGGCTCCTGCCTAAAAACACAACCGAGCCGCGCTGGTGCAACGCTGAGCCAGCCTGGCGTGGCTCGGTAGGCACTCGGAGGTCGTTTTTCCACTGCAGAAGCCGAGCCGTGCCACCAACGTCAAACGCGGCCATTTGAGGGGGTGTGAAGCTAAGGCAACACGCACTGAACCCGTCAATTGTCCCACCCCCTGGCCCTGCTTGGCCCCGAGCCAGATCCATGTGCGGTTCCGGCTTTGGCATGGCAATGGACCAGTGGAAAAACCGCCCATATCGTGAGGGCCCCGCAAAGGCCTTTGCTCAGATGTGCCAGTGGAAAAGTGGATTATCGACTGTGATCATTGACCAATGAGCTAAATAAATAATATCTCAATTGTTTTTACTTTTTTCACTCGCCGATTCGCGTCTACATTTTAACACATTGATGGTAAATGGGGGTTTGAATGTAATGTAGCAAACAATCGTTTCAAATAAAAAATGTGCTCTATATATACGTTTGTGACAAATAAATTAACATTTTTTTTTAATGATGCTTGCTTGTCCATGATTTGTCCATAGCACGAGGTATTGCCTTTTAAATTACCGATACACCTACAAAAACGCGTTCCTGGATTCAAATCCTGATATCCGTCACCGAGTTTATGTCTGCGCCCGGCTACTAAATGATAATAGGCTTTCAATTTATTTTAAGCGTTCAAATCATTGCATGTACACTTGGTGTTGGGGCCATTCTCTCAACAGCACAAGGCTGTCACAGTTTGCAGTCGGGGACGACGACTGCCATGTGGTCTCCCAATTGAGTAATTGCAGGTAATGTTTCAACATTGGGAAATTTGCGCTATTGAAACTATTAAACTAATTATTTTTAATTTTACCAGGTAATGTTTCAACGTTGGCAAATTTGCGCTATTTAAACTATTCAACAAATTGTTTTTATTAATTCCAGGTAATGTTTCAACATTGGCAAATGTGCACTATTTAAACTATTCAACATTTTTATTTATTTTACCAGGTAATGTTTCAATGTTGACAACTTTGCGCTATTGAAACTATTCAACAAATAGTTTTTTATTAATTCCAGGTAATGTTTCAACATTGGCAAATTTGCACTATTGAAACTTCCAACAATTTTAATAATACCAGGTAATGTTTCAACGTTTGCCAAATTTAAATTATTCAACAATTTTTGTTTATTAATACCAGGTAATGCCCGCTTGAGCTGCGTCGCTTTTTAAATCCTCTATATTAAGTTCACTTGCTCGCTTGCTTGCGCGCTTACGACCGTGCAAATCTTTCGGTCGTTTTTTAACCCACTTCCCGTGATCCAATCGAGCTGACATTTTGCACACAGACTCGTTGTGCGTGACAATTTATTTTCGTGAAAAATGTTTTCCAAAATTTTCCACTTTTTAGGGAGAAAAAAAATTTCATATTTAATTTTTAGGAAAAAAAAATTTCATATTTAATTTAAAATACCAATGTGATAAAAATAAAACTCTTACTCAAGAAAAACAGAAATGAATAATAAAATAAAACCGATGCCACGCATATAAAGGATTTATAGTGAAAAACTTTGTTTTAATGGGTTACTTTTTTCAGATGCGACCTGGCCACAAATTGGAGCTCAACGAAGTGGCTTGTCACGTGGACATCTTATAGCAGCCAAAATGACTCTAAAACGGGCATGTTTAAAAATGTCGAGGGAAAAGCCGGAGAAATATCCACGCGACCACGAGAAACATCCAAATATACCGCAGGCGTCGGGATTGAACCCACGTCCTCCTCTATACCAGGCGAGTTGGTTAACATCTCCTAGCCACCACGGTGAGATGGTAACTACCTACGACGCCGACACACACGGCCTGTTCTTCAAAACATTCCTCCTGCGGAGGGAGCTGGTAGGAACGTTGGGTTGCTCGGTCAATGGCCAGGGTCAACGGCGGCGTGGTGTATTCCGCAAATATGCCCGACTGTGAGGGCGGGCACAAGCCGGCGTGAGTAGGTTAAACGTTGAGTTGTATAAGGGCACCACGGGGTGACCAGCCCTTCCCCACCCAGCCCCACCCCTCCACACCCAGCCCCTCCCCACCCAGCCCCTCAATCCCCACCCAGCCCCTCCCTTTCACGACGGACACAATAATCCCCTGTGGGCTGGTGTAACCAGGAGGTTCCTACCAGTATAACGCCACGGGATATTTAACGGCCACTGAAGCAGACGGAACCGTGTTCATGGACCAATACACCCGCAGTCTTATCCATTTTACGACTCGGCACACACCACAAGCAAACCACAAGTCCATGAACTGGACTGTACATCTATATCCGTTGTGCGTTGGTGGGGGAGCGAGGGGGGGTGTAACAATGAGACTCGAATATTTTACCCCCGAGTAATATCAACCATAATAGTTTGCACAATGTATAAACGACTCGCCAGTCGGGTAAATGCAGAAGTGGAAACGTGCAAGTGGTTGTGACGTGGTGTGTGACATGCCACTCGCATACCTGTCAACCCCTTATCAGTGCTGCCTACCTTATTACAGATCAATTCAGACCTTATTGGTCACCCCGTGGCCCTTATAAATATCCTACAAAGTCCCATCACAAGGGAGAATCACAAAAACAAATAGACAATCACCACTACTACGGGGCCGTTCACTTTAAATACATCTTAACAATAGAATTGTTATAACAACACCCATTTTGATAAATTTTCATTATTAACTATTTTATTATTTAAATTTACTAAGGTCACTTTTTATTTATTTCATGAAGGAACATTTTGCTTCTCCATCAGAGAATGGAGAAGCATATATTTTGTAAAAAATTTTTATGATTGTTATTAAATATTTTGATTTTAATGATTCTACCAGGGCTTTTCATTCTGTGGAATGAATGTGATTGTTATAATTGTACTCTCCATTTTGCTTCGTTCTACTACGAAGTTTCAAGTTTTTTTTCTAGTTATAATTACTTTTAATATTTAATAATTATAAGAGAATTTCTAAATAATATTCTGAACATCTGCAGTTTTAGTTATACGTTGAATATTTTCTAGTGAATTTTATGCAAAATTTCAGCTTTCCAACGCCTCCTTTTTAATAAATGTTTTCTCCTACAACATCAGAGTGCAGCGCCACATTAAATACGCACTACAATGACAATAGTTTAAAGTGATTGGAAGCATGTTTTATTTTCAAAATGTAAATATGGTTTTGGGGGCGGGGCAGAGCTTTGTGACGTCATATTTGAGGGGGGGGGGGTCAAAAATCGTCCAAAATCGAGTGACATCATTTATGAACGGCCACCAATTCCGTTCACAAAATCGACACTGGCGACAGGGCAGGCTGGTAGAATGCTGCCACCTAGCGCTGAATCACGCCCCATGCCTCACGCTACATCGGGCATTGTGCGATGTTGGCCATGATGTATGTCCAGTACTCTGAACTTCTTTCGCACCGTACGTAGCCAACCGTGCTAATCGGAGGTGCGATTAATGGGGCAATAGGTGTCGGCCTATTTGCGTGTCAGCCTATTGGCCTATGATCCCATTACTTGCGTCACAAATGAAGCCAGCTCCGCTGTTAGTCCAGAGGCCAAAGTAGATGTTGGTGCCATTATAAGGTAAACCCGATTGATTTTGTATGGCTAAATAATCGTAAAATGACGTGACATTCCACGTACGTAGCAAAACCGTGCTAATCATCAACCGTGCGAGCCAACATAGCCATCCATGACAAATCCACTGCTGGATGAAGGCCTCCCACAAATTGTCGCCACTTTTCGCCAACCCTGATAGGGACTGAATCGTCTCTAGCGCCTACACGCAGTGCCGCGTTATCCTAGTAGCAAAAGGAGCTACATATATACTACTACATGTAGTAGTAGCTACTACTACATGTAGTAGTAGCTACTACTACATGTAGTACTACATGTAGTAGTAGCTACTACTACATGTAGTAGTAGCTACTACTACATATTCTACGGGCCCCGCACTTTCAAGGGCCCCGCGCTAAATGCTTTCAAGCTATCAATTCCGGTTCAGTGATTCTGCACTTGCTCTATTACTATAGTACTATACCGCCTTCAACTTTTATGAGCGACTGGGTGTTTAAGGTTAGCGATTTGTCGTATTATCTGGCCGTATAGCAAATGAAAAAATACAATTACTTTACCATGCAAGTAAAAAATGTGTGTTTTTAATATTTACGTGTTTTTTATTTTATTTAGAGCCCCTTTATGACATCATGCTACAGGCCCCGCACTGGCTTCATCATGCACCGCGAGCTGATTTCGCTGCTCCATCTCTCCCCCTGGGCGGCCTTTCTCTCTCTCTCTCTCACACGCGCCACCTGGCCTCGGTAATGTTACTAATAGATGCCAGCTCGGGTCACAAGATGAAGAAGCCATCTCCGCTGTTAAGTCCATGGCCCAGGGCGGGTATCGTTGCAATTCTAACGTAATCCCGATTGATTCTTGCGTGGCCGAATAACGGTGAGACGATGTTGACATTCCGCTTATTTCACGCGGTTATCGCACGATTCGCCCAGATTGGCCCCATAAAGAAACTGGAACCACCGGCGTGGCGGTCATGCGCGTGTCACGCGGTGCCGATAGGCGAAGTCGCGTTCGGTCTGGGGCTTCATGAACCGCGTGGATGGTGGAGGAGGAGGAGGAGTGGACGTCGCATTCGCGCGCTGCACTACGAAGCCGATGACCCGAGTTCGATTCCTGGCCACGGCTAAAACCAGTGGGCGAGTGACAGCTGAACCGGTAATGCCCACTCACCCCCACCCCCCTATCACTCGCCACTCCTTTCACCGATCCACACTAACCCCGTGTGGCGAAGTATGGTCAAGCGAACACCGCGTGACCGACACGGCGTGGCTGCGAGGGCGCTTGGTGTGGCTTCGAGTGTGGGAGGGATAGAGGGAGTGTGGGAGGGAGCGAGAGCGATGGAGTGTGGGAGGGTTGGAGGGAGGTAACGGGGCATAGACGGGTGGAGAGAAATTGTAAAGCTGCTTTCGTCTCTCACTCCCACCCACCCCCAGCACACACACACATCTCATACACACATCTCATGCACACACATCACATACACACATCACATACACACACATCACATAACACACACACACACCACACACCAAACACCACCTTCCTCCCCACCCACACCCACTTATCCAATAGCGTTGGCTGGTGGCTCCGTTTTAAAAATAAAAAGCTGACCCGGGGCTCCGTTCTTCCTCCTTGCGCGCCACTTCCCGAGCGCCAGGAGCAGGCTGGTCAGCGCTCCTCCTCGTTCTGCGCCGCCACGCCAGACGCCATGGGCTGTTCTCACAGCACACGCGTGCATCACAGCAACGGGAGACCCAGTGCCGCTCCGTCGGCTCTCAGAGCGTGGCTCCCATCACGGGGTAAGGCGTCCAGCACAAGCCGCTTTGTCAAATCTACTGCCGGATGAAGGCCAACCCCCAACGCTGTGTCGCGCTGATGTGCGGTTTTTGCCATGCCCCGCCACTCGGTGCGGTGCGGTGGCTAGGAGATGTTAACTACCTCGCCTGGTATACAGGAGGTCGCGGGTTCTATCCCGATCCTGACGCCTGCTGTGTATTTGGAGTTTGCGTGTCTCTCGCATCATCATCGCGGTGGCTAGGAGATGTTAACTACCTCGCCTGGCATACAGGGGGTCGCGGGTTCGAGCCCGACGCTGACGTCTGTATATTTGGAGTTTGCGTGTTCTCTGCGTACCGATGTTAAACTGCGTACGAACGCAGACAGAAAGCGGTCCCCATCATAGTGTAAACAAATTAATTTGGGGTATCCGGTAAAACATTTTTTCGTTTCAAATTTTTTTGATTGACTTTAGCGTCGCACTCCATGCCAGGCGAATTACCTGGTGACAGGTAATCCTGATTGTACGCGTTTAGCACGAGACTGACGTTCAGCAATGTGGCACTTTAGCCTGAGAGCCGCCCGATGAGTTGAACTCGATTAAACTCCAGGCGTAATTGTTCGGAATTATTTTTGCATAGCTTTAAGCATTGGGCGTACAGATGCCAACATTAAACGTGTACATATATATTGGAATACACTTCGGATTTGGATGTAGGCATTACATTATTGGAAAATGAAGCATATTTTACTCACACTTCCTCTCCGACCTCTTTTATGTGCTGTGACAAAGACTCTTAGCCCAAAACGTCGCCTATTTTTTTTTCTTTCTCACTCGTAAAATTCCAGAACGATGCTGGAGTGGCTCGTCGTAGTACGGAGTTTCGGTGTAAGGCACTACGACTGTCTTGCAAACAGATTCATGACAAGCATGAGGACAAACTAAGTCGAGATGGATGTGAATATCTTTCCGGGCAGTTCCGCAGGAAGTTCAGCGCTAGAATTCGGGTTCGGGCAGCTCGGAGGCGACATCACAAGAGCCGAATTCACGTTCAAGGATCGCACGGATTTCTCCTCTGTCGCCCGCTGCTCGCGAAAGTTGTCTGGCGTGTCTCACATCCTCTGGACGCGGTGGAACTCCAGCAACACCCTGGTGGAGAGAGGCAGTGGATGTCCCAAATCGGGACATTGCTTTGGAACGTTTCATACTTTTACAGGCATAGACTTGGCCGTGCTCGTTACCTCCCGGTTAGCACGGTTGGCTACGTGTGGTTCGAAGGAAGTTCAACATACATCCATACACTGTGAGACCTCCTCTACCAGTGGCAAAAATATAGTAGTAGGTTTTCTTGGTTCTTTCGGTAAAGTCACGTAGAAGGGAAGTAATAAAATAATAAAAATAAAACATAATATTTTATTATGTTTTTATTTTATTCTACGTGACTTTCGGTAAAGTCACGTAGAAGGGAAGTAATAAAATAATGTTTATTTTTATTATTTTATTACTTCCCTTCTTACTTCCCTTCTACGTGACATTACCGAAAGAACCAAGAAGATGAATCCCTGCAGTCACGAAAGCTTTAAATCGAAATTTAGTAGTAGGTTTTTACCCTTTAAACTGGTACAAAACTGACACCTTTATACAAGGCATCATGTTTGTAATAACTACACCTTTTGGTGTCATCTGGTCCAACACCAATGGAGACTAGGCTCTAAGGAAAACTGTCTCGGGTGTGGACCAATCAACTTCAAGGACAGTGCATATTATTATCATTATCAGAGTTGTTTCTATTTGTTTGCATTTTGACTACTTGTGTTGTGGTTATTGCAAACATGATGCCTTGTATAAACGTGTCAGTTTTGTACCAGTTTAAAGGGTAAAAACCTACTACTATACATCCATACATTTTTCGGTGCCAAAGTTCAGCTTCCTAGATATGCACTCGAGCGAGCGAGCGAGAGGGTGCGCGTGCATGAACGATGGGGGCGATTTGGGTTATTGTCGTGTTTGTAAGCCTCGCTTGAGATTTCCACTCGGGGACTTTCACTCCGCCCTTTGCCTGACACGCAACCGCGAGGGTTTGTAGAGGGCTCTCCGCATCGCTCTCTGCGTCTACAAAAGCTTGTAGCGTTGGGTTTACACGTCGGCTTTCGCGACCAATACCAATGCATAATACAGGTTGTTTTTGGTTAGATCGGGGTTTTACGCGCTCTAACCCGATCTAACCCCCCCAAAAAAAACAGGTTTCGGTGCCAAAGTTCAGCTTCCTGGATATGTACTCGAGCGAGAGAAGAGCGTGTTGTGTGTTTGTGTGTGTGAATGATGCGGGCGATTTGGGTTATCGTCGTGTTGCTTGATATTCCCACCTGGGGACCTTCGCGTTTTACGTGATCTAACCCGATCTAACCCCCCCCCCTCCATAAAAACCTGTTTTATGGTTGTAGCGTTGGCGTTGCAGAGTATTTCTAGATTTGAAGCTTTCGTGACTGCAAGAATTCATATTCTTAGGTTTTTTCGGTAAAGTCACGTAGGTAAAAATTTAAAATTAATAAAAGTAAAATAAAAAATAAAATAAAAATCACGACGTTTCGGAGGCAACACAAGCTTCCGTCTTCAGGTGGAACCGTCACAGCACGACAGCTGTATTAAGTGAGAGAAATTCCAAGAAAACAGTCCTTGTATATATACTGTTTGGGAGGAGTTGCAGAGTATATTACTTACGTGATCAAATTCCTGTCGATTAAAATAACATTTGTGTTATACGTTGATATTTCATTTAAATAATGTTATTGTATTTAATGCAGGAAAGTCTCACTTTGTCAGGATAGTTCGACATTGGGGTATTTGTCGAATAGCACCTTCGATTAGCACGGCTGGCTACGTACGGTGCGAAAGAAGTTCAAATGTACGTACCAACAATGGGTATTTGGCCTCGTGTTGGAGAAAACCAGGGAAAACTGGACTGACACTCAACACTGCCACCACATGCCGTTTGAAAACAATCGGCTACAATTGCATATTTAATGTTGCGAGCCATTCCACGGCAGCATCCGGGGTAGTAGCTGAGTGGAGTAGCCTGCTTGTTCCATCATAACACGCGTGCTGTACTGGGGTAGCTGAGTGGAGTAGCCTGCTTGTTCCATCAGAACACGCGTGGTTGTATTGGGGCAGTCATCAGTGACACACACCAGATGCATTTCACCTAAACAGACTTTTGAAGCAAGTGCTGTTAGCGAGTAACACCTATGAAGGCCGGCACGGCACACGAAGGGGTGGGTGGCCAGCACCACGCCCGACCGCCTTTGTCTCCCCAGTGGCGATGTTTACACACCGCACCAGGAAACTAATTTGAGGCTGAGTCGACCTAGGGGAGTACCAGGACCGGTTCAGAAAATCCTCACCGGGTGTTGGCCGTGAGCGAGAATCGAACCCGGGTCTCCAGGTTGGTAGCGCAGCGCAGCGCTAACCGCTACACCACCGCTCCCCGCGTGGGAGACGGCGATGTGCCTGCGCAGTGCCCCCAGTCGCCATGGGATGGTCATTGCTGACCGCCCCCACCCAGCCCACTGCACCCCCCACGATCAGACACATTCTGGCTTCTCGCTCGCCGCGCTCTGCGTAACTCGAGCGAATGGGTGGTGGGGGGGGGAGCGGTGACTTGGCACAAAGAGCGGCGGCTGGACCAGAACAACCCCCCCACCCCCCCCCCCCACTGTGTTCTCTCAGTCGCGGTAGAGAGAGAGGTGGGGGGGGGGTGAGTCGCATTAAGAGCCTCTCCACGATTGCATTAATCGCTCCATCCACTTCCACGCGTGCTGCCCCCCGCCCCCCCCCAGCACCACCACCCCCCCACCCCCCATCTCTCTCTCCTGCGCCATCCGCCAACTCGCAGCGAGCGGTGGCCCAGCGTTGTTGTGCCGAATTAAATCCACCCCGCCACCCGCACCCGCACCACCACCACCACCGTCCCCAACACGCGGCACAATCGCAGTGAGGTGCTGCATGAGCGTTGTGGTTCGCACCGCACCGGGCGTGCACATCCAGATGATCGCCGGTTCGATCTCCCAGCGCGGCAGTGGGTGAGAGTTGCTTGAATCTCCCCCCCCCCACACACACACACACACCCCTGTCCAGTCTACAAGGTGGCCTTCGTTCCATGCGGCTGAACTGTTTCTACCCAACATGCGGCACACGGTGCGAGCTGAGTTCACTCTGCACGCGGCTACGCGGTCGGACGTGGGACAACATTGTGTACTGTGTGTGTATTGTGTGTGTACTGCGTGTGTACCGCATGTGTACTGTGTGTGTGTACTGTGTGTGTGTACTGCGTGTGTACTGTGTATGTACTGTGTGTACTGAGCGTATGTACTGCGTGTGTACTGTGTGTGTACTGCATGCGTACTGCGTGTGTATTGCGTGTGTACTGTGTCAGTACTGTGTGTGTACTGCGTGTGTACTGTGTGTGCACTGCATGCGTACTGCGTGTGTACTGTGTCAGTACTGTGTGTGTACTGCGTGTGTACTGTGTCAGTACTGTGTGTACTGTGTGTGTACTGCATGCGTACTGTGTGTGTACTGTGTGTGTACTGCGTGTGTACTGTGTGTACTGTGTGTGTGCTGCGTGTGTACTGTGTGCGTACTCTGTGTGTACTGCGTGTGTACTGCGTGTGTGTACTGCGTGTGTGTGCTGTGTGTGTGCTGTGTGTGTTACTACTGTCCGAGACTAATTAGATAATCTATCAAAGTTGAAAGATATAACAAAAATATTTTAACCGTTCGGATAGCTACCGACTTAGTGCTGCATGGAAGCGAATCATCAAATAAAACATTGTTTTAATGCATGCCTATACAGGCCACCATACTTCAATAGGCATTACCGTTGGTACAGCGATTCTAGTACACACAATGGACAGGAAGGGTACGATCAATGGGCTCGCATAATGCGCATGCATAATGTGCGTTGACTCATTAATCCCCCCCCCCACATTGTGCAAGAGCGCAGAAGCGTGGTCACCACATCTACGCCTCTATGTAAGGAACGAAACAGGTGGACTTCTCCACAAATCTGGCTGTCGCCTGATGAAGCTGGTTGTAATTACTGGCGAAACGTCGTACTCAGATTGTAAATGTTGTGGCTTGGCTCTCCAACACACCGGTTAGTGCTGTACTAGTGACGAATTGGCCACGTTCTGTTTACGTGACAACCCTTACTAGTTGGCTGTGTCGGGTGGTGGCGGGTTTAACGACACATTTATACATTTACGCGATCTAACCCAAACAAATATATTGTGGACGAACAATCCATTTGTCTACGCCAGGGGCGGGGAACCTTTTTTCTGCCAAGGGCCATTTGGATATTTATAACATCGTTCGCGAGCCATACAAAATTATCAACTTAAAAATTCGCCTGTTATATTTGGTCAAACAATTAATTAACTCGCCCCTAATGCGATGGCTGGAACTGCTTCTCTTTGGCGAGGCGTGCGATGTTAGCTGGTATTGATGATGTTGCTGCTACTCGCAACTGCTTTTGCAGGTTTGCTCCTAGATTTATTGAATTTCGAGTCCCGCCTGCGGTTGCCTTGGCAGGGCCACACCAAATGATTTCGCGGGCCTCATACGGCCCGCGGGCCGGACGTTCCCCACCCCTGGTCTACACTGACCTCTCTTCTGCCCACAATGTGACAAGTCCATAGCGCTTGCTTGACACATGGCGGTGGCCCATCCAACCACTCTCCGGGCTCAACCCCGCTTAGCCCCCCGAAATCTGCGTATCACGTAGGCACACGTCTTTCAATATATATAGATAGCAAAGACAAAGATCCCCCCTATAGCCTTAACAGGCTGGCGGGGAAAGTGCTGTTAGCGAGCACCTATAGGCTGAAACGGGACACGATGGGGGTGGGTGGCTAGCACCACGCCCGACCACCTTTGTCTCCCCAGTGCCGATGTTTGCACACCGTACCAGGTACTCATTTGAGGCTGAGTCAACCTAGGGGAGGCCCAGGATCGATTCAGATAATCGTCACTGTCGTTCGCCGTGAGCGGGAATCGAACTTGGGCCACCGGTTTCGCAGCGCGGTGCGCTAACCACGACGCCACCGCATCCCCAATACATCGATGTGACCTCACTGACACCGTGTCTCTTGCAATGCGCTCGCCCGCAGATCTGTTGACGGAACGCCCGCGCGAAGAGGACCTCGACCTCGAATCGACCGAGTCCAAAGTGACACAACAAGAACAACAACAACAACGACGACCCGGCCCGGGCGAGACCCTGGCGGACGTTTGCGCGGCCGATTCCGAGACGGACGGATCGCCGCCACTGCGGCCGCTGCCGCCACCCCTGCCCTCGTCGGGACTCGTTGCCCCCGCAGGCACCGAGCCTCGCTCCTCCGCGGGTGCCGACGGTCGCTCGTCCGCCGGGGACGACGACGACGACGCGAACCTTCGCTCGGACGCGGCGGCACGCGGCGTCGCGCAGCCCACGTCGTCGGAGGACCTCTGCGGCGTTCCCGACCGGGGCTGTCCGCTCCCCGTGGGTCGCTCCCGAAGTTTGTCGGACGACCCGCCGCTGCCGGGGTTCGTGGCGGGCGACGGGACTCCGCGGGCAGGGCTCGCGCAGAGCGGAGGGAACGCGGAGTCGAGCGAGGCGGACCCCCCGGCCGACGCTTTGCTACGAGAGGAGAGCCTGGCAGGAGCGACGGCGGCGGCGTCTTCGTCGATGTGCGTGGGAGACGGGGCCGCTCGCGGAGACGCGGCCGACGGGGTCGAGGCGCGAGAGGGCCACGTGCCAGAGATGGTCACGCCGGGTCTCCCCGTGGACACGGCGCCGGAGGAGTCTCGGGAGGAGGCGGAGACCGCTACGGGCGTCTGTCCAGACTCCTCGTCGGAGGGCAACTGAGAGCATTGTTGAGTCACGACTGTCGAGTTTGGCGACGGACGTTTGTCGTTTCGATCGCGGCGCAAGAAGCCCGAAAGCAGCGCAGGGGCGAAGTGATTCGCCAGAATTACGTATTCCAAATTGCAGGATTTTTTTTTTCATAGGGACGCGACCCCATACGGACAGCGGGCAAACTCGTAGAAACGAGCGATTGGTTAGCAGATGGCTGAATTTCAATATTTTCCAATCAATGAATGATCACACTGCATTATATGAAGGCGTTTGTTTGTCCATCGATCCGATTTTTAAATCGAGGAGCTTAAACCAACCCAAGCACGGGTCGCCCTACGCAAAAAGCCGCCCGGAATCATAATATTTATTCATACTGGAGGAATCCGATGAGCTATAAAGCTTTATTCACACGAGTCCAGGAGGGCCACGTGGCCAGGACGTGACAGCACCACGGCTGCCATTCCATCTCGTCTCCCCTCCACACTCGTCGGCCACGATGAATCCACTGCTGGGATGAAGGCCTCCTCCACGCCGTCGCTGACGACCACTGCGACGTAGCAATGCACCGGCGCGCTCCATCTCTCCACGGTGGGCGTACCCTCGGACGCGTTCCAATCCTCGGCTGCCACGCTCCCATTGTTGTTCATGCGCCATTCGCCATCATCCCTTCTTGTGATAACGACGACGACGAGTCCCGCCCGAGTTTTATACAAACAATAATTTCACACGTGCCTTTGTATTACCTATGTGTGTACTGTATATATGTTGAACTTCCTTCGCACCGTACGTAGCCAACCGCGCTGATCGGAGGTGGTCAGTGCTGGTTGGTGGAGGGCCCAGGATAAGATCAGACATCGCTTGCCACGTGGCAACACGACCACGTGCTAATCAGACTAAACACAAAAAGTAGTTCAATCTACGTACGGTGAAGCATTTTCTACTTATGGTTGCGAAATAAGTTCGGCACATAAAGTGTCCACCTCGTGTGCACATGAAAGGGTGCTCACAGCACGTCTCGATTATTGGGCTGTGGTAGACATGCACGTGCACCTCCGATGAGCACCGTTGGCTACGTACGGTGCGAAAGAAGTTCAACATACGCACTTACGCAGCCTGTGCGGTCTTAGCCGGGCGTTCGTGGGATCCTACCCAGTCCAACGACTCATTCACAAGTTGTGTTTGGCCAAACGCAGGGAACCACACGCAACCGCAACATTTAAATGGCACTCGGTGCATTGAGGAGGAGCCTGCTGATGTAGAATGTGTAGCGTGTGTGTGTCGTGTGTGTGTAGTGTGTGTGTGTCGCGTGTGTCGTGTGTGTGTAGCGCGAGTGTGTGTCGTGTGTGTGTCGTGTGTGTGTCGTGTGTGTGTCGTGTGTGTGTAGTGAGTGTGTGTAGTGTGTGTGTGTAGTGAGTGTGTGTAGTGTGTGTGAGTGTGTGTAGTGTGTGTGTGTGGTGTAGCGTGTGTGTGTAGCGAGTGTGTGTAGTGAGTGTGTGTAGCGTGTGTGTGTAGCGTGTGTGTGTGTGTCGTGTGTGTGTTTGGTGAGAACTCAACCAAGGTAGTGTAGCGGTTCGCGTGCTTCGCTTCGAACTCGGCAACCCCGAGTTCTATTCCCGCGGTGTACATTAAACATCGCCACTGGGGAGATAAAGGCGGCCGGGCACGGTACTGGACACCCACCCCCTCGTGTGCCTTGCCAGACTTAATAGGTGCTCGCTAACAGCACTTGGCCCACTAGTCTGTGAAGGCTATATGGGGGATCTTTGTCTTTGATGAGAACTCATGGCAAGTAAGGCAGCAACAAGGATGAGTAGTCTTGTTCGCTGTGAAGAAGGCTGCCAATGCTATGCCTTTAAACACAGCTGGAACACTGCATTTTAGTTTGTAGTGGCCCAGTATATAGGATGTTGGATCTATAATATCATAGTGAAGAGTTGCATTATTATTGTTTAGTTTTTGCAAACAAAAATATATCACGCATTTATATCAGAGTGCTTGTTAGTGATCTGATTGCGCCTTAGGCCTATAGTATGACAAAAATAACGGAGCCCAAATATTTTTTCTGAACTACAATCCTAAGTCACGGTTTTTGTTTGGCTCGGGTCAAGAGGTCATAGGTTGTACATAGCATCGTACGCACTACCATCGGTTCCTGGTTCGCGCCGCGACTCAACTCCGCACGACGAGAGCTACTGAATTAAAATGTACGACAGATATTACTCCAAGTGCCGTGACTAACGGAACGGCTCGTGGACGGACAACGGGAAGTTTCTCGCAATGCGTGTCACAGCGCTGTAAAGTGAGCGCCCTCTATTCACCGCCGGATGACGGCCCGTACGCGGCACCGAACGCATAAATAAATGGTGGCAGTAAATAAATAAATAGCGGCTTGAACGCCTCGCTCATGGCAGGGGCCACGACCGATCATTCATCCGGTCCCAATCCATCCATTATTCACCAGAAGCCACTCGGCCCTGAAACCGACAGATGCGTGGGGTTAGTGGCTTCACGTGAAACCACGGACGGAAAATAAATAACTCGACGCGTCCGTTTTGCAAAAAAAGACTAATTTGAAGAAGCAAAAAGAAAACCCACGCGCCGATATTCTTTGGGTCTTTCGGTAAAGTCACGTAGATGGTTCAAAGTAGTTCTTTGTTATTTTTTCTTATTTTCTTTGAACCATCTACGTGACTTTACCGAAAGACCCAAAGAAAATGAATTCCTGCGGTCACGAAAGCTTTAAGTCAACATTCCACGCGCACAATTCCATGGAAAAACTTCAATTTTGCAACGTGGCCAGCAGCAACAGCAGCAAAGTCAGCCTTTGGCCAAACACGGGAGGGAAATTCTAAAGCAACAAATTCGCGAACCCGTCAAGGCGGCCGCCTCGGCCGTACGGCGGCAAAGTTTTCTCAACCGCTTCGCTGCTCAAGTGGCGAGCCGACAGCGTCAAGTGGGCTGTGCGCGTTTGTAGGCGGGCTATTTGGGGCGAGTGGAGAGAGAAGGGGTTAGTGGGGGGGGGGGTCTCATATTCACTCTCAAGACTCTCGCATCAAGCGGCGACCTGGAAGAGGACCGGTCATGCGTTACAATGAGAATAATAGAGACGGGGGGACACGATGGAAAGTTGCGTGGGCTGTTATTCCTGTTATTTACATGCAATTTTTGTTTTCAAAAGGCAATTGGTTTCGTTTGTTCGCGTTACACGCACCACAAGGGTAACACAAAACGCTCCTCCGCGGTTGCGATGCCCCGTGCGATTTTTTTGGAAACGATCGCGTAGACGTCCTCGCAGCCGGTGAGGCCGTTTTCGATGGCTTTTTAGTGTCGCGCTCCCCAAGTTGAAGTGAATTGTTTGGCTCGCCGATTTCGTCGATCGTATATACCACTTGACACACTCCTCTCGAGATGGCACTTTATTGAAGACACGTTCGCTTGACATCAGACGGAGACCCCCACTGCAACAGCCCCGAGTCTCCCGTGCATCTTCCTTTTATATCACTACGAGGCCACGCCTCCCTTCTCGAACCTTCTTGCTGCCTCTGGACGTTCGCTCCACCGGCAGACTCCACCGTCCTCTTCCGTCGCCTGTCCACGCTCCCTTCTCGAACATTCCCGTAGCCACCAGTCCCTTCGCACTCACAGCTGACTCCCCTGTCATTACCTCCCGTGGCCACCAGTCCCTTCGCACTCACAGCTGACTCCCCTGTCATTACCTCCCGTGGCCACCAGTCCCTTCGCACTCACAACTGACTCCCCTGTCATTACCTCCCGTGGCCACTTGTCCTTTCGCACTGCAGGCTGACTCCCCTGTCATTACCTCCCGTGGCCACCAGTCCCTTCGCACTCACAGCTGACTCCCCTGTCATTACCTCCCGTGGCCACCAGTCCCTTCGCACTCACAACTGACTCCCCTGTCATTACCTCCCGTGGCCACTTGTCCTTTCGCACTGTAGGCTGACTCCCCTGTCATTACCTCCCGTGGCCACTAGTCCTTTCGCACTGCAGGCTGACTCCCCTGTCATTACCTGCCGTGGCCACTAGTCCACTCACACCGCGTGTAGACTCGACTGTCATTACACGTGTGAGGGTTTATTTAACACGCTAGAGTCTGTGATGCGAAGCTGGTCTGGTCGGCCTGCACGATCGCAAAGGGCGCCACAGTGGCGAGATGTTAACTACCTCGCCAGGTATACAGGAGGTCGTGGGTTCGATACCGACCCTGCCACCTGCTGTATATTTGGAGTTTGTATTTTCTCCCAGTCCTCCGGTCCCCCCCCCCCCCCCACATGTCGAAACGTGTGTTGAGAGGATTTGCCTGCTGCTGTACGATTCCACGCGATAAGCCACTTCGTTGGGCTATCATTTGTGGCCGGGTCGCTTCTGAAAAAAGATCTACACAGCTCAGTGGGCCTTACCTGGTTAAAATATAAAAAAGAGTTAAATAGCAAGGTGACATGAACAGCGCAGGTAGTACAGCGGCACGTACCGAGATAATTAATTCTTGGACCGTTTTTGCTGAGCTTCGACGAATAGTCCTTAGGGGACTGCTCAGGAAAGCCTCAAACGCCGTCCGCGAAATCAAAGCGCGTGGCGTAAAACGGCGTGTCGATGCCACGCCATAACTACACTCGGTCACACTGCAGCCTTGCTGCATTGCTTCGAGTGTGAATTTACAATCGCCACGCATGACGGTGTTTCTGCGATGACGCGTGGAGTTCGAGTATTCGGATTAATTACGCCGATCGCACCCAGCGACTGGCCAGTACTAAAACTGAAACTCTCCAAAAGTGCAACTCGGCATTGCGGTCCCGATCACCTTTGGCTGAATTATCGTGTCAGATTCAGTTCATTTACGATGCCGATTACGCTGTGAATTAATGTCGCCTGTAAACAGACACGCGCGTGTGTGTTTGTGTATCGAGCGCGTAAAAATGTACATTTTTATCAAGTTTAACTATTCTTAGTGTCTTAGTTATTTTTATAACTGATAAAGCGACGTGAACTTGATCAATACAAACACAGGTGGTGTACGTCCGCCAGCGTCAATATCGTGAATGTTTCTACACTTTAACGCTTTGCTGTTTTTATCACAGTTTGCACAATAATTTTAACAAGTACTTATTTAATAATAAAATTGACCGATTGGATTGCAATGGCAGCATTTGAACGTGCGTGTGTGTGTGTGTATTTACTTGTACTAGCAGTGGTTAGCGCATTGCGCTACGAACCCTGAAAACCGCGTTCGAATCCCGCTCATGATCAACATCCGAACCGGTCAAGGGCTTCACCCCCGCTCGGTCGATTCCGCATTAAGTGAGTACATTGCCCAGTGCGGTACGTCAACGTCAGCATTGAGGAGACAAAGCAGGCCGGGCGTGCTACTGGCTAACCCACTCAAGGTCATCGAGTGGATCTTCGTCTTGTATTTACGAGTTCACGTGGCTTCGGGCGTTCTCTCGCGACGTGAGCGTCGTCCTCTTTAAAACAAAATAAATTAACCTGGAAAATGGAGCAAATCGGACGAAAAAACTGATTTCATATTTCGATTACGGCTTGCACGAGTGGCCATCATTCATCATCCAGGCGCTTCGAGGCCACGTTGTGGGCAGTAGGCGGCAGTGCCGCAAAATCCAATCGACCGCCAACCAAGCTGCACTGGCCGGCGTGGTGAGAAGCGTTGGCCAAATGTCTCGCACGGCCCTTAAGGCGCGGGGAGGGCCTTCGTCCAGCGGCGGATCTCAACAAAACGCTGCTGTGCACGGACGTCTGCGAATGCCGCTGCTGTCAACGGCATCGCCGACATCGCGTGCTTTTTTCAGATGCGGCCGTCTGGAACGCTCTCTTCTCCCGATACTAGGAAGCCGCTGGAGCTATAGCACGTTCAAAGCATCTCGATTGCAAACTCGTGTCTTTTAGAACTCCTTTTTGTGATGAAGTTTCGTGTCCTTACCCCTCGCCCCGCTCCACACCTCCGATTAGCACGGTTGGCTACGTACGGTGCGAAAGAAGGTCTACATACGTACATACAACATCTTTGGCGTACGGGAAGCTGCGGCATGGCAAGGTAGGTGCCCGTTGTTATCCCTTAGGGCGTTGCGCTGTGCAAAAAAATCCTATCAGCGGCGCAAAGTCCTCCGCTCGTGAATGTCTGCGCCGTTGAGTGTCCGACTCCAGACAAGTCGTGGCAAGTCTCCCAGTGCCCCCCACTGCTCCAGCGCTCGTAGAGCCGAACAAATCCCCCTTGAGAGATTTGTGAAACGGGAGCAGAGTTAATTTTTTCAATGGGCGAGAAAATTTCGTGAAGTCATGTCGCCATTCGTCGGTGCTCTCGAGCTGTGCCGGATTGAGGTTTAAGAGGGAGGCCTTGAGGCGAATAAGGAGGGAAGGGCTCAAGTATGTGTGTATTACATATTGCAAAAAAACACGTGTTAAGTCATCAAACATGTATTTATTTTCTCGGTTCTTTCGGTAAAGTCACGTAGAAGGGAAATAATAAAATAATATAAATAAAACAATAATATAATAAAATAATGTAATATAATATTATAGTAATATAATTATTTCCCTTCTACGTGACTTTACCGAAAGAACCAAGAAGATGAATCCCTGCAGTCACGAAAGCTTTAAATCGAAATTTAATGTATTTATTTACCTATGGTGAACTTATTTCGCACCGTGCGTAGCCAGCCCGTGCTAAGCGGAGGTGCGAGGCATAAATTAAACGCAAAATGAAATGCAGCACTGAAAAAAGTAGTTTTCAATCTATGTAAAATTTTACTAAATGTATTCTGGGAAAGGTACATTCCAGTCATCGAACATAAATCACTCGGTACACTCACTCCTTCAAGCAAATGCTCAAATCCTGAGCTTTCGCTGTGGCAAAGTCATCGTAACTCAAAGACGTAAAGAACCATTCCCGACGTCCCGTGCCTTCCCGTCACTCAGCTGTGACTTCAACGTGAAATTGAGGGCCCTAAAGGAGGGGTCACGAAAATATGAGGATCTCGAGATAGCATTGGGTAACTCAGCTGGGCTCTCATGAGGCCCTCTCCGCCTGGCTAGCAGATCGCCTCTACATTGGAATTTAGAGCATGGACGTATTGACAAAGGCAAGAATAAGATAGAATCGGCATTTATTGTTGTTGTTGTGAAACAAGCCTGGCTCTGTCGATAAGTTGGGCTAAACGAACCAGAACTTGCCTAAAACAAATGCTGCTGGTGAAAACGAATAAATAATTTTGGCAATGGGCCACCACATTAGTGCTGCTCAATCATTTGGTTCAGCGCCCCCCCCCCAATCAAGACCACTCGTCTATTATCACTCTCTCTGGTCCCTCGATGTATGTGCTATGAGGAAGAGCCATTGTCCGAAACGTTGCCTATGATATGTTTTTTTTAAGGGCCACAATGTGATCGTCGAATGCATTGGGAGTTTTTTAAAATTTCATTCCGGAGTGGAGAGGCATAAGTTGGACGTGACTTCTCTTGTTCCAGTGGCTCGTTGCCTTGGACCTTCACGTCCCATTCTGGGTGCGCTTTGTCAACGCCCGTAGGCGTGGCTTGACTCTGCTCTTTGGGGACACCTTGTAAAAAATTAACCCGTAAAAACAAAGTTTTTCACTATAAATCCTTTATATGCGTGGCATCGGTTTTATTTTATTATTCATTTCTGTTTTTCTTGAGTCTGTGTGCAAAATGTCAGCTCGATTGGATCACGGGAAGTGGGTTAAAAACGACCGAAAGATTTGCACGGTCGTAAGCGCGCAAGCAAGGAAGCAAGTGAACTTAATATAAAGGATTTAAAAAAGCCACCTCCCCCCCCCCAGCATTTCAGGAGCGGCTGTGCTGCTTTAGCATCAGCAACTCGGCGTTCGTGTCGAGCGAGCAGCGGAACCGGTCAGAGCACGTTCCGCTCACTCGGGGCGAATTCGCGGTCGGTCCACGTGGGCGAATTCGCAGTAGGTCCACGTGGGCATTGGCCTGCGGGGTGTGGTTTGATGCACCACCCTGTAGCAACCACCACAACCACCACGATCATCATCATCATCATCAGAACAATCATCACCACCTACCTCTACTAATACCATCATCGTTATCTACACCGCTACTATTACCACTACTATTACCACTACTATTACCACTACTATTACCACTACTATTACCACTACTATTACCACTACTATTACCACCACTATTACCACCACTATTACCACCACTATTACCACCACTCCGATCATCATCATTTGTACCGCCGCCACTTCCACGGTTATCGCCACCACCGCCATCCCCACCAATCGCCGTTATCGACATCGTCGGTGCTAACACCACCGACACTGCCGATGCCACGACTAAACCATTGTTTCATCATCAGCCCCGCTCATTGAGCACCAGGTAAGAGGCCAATGAGTTGCAAAGTACACCAATTCTAAAAACATCATCTGTGCACACATTTGCAAAATCACGCTGTCAATGAAAATGCTGCCTACTAAATAATTAAAACAGAAAGACGTGCAATGATACATGGAGAAAGGCTGACTTCATCGTAACACGTTGTAGTGGCGCACCGAGCCATGAACCCGACGACGGGGGTTCGATTGCAGCCGCATTGACCAGCGTGGTCAAGTATGGTCAGAGAGCCCCCATGAAGAGTGGCGTCAGCATTGAAAGAGACTCATGGATGCACGTATCTAAGCGTATATGAAAACGTGTGTAACAGAGAAAAAACACGAGATTGATGTCCCGTTCATTGTCAAACAATGAGCGCAAACTTCTCGATTTATTAACTCGTATAATTGTCCTCACTTGTTTCATAACACTCCCACGGTGTCGAATTGTCTTGGAACGTAGTGCTCCTTTCATACCCGCGGAGGTCAACGCGAACGCAATACACATCTCAGGCTTCACGAGTGAAACTCGGTTTTGTACCCGCAAATAAATCTGCGCTCTGGAATCATTCAATCCGTCCGTGGGATGATTGTGGCCTCTCTTGAATCTAATTGCACGTTGCTCCTCCGTGTTAAAACTATTCACCAGACAAGGTCCACTTGAGCAATATCGCTTTTTTTCCTTCCTTTTCAGAAGCGACCTGGCCACAAATGATAACTCAACAATTTATAGCGGCCAAATAATTTAAACGCACGTTGGTTCTAAATGTGGAGTGGGGGGGGGGGACGGAGGACCTGGAGAAAAATCCACCCGACCACGGAAAGAGAAGACACGCAAACTCCAAATATACAACAGGCGTCAGTCGGGATTGAACCCACGACCTCCTGGCGAGGTAGTTAACATCTCGCCAACGCACCGCTGGACTCACAATGCATAGGTATCGCAGAATCGATCTCCAGGTGCGGCAGTTAAAGCAATGGGCACGTTTCTTAAATCTTTCATCTCCCCACCTCCCCCCCCCACGCCTGTGTCCACCCAGCAGCATAACTAAATCCTGTTACGCCCAGTGGTTCGCAACCGGGAGAACGCGGATTCCTGGAGGAACGTGACGATTTCCCAGGGGGCTACGCGCGCGGTGGTTTATAATTGCGTGAAATGATCTCGTGCATTCGAGTCGTTGGTGAATAATCACTTGCGAATCTGCTCAACATAAAACAACTACGATACAGCTTAAATCCATATGGTAACCTATAACGATATAAAAATATATTAAACAAAAACCTTTCTGAACTCATTAATCGTACATAATTCGGTTTCCAAGGGTAATAGGCGAGCGTGAACAAATTACGTCACGCGTAAGTTTTTAAAAAAAAAATTCGCTTGCAGTTACTACCTTAGTTAGGATACCTCACACAATTCGACAAATGGTTACAATATTGATGTCCATTATTCGTACATTGATCTTCTGGGTCATGCGAGGGGGTGGTGGTGAGTCACGGTAGCCACGGAGAGCTGAGCACCACCGCTGTGCACACGGCGCGGAGGTGATTGGCTGGTCACGTGTGTTGGGGTCAAGGGTTGGGGTAAATCTGACCCCCCCCTTTCAAAAAGACGTCTGTGGCAGCGTGGGAAGAGTAGACCAAAACAGTGTGAGGGCCTTCCAGCAGCAGTGGCGGCGTGAGCAGGGCAGTTGACGGGTTTGACCTTTGACCTTTAACACACGTCACAGATGGTCCGTTTTCCACTTATCAACAGACGCATTTTAGCGCTCTTATCAGTGTGTAAATATCACAGTCATGATCATACTTTAGAACCCGTTGTCAATCCACTGCTGGATGAAGGCCTCCTTATTTGCCCGTACCTCATCGTGCTGGTCGTATGTCAATCTTCTTTCGCACCGTACGTAGCCAACCGTGCTGATCGGAGGGGGTCAGTGCTGGTTGGTGAAGGGATGGCCCAGGATAAGGTCAGCCATCGCTTGCCACACGGCAACACGACCGTGCAAGTAGATTTTCACAAAACGTAACATAATTAGGATGAAGAAAATACATTAAATGCGAGTTTTCCCAATTAGCCAGCACCCCACCTGGGTGTTCAGTGAATTATAAAAATCGCTTCTCAAAAAACATTTGCACGCGTGCATTTAACGGGGCACCCATTTGGCAATCCACTGCCATACTTCACCATGCTGGTCAGTGTGGGTCGGTGAAGGTAGGCAACGTGGGAGCACAGAAGTACAGTACAATGGATAGTTGCGCACCGTCCCCCACTTTCTACCACGTAGGCCCGCAGCCTATGACAACCTGTTTAACACGTGGGCTTTCGCGAAAAATATCAAGGTGTTTTGGGTTGCATCGTGTAAATGTGTGTTGTTAAATCCCGAAGGTTAAAGGTTGTATATATATTTGAATATATACAACCTTTATTTTATATAACAACCTGTTGTGCACCCATCAAAAGCTGAGCATGCTCCCATCCCGACCAGCTTCACGAGATCGGAGGAGATAGATGCCGGGTGATTTAAACATAAACAGATTTCCATGACGCATTCAAAACAAAACCAGTGGCATTTCATGGTTAAACAGCTGACAGCAGCAGCAGCAGCAGCGGGGGATGGTGCGGCATGACATTTGAGAGGCATCGGACGCTACTGGCGGCTAGCCACACGCCCAAGCTCTCAGGAACCACGAGGGCACTTGACCGTGACGTGGCCACGACATTTGTGCTCCCACGAGAAGTGGGGGGTGGGGGAGAGGGTCGTGCTTTCGGACCTGCGCCCGGCGCGTCTCAACTCTTCACGGAGTCGGTACACGGCTCCTGCGTGGCTGTGCCGTTGTTTCGCTCTCCCGTCGTTGCACCGCTGGGGTTTTAATCCGTCCCCGAAGTCCGATGCTTCGATCTACGTTTCTTCCGGGAGCTTCCTCGATTCAGGCCCACGAAGACACTCCCAGCTCGTGGATGGATACGTCACGCCGTGCGGTTCGATCCCGACCCCTGCCGTATATTGTGGAGTTTGCACGTCTCTCTCGCTCCCTGTGGTTGCGTGGCTTTTTCTCCACGTCTTCCGGAACTTCCCCCTCCACAACTGAGAATCAACATCAAGCGTTGAGAGCATTTGGCTGCAATCAATGTCCACGTGATGTCACTTCGTTGAGCCATCATGTGGCCAGGTTGCGTCTGAAAAAATCCGCTAAATAGCTCAGTGGGTCTTACCTGGTAAAATAAAAAGAATAGTTTGGTTTCACTGTATCCGAAAGCACAATATTACATAATATTGTGCAATAATACTTTCAACATCAATTGAAAGTGTCAGATCTGTGCAAGTTTAAGACGCTGCCTCGCGACCACTGCTTGCGTGCGTGCACCATCAGTCGACGAGACCTGTTGTCGATACACTACCATCGACACAAAAAAAAGGAGAAACCACATTCGCATCATTCATTGCATCATCCCATTTCTTTTATTTCCAATCCGGGAGATGCTTGTAAAGTGCTCATGAAATGCACTATTCAAAAAAGCGATTTATTTTTTAAGCGACGGCGTGAATTGGATTTGTGTAACCGCAAAGGCAGGTTATTTGCAAACTGCACATCTCATTAGTTAAGGTTGCATCCAGAACAATATATAGCTACGATTAGTATTCCTTTATTCGTTACACATCCTATCTACATCACACATGTTATACTTTCACGAGCAGTGACAAATTCTCTTGTTATATATATATATAAAGTGATATATACACAAACAAACACACACACATACGAAAAATGTAAACATAACAAGGCAATCTTCAACTCTTTACAGGCACATGTTTACAGAGAATAAAATATACACGAATGGTGTGTGACTGCGAAGACAGCAATACAATTAACCGCATACGCGTGCCGGATATCGAGAATCGTGAATTAGCGCATGCCAGGCGGGGTTTCGCGGCACCGATAAAGATCTGCCATGCACGGGGGGGGGGGTGTGGTGGGGGGGGGGGGGCATTGTGGTGGGGGGGGGGGGCATTGTGGTGGGGGGGGCGGTGTGGGGGGGGGGCCGGGACCCAACTCTCAGTGGCACCCCTCGCGCCCTGCTTGGCATCCTCCTTAGCGAGACGCACTGCTTCATCGATCAATGATCTACGAGTTGTGGAAGTCGTGTGGCTCAATGCGTCGTCTACACCCGGGTTAAAAATGGCAGCGGACAGAACGAGGCCGGATAACGCGACGCGGAACAACTCACTCGCCCGGCAAAGTCCGTCTCGGATGCTTCGCGGAGTGGAGGGGGGGGGGAGGTGGAAAGCGGAGAACCCAGAGAAGAACCCAGCACACGTACAACTCGTCACTGCCATCTCCCTCGCCACTTCACGGATTCATGCCGACAGCACCAACAGGCAAAGCCCGAGTTGATGGTGGTCACCCGCGCAAGAACGAGCACGAGATCGAGCTTTGTGGATGACCCCGACGTCATCAGGAGCCGTGACAATTTCTCGAATCGAATTACGGCCTCCGAAACGTCCAACGACGATTCGTTAAACCGTCCGTGGTGGGGGAGTGGGGGAGCGGCGGCATCGATGGTTACCTGGTGCCTGCCTACACCGCCCACCTTCGGACACGCATCATGCACAGCGCTGTCAGCCCCCGTGCCCAAGCGACAACAACAACCACGTGAGGCACGTGCGGAAAAGGCATCCGCCACGTGCAGCGGCATAGCGAGCGTGCCGTCAGGCCATCCCCCCTCCCCCGACAGCTCCGTCAGTTTTACGCGGCGAGGCTACCGAAGGTGTCCGTAGGTGGGGGGGGGGGGGGTCCGTCAGTGCGAGGGGTCACGGAGGTCACCGTCACCCAGGGGGAACTGGACGGGCGCCGCCGGCGGCGGCTGCTGGGTGGCCGAGAGGGCCCCGTAGAGTGCCGTGCCCCCCAGCTCCGGCTGCACCGGCTCCTTCTCGCTCATCACCTTGCCGAGGTCTGAATGCCGCGCGCACGCACAACAGGGCAACACGTGGTGCTGTTGGCGAGCATCACCACCGATGGAGGCCCGCACGGCGCACGAGGGGGCGGGGGGGGGGGTGACCAACGCCACCGTACCGTCGCCCGGCCGAGCGACGATGTGGCTACGCGACGCACCAGGTACTCGTTTGAGGCCGAGTAGACCTAGGGGAGGGCCCAGGACCGGTTCAGATAATCGTTGCTGGTGATGGCCAGGTTCATAGCGCAGCACGATAACCGCTACCTACCATTTGCTTGATAGAAGCGGTATATAAGGACATGATGCTGATTTATAATAAACGTATAGCGTTATGGGATGAAATTAGCATGAATGACGCTATATAAAAGTAGTATTATTATTAGGATTACACAATTACTACACACTACCACTCCCCCCACCTCACACACGCACATACACACGCATACGCACGCACACACACACACACGCGCGGGCATTAAGACTCGAGGCTACCATTCGTCTCCGCTTTGGCTGGTGTCCCTCTCTGCGGCTCCAACATCCGAGCCACTCAGCCAGCTCACCCGCTTCTTCGATGCAATTCCAATGTACTTCCCCCTTACGCAAGCAAAGTGCGACCCCCACACGCGAGCTTGCGAGCACAAAGCGTTGCGATGATAACTGGCGAAGGTTGCATAACGCTCGATCAGCTTTCCCTTGGCAGTCGCGCCCCTCCTGTGTAAGGGGAGAACGAAGCGATACAAAAAGCGTGGTGCGTGCATTGAGATTTCGTGCAAAGTGCAAATTGTTGGCCCACTCTATTAATTTCACTGCGCATTGTGATTCACTGCGTTGTGGAGGAAATGTTTCGGTGCAGACCTGGTTACTTTTATGGCAGGACTCGCCGCAATCCACCGTTGCACGTTCAGCAATCGTCAGCGTTCAGATACGAATCAAGTCGCCGCACGCAAATGGTGCTCGACAGTAAGCGACGTACGGAACGCAGATTGAATTTAAAAGCGGTGTGTGTACGCGGGGAGCGGTGGTGCAGCGGTCGGCGTGCTGCGCTACGAACCCGGCGACCCGAGTTCGATTCTCGCTCACGGCCAAGAGCAGTGACGACGATTATCTGAATCTCCCCTAGGTCGACTCGGTCTCAAATGAGTACCTGGTGTGGTGTGTACACATAGCCAACTCGGGAGACCAAGGCGATTGGGCGTGGCACTGGGTACACTTCCGCTCGTGTGCCGTGCCGGCCTTCATAGACGCTACCCGCTAAAAAGGTGCTTGCCCCAACAGTCTCATAAGGGCTCTATGGGGGATCTTTGTCCGTGTGTCCGTACACACACAGGTGCTCACGAACAGTGCTTGCCCCAGCAGTCTGGTAAAGGCTATATCGGGTGGGGTGGGGGGGATCTTTGTCACGTCTCTGTTTGCGTGCTTCCCGCAAGGTGTAGACACAACTCTGAACTCGGCTCGACGCTTCTCCGCATTATGGTCGGGCCATCGTTCAGCAATCGTCCGGAGCATCCAGCGTGTAATGACTTGGGGCTCGGTCTTCCACAGTTGAGGACGGAACATTTGAACAGAGTAAAATTGGTCAACATGAGCAGAGAAATCTGGTCAACACGATGGGTCGGGCCACAGGAAATTACTTTGGGAAACTCACGATCCATCTTCCCCGAAAGCCCTTGTTTGGGCATTCAACTCTTACCTTATGTCTCTAAACGGAGACAAAATATCACCCACGTAGCCTAAACACACAGCTGGGGCAACAGGCGGCGATGCAGACAGCACCGCGCCCGGCCACCCTTGTCGTCTCAAGTGCCGATGTTTACCCACCGCACCAGGTGCTCATTTAGAGGCCGAATTCACCGCGGGGCAGGCAGAGGGCGGACAAGCTGCTGCCGCTGGCGTGAGATGCTGGGCATGACCCCGGAGTGAATCCCAAGTCGCCGAATTCGCAGCGCAGCGAGCTCACCGCTGCGAAACCGCTCTCTCACAACGACAACAACCGCCGTTTCGTCCACCAAGCGGCAGTGACTTCACCACGGCGCCTGTGGCAGGCCAGGTACACTTCGAGGCAATGCGAAGTGTCGAAGGCTCGCTGCTGGCAGGAGGTCACCGTGACAGTCGCCTGCCCATGGGTTGACCGAGTGAGGTGATTGGCAGATGCACCAGCTTTGCTCCCCTACCAGCCGCGCACACAGCAACAGCAGCAGCAGCAGCAACCACGGCAGTGGCAGCGCACAAGCGAGGCGCCCGCTACCTCTGAACATGTCCATGTTGACGAAGGGCGTGGGAGCCGCAGGCTTGGGCCGGTTGCGAGTGATGAGAAAGACGCCCATGAAGGAGAGCAGGCAGCTGTGAAACACAAGGCGCCCCACGCGTGCACGTCAGCGCTCGTCCGTCTGTCTGTGGGCGCAGCGGTGTCTGTTAGCAAGCGTGGCAGCGTCCGTTTGTGAGTATGCAGACCTTCTTTCCCACCATACATAGCCAACTGTGCTAACTTAGAGTTGCAGGGCAATGACAAACTAAACACTAAAAGTAGTTCTAAAGAAATTAGTTTTCAAGCCAGATGATTTAAAAGTGCGTAGCTCCAGTGGATTCCTAATACCGCAAGGAAGAGCGTTCCAGACGGCCGCAGTAGCACACCTGAAAAAGGTGCGATGCGGCGACCGCCTTTGGTCGATTGCCAGCCAAAAACCATCGAGGATATGCGACGTTGTACTGTAACTCCAAGGGGGAGCGCGCGTGTTGCCGAGTGGTACATGATCCGTGCGTACACACGTGAATTTTCCTAACGTGTCGTTCAGCAGCACAACGGCGAGAGCGCTCACCCAAACAGGAACATGGTCACGTTGAGCACGGTGGTGCCGTAGAATTCCTGGTAGTAGATCGCGCCTGCACATAATAAAAAAAAAACGAACAATCAACTTAACAATCAACAAACTGAACAATCAACCATTCGTTAACCAAACGACTAATCAACCTGCCAATCAGCCAGTCCAACCAATTAACAAACCAGTCTGTCAATAAATGAACCAATCAATCTGCTTAGATAGGCCACTTCGCGTTCATAGGAACGCTTCGTGTAAAATAAGCTCGTTACAAACGAGGGATTGGTCTTTGGCGTAGCTCGTCATGTGGATTTTTCTCCGGGTCCTCCGATTCTTCCCCTCCACATTTAGAAACACGCTGATATACGTCCACATTGATAAGCCACTTCGTTGAGTTATCATTTGTGGCCAGGTCGCTTCTGAAAAAGAGCCACATAGCTCAGCGAGCCTTACCTGGTAAAATAAAAAATAGAAATTTAGTAAAATATGCATCGTAACTCCGCCCCCCCCCCCCACACCACCGGCTGCTACGGCCAATTAATAAAGTTGGCACGTCAACGAACGAGACCAGCTTATTACTACGACAGTTAACGATTGGGTACGGACGATTCGCTGGTAGGTACAGTCAGCAGCATAATCAGGCAGTCGTCGGCCGCTAAAGCCCGAGGAAATAACTCGGCTTGTTTTGCGGTGCTCTCGGCCAAACAGGAAATCCGCACGTCGTCAAAACGTAGACGCCAAGGAGATGGAAAAGAGAGGACACGTTCAAAGTGTGTGTCCGTGCAGTCCTCCTGGACATGTGCAAAAAAATAATGACATTCACAAGCTCTTCGGATTTTTCTCCGGGATAAAAAAAAATATTCTGAAAAAAAAAAGGATTCCGACGATTCACCTGCGATGATGGCACTGGTGGTGAAGAACACGTAGTTGATGGGAACGACGTGGATCGAGTCGTGGTGGCACATGGCTTCACGGAGGAACCTGCCAACGAGACGGTCCGTCGTCAACGTTACGAGGATTTTCAAGAGCACCCCGCGGGGCCGTGTTTATCGGGGCTTGTGCCGTGCGTTGTTTGGCCACGATGTCCGATGTTCCGCTCCACGTTTTGTAAAGAGGCTCGCCACCCCCCCCCCCCCCACCCAGCAACGTGGGGCAATACGTCGGACATCGTAGCGCGAACGACGCGCGGCACAACCCGGGAAACGCGTCGGAGAGCTAAGCGGCAGCAGCGCAACAATGAAAGGCTACGCAGTTGTACGGATCCGCAAGGCATACACTTTTAAATCTAGATTGAAATCCAATTTCTTTATAGCAGTTTTTTTGCGTTTAGTTTGTTGTCCTTCCCCCGTACCTCCGATTAGCACGGTTGGCTACGTACGGTGCGAAAGAAGTCCAACATAGGAACGTTTAATCGCCAGTGTTACCAGTTATGTTTCGACGTGTTATTATATATTTTAAAATAAACTTTACTTGCGGCACATACGACGCATGGATTAGAAACACTGGACATTCACAAATATGTGATTAAAGGGACGAAACGTTCAGAGAAGCACGGGGAGGACCCACGCTTGGAAGTATATCGAGGGTGCAGAAAGAGGAGCGCGTGCATTTCACGCAACACACGAGACGTAGAGGCATCGTCATAGCGACTGTGATCAAACGTGCGATTGGGCAGGGCACACATCCATCGCTCGAAAAGGTACTGGCCGATGGTCGAGAATAAGGATGGAGTGGCGACTTAAGGAGCCGACCATGACAGACAGCCGATTTCACCGCTCTGGAGATGGAGTGGTGAAATCGGCTTGAATTCATACGCATTGCATGTGGATTGTCACATGGTAGGACCATGGGAGATGGGATCGGCTCAGAGCGGCCTTCATCCAGAATCGATCATCGCCGACGATGACGATGGTGACGATGAATGTGACAATGAATGTGACGATCAATGTGACGGGCACTGACGATGGTGATGATGATGATGGGTACTCCAGGAGTCGGTGAAACGGATCTTCTATTACGTATGCAGAACTTATTTCGTACCGCACGTAGCGGAGTTGACGCCACCAGCAATTGGTGCGAGAGCAGGACACGCCGCGGGCAGCGGACAACAAAAACAAACTAATTAATCAATTAATAATTGAACGACTCCTTACGAGACTTGGGCCACCGCTGTGGCCACCATGACGACGAACATGACGTAGAAGATGGGGTGGTCCAATTGCATGCTGCCGCGGGCGGACAGGGTCACCATCCCAGACACGGCCTTCACCGAGATCACCGTGATAGATCCTGCCGACGAAAGTGAGACAGAGTTAAGGACAAAGTCGAGCACACGCTCGGCTTTTGCAAGGCTCTGCAGCAACACGCGGCGTTTGTCCTGCGAAGCATTTTAATTCGCAACCCCGGATGCCGATGGAGGCCGTCGGTGGAAAGCCACGGTGGCTATGAGATGTTAACTACCTCGCCTGGTATACAGGAGGTCCGTGGATCTGATCCCAACCCTGACGATGCCTGCTGTGTATTTGGAGTTTGCGTGTCTCTCTCTCTCTCTCTCAACATCATCATGGTGGCGAGATGTTAACTACCTCGCCTGGTATACAGGAGGTCGTGAGTTTAATCCCGACTCTGACGATGCCTGCTGTGTATTTGGAGTATGCGTGTCTCTCGCTCTCCCCGTGGAATTTTTTTCTTCCGGGGCCTCCGGTTTTCCCCTCCACATTTAGAATCAACGTGCGTTTAGATTATTTTGCTGCTATAAATTTCCACGTGATAAGCCACTTTGTTGAGTTACCATTCGTGCTTCTGAAAAAAGAAGCTAACAGCTTAGTGGGCTTCATCTGGGAAGGTACAAAAAATAGTTTAGTTTTCCATAACAGGTGTTTTTGGGTTAGATCGCGTAAAGATGTGTCATTAAACAAATCACCACCCGACGCAACCAATCGTAAGGTTTGTCACGTTAACAGAACGTGCCAATTCGTTACTAGTACAGCACTAACCGGTGTATTTGAGAGCAAAGCCACAACATTTACAATCCGAGTACGACGTTAGTTTAGTTTTCATTGAATATTTTTTTTAAGTGATTTGTTTACCTTTCCTATACTTTTAACTGCTATTGTGTTGTTGTACTGTTTGTTGTCGTCAATTCCGACCCGCCCCCTAACTGGACATCTGTGAAAAATAATTGTACAGCTTTTCGGATTCCTCCAATGAGTTCGTATGTCTCTCTCCCCCCCCGCCCCGGGTCCTCCGTTTTTTCCCCCCTCCACATCATTATTTGGCCGCTATACATTTCCACAGGATGATGAGAAGCCACTTCTCGTTGAGTTGTCATTTGTGAGAGCCAGGTCGCTTCTGAAAAAAGAATAAGCTGTAACAGTTCAGTGGGGGGGGGGGGGGGGGTTTACCTGGTACACCTAAATGGTAAACCTAATGGGAAGCACGTTGGCATATTTTGCAAAACCGCACTCGCTGTTTTGCGAATTTTTTTTTTTGGGTAACAACGTCACCGAAGCGTTGTTCCCATGGCATCATCTTCAATATATTTTTACTGTGCCCCCCTCAACCCCCCCTCACCTTGGAGTGCATTAGAAAAATGGGGCAAGCACAACCGTCACCATCACAATCGTCACTCGGCATGTAACAACACGCATCAAATCATTCATTTAGCGTTCATTCTCGTTTAACACCATGCCAGCATTTAGATCGACGGTTATCGTTTTAAGATCGCTGAAAGTTCTGAAAACGTAAAAATCCGCGAATATTACACGTGTGCCCGTGGACTGAATGATGCCGTATGGACGAAGTGGAGCAAACCACAAACAATACAAATGAGAAACAAAAATACAAACGAGATGGCAAAAACGAGATGCGCGCACGCAACAACCACCGCTATTCGCCACTAAATGGCGGTGACGTCACCACGGCGCTTGTGCCGGGCTATGCGCACTTTAAGGCCACGTGAAGTGTCGAACGCCCGCTGGCAGGAGGTCACGGGGCAGACCCAGCAGGTGCCACGGACCGACTGACCGAGACGAGTGGCCGATGCGCCACCTGTGCCCCCTACTGTGCCAACTTGCTGCGTTTTAGCCGCCTGGCGCTCCGCTCATTGTTGTGAGCGTCGCTCCTCTGCCCTCCGTTGTTGCTGGAGGACGACTGCCTCCAACTGCCCAGCAGTAGCAGCAGCAGCAGCAGCGTCCTTCACGAGCCTCCTCCACAGAGGCCAATCTCTCAACACCGCCAGCACCTGTCATCGGCAAGTTCGCTCACAGCTCCATATCCTCTCGTACCACGAATTGATTCTTGAATCAATTCGTGACCCCTAATCTTGGTGGCCCTTCAATCGCTGAAGGTAGGGGGGGGGGGTGGTGATGGTGGGTTGGTGAAGATTTATATTCCTATTCACCACCAGCACCACCGTCCTCATCTGGATAACAGACTGCCCTTGAAATTCGGGTAACAAAATTCGCTCACCCATCAACGCCGCCAGCAAAAGACACACGACGATGTCGGTGATGCCGAGCTTCAAGTGGAAATAGAGCAGGACGGAGAAGAGGACGATTTCCAACAACTGTAACAACAACAACAAAAAAGGTAGATATTTGCGCAAACAAAAATCCTCCCGGTGAAAACTTTTCAAATCGGTGTGCACTTCGTGGACCGCAAACGTGGGTCGTCGGCGGAGGAAATTGAACGGAAGCTCAAAGATGCGCAGAGCAGCGCGGAGAGGCGCACGCCTGGAATTTCACCGAGAGAGAGAGAAAGAAAGCGGCGCACGGACTTGACTTGCGTTGGAGAACCATCCACAAGCTTTGGAGAACATGGGTCAAGTGAAGCTCTGCTGCTCACCAAGTAGAGGAGGAAGGCCCAGCTGATCGTGTACTGCACCACGTTGTCGCCCGTCAGCTGCTGCTGGTCGCTGGGCGCAAACGTCACGAGCAGGTACGTGCCGGCGAGGCCCAGGGCAGCGCCTGCCAAGAACGCAAAGGAGAGGAGGTAGGGAGTGGTCGGCCACGCACACCAACAACGACGACAACGACAACGACGACAACGACGACAACGACGACAACGACGACAACGACGACAACGACGACAACGACGACAACGACGACAACAACGACGACAACAACAACAACGACGACAACAACAACAACGACGACAACGACAACGACGACAACGACAACAACGACGACAACAACGACAACAACAACAACGATGACAACAACAACAACGATGACAACAACAACAACGACGACAACGACGACAACGACGATGACAACGACAACAACGATGACAACAACAACGACGACAACGACGACAACGACGACAACGACGACAACGACGACAACGACGACAACAATGACAACAACAACGACGACAACAATGACAACAACAACGACGACAACAATGACAACAACAACTACGACAACAACAATGACGACGACAACGACGACAACGACGACAACAACAACAACGACGACGACGGCGTTTCTCGACGATTTTCCTTTTTTAAACGCCGGCACGGCTATCGGGTGTGCGCAGGCGGTGCAACCGCATCAAATCCGACAGAGCCGGAGAGGTCCAAGCGACCGGGCTACAAAGTGATGTTGGGGGGGGGGGGGGGGGGCGATAATTTAATTCCTCGCACAGGAGGAATGAAATAATCGACGAGGCTCCCGGCGCGCGATTGTTCTAAGTGAAGCGTCAGCGGTGGGAGACGATGGTGCAGCGGCGGCGGTGGCCGCCGTCGAGGTGCGTTGGCAGGGGCCTTACCCAGCAGGTCCGAAGCTCGGCACGCCTCCTTGAGGAAGAACACCGCGATGATGCCGCTCGCTTCAAAGGCGGGGGGGGGGGGAAGAAAATGCAGCGGGCAAGGAAGGGGTGCGCGTGAGACTCGATTTCGAACGCCGTTCACACGCCACTGCGCTGCCCTATTTGCACGCGCGGTTATTTGTGGCCAGGTCGCTTCTGAAGAAAAGAAGCCGATAGCCCAGTGGGCTTTACCTGGTAAAATAAAAGTGGTAGAGTTTATTTGTGCGTGCGATTTGTTTACCTTTCCTAGACTTTTCACGTCTGTCGTGTTTTTTTTTACATTGTTTGTTATTTGTAACTTTCTGACCTGCCCCTTACGGGACGTCTGAAAAATTACTTCACGGCTCATCGGATTCCTCCAGTATAAAAATTCAGATTCTGATGGACGATGGCCTCTCTACACCGTACAAGGCTGTTGGGGTAACTTGACGATGCTGCAACAACCACCGGTCCCCGGTGCCAGACGGCGAAGGGACGGAAGCCACGAACGTAGATGATAAGCCAAGTTCAGCACAACAAATCGACTTTGCTGCATTGCCCTCTGGTGTCCACAGCCCCGGCAGCTGCCTACGACAGCCTTGGATGCACGGTGGTGGCCAAATCCAAGCACTACCCAGGCTAAAAACCCACCGAGAGTTTCCGGGATCGCTGAAAGCGGCCCACATTCCCGGTGATTTGGTCACAGGCTGTCATTTAACTCCCACGCCACCCCCCCCCCCCCCCCGCATGTCGTTTCCAAGATCGTGTAAAATCCGGAGTCGCGCGCAAACATCGAGTCGGATTTTGCGCTGCACATTTGTAGTGCCCAGCTACGGCATCGACTTTGGCAGCCGTCGGCACCACGGCAGCCACGATTTATTGCCACACAGGGGGCTCAACCTCGTGCTATCTTTAAGGTCATCTTCTTGGTTCTTTCGGTAGAGTCACGTAGAAGGGAAGTAATACAAATAATTGTGAGAATTATTTTATTATTTTTATTATTTTATTACTTCCCTTCTACGTGACTTTACCGAAAGAACCAAGAAGATGAATCCCTGCAGTCACGAAAGCTTTAAATCGAAAAATCTTTAAGGTCCTCGAATTCAAGGTGCAATGGTCGACAAAAACGCATTTGCAATAAAACAAGCAGCGTGAATGATAAACGTGTAAAATCACCAATTCAGCAATCCATCAAACGGGCGTCTTTTAAGTGAGCAATCGCAGCCAACCGATCAATCGCTCCACGAAACGGTTTCTCCTGCACTCCAGGTCAAGTGCCAAGAGCAAAGCACTCTTGCTAGAGAGACACTTCTCAACACCTCATTGCATTGTTAATGTGAACACTTGGAACTGTTCTTAAGCCGCATCCTGCGGCAAATTGCCCCGGTTAACTACCTCGCCTAGTGTAGAGGAGGAGGTGGGTTCGATCCCGACCCCGACGCCTGTATTATTTGGAGTTTGCATGTTCACTCTCCCCGTGGTTGCGTGAATTTATCCCAGGATCCTCCAGTTTTTCCCCTCCAGATTTTGAATCAAAGTGCGTTCAGAGTATTTGCCCGCTATAAATGTCCACGTGATGATAAGCCGCTTCTCGTTGGGCTATCATTTGTGGCCAGGTCGCTTCTGAAAAAGACCAATATAGCTCAGTGGGCCTTACCTGGTTTAAAAAAAAAAATCGAACACCTTTTAAAAATAGTTAACGTGCGTGAGCGGGCGCCCTCACCGATGACGGTGATGGCACCGAGCGGCGCGATGAGCGACACCGGAGCGAAGCCGTACGCCGCGAAGTTGCCCAGCTCCCCGAGCAGCATGAGCAGCAGGCCCGTCCACCACAGCTTGCTGCGCTCGTACGGCCGCCGCCGCTCGCAGTCCAGCGCCGAGACCCGCGAGTGGGCACATTTCTGCAGGAGGTGGGACCACGCGGGGTTTTTCATATATATATAAAGGACTCCTTTCCCGTTCTGAGACTGCAAGTTTTGCAGGGTGTGGGTTCCCCGTTCTTCGCCGAATCTCGTAAAGCGCGAGCGGTTTGGAGTTAATTTTATTCAGAGAGGCGGAGTGCCCGCTGTTCTTAAAAGAAGTTGTTACTCACCGCAGAGAACCGTAGCGACACGACCACACTCTATAATAGCTGGCGCCAAACTGTGCCACACGCCCTCCCCTGCATGGCCTTGTGAGAGCCTCGGTACCGATAAAGTTACTTTATTTTTTATTCTGGTTCCGTTCCATTGACATACACGTACGTCATCAGAACTGAATCGGAAGAAAACCGATGCCGTACACGTGCGGAACGGGAAAGGGTTAAGGTTAACAGGACAGCTACAAATAGCGTCCAGACTGCAAGCAGTCGCCACACAGCGACCGCCCAGACTCGACCGGCAAGCCTCCGCCACCGAGCGTCCACCACCGCAAACGTCCACCAACAGCAACTTCCACCACCCGGTCTCCACTCAGCCTCCACCACCTCTGAACAGCGAGTCACTCCAGCTGTAATTCAGAGCCCGGTAATGGTTTGACAAAAAAAATATACACTCCTGGTCTCCGAGCTGTTCATAATGAAGCCCCACGAATTAAACCAAACGTGTCCATCTGCGTTGTGTAGCTCAGCCAGAGGGCTTTCGGGTTGGATCGCATTTCGTTATTTTTTGTTCAGAATTAACTTGTTCCTGAAGAAGCATGGGGACATCGTACACCGGCACAAGCCGAAAACACACCGGGAGAGATTCCGTGTTTACCTGTCCCCCATCGTGTCCTCGGCTGGTTGCCAAGCTGCAGGCAACTTGAACAAGTCAATAGGTACTGTATGCACAAAGGTCTTTTTAACGGCTATAGAGCGGGCACGGGGGAGGGGGCTCACATCTGGCCTGCACAGGGGATGGAGGTTGGGGGAGGTCTGGACACCCCCAACATTTTCAGACATTGATTCATAATTTATCTTGTTGGTTCGACCACACAATGATCTGCCCACCATTTTTAGATGTGGATGTTCTCTCTCGGTCTCTTTCAGCAAATGAAGAACAACTGATGATTACATTATACAGTAGCTGCGTGGCGAGTTAAAGTCATCCATCCGATGGGCATCACGAGTTTGCTCGGCAGTACCTCCTCTGTTAGCGAATGATGGGCAGCGCTCGGCTATGTAACTACCAAATTGCACTTCGCCACAATTCACAATGAGGGCCACTTTCATTTTCCACAAGTGAAGGGAACAGCCGCACCTGCCCGGTTGCGTTGTTCTAACACGATTGGTCGCAGCCTGTTGCTCGCTACTCTTTAGATTTGGCCGCGAGACATCCAAACAACGTTTGGATTTGAGTGCAACTGTCTCCCGTTAAACAAAGTGAACACAACTGCCGATTGTTCCGATGATGGAACCCACAGAATACCGAGTAGCATAAGAACAGTCAGCTCACGACCCAGCGAATCGACAGCAACGGTGTCCCTCGCTTTGCGAACTTTCCGTTTAGGAAATTTCACGTGAACCCAATTGACGAATTGCGGACGCTTTTCGATGAACGAAATGTATATTTCCGCTTTCACGAAATGTCACCGCGGCCACACGCGCCGTGGGGTCAAACAAAGAGCCGCCCGGGAGGTCGCGTCATCCGTCTGCGACAGCGTCACGGTGTCCCTGCGACGTGTCGTCACTTTAAGATGTTTCTTGTTCATGTTTTTGTTTGTTGCGGTTGCACCCGAGTCAAGAGCGGCATGGCTCACAGGGCTAGACCTAATACATGAACTGAACCTCTCCAGGCATTCCAACATGTAGCAGATGTTATTGGCGAGTTCCGTGAATTTTTTTTATTGAATTAATACGTTTTAATATTCATTTTTTGACTTAAAAACTTTCGTGACTGCAGGAATTCATAGAATATTATATTTACGTTCTTTATTATTATTTTTGTATTGTGAAAAGTGATTCAGGTGTGTGTAGATTTTTACGTTAGGTGTAGATTTGGAATGACTGTTCGAAACACGTCCCTAGTTTTTTTGTCTTAAATCATTGGGAAAAGCCGTTCCCATTTACAAAATTTCGTTTCACGCGCGTGTTTTTTTGAAGAACGCATCCCTTTCGTGTATCGAGGAATACATGTACTGCGCTTGTGCAGGCTTTATATCGTCCTGACATCTCACGCAGGACCCTACCATCGAGCCTCCCCAGTTTCAACCTTCCACACCGCCGCCAATGGTCGACCATCAACCCAATCGGGGCCGGGCCACACACAAACGGTGCGTTCAAGATTCGGCAGCCTGCGAGTGGTGCGGGCACGAATCCCAAACGATCGACCACATTTGTCAACAGCTGCTGTCTTCACTCGTTTAACAAATAGAGGGACGGACGAGATCAACTCTGCGTCTGAACAGTGGATAACAAATTAAAAATTACATATTTAATCCGCTGCTCTGAATCCACACGGTAGAAGAATGCAGTTATAGTCCGGCAGTTTAGTTGACCGCCGATTTCTTGTTAAAAACCTCATTTGGTTTCTTTCCTTTGTCAACTTCCACGAGATAACAACACCACTCCCTGCCATTGTTCGCAAATACAAAGTTAAATATACGTTTAATAGGGTTTGTCATTCGTACACAGAGCTTGACAACATTATCTACCAATTTCATGAGCAAATAGCGGGTCAATGTGTATCTGTGGGGAGTGGTAGTGCAGAGGTTGGCGCGCTGCGCTACGAACCCGGTGTGCCCCGAGTTCAATTCCTACTCCAGTGACAATAATCGGAAACGGTCCCGGGCCTACCAAGGGTCGACTCGGCCTCAAATGGGTGCCCGGTGTGGGGTGAAAACAACGGCACTGGGGTGACACGGGTGGGCAGGCGTGGTGCTGGCCACCCACCCTGTCTGGATAGAGGTCAGGGTCCTGCCCACGTGGTGCCCACGTGGTGCCCGCGTGGTGCCCGTGTTGTTGGCTGTAGATTGGCTGTGGCGTCCGTGTGTTGCCCGTGTGGTGTCTGTGTGGTGGCGATGCGGTGGCGATGCGGGCACCTGGACATTGAGCGAGATGCTGATGATGACGTTTCCAATCACTGCCAGCAGCGTGCCCACCAGGTTGTCCTGCGAATGGAAGGAATGCGGGGCGACAATATCCGTTCAGCGTTTTCATCACCAGTTTTTAATTTCGCTTCTCCCGCACCATCATAAAACGAACCAGGACTTTCAAAAGTCGATGCAAATCACGTCTATGCTGTATACCACATCTACAGCACACCCACGTTGTTAAAATCCACCACTGTACGAATGCCTCCCATACGATGTTGAACGGTAGAGTCCCTGACTTACGAACGAGAATGCCACTAATCGTGTGCGTAAGTCGAGGACTCCCCGTACTTTATAACCCAGGTCATCGTGGTTGGTGAAGGCTACAAGCAGAGACGGAGAAGCATTGTGGGCACCTGTTGAACGCACGGTGGTCACACGTCCAAGCACTATCCAGGCTTGAACCTGCCGAGCTTTCGAGATCTGATGAGATTGAGCTCATTCCGGGGTGACGCGTTCATAGGTGCTGCTCTGCAACATCATGGTTGGAGCTGGGGGGGGGGGGAGCGAATTCCATTCTTCTCTACAGAATGAATTAAACGTGTTTTTGTTTAGCCCATCGACCCATGCGCCTTCCAGACAAATTACGTTTACCTGTGGCCAGAATGTCGCGTGGCATAACCCGTGAAAATACTGGTGGACACAACATGGATTGTTTCATGTGCCCCCTGCAATCTCGTCCAGGGGCTTGGCAACACGCGTGCGGCTCTTCAAGGAACCGCATCGCGAGAGTTATGTATTAGTGACCATCGTCTCGTACTCGCGTGCATTGCGGCTCTGGAAAATTAGATTTTATTTTTTAACTACTGAATTTGAAAAAAAAAATTGGCTCTTGTCATTTTGGTTGCCGACGACTGATCTAGCCAAGGCATTGTGTCTCGCCAAACTCTTTAGCACCACTGGCAAGCCCGAGGCAATTTAAACAAAAAAACGAACGTCAACCGGTTAGTTGAAGCGTTCACAGAAGGAGACTGGGACTTGGTAGCAAAGCCTCCTCCTCCTCGTCTCCTCCCCCCTCTCTCTCTCTCAGTCTGGTGACGCTACTACCATCAAGTTGTGCACCTGGATCCGCATTTGCGAACTGCGATCTGACAACCAGCAGATTTGCAAGTGTAATATATATATCCTCTTTGTACAAAATTTAACTACAGCCGTATTTTATTTTTTACAATAAATTATTCCGTTGTGTTTTTTTTGTTTGAGCTTACGTATGACCGAGTTTACATTCGATTCAGTTTATTGACGATGTGTTCGATTCATCTCCCCGGGCAACTTCCTCCATAATTTTACACCACGTCCGACCCCAGATTTGGGATGGTCCTCTGTGAAAAGGAGTTTAACCACTCATCGGGGTTCTTCCAGTTTCAACGAAACGTCCACGTCGATGTTACGTTAGTGCGGCGTTACCATAAGAGTCTCCATTAAACATCCATCAACAGTTCATAGGACACACCATATTTGAGAGCCCATAACTACATTGCACTGGGCCTGTGCCCACATCTCCCAGAATGCACCTCGTCTCTTAAATTATCAGAAGCTTTAAGCAGGGGTTGATTGGATGGGTGATCACCCACACACTAATAAGATTTCTACCACTGGTGGACAAAGATCCCCCGTATAACCTAACAGACTGTTTGGGCAAGTGCTGTTAGCGAGCAGCTACGAAGGCCAGCACAGCACACGAGGGGGTGGGTGGCCAGCACCACGCCCGGCCGCCTTCGTCTCCCCAGTGGCGATGATGTTTACACACCACAACGGGTACTCATTTAAGGCGGAGTCGACCTAGGGGAGGCCCATGACCGGTTCAGATAAACGCCACTGGTGTTGGCCGTGAGCGGGAATCGAACTCGGGTCGCCGGGTTCGTAGCACAGCGTGCCAAACGCTACAGCACCGCTCCCCACGCACACACAGAGAGATATTCCCCGTATAGCCTTAACAGACTGTAGGGGCAAGTGCTGTTAGCGAGCACCTACGAAGGCCGGAACGGCACACGAGGGGGTGGGTGGCCAAGACCACGCCCGGCCGCCTTTGTCTCCCCAGTGGCGACGTTTACACACCTCACGAGGTACTCGTGAGGCACACTGGTACACACAACGGACACAATGTTCTACACACACGCAACCACTCTGACGTCATCCCGTTCATGCTTAGAGCATCATTGCCTTCAGACTATAACATTTCGTCATGAACAAAAAAAACACACAATTTCTAAAATGATCTCATAAACACGCTGTACAGTCCCAGTACGTGCACAGACCTATTGCCCTCATCCACTGCTGGATGAGCGCCCCCCACTCACGCAATGCGAATTGTGGTAGTTATGTTGTTGTTGTTGTTTAACTTGCATCCCACTGGGATTTTTGCACACAGCGTTGGTGTACGGTGTTTTTTCTGCAATATTTTGCTGTCTTTTCTTGGATTTTCTGTTTGCACTTAGTCACATATTCACTTTAAGATGTTTTTTTGTTCATGTTTTTGTTTTTTTGTTTGTTGCGGTTGCACCCGATTCAAGAGCCGAATGGCTCACAGGGCTATACCTAATAAATTAACTTGAACTTGATGTGACCATAACTCACCGGGTTGGTCACTGGGTGCCGGCGAAGGCGAGGGTCGTAGATATGGAAGCATAGAAGCGCAGTACAACCGTGGAATTTTGTTGCACTAATCTCTGCTACCCATTGCAATTATTATAACTTTTAAAAAATATGTATATCGTTGTTTAAAGTACAGTGCAGTGTCTTGATAATTGATCAACCGGTGAGGGCTTGTGAAATATCCGTATTTTATTTCTGTGAGGAAGTGTGCCCAAACAATTTTAGTGACGGAGAGCGTGGTGGGGGGGGGGCTTTCATCCAGAAGCGGACCGATACAGGAGAAGCAATTTAACAACAAAAAAAACCCTCTAATGAATACCAGGCGCAGACCTGCAATTACTCGCTCACACCACTGCCGATGGAAGGTCTCCGCAAAGAGGGACATCTATAAATAGCCTCTAGGACGGTATTTAAAATCACTATGGGATCACAACAATACTAATAACGGCAATGCTACTTAACCGGGGTAAGCCCGAATCTTAAGCCTCCGTTTCAGGAGGGTCCTGCTACATTGAGATGGGTGACCCATTCCAGGGTATGGCAACCAAAATAATGAGAACCATTTTTATTGGTTCAATGGCCAGGGTCAAAGGCGGCGTGGTGTATTCCGCAAATATGCCCGACTGTGAGGGCGGGCACAAGCCGGCGTGAGTAGGTTAAACGTTGAGTTTTATAAGAGCACCACGGGGTGACCAGCCCCTCCCCACCCACCCCCCACCTAGCCCCACCCTCCCCACACCTCCCCACCCAGCCCCTCCCTCCCCACCCAGCTCCTCCCCACCCTCCCCACCCCACCCGCCCCACCCCACCCAGCTCCTCCCTGAACGACGGACGGACACAATAATCCCCTGTGGGCTGGTGTAACCAGGAGGTTCCAACCAGTATTAACCTTTACTGCAGCCTTGCATTCATTTGGTTCCCAAGCGTCAAACAAAATGTATCATGTTAACAAATACACAGGGGATTGATGAAACAAAGCAAGTTGTACTTACATGCCAGTGCTTAATTTGTGTTTGGACGATTTACCTCCTAAAAACAAATCTGGCCGTGTCTCGCATCCCCAGGGGGCGTGGCGTGCACCTCACGTTAAGAACAACCGCTGCTCTGGAGGGTATTTAAATCACCATGCGATGACAACAACAACAACAACATCAACAATAATAGCAATGCTAATTAACCGGGTAAGTCTGAGTCTCAAGCCTCTAGCTACATTGAGGCACTACATTGAGGCGCTCGATCTACCCACACCAAGAGAGAGCGAGAGAGTGAATGGCCTAGTGCGAGCGAGATGTTGCTGAGATGTTTCTGAGATGTTGCTGAGATGTTGCCGAGATGTTACCGTACAATTTGTCGCGTGCGCATGGCGCCCGGGCACAGCTGAGGAGCGAACTCTCTCGTCGTCGTCTTTACCGACGAAACAACGAACCACACGGTTTGGCTTTTAGTGCGAAATGAATTGCATTACCCCTCGCCCCATCCACCACTTCCCCCCACCTCTCATGCAAAGTCCTGCTGTAAATATAATTATACTTAGGACGACGACGACGACGACAAACAGGTGGCATCGACAGGCTAAATGAGAAAGGTGTAAATTAACCAACACAATGCCGATCTATGACAAGAGGCACGCGTGTTTCAAGGCACTCCTGGTTGATTGGTATTTTTTTTAGTGAATGGAATTTGCCTCCACACCGGTTTTACACGTTTCACTCTCCGCCCCGGGAGTCGCCTCGCAACTTTGAAGAAGGCTGCCCCCAATTTCAACTTGCGGTGGTGGTGGTGGTGGTCATGTGAACGAATCCAAAACGAAACCACCTTTCAAGTAACCCACCGCCCCCCAGCCCCACCTTTCCGTCCCACGTAAGAGGCCAGGAGATGAAACACTCCGTGAGCTGAAGTAGTCCATACAATTCTAGATTTGAAGCTTTCGTGACTGCAAGGATTCATACTCGTAGGTTTTTTCGGTAAAGTCACGTAGATAAAAAAGATTAAATTAATAAAAGTAAAATAAAAATAAAATAAAAATCACGACGTTTCGGAGGCAACACAAGCTTCCGTCTTCAGGTGGAACCGTCACAGCACGATAGCTGTATCAAGTAAGATAAATTCCATGCAAGTACAGCCCAGCGTCTCGCCATGGACACACGACGTGGTGTCTGTGTGGTGGGATGGTCTGACCGATAAAGCAAAGCAATCGGCCAGCGCATTGTACCACCCATGGGGTCGTCTTGACTCGCGTGTCCCATGAAGGTAAACCACAGAATCACCCTTAACCCTCACCACACCCGCCACACCCTCCGATTAGCACGGCTGGCTGCGTGCGGTGCGAAAAAAGTTCAGCACGCATAAAAAAAACGCGACCCAATCTCCCTCCGGCGTATACCACCCGTGTGTGTTGTTAGCTTTGGCTGGGAGATGGACAATTTTCTAGAGTAGCCCCCCCCACCACCACCCCTCTCGTATTATTGGTGGGGATAGCTTTGCTTTACTCGGGTTTCCTCCCACACGACGCCAGCCAAATGGCTCTAATGGAATTGGCCCAACATCCCTCCTGAGAAAAAATAAATATCCTTGCCTTGTTAGGGCGCTTTACTACAACACCACTGTACCAACGCGCACATTCAAATTGTTGCGCCCCGCCCCGAATGTCTTTTTGTCCGTGTCCCCCTCTGCACGTCTCTTTCGCCGTACGTCTCATCGTCTTTTGAGTAAGGGGCCGTTCATAAATGACGTCACGCGATTTTGAACGATTTTTGACCCCCCCCCCCACGTCACATGGAGTCACAAAGTCAGACCCCCCCCCCCGCAAATATGACGTCACAAAGCTCTGCCCCCCCCGAAAATAAAACATGCTTCAAGTCACTTTAAACTATTGTCATTGTAGTGCGTATTTAATGTGGCGCTGCACTCTGATGTTGTAGGAGAAAACATTTGTTAAAAAGTATATTTAATTAAGTAGAACGTGTTGTCTATATTTATTTAAAGTTGCGCATTTTGATGTGACGTCACATTTCTCAAACCCCCCCCCTCGTCACACATCGTCACAAGTGTCTGACACCCCCCCCCCCAGGTGCGTGACGTCATTTATGGACGGTCCCTAACTGGGCATCTCTTGCCCTCCCCCCTTTCCACGTCTTCCCCGATGTGTCTCTCTCTCTCTCTCCGTGCCCGTCTCGCTGCGTCCGTCTTTCCCTCCCTTGCTTCCTGCTTGTGTTGACCACCGTCTCTATGGACTCTAACATCGTATTCACGGGGGACCCCCCCCCCCCCCGTGGTGTCACTACAGCTGTCGTCACACAAAAGGCCCCCTCGCTGATCCGGTGGGGAGTAGGGGGCGGTGGAGAAAGTGCTGTTAGCGAGCACCGATCGTATGTCTCTCCAAAGCAGATTGATTTTGGCAGCGTCACTCAAGGTCATCTGTCTCTACCCCCCCCCCCCCCAAAAAAAAAGATGGTAAATGTTTAAACACCCCGCTTGGTATTAATTCAAGGCCAATTTTGACCCAGGGGTGGGTGGGCCTGCGGATTTCGCTCGCCCACTGCGCGATTTTCGTTCGCCGTGACTGGCAAAATCAAACTCGGGCGGCGCAAAAGTTCGTAGCGCAGCGCGCTAACCGGAGCGCCACCGCTCCTCAGAAGTTCGTAGCGCAGTGCGCTAACCGGAGCGCCACCGCTCTTCACGCCTCGACCGTGCAAGCGCTGCCGTTGGACTTTGCTCTGTTGGCGAGCAAAGCTGCTGCGAGTGTTGGTGGCGGGGCACGTTCTGTAGGGCCCAGACGTCGTACGAGGAAGCGGGTGGCAAGTGCCTCGCCCGGCCACCTTTGTATCCCCGGTGCTGATGTTTACACACACACACCCACCACCACCAGCGCTCACTCGTTTAAGGCGGACGAGCGGACCGACCCACGTACAAAGACTAAACCCAAGATGTCCCATTATAGCCTCGGCATTTTCGGAGCAAGCGCTCTCAGCGAGTGGCCGGCACGGAGAGGGGCTGGGTGGCCAGCACCACTCCGGGCCGCCTTTGTCTCCCTAGTGACGACGCGCACACACACGCACACACGCACACGCGCACGAACGAACACTTGCGCGCGTGTCCTCACGTCAATAATCAGAGGCTTCAAGATGCCGTCGGCGGTCGAGGTTTCGGGAGTCGCCGTGGTCGCATTGACGCCGCCGCGTGCGACCTCCATCTGCCGCCGCGCCCGGGAGTCGCGAACAGCGTCACGGCTCCAGCCAGACGACTCCGACAAGACGCAGAATCCACCACCCCCACCACACCGCTAATCGCGTCTCCTCTTCCTCGGGGTGCTGTGGAGGACGCGAGACGAGAGCGAGAGAGAGGAGGAGGAGGAACCCCCTTCAGTCCGTCGCCAACATCATCATCATCGCCACCGACGCTGTGTGGCGCTTCTCTTGGGTGGGGCAATGAGGGGGGAGTCCCGACTTAACGACACAACAATTCGGCTGCTTTATCGCCCTTGGGAAAGAAACAGAAAGAGTTGTGTTCTCTCTCTTTAGAGAGAGAGAATGTGACGAGAGGGGGTTCACTGCCGCGCACTGTACGAGCGATTCGTGTCCCGAGTCATTGGCGCACCCCGCCCAGCGCTCGGCGCTTTTCCTGCTCTGCGTGTTTCTTCTGTGCTAGGGAGGGTGTGGGTGAAAATGTGTATGTGTGTGTGTCACGGTGCCTGTGTGTCACGGTTCCTCTGTGTGTGTGTGTGTCAGGGTGTGTGTGTCAGGGTGTGTGTGTCACGGTGCCTGTGTGTGTGTGTGTCACGGTGTGTGTGTCACGGTGCCTGTGTGTGTGTCACGGCGTGTGTGTGTGTGTCAGGGTACCTGTGTGTGTGTCACGGTGCCTGTGTGTGTGTGTCAGGGTGTGTGTGTGTGTGTCACGGTGCCTGTGTGTGTGTCACGGTGCCTGTGTGTGTGTGTCAGGGTGTGTGTGTGTGTGTCACGGTGCCTGTGTGTGTGTGTCAGGGTGTGTGTGTGTCACGGTGCCTGTGTGTGTGTCACGGTGCCTGTGTGTACCTGTTAGGGTGCGTGTGTTAGTATGTGTGTCTCTGTGTGTGGGGGGAGCGGTAGCGTGGCGGTTAGCGCGCTGCGCTACGAACCCGGCGGCCCGAGTTCGATTCGCTCTGACGGCCAACAACCCAGTGACGATTAATATCTGAACCGGTCCTGGGTCTCCCCGAGGTCGATTGTCTTGTTTTGTACCTGTCAGGGGGTGTGTGTGTGTTAGGGTGTATATGTGTGTGTCTGTCGGGGTGTGTGTGTGTCTGTCGGGGTGTGTATGTGCGCGCGCGCGCCTTTCACAGTGCGTATGTCAGGGTGTGTGTCTGTCGGGGTGTGTGTGCATTTCATGGTTTGTGAGTGCGTGGCATGGTGTGTGTATGTGTAGATGTGTGCGTGCCGGCCTTAATAGATGCGCGCTGATAGCGATTGTCCAAACAATATGTAAATGCTTAGAGAGGGCTGTGTGTGTGTGTTTGCGCGTGTGTGTGCGCGCGTGTGTGTGCGCGCGTGTGTGTGCGCGCGT